>NW_025721147.1:0-600963 GCF_922984935.1 Meles meles
AGGTCTCACAGGCCATTAGAGGGACATGGCTTTTACTCTGAACGAGATGAAAAGTATTTGAAGGGCTTAAACCAAAAGAGTGAAATGATTTGACATGCTCATAAAGAATTACCCCAGCTACCTTGGTTATAGGGATCCAGGGAAACCAAGCAGGAAGCTGCTGTGTCAGGATAACAGCAGTGGACAGAGGTAGTGAAAAATGGTTAAATTTCGAATTTTTTAAAGTCTTTATTTTAATTCCAGTTAGTTAACATACAGTGTTATATTAGTTTCAGGTGTCCACTATAGTGATTCAACACTTCCATATATCAGGGCGCCTGGGTGACTCAGTTGGTTAAGCACCTGCCTTCAATTCAGGTCATGATCCCAGGGTCTTGGGATTGAGCCCCGCATTGGGCTCTCTGCTCTGTGGGATGGGCGTGGGGGGCTGCTTCTCCCTTTCCCTCTGTCACTGCCCCTGCTTATGCTCTCTCTCTCTGTTATATAAATAAATAAAATCTTTAAAAAATAAATAAACTCTTCCTTACACCGCCCAGTGTTCATCATAGCAATTGTACTCCTTAATCCCCATCACCTGTTTCATTGATGCCCCCCTCACCTCCCCTCTGGTAACCAACAGTTTGTTCTCCATAGTTATGTCTATTTCTTGGTTTGTCTCTCTTTCTTTTTTTAGGCCCTTCTGCTCATTTGTTTTGTTTCTTAAATTTCACATATGAGTGAAATCATACAATATTTGTCTTTCCCTGACTTATTTTGTTTAGCATTAATGCTCTCTAGCTCCATACATGTCCTTGCAAATGGCAAGATTTAATTTTTTTTATGGCTGAGAAATATTCCAGTGTGTGTGTGTGTGTGTGTGTGTGTGCGTACATATACCACTTTTTCTTTATCCGTTCCTCAACCAATAGACACTTGGGCTGCTTCCATATCCTGGTATTGGTAAACAATGCTGCTATAAACATAGGGGTACGTGTATCTCTTTTGAATTAGTGTTTTTCTATTCTTTGGGTAAATACTCAATAGTGTGATTGCTGAATCATAGGGTAGTTTTATTTTTAACTTTCTGAGGAACCACAGAGTTTTCCACAGTCCCTGCAGCACTTACATCCTTACCAACAGTGCAAGAAGTTTCCTTTTTCTCCACATCCTCACCAACACCTGCTGTTTCTTGTTTTTGGTCTTAGCCATTCTGAAAGGTCTGAGGTGATATCCCATTCTGATTTCAATTTGCACTTCCCTGATGATGAGTGATGTTGAACATTTTTTCATATGTCTGTTGGCCATTTGGATATCTTCTTTAGAGAAATGTCTGTTCCTGTCTTCTGCGCATTTCTAATTGGATTATTTGGCTTTTAGTGTTGAGTTGTATCGTTCTTAATACATTTTGGATACTAAGCCTTTATCAGATATGTCATTTGCAAATATCTCTTTCCATTCAGTATGTTGTCTTCTAGTTTTATTGTTCCTTTGCTATGCAGATGCATTTTATTCTTTAAAAGATTCTTAAAAATATTATTCTTTTCACAGTAGACTTTACACTTATTTTTGTGATTTTACAGTAGTTTAACACACTGTTGGATCTTTTTTTACTTTGGAGTTACATTTATATTCTCCATTGCATTTTGAAAAATTACCCACAGCAGTGATGGACCTTTATTTTTCTGTGCATGGATTTTATTTTTTAATTTTTTTTCAGTGTTCCAAGATTCATTGTTTATGCACCACACCCAGTGTTCCATGCAATACATGCCCTCTTTAATCAGATGCATTCTATTTTTTGTAAGTCCCGCTAATTTATTTTTGCTTCTGTTTCCCTTACCTCAGAAGGCATACATAGAAAAAAAGTTGCTATGGCCAATGTCAGAGAAATTATTGTCTGTGTTCTCTTCTAGGATTTTTATGGTTTGGATCTCACAAATAAGGTCTTTCCTCAACTTTTAGTTGATTTTTGAGTATGGTATAAAAAAAGTAGTCCATGGGCACCTGGGTGGCTCAGCGGGTTAAGCCTCTGCCTTCAGCTCAGGTCATGATCTCAGGGTCCTGGAGTCAAGCCCCATGTCAGAATCTCTGCTCGGCGGGGAGCATGCTTCCCCCTCCCTCTCTGCCTGCCTCTCCACCTACTTGTGATCTCTGTTTCTCTCTGTTAAATAAATAAATAAAATCTTTAAAAAAAAAAGTGGTCCACTTTCATTCTTTTGCATGTAGCTGTCTAGTTTTCCCAACACCATTTGTTGTAGAGACTTTTTTCCCTATTGCATATTGTTGCCTCCTTTTTCATAGATGGATTTCTGGGCTTTCCGTCCTGTTTCATTGATCTATGTGTCCATTTTCTATGCCAGTACCATACTGTTTTGATGACATAAGCTTTTTAAATAGGTTGAAATCTGGAATTATGATACCTCCAGCATTGTTTCACATTTTCATGATTGCTTGGGCTATTCAAAGTCTTGTGGTTCCATAAAAATTTTAGAATCGTTTGTTCTACTTCCTTGAAAAATGTTGTTAGTATTTTGATAGAGATTACATTAAATGTGTAGATTGCTTTGGTAGCATAGACATTTTAATGTATTTGTTCTAATCCATGAGGATGCACTGTCTTTCCCTATCTTTGTTCATCTTCAATTTCTTTCATCAATGTTTTACAGTTTCTAGAGTATAGGTTTATTACTAGATACCTTATAATTTTTGGTGCAGTTGTAAATGGAATTGTTTTCTTGATTTCTCTTTCAGTTGCTTCAGTATAGAAATGCAACAGATTTCCGTACTTTGATTTATATCTTGCAAATTTACGGAATTCACTTATTCATTCTAGCAGTTTTTTGTTGGAGTCTATAGGGCTTTCTATATATAATATCGTGCCATCTGCAAATAGTGAAAGTTATACTTCTTCCTTACCAATTTGGATGCCTTTTATTTCTTTTTGTTGTCTGATTGCTGTGGCTAGGACTTCCAATACTATGTTGAATAAAAGTGGTGAAAGTGAACATCCTTGTCTTCTTTCTGACCTTAGGGGAAAAGCTCTCAGTTTTTCCCCATTGAGAATGATGTTAGCTGTGGGTTTTTTACATATGTTGAGGTATGTTCCCTCTAAGCCTACTTTGTTGAGGGTTTTTATCATGAACGTATGTAAAGTCTGGATTTTCTTTTTTTTTTAATAGAGCTAAAAGGATTTGCCATTATTAAATGTGATCAATGAGAAAAGATTAAGTTGTTGTTTACTGACAAGAGTAGGATCTCAGAAAGATGAGGTTTGGCTGGGAGAAAGAATGAGGTGAGGTGTTAAGCAGTTTCATTTTGGCCATGTTAAGTTTGAGACATGTATTAGACATCCATGGAGAGACACAGACATTCAAGACTGAAGTTCAGGGTGACTACCAAAGGAATAAATGTACGTAAAGAAGAAAAGTGGTCAGAGCAATGAATCCTGTATCTCTAGGATAGATACCATGTGGCTCCAATAGCTACTTATCATGGAGAAGATGACAAACCAGCAAAGGACACTGAGATAGTGGAGTACGGAGTCAGAAACAAAGTCAATATATACTGTCCTGGAAGGAAGTGTTTCAATTAGAAAACCAACATTCCTTTAGGTCAAGCAAAAAGAGGACTGAAAAACTGGCCAATGGCCACTGGATTTAGCAATGTGGATAGCACTGGTGACTTGGATAAATATATATTTGGTGGAGTGATGAAATAAAAGCCCACAGGGTTGGGGTCAGAAAAAAAAAAATGTGAGGAGAGTGAAGTGAATTTACTTGCCTCTTCAGCCTAAACCTTCTTTCTGTTCTTTGGGTATGCTCATGAACTCTGATTTCCTCTGCATACCCTCTCCTTTGTCATTTACTTTCACATAACCTTGAATGAGCCATTCATCTGGGTTATCTCTATAATACCTGAAAATGACAATAATAATACTAACCTTTGCACTCATGGTTTATCTCCACTGTTTCTCATGTCTGCTGAGACAGGACAGGTAATAAGAAATAGCACAGGCTTGGGAGCAAGAGCAGGTGTGTGCTCTCTTGAAAGCTAGAGCCTCCTTTTATTTCCTATAAAACTGGGAGGTTAATCCCTACATCACAGGACTATTGGGCAGGTTAATGATAATGTATATAAATTCCCACTGTATGGGAATTATTTGGCACACATCAATTACTTTCTCACTTTTCCTAATAAGTAGCAGAAGGGCCAGAAGTCAGATTTCACCATACCAGGTAGCCAACTTAACTATCGCACATAGTACTTTAAACTCAAAACAAACAAACAAAAAACTCCTTTTTTCCCCACAGAGATTCATGTATCTGGAGAAATAGATCAAAGCATGAAAAGGGAGAAAGAAAATTCCTAAACAACTGCAGAAAAAGTTTGTTCTGGGTCATGATTGTGATCATTCTGCCCCATTTCTGATCATTTTGGCTGATGCAATAATGTCTTTCTGGTGGTGGTGGTTTTTAAACTACTCCATAATGCATACCAGTCCTCAACTCAACATCTTACCTCTGTCATCTCAGAGCTCTATCTCTTTTCAAGAAAGCATGTCCACAACTTAAACCACACTTGTCGACTTTTTAGCAGCATATTGGAAAAAACATTATTCATCTCAATCCCTGATTGATACATATGTTAATGCTATTTTATTCATTTTCTTTTATTTTTTGACCTTACCTACATATTCAAATCAGCTATGAAGCCTTTTAAAAATACTAATTCCTGACTCTCCACTCTCTCTCCCATCCCAAGGTTCTAATTAAGGTGGTCTAGAGTGGGAGCCTCATCATATTCTCCACTCATTTAATCTTTTGACGTTCGTTGGGCTTCATCGGTTGGTCTCTTCCAGTCTTACCTGTGCCCAATGAAGCCATTCCTACAACCTATTGCTAAAAGACTTTCTGCCAGATGACCCTTCTTGAATCAAGGCTCAATTCTATAACTTCTGCTCAAAAAACTCCCCACCTCTCCACTGTCTACCACTAGTTCTAAACTAATCTGGCATTCAAGGCTACTCAACCATCTGACCCTAGGCTACCTTGACCACCCACGACTCCCCTACACCAATCCTTTGGTCAGACCACTTTAATCACTGTTCTACAAAAACAAAAGAATGAGACAGTCTTTCCAGTATAATCTACTCAAAAACCATAGGCCTTTCCTCTTTGGCACTAGCATGACAGATGAAGGAGAATCTGTTTGCATTAGGTAAATTAGTGTAAGAGCGTAACTGATAAATCCTTCAGACAGTGGAAACTCTGCTAGGTCAACAGGTGGAGGAAGGGAGCCCTGAACCATTGGTCTCTGTCCTGACCCTCCAGGCTCTAGTCTAGCAGGTTCTGAGGATCCTTGTGTAGGACATCAATTGTATCACAATCTTAGAAGAGGAGAATGGTCTTCTCTTGATGCATTTTGCATTTCTTACTTACTCTGAAATCAAAAGAGGATTACCTCCTGATCGAGAAAACATGAGTTTATAGCTACTAGTGTGAGAACTCTTAACTCTGAGTTATTTTTTGTGTATTTTCCCAACTGGCAGGCCAACGCAATTGCCGCGGGGGATTGGCAAGGCTGAGAACTGCAAAGTAAAATGTCAGCCTTTATTTGTAAATTGGTTCCATCAGAGACATAGAAGCGTGAAAATAGATTAGGGGTATTGTTCTTTTTACTGGGATAATTAATCCCATGTTGTTGAAAGGCTGATGATCATTACAGTATTTCTTCATGTCAATAGGAATAGCTCTCATTGAGGTTTTGGGGTTTGGGTTTTGTTTTTTTTTTACTCATTTTTGTCTTCAGTTTGGGGTGGCAGTTTGAAAACTAAGTTCTCTCTGTACCTAATACTGTTTTATGTGAAATTCAGAGATTATGACTCTGTGAAAAAGACCTTAACCTCTCAACAACTGTTACTCAAACATACAACATCAAATTAATAAACAAAACCACTTTGCTCTTTGGTTTCCCAAAATGGAGATAACTGATTTCTCTCTTAACTTTTCTTCCATACTTCCTGAATTTCTAAACAAATTATAGCAAAGGTATGAATAAAAAGGAGAAGAAATAGTCCAGGTCCTGGGAATTAGAACAAATCAAGCCATAGAAACTGGAATTGTAAGATGTTAAGCAAGGCTGACTCAGATGATAGGCAGAAGATTCTCTAACTCTGTTGCTTCTGTTTGGAGCAACTCACTTCATCTGTGTCAACCTGGGACCAGAAATGAACTGAAAGAAGACCCTTGTAACATTTCCACAGGGGTAGCCAAGTGAACCTGCTGATCAAAATAAACAGCAAACTTCAAAGAAGTGGTCAGGAAAGTTTTCAAGCATTTCCAAATGGCACAGTTTGTCGCTAAGACCAGACTCGAGTTATCAGGGAAGTTCTTTGAGTCTGATAAATATTCTTCAAAATTATACAAGAATCATAAAACATTAGTAAACCTTTCTAGGTGAAAAAAAATGCATTAAGGGAGTAACTATGAACCAAATGGCTTAAATGATTATTCTAATCATCTAATGAAATAAGTTTAATGAAAGCAGTCAAAATCTACCTCATCTTGGATTACAAATACTGATACTAATCTTTATCATTATGGAATTATCCACCCCTCAGAAGTTACCATAAGCCTGAAGCCCATACTCAAAGCTACCGGGTCAGTCCAGGAAAACTGTCTGCTAGAGGAACCTGAAAGTGAAAGGGGAGAGGGTATGGCTAGACCAGAGGGCACGGGAAGGAGCTAAGGAGTAGGAGCTATATTTCTCAAGTGTAAAAGATGGCAGAAATCCCCCAAAGCTGCTCCTTGGCTCTGTGTCACAGACTGCAGACCTCAGCTGTGTTAATCCTTGACCCCAACTCCTTTTGTGACCTCTGAAATGTCCAGATGTTATCTTAGACCAAATTCTAAACCCAGCCTTGTTTCCCAGGGATCACTTCATCCACATTCACTGTATTCTTGATTAAGGAGCCCCATCAGCTCTCAGCTCCTCCTCTGGGGGCTTCAGGACTGGGTGAGGACTAAGAAACTGAGCAGAGTGGAGCAGAAAATCTCAAAGCCCCCACGGAAGAGCTACTGATGGCACTGAATATTTTGTTACAGAGTTAACGGAATGTTCATTCTATATCTGATCTCCCTCCTTGCATTGTATCTTGCATTATCTCATTAGACAAATGTACTTGCCTTTAAAGCTCACTGTGTATATTCTGCACACATTCTTGTGATTAGTTTGGTACAATGGCTGCTAGCATGAAGGTTGATTTTGTCCCAGTTTTGTCAGAACCACACCACACACTCAAAGCCAGTGCCACTGATAATGATAGATAAGAATCCCAAGCTTTTTCTTACTTTGAAACAATCAGGCAGACAGTCATAAACAGCATAAAGAAGTGAATGGAAGAGATTTTGACTTTCTGTGGTAATTGTGTTTGCACTTCCTTTTCACATTTATGATGTATTAGCCATAGAACGGTCTCTAAAGAGAAACGGAAGAGGAAAGCACAGAACCTTATCAAAAAATACAGCCAGCTGAATCCCTTTCCCTCAGTTATACTTTTTAAAAGTCTAATGTAAGTATAATACTCACCAATTTCTATTCTGAAATTGGTAATGACGATAGCAATAAATCTCTTTCCGTTCCTTTGTGCTACAAATTCAGTGAACTAAAGAATGAAACTCCACAAAAAGGTTGCTTAAAAAATATCATTTATAGAACTAACCCGGAAAAAAACTTCAGCACCAGAAACCAAGCTCCCAGACTCTACTGACAATAACACAAGAAACAAGGCCTTAGGATGCTGAGGGGAAAGGGAGCGTTTTCCACAGTCCTGAAGTGACCCTTTCCCTCCCCCACAGTCTCTGGCTGTGGCTCCCAATGACACTTTATAGGCCACAGAGGGGCTGCCTCCAGCTGTCCACACTTCTCCAGGGAGTCACTTCTATAGGGCCACAAGGGAGCTAATACTATCCGAACAAGGAATGGGGAGGGGTTACAAGGTACACTCCTTACCCTTCCTTTTTCCTCTCAGGGGAAGACCTTAATGGATAAAACGGAAAAAAGCATTCCATACCTTAGCTTTAACTCATCTGGGATTATCTAAGGTAACAGTTATAAAACTGGCTTGAGATCCTGCTGCACCTTCAGGATCCCCAACCTGTCACCTCCACACCTCGTCCACTCAAGGCTGAAGGACACTTCATTTCCAGCAGAAGCTTCCCCGAGGTGGTGCACTGCTCAGCTGGCTGGTTCCCAACAGTGATGGATTCTAACCCGGGCTACAATTCCCACTAGACACAAAGCTGCCAGGATGTGAAACCGTATTGACAAACACTCTACAAAATAAGCTTCTCAATGGCATAAACATGTAACAGTGACAGGGTGAGGTAGATATATTGTTAGTTTGCTGAACCTCCAAAAAACCATGTGCCTACTCTATTAAAGTCAGTGTACCGAGAAATGACAGCTAAAGAATTAACTAGTTAAAGCCTTAAGTCTTACACTCACTAAGCTATTGCTAATCTGTTCCATTAAATTTATTAGCAATGTATATCTGGGTTTAATTTCATCATTAGGGGCGCCTGGGTGGCTCAGTGGTTTAAGCCGCTGCCTTCGGCTCAGGTCATGATCTCAGGGTCCTGGGATCGAGTCCCACATCGGGCTCTCTGCTCAGCGGGGAGCATGCTTCCCTCTCACTCTCTCTGCCTGCCTCTCTGCCTACTTGTGATCTCTCTCTGTCAAATAAATACGTAAAATCTTTAAAAAAAATTTTTTTTAAAATTAATTTCATCATTAGATTATAATCATACTGAAGAGCTGAACAAGAGACCTGAGTAGCACTTTCCTCTTAGGTACTGCCTGAGTTAAGAGTGTCAAAAAACAAAAATAAAAAAGTTATTTTTTTTCCCTTTTTATTAATTTTTTCAGAGTAACAGTATTCATTCTTTTTGCACAACACCCAGTGCTCCATGCAAAACGTGCCCTCCCCATCACCCACCACCTGTTCCCCCAACCTCCCACCCCTGACCCTTCAAAACCCTCAGGTTGTTTTTCAGAGTCCATAGTCTCTTATGGTTCGCCTCCCCTCCCCAATGTCCATAGCCCGCTCCCCCTCTCCCAATATTCTTAGAGCCTTGTAGAGAGGAGTGACTTTCTGAATTTCCAACCTATATAAAATGTAAAAACATACACAGATTTTTATTCTCCATCTGCTTCACTCATTCTCATTGCCATTTAAACTAGCTAATATACCAAATAGTTCACTCATTTATCTTGTATCTACTGTTTTAGAAAGGGAGCTCCAGGGGCACCTGGGTGGCTCAGTGGGTTAAGCCTCTGCCTTCGGCTCAGGTCATGATCTCAGGGTCCTGGGATCGAGCCCCGCATCGGGCTCTCTGCTCAGCAGGGACCCTGCTTCCCCCTCTCTCTCTACCTGCCTCTCTATCTACTTGTGATCTCTCTCTATATATCAAATAAATAAAATCTTAAAAAAAAAAAAAGAAAGAAAGAAAGAAAGGGAGCTCCATGAAACAGGGGATTTTTAACTCCTCCTCCCAGCCTAGAACAGTGATTGGCATGCAATACGTGCTTAATGAATATGCCCTGGAATATTAAGAATCAAAATTGGTGGGCCTGTGTGGCTCAGTTGGTTAAGTGTCTGCCTTCGGCTCAGGTCATGATTCTGGAGTCCCAGGATCAAGCCCCACATGGGGCTACCTGCTCAGCTAGGAATCTGCTGCTTTCTCTGCTCCTCACTCCACTCATGCTCTCTCCCTCTCTCACTTTCTCTTGCTCTCAGATGGATAAATAAAATCTTAAAAAAAATATATCTGGGGGTGCCTGGGTGGCTCTGTCACTTAGGCATCTGACTCTTCATTTCGGCAGGGGTGGTCTCCACTGATCCTGGAATCAGGCTCTGTGCTCAGTGGGGAGTCTGCTTAAGATTCTCTCTTTCCCTCTCTCAAATAAATAAATAAGTCTTTAAAAAAGGAATCAAGGGTGCCTGGGTGGCTCAGTCGTTAAGCATCTGCCTTCAGCTCAGGTCATAATCCCAGGGTCCTGGAATCAAGCCCCACATCGTATCAGGTTCCCTGCTCAGCGGGAAGCCTGCTTCTCCCTCTCCCACTCCCCAGGCTTCTCTTCCCTCTCTTGCTGTGTCTCTCTCTGTCAAATAAATAAATAAAATCTTAAAAAAAAAAATCAAAACACCTGAACCTTATGCTTTTAAAACAATTATTGAAGAGACTAAATCATAAGGCCTAGTATAAAAAAGGTGTTTTTTTTTAAAAGATTATTTATTTATTTATTTTTTGACAGAGACAGAGATCACAAGCAGGCAGAGAGGCAGGCAGAGAGAGAAGGAAGCAGGCTTCCTGCTGAGCAGAGAGCCCCATGCGGGGCTGGATCCCAGGACCCTGGGATCATGAACTGAGCCAAAGGCAGAGGCTTTAACCCACTGAGCTACCCAGGCGCCCCTAAAAGAGGTATTTTTTAAATTGACCTGAGACATAAATTGCACTGTTAAAAGGTTTTTCACATGTAAGTTGGTTTTGAAATAAATTTAAAAATCACTCCAATTCCATTCCTTTTTTTTTTTTTTTTTTTTTTTACTGATTGCTTAGTTCTGTCTTTACTTATTACAAAATTACTACAGATTTCACTTGGCAAAAATTAAATTCTAGAAAAGAAAATTCTAGACTATCAGAATAATTGGAACTTTAATACTGACAAGCTGGAAAAGAAATGGTTTGTAGAAAGAATATATAATACAATATAGTAAAGCTATAATTTTCTCTTTAAGTCTAGTTAGCAGACTTTTTGTTTTTTAAGATTTTATTCAAATATCCTAGCTGACTTCCTGGACCTCTCATTTAGGTTTGCATATATTTTTCTGATGCCATTAAAGTTGAATCTGGACCAAATACTCAACTATAGAAATGTGAATGTTTAAAATTAAGAATCTATTGAAGTTATCAACTAAACTTTCAAATTTTCTGATAATCTCAAGAAATTAAGAATAGAGCTTCCCTATGACCCTGCAATTGCACTGCTGGGTATTTACCCCAAAGATACAGATGTAGTGAAAAGAAGAGCCATCTGTACCCCAATGTTTATTGCAGCAATGGCCATGGTCGCCAAACTGTGGAAAGAACCAAGATGCCCTTCAACGGATGAATGGATAAGGAAGATGTGGTCCATATACACAATGGAGTATTATGCCTCCATCAGAAAGGATGAATACCCAACTTTTGTAGCAACATGGATGGGACTGGAAGAGAAATGCTGAATGAAATAAGTCAAGCAGAGAGAGTCAAGTATCATATGGTCTCACTTATTTGTGGAGCATAACAAAGAACACGGAGGACATGGGGAGATGGAGAGGAGAGGGAGTTGAGGGAAACTGGAAGGGGAGATGAACCATGAGAGACTATGGACTCTGAAAAACAACCAGAGGGTTTTGAAGGGGCGGGGGTGTAAGAGGTTGAGGAACAAGGTGGTGGGTAATAGGGAGGGCACGTACTGCATGGAGCACTGGGTGTGGTGCAAAAACAATGAGCACTGTTATGCTGAAAATAAACAAATAAAAAAAATTTTTTCTGATAATATAAATCATTAAATTCCTTATAATTAAGTCAATTTTAAATATAAAATAATTAAAAAAAAAAAACAGCCCTAAAGCCCAAAGAATATTTGCTATCCTCAGAAAATTTCACCATACAGAGAAGGTACAATTTATATGTGAGAATTATTATTTCAAAATATACATGAGAAACATCAACTTCTCATATTTTATTTGAAAGCTATATTCATCTATCCATAGCATGATTCCCTTCTGGATTCTAAGATTACACAGCTGTGCTAACTGTCCTTGCTAGAAGCTAAGAAAAATGGCCCCACCTATAGACCATGGCTTATTTATCAAACGTCATTCTGGGATTACCACAATGCCTGTTCCTCTCCCTCGTCTATCCCATCAAAAGAAGTAGTCCTGGCAAATAGAGAACTTCCAGGAATAACAATCATTTGAATTATAGTTCACTTTCTCTGTGTTTTAATTACATTAATGCTTTCTACCAACGCCAATTATACAATATCCACTGAATGCAAAACAATACATACATTTTGAAGAGTGAGGATGTGTGTCTGTGTGTGCGTGTGCGTGTGTGTACTTTATCCCTGTTTCAAATAGCATATGATTTAATCATATAGAGGACACCCATGAGCCACTTTCAACACATAAAACCAAGAGTAAGTAGTAAGTAATTAAGCACATAGAGATCCAAAATGATCCACACTGGAATCACCCTTAGCAATGATGTACACTAACAGATATCCAACAGGAGAACTAAGGTTGTCTATTTTTAAATGATTCATTGCATTTCCTCATTTCTATCCTGGAAACTCTTGACTTCTGGGTAATTGTTGGCTCCTGAGTGCTTGCCTGGCTCTGACCCCTGTCTTGGATTGACCAGGCGATTCTTGTTGCTCCTTTGCTCTTGTTCCTTTGCCTGAAATGAACTACTGTCCCTTCCTGACTTCTAGCTTCTGTGTACTTCCGGAGTCAACAAGTTCTGCGCCCTGATCCCAACATCTGCCTTGGTTTTCTGAGTCCTGATTAATCACAGTGCTCCCACAATCTAGAAATGCCTGGGCCAGTAAATACCAGCAGAACCTCTTGGAATAGCTGCACAATGGATTGGCTCAGAATCCCCCCTCTCTCACTGAGGAACCAACCAGACTATACTTAGGTATTTGTTAAAATGATACAAGCCTTGAAAGGAGTTGTGAGTTATACATGAATATCCAGTGCCTGACATACAACAAAGACATATTAAATGATCTCCAGATTTTCCTGGGACAGTTTTATCATTTGTTTGAGACTTCAGGAAAAAAAAACATGTTTAATTACAAACATGTAAATTACAAAATTTCCAAATCCTCTCTTCATTCTTCCTGTAGTGAAAACCAATGGGAAAATAAAACAACAAAAACAAAAATAAAAACCACGAAAACCAAACAAAAACAAACAAACAAAAAAAAACCCTTTACATTGCTCTTACAAACATATGTGAAGAGATAGATAAAATATTAGATAGATTTCTATGTGGACAAGAATATATTAGTTTAGGGGGAAATAATCCAAATTATATGTTAAGTAGAACAGACTCTTATAGTAAAGGAACCCAAGAATTAATTTTTATGATTTTCTGAGATCCAAGCCTAGGGGCACCTGGGTGGCTCAGTCATTAAGCATCTGCCTTCAGCTCAGGTCATGATCCCAGGGTCCTAGGACTGAGCCCCACATCGTGCTCCCTGCTCAGCTGGAAGCCTGCTTCTCCCTCTCCCGTCCCTCCTTCTTGTGTTCCCTCTCTCCCTGTGTCTCTGTCAAATAAATAAATAAAGTCTTAAAAAAAAAAAGAACCAATCCTAATGTTTCACTGGAGCCTAAGTTTTATAGCTTGCTCCTCAATATTTATTTTCTACTTCTTTATATTAGTGCAGAACTTCCCAAATTTCAGCCGTATACATGGCTACCCAACTAGATAGCACTATTCCAGTCTCCCCTGCAGCTGGTTCAGCCATGTAATGACGTTCTGGCCAAGGGGATGAGAGTGAAAGTGATGTGTGGAATTTGCCTCTGTCCCCTTAGAGCTGGAATGAGAAAGGGGTCTGTAAGCCAGCTTCGACCCCTATGGACAAGAAGACCCTCGTGTATTGGTTCTCCAACCTTCTGCACATTGGAACCACCTGGAGAAACTATCTAAAATACTGATGCCTGGCTTTCTCTCCTATAGACTTTGATTTAATGGGTCCTAGGGGATGGTGGAGCAATACGATAGAAGGAATGGGATACTCAATGACCTGACAGAGCCAAGCTGCTTACTCCTCTGAAATACTGTTAGGCAATCGAATTGAAAAATTAAATAACCAGAGCTCCAAGACAGAACGCACACACAAAAAGCCATGTTGATTACATACGGCTTTCATAGTCACAAACAATCCTTGTTGTTTAAACTACTGTTGTTTAACCTCAGTCAAAGCAGCTGAACAAATGTTCTTATAAATATACACAACAAACACACAACACCTGGCCTTCAGGAAAAAAAAAATAGAAACATAGGTTAAAAATAATACTGTTCTTGGGGCGCCTGGGTGGCTCAGTGGGTTAGGCCCCTGCCTTCGGCTCAGGTCATGATATCAGGGTCCTGGGATCGAGCCCCGCATTGGGCTCTCTGCTCAGCAGGGAGCCTGCTTCCTCCTCTCTCTGCCTACTTGTGATCTCCATCTGTCAAATAAATAAATAAAATCTTTAAAAAAAAATAAATAAATATACTGTTCTTTTTCTAACAACAAAAAAAGAAAGTTTACCAAGAGCAAAAGAGAGTGTAGTTTTAGTGTAATCCAGGGAAATCACTGGTGAACTTTCATTAAAGAAAAGCTAGAAATAAATTTAAAACGTTAGGATTACTCAGTTAAGACAAAGGCAGAAAAATCGATTAAAGTTTGCCAATTCATTAATAATTTGCATAAATCAGTGAAAAATTGGAAGCACAATGTAAAAATGTCAAAAAAGATGATGTTAGGGCAGAGTTAAGTAAATACTGACTTATTTTTACAGGCCCATTTTTGACAGGATACCAGTTAGACTGTTTTAGTAAAACAGTCTAACTCTTTCTGTTTTGTTGTTCTATTATCCTCAACATGTGACTCCATTTCAATGAAATCATTGTCGAAAATGGCTGCCTCATTTCCTACCATCACATCCTCACACCACCCAGGGAGAAGGGAGAGAGTGCATACTCCTCCATTATCAAGGTACACCTTGGAAGTTACCCATGCCACTTCTGCTCACAACCCACTGCCCAGACCCTATTCATAGGGCCACACTTAACAGCAAGGGAGGCTGAGACAAGCAATCTTAAGTTAGATAATCATGGCCTGAGCTAAAACTTTTATCACTATGGAAGAAAAGAATATTGGACATTGGGAGCGATTAGAAATCTCTGCCAGACATCTCATTATTCAAGAGATACTAGAAAACCTGGCATAAAGTGTTTAAAATATTCAAAAATTTTTAGTAGAATAAATATATGAATACAAAAATATTCCTACATAACATATAAAAATATATTAAAGTCACACAAAAGCCAACACACAGATACACAATGTAGAAAATGAAAATTCCCTTTCCTTCCATAATTTTAGTTCTGGGGAAATAATGAACTATTAAAGCAATCTTGGAATATGCAAGTATGGGACTAACATCTAGATGATAAAATGTCTTTCCATAGCTCTCCCCCAAGTGCTATTGACAGAAAAAAAAAAAAAACTTTGGAATGGGAGATGTTATTTCTGGAATCCTAAGATTTGTTTCTTTGGGGCAATAGTCTCAAACAAGAAAAAAACTAGAAACCAAAGGAGCATGAAAGCGAGGCCAAGGTGAAGCATTACCAGGCAGCAAAGGAAAACATCCACATTTCTTGCACAATCACTGAAAATGTGTCACCATCTATAAAGCCTCTTCTACTGTCAAGAAGACAACTTCAATAGATAATTAAAATAACAAAAGTAGCAAAGCAAAGTCAAACACAGACATCAACTCTTAGGCGACTCTCCCAGAGAAACAAAGTTTTAAAATAAATAAAAATGAGTGACCAGAGAAACAAAGTTTTAAAATAAATAAAAATGTTTACTCATTCATATTCTATATTACTGTATTTTTGCTATTAACCCAGAGAATATTTTTATGTCAGTATTCTAAATTTAACCTGATGCCGTCATTTCTTAAGTATTATACCATTTAACCTTTCCAAGTGAAGGGGTTGTCTTTTAATGGAAAATACTCATTTCACATTGATGACAGAACATAATGTCCTTGGCTTAGCTACTCTCCAACAACACAGGTCCTTTTTTGTACAGTATGCTTAGCTATATGGTAAGGCTAGAATACTACAAATTTATGCATGGAATCAAAGTCTGAAGTTATCTATACTAACTAGAGATGTTTAAAAACCATAACCTCAACTTAACATATCAATTTTCTTAAAATTACAATCATTGAATTCTTGGATAAAATTCAATGATTGTTCAGAGAATGGGAAAAAATTGAAAAAAAGTTTTTATAAGATGTCTCAGGATTTGAATGAATATACTCAACACCATTTGAAAATTGGCCCAACAATAGTTTTAAGCAAAGAAACATTTATTAAGGGGTGATTTTGAATTTGTTATTGTTTGAGGCAATAATATAATAAGTCAAAGAAATCTTGATTTTAATATAGCTAATGCAATTACAATACACTGAGAATAAAAATTCATCTATTATGAAAAGTAAATATTATAGATAATAATTTTAAAGAATTCATGTAAACAGAAACAACTATTTTTAGGTTAAACTAATTGTACTCAAAACTCAAATATAACAATTTTATTTGGAATTAAAGTATAAACCAGGTATATAATAAGAGAACACTCAACAGAACAATGCTAAAAGACAGTACTGAGAAAAAAATGTAATGTTATCAAAATGTTGTCAGATAAATCAATGTTCCTTTTCAAAAGAATGTGCATAGTAATTGCTGTGTGCATTAAATGTAATAATACAGAAGTTCTACACAATTTGTGTCATGGTTTAAAAAAATGATTATGTCATTATTTCCAAGATTTGAACCTAGTCATAATATAAGAAATCAGGTGAAGCTACTTCTCTATTTTGCCTTCTAAATTTATATGTTGCATTAAGAAAGTCACTTTTAAAAGAATACGCACGGGGTGCTTGGGTGGTTCATTCAGTTAAACAGCTTCTGCCTTTGGCTCTGGCTCAGTCATGATCCCATGATCCTAGGGTCCTAGGATTGAGTCATTCCCCCCTCTACCCTCGTTGAGCTCCCTGCTTAGCAGAAGAACCTACTTCTCCCTCTCCCTCTATCTCTCCCCCCACCGCTCATGCTCTCTCCCCCCCCGACTTTCAAATAAATAAATAAAATTGTTAAAAATCATAGCAAAAATAAATAAAAGAGGGTGCCTGAGTGGCTCAGTGGGTTAAGCCGCTGCCTTCGGCTCAGGTCATGATCTCAGGGTCCTGGGATCGAGTCCCACATTGGGCTCTCTGCTCAGCAGGGAGCCTGTTTCCTCTCTATCTCTCTCTCTCTGCCTGTCTCTCTGCCTACTTGTGATCTCTCTCTGTCAAATAAATAAAATCTTTAAAATAAATAAATAAATAAAAGAATGATTACACAAAGACAGTCAGACATCCAACCTCAGATACCTGAGTTCAGTTCCCCTTACTGTTCTTGAAAGTGTATGTTTCAAATCTTTACCACTGTCTTCATAGGCCTTACTCTCAGCAAAAACAAACAAAACAGAACACAAAGAAAACAATAGTTCAATTTCATAGAAAAGTAAAGGTCACCAGGCAGAAACCTCCAACTCCCCTCTCCTCTAAAATAACTCTAGGCATTGTATCCTTCGTTCCTCCCAGAGGCAAACTACTCTGCACCTTCCACACACTCCCAACCCGCATCTCCCACACCCTTACCACTCCCTCTCCTCCTCGAAGACCACACCTCACCAGCAATCCTGAAGGCCCCTCCAGCCTCCTCAGGACCTTTCTATTAAAACTTATCTATTAAAACCTCCAGTATGCTTCCAGGCTGGAAGAGAAAGGGCCCAGAAGCAGGCTAGGTAGCCTCAACAACCACCAGACTCTGTCTGTGAGGCAGGAAGAGAAAGGAAAAAGAGGAAAGCCTTACTACCTATCAGGACTATACCTACAGAAGCTGATTTGAACTTGAGGCCAGCCTGTGAGATATTATTAAATGTATTTTCCAAATATGAAACCAAGCATAAAGAGGCTATGTAATTTGCCCAAAGTTACACACAGTTTGTAAGTTTCAGTGCCAGGAGTTTAACCCAGGTCATCAGATTCCCTAAACCCATGCTCTGTACCATGCACCGCACCCTACTGTCCCAGCAGGATGCTGGTGAGTGTGCAAAAGGAGGCACAAAGGCCACCCCAGCAGTTCCTCACATGCTACACTAGAGAAGCAGCAGAAATTTAAAAGTATCCAAGACAGCCGGCCCACTCTTGGCATTACAGTGTGCAACACATGCAACGATGTGTTGTTGTGGGTGTTTCGTGGCAGTGAATCTTGCCAAGGATCTTCTTTATCTCCTAGTGACATGGCAGTTCCTCAAACATCCCTCGACAAAATCACCTGCTTCTGTTACTAACCTACTTCTCCCCTTGCATTTACTGACAAAGTCTCAGTATAGTTTTTCCACTGGTCTTCATCCCTCAGCTTCCACTGGGGTCTCAGCTCATTGTCTGTCAGTCTTCTGCTCACACACTCCTGAACTAAAGCCCAATGATAGGCATTTAATTGCCAAATCCAGGGGCCTTTTCAGTCTTCCCAAAACCTACTTCTCAAAAGTTCTAAGGAAGACTTTCTCCTGGGTACTACTAGGTCCTTCCTTGGATTTCAAGAGATCACTCTTTCCTGGTTCTCTGTTTCAACCTTTGATGGCTCAGTCTGGGTCACCCATGCAATCTACTTCTTCCTCCATCCTTCAAATGCTGGCTTTCCAACAACCTACCCTGTGTCTATATGGCTTTTTTCCTCAAGTTAATCCCCTTAGGGCATCTCATCCACCTGATGACTTCAAAAAAATATGATAAGTTAATTTCTAGAACTCTAATTTTTGCCCCAATTTCTTTCTCTTTTTTTCTTTTTTTTTAAAGATTTTATTTATTTATTTGACAGACAGAGATCACAAGTACGCAGAGAGGCAGGCAGAGAGAGAGGAAAGGAAGCAGGCTCCCTGCTGGGCAGAGAGCCCGACGTGGGGCTCTATCCCAGGACCCTGGGATCATGACCTGAGCCGAAGGCAGACGCTTAAACCACTGAGCCACCCAGGTGCCCCCCAAATTCTTTCTTAACTTTCATATTCATATCTTCAAAAACAGCAGAATTTGCAGCCCAGCGAGTCCAAAACCAAATTCACCTTTTTCCTCGTCCCAATGCTCTTCTGTCCCTTGTATTCATCTTGTTTTCAAACTACAGGCTGAAGTTCCACACAATGTTCTCCCTTCTACAGAAACCTCCACTTCTGAATGAACACACCTACCAAAAGTTCCAACCAAGGATGTCTCCTAGTTGGTGGGTGCTTGTTTTCCTGTTTGTGGTTTGTTTTGGGTTTTATTCTGTTTTGGTTTGTTTATCTTCTTCATTGATTCTGTCTTAAATCAGACATTCCACATTTCTTACCTGGACCAATGCAATGGCAGAAGCTCCCAATGGGAACCAGACTCCAGTCTTCATTCCTCAATCCTACTGACAGAATTCTCTTGCTGAGAAACAAAGCTAATCTCAGTAGATACTATTCTTATATTAATAGCATTATAATAAGGTACAACTATGCAGATGAAACCATAAGACTAAAAATACATTCCTCTGTATAGGGAGTAGGCTCTGGCCATAATGATTAATATTCCAAATATCTGAATTATGAATGAACTAAGGTGTATTCACTACGAGACTCAAGACATCCTAAGGGCAGTGTCCTGAGGCCATCCTCATACATACATGTTCAAGTTAATGTTTAGAAAACAAAGCACTCCCCCAAGTCAGCCCAGGAGTAGTGCCCAGCCAGGGGGTCAGTTAGGAACTACATTGGGGCTTAAGATAAAAATAGGTCCGAGTCTCCGGCCCTGAAAGGTCACTTGGTTAGGAGCAGGAATCTCTATTATACAAGTTGGACTATGTTTGTGTTTCATGTTGTTTCTAGGATTACTGGCCTCTGTTCTTCCCTACTCAAGAATAATGTTTTGAAGATTATAACATGTCCCAGATTAAGAGAAGCAAGGAAAGGTCTTCTCTGTATGCTTAAGTGGATTGCTGAGGACCAGAGAGGTCGTAGACATAGGGAACAGAGAGAAGGAATCCCAAGGTGAAATTCAGAGACAGTGATTCAGGAAATCTTGGCCTAGTAACTTTATCCCACAAGACATCCCTTTCCAGTGCCAACTTTGGAGCTCTCAAATTTGTTTATTACTAACAGGACAGTAGGTGTCCCCTCACAATTGATTTCCTACTACTTTTAGTTAAAGTCAGGATTCTTCAATTAGGGGTGCCTGGGTGACTCAGTTGTGTCTGCCTTTGGCTCAGGTCATGCTCAGTGGAGAGTCTGTTTCTCCCTCTGTCCCTCCCCCTGCTCATGTTCTCTCCCCCACTCTCTCTTTTACATAGATTAATAAAATCTTAAAAAATAAAAATAAAAAAAGAATTCTTGGGGCATCTGGGTGGCTCAGCTTGTTAAGAGACTGTCTTCAGCTCAGGTCATGATCATGGAGTCCCAGGATCGAGTCCAGCATCGGGCTTCCTGCTCAACAGGGAGTCTGCTTCTCCCCTCCTCATACTCTCTCTCTCTCTTCCTCTCTCATTCTCTCTCTCAAATAAATAATAAAAATAGAGAGAAAGAAAGAAAGGGAGAAAGAATTCTTAAACACACAATCCTTCTCAAACTAGACTGAACTTACTTCACCTCCTACCAATACCCAAAAGTATCCAAAAAGCATGTAGAACTTATCAGTCTCCGTCAACAAAGAATTGTCAGCATCGCCTATGCACCGTCATGCCAGCAGCCCCAAAATGTCATATGAAGATCACAGGGAACACGCTGCTCTTTCTGGATGGATAGTTAGCTGTCTTCCCAGTCTGGCATATTCTCCTCATCCCTCAGAAGCTATCCGTCACCTCTTTCCCAAAACTTCCCTTGACCCTGGACTGAAGGGGCCCCTTAATGCCTCCATGCAACTTTGCTTATTACTCTATCATTGCCTCGCCCACATGGCATTGTAATTATTTGTATACTGAGGGTTAGGATGGCAGCATATGAATTTGACGATCACACAATTCAGCCGGGATAGCACAAACCTAAAGGTAATGTGTTGAATTCGTTTATCCTTGCCTGGAAAAAGTTAGATCGTGACTGAAGGAAGTTGTTTTTGGACTCATTCAAACTTTGTGTTTGCTTTTGTTTGATTTGTTTGTTTCCCTGTGTACCTATTTACACACCACTATATTTAGGCCAAGAAAACTGTACCTAAGAGAAAAATGCACCACTCCTGTTCTCTTGGAGTTTACTATCTAGGTAAGAGGCTTTCTAACTGCTTTAGCAAAGGCACAAATCAGAAGAAGGTGGGGCTGTGCTAGGAGAGATTGAGTGGAAAGCCTGAAACCATCCAACTCAGTTCCTGCTCACCCTCTATGAGGGCCAAACCACAGAATCCTGAAGCCAAAGCACAGAACCCTGGAACTCTAGGGAGCACCATTTGAAAGAGTAAGAGGCATATATATTAACCCAAATCAGATAATAAATATGCAATTATTTACTATAAACTGTAAAATGGCATACTAACTATGGTTGTTGTTTTATAGACTGCAAAGTGTTCTTGCAGTCTTAAGTCAACAGAGTATGTATAAGAATATCATGGGGCACACCTGGGTGGCTCAGTTGGTTAAGTGTCTGCCTTTGGCTCAGGTCATGATTCCAGGGTTCAAGTCCCACACTGGGCTCCCTGCTCGACAGGGAGTCTGCTTCTCCCTCTGCCTACCACTCCCCCTGCTTGTGTGTGCGCTCACTCGCTCTCTCTCTCTGACAAGTAAATAAATAAAATCTTTTAAAAAATAAGAATATCATGGGAAGAAGGACTGCATGAAAAGAAGGGGAAACACTGGGGGAAGAAGTAAAGAAGAGACTCAGAGACAGAAAGTGTAAAGAGGAATATCACCCATGCAAAAATTAGACACTAAGGCTGACCAGTATGGGTACCTCTGTGTAGCAACTGTAGCATCAGAAGAAATAACAGTAACCATATATAGGGCACTCCTGTAAGTCAGGGACTGGGCAGAGCCCAAAGCATCCATCATCTCATCCTTACAGCAACCTTGAGAAATGCTATTGGTTCCCCGTTTTAGAGATGAAGAAAATGGGGCTTGAAAGGTTTAGGAATGTGTCCAAAGTTAACTAGTAAATTAGAGACAGGACTCAGATTCTGGGCTATCTGAGGTCAGCGCCTAGGCAGGTAACAAACTTCAAAATCTTTTGTTTATGACAAGACATGTAACTCATGTGCCCGCAATGGAAGAACAGCACATTCTGATTTGCCAGGAACACTCCAGGGTTACATCTGTTTCCCAGTGTAATTATTAATAACACTCCCTTTCACCCTCAGAAGTGTCCCATTTTAGACAAAAATTTTTCATAGCCAACCGGCCACAATGCCAGAGTGAAATGTGTCGACAAGATTTTCCAGGCCCAGTGCAAAATAAAAGTGTGAGGTCTTTTGCTCAAAAAGCAGGGGGAAATGTGTTATTAAAGATACTGAAATAGGGGCACCTGGGTGGCTCAGTTGGTTAAGCCTCTGCCTTCAGCTCAGGTCATGATCCCAGGGTCAGGGGATTGAGCCCTGCATTGGGCTCCCTGCTCAGCAGGAAGCCTGCTTCTCCCTCTCCCTCTCCCTGTGCTTGTGTTCCCTCTCTCATTGTCTCTCTCTGTCAAATAAAGTCTTTAAAAAAAGAGGTATTAAAATATAAAGCTTTTCTCTTTCTTTCATATATATATTAGCTCTACTCACACTACTATCCCAATGGACTTCACTTGTAAAACACAAGTTCAAAGATAAAACTAGCACAAATTTCAAGACAGTGTTATCAGAGCTCTAAACCAAGTTCCAGGTCCTTCTGAGTACGAAGCCCAGAGCAAAGCGCACAGCATGCACACCCATGAAGCTGGCCCTGCTCTGCCCTTCTTCTGTTCACTCAGATGGGTCTGGGAAGACATCCTGATCTTGGTATGGCCTATGATTTCACAAGCACTGCACAAAATTCTGTGGAAAAACACACAAGTAAAATATCGGCCTGTCCTCAAGAAGCTTACATTCTAATAGAATGAGACCAAAGTAAACACATATATGTATAAGCCTCCTTTGGTGCAGGGAAGAAGAAACTACAAAGCAGTGAGCACTGTAGCCTGGCATGGGGTAGGGGGGACAGCAGAGAGGACAGGATTATGAAGTTTCCTCAAGGAATGGAGCCCTGAAAGCCCAGTGGGAATACAAAAGGATAGAAGGGCTAGTAAGAAACAAAAGAAGCCAGAGATCCCATGGGAAGCGAGAATCACTCTATATACCAGCTATCTGTGGGGTGAGAAAGTTGTTCTCGCTTTAAAAAATGAAAGGGTTGGAAATGAGAACAGAAAGGAATTAGAAGTATAAAAGATCTTAGGGGTACCTGGGTGACTCTGTCAGTTAAGCATCTGACTTAAATGCTCAGGTCTTAATCCCAGAGTCCTAGAATAGAACCCCAGTCAGGCTCCCCTTAGCAGGGACTCTGCTTCTCCTTTTCCTTCTCCCTCTGCCTCTCCCCTGGTTCATGATCACATGCTCTTTTTCTATCTCTCTCAAATAAAATTTTTAAAAAATCTTTAAAAGAAAAAGAAGTATAAAAGATCTTAGTATGAAAAGTTTTCCCCTTCAGGTCATATGATCATTTCATCAAGAGAAAAAATACCATTTTGTTTGATTATTTATGGGCTTGTAAGTCAAAAATATGTTCTTGATAAAACTAAAAATACATTTTCTATCTCTTCATAATAAAAATAAGAGTTACCCTTCCTGCATGTTAATGGCTGAAACAATGACAGAAATCTAAAACAATGACTAATCTAACAAATATTTACATTTGACTTAGAAATGCACTACCAGATTTTTTACAACAAATGTACCCCTTATTTAATACTAGTGCTAACTTTTTTTAAAAATCACTTTTATGGTTTGTCTACATTTCTGATCAGTCCTTCAAGATGGACTCCTAGAAAAAGAATTGCCAGGCCAAAGAGTTTGAATATTTTTAAAGCTTGGTATATTATTAGCTTACGTTAAAGTTAGAACTAGATTGACTACATCAACAGAAGGTGAACAAGTAATAATACATGCATAGTCAGTGTTACTATAAATAATAATGAAAAAATAAATACTCAGAAAAAATCTAAGTGTATTACAAGTAGATCTGAGGCTTTCAATGATTATGATTAACAAGAAGTCAGGGTAAACTTTTGTTTAGGATGACAGGCCAATTAGTGTGTTTGTGTGTGTGAACATGTTTGTGCATAAGTACTGGATGTACGTGCACAAAATAATGGACAAAGAAAAATAAAAGTGGAAGAGTCAATAATTTCTGAATGAAATAAGAAGAATGAAATCATTAAATGAACTACTTGTAAATAGGGACATATAATTAATTTACTTTATACCTCCCACAATTTCTTTTTTTTCTTTTTAAGATTTTATTTATTTATTTGTCAGAGAGAGATCATAAGCAGGGGAAGCAGCAGGCAGAGAGAGAAGCAGGCTCCCTGCTAAGCAAAGACTCCAATGTGGGGCTCAATCCCAGAACCCTGGGATCATGACCAGAGCCAAAGGCAGATGCTTAACCAACTGAGCCACCCATGTGTCCCCTCCCACAATTTCCTACCCAACTCTATCTAGCAATAAGTTTTCAATTTTAATAATCAAGTGCTAAGGTTAGAGGAAAAACGCATATATTAAATAAAGATCAACAAATTAGTTTTTGATGTAGATTAGGTTAGATCTCTATTTCTACAATTCAGGACTCTGCACAGTACTTTTTTCATATACCTCTAGAAAGAAGTAACTAATACAGTTTAAAAAGTGGCTCAGATTTTTCAAAAGTCAAAGAACTTTGTCACCAATGAAGTTTCATGAAAGGCAAATCTGAAGCTATTAAAAGTCAAATCTCCACCTCACATCAGTCAGAATGGCTAGTATCAAAAAAAACAAGAAATAACAAGTGCTGGTAAAGACATGGAGGAAAAGAAACCCTCATGCACTGTTGGTGGTAATGTAAATTTGTGGGGCCCTTTTGGAAAATAGTATGGAAGTTCCTCAAGTAATTAAAAATAGAAGTATCATATGATTCGTAACTCCAGTTCTGGGCATTTGCCTGAGGAAAATGAAAACATCAACTCAAAAAGATATATGTACACCTATGTTTGTTGCAGCATTATTTACAGTATGTAAGCAACTTATGCATCCATCTATAGATGAATTGATCTAGAAGATGTCGTATGGAATAGAATATGAAATTCACAATGGAATATTACTCAGACATTAAAAAGCATTAAATCTGGCCATTTGTGACAACACAGATAGTAGTATGCCAAGTGAAGTAAGTCAGACAGAAAGACACCATATAATTTAATTTACAGTGGAATCTAAAAAACAAAACAAGCAAACAACAACAAAGAAAAACAGATTCATAAATACAGAGAACAAACAAGCAGTTGCCAGCAGGGAGGGGGGTGGGAGGATAAGTGAAATAGATGAAGAGGATTAAGAAGTACACACTTCTGATTATAAAATGTCATAGAAACATACAACATAGGGAATATAGTCAATAATATTGTAATAACTTTGTAAAAAAAAAAGTCAAATCTTAAAAACATGCTTTTTAGAACATTGCTGCATGGAAGTGAACAACAATCCAATTTATCACCAATTACACATATATTCTCAAATATCTAAATATTTCCAAAGAATGTGGCCCCAGGGGCTCAGGTATACTGATTTTAATTTGAGAAGTCAACCAGAAGTCAACCTGTGTTGAAACATTGTTCTCTCCTTCTTGACATAGCAAAGAAGTGAATTCCTCTACCATAATTATAAGCAGAAAGTTTACATCTTACAGAACACTGAGCGGAAAGTTTTGGCCTTTGAAACATTTCCCTTTGGACCACGAGGGCACGCAACACGGAGGTGGAAGGAGCAGAAGGTTTGAAGATGTGAGTTAGATTGCAAAGGCTAAGAGCTCCTCAGTCCTATGCTCTCCCAGGCATCTGGGTGGAAAGGAGCCAATGCTCTTTTGTCTTTGCAACAATGAATAGAAAAAATTCAATTTCTGAGTGATGTCTCAGAAGTTTCTTTCACTCAGTTTTGCCCCTTCTGGCTCTAAAATGAATGAAACGTTTCCAGAGCAGCCTTCCAATACGTCAAGCTGAAACTTTGAAACAAAGTTCCTGCCAGTTCTTTCTATGAAATCTTGAAGTTTTTTGACACTAGTTTTATTATACTACTCTCCTGGGCTCAGTGTGAACAGAGAATCCAGAAGCTGAGCGGGGAACAAATTTAAACCCGGGATGGAGGATGGGGGTAGGAGACTGCAGAGCTAGAACACGGTAAGCACCACAGGTGGCTTTAATAGCCAACAGCAGCTAGAGATCATAACCCCGCTGCTAGTTCTCTAGCCCCCGCCAGAATCCTATGTTTCAAAGATTATTATAACTAAGGGACTTCGCTGCCATCTAATCTGAATAATGAACTCAAGCTCTAAAGCAATCAAGGATTTTTTTTCTTTTAACTAAATGTGCCTGAATGTGGTAAACTGACTTTAATCACCAAGCCAAAGTCTTAAAATCCCAGGGGAGGAAGAGAAGAGGGTAAAAAAATTACATAAGGCAGCCGGGGACGGGGTAAAGAGTGAGGAAAGATGGGGTAAGCAGGGATTCCGGGGACAAGAGCCTTCTCCCATTGGAGCTAACTTTTCAAGCCCGCCTATCTCCAAGGCCCTGGCAAACTCATTGCGTGTCCAGGCGTGAAACAGCCCCGCCCGGGGTCCACGTGCGGGCGAGCATAGTGTCCGTGCGCGGGTTCATGGTCCCGCGACGCTGGGAGCGGTACCCCGTCCCCAGTAGACAATGCCGCGCGCGCTTCCAGCGGCCTCTCCTGGATCCGCGCCCCGCGCCACCCGCCACTCCCTGCCTCGCCGCGCGGGGACACACTCACCAACACCAGGAACTCCAGCGTGCCCACATAGTCCCGCTCGGTCTTCTGGAGCTCGCTGAGCATGCAACAGGCGCAGGCGAAGCTGTTTCTCCAGGTCCTGGGCGCTCTCGGCGCTGGCATCCCCGCGGCTCTCGTCGGTCACGAGGTGGGCGGCGGGACGCAGGGCTGCAGTCCTGCGCGCTATGCCGGGTGCCGACTGGTGCCCCGCCCCGCGCCGGCCAGAGGGGAAAGTTGCTGCCTCTGAGAAGTCGGAGGGGGTATGGGCGACTTTACATGCCGGGGAGAGGCTGGGGTGTTGGGAGAGTAGAGTGCGCTAGCTGGAACTCCAGCGCGGGAGGCGCGAGGCTCTGAGCAGACAAGGAGAGGGCTCCTGCCCGGGACCTGTAGGCTGAGCCCCGTGGCTCCGGCCTCACGCGGCCGGGGCTGGAGGAGAGGCAGCTCCGACAGCCACAGCGGTGACTTGGACATTCATCAAATGCTTTGTATCCATGTGACTCCGACACTTTACCCTTCGCCAAATCTCAGGAAAAAGGAAACAACCCTGGGGAAGTGTGTTGCATGCCGGCTAACTAAGCACACACACGCGCACACACACACACGGAGTCAGCACTTGAGATAAAACTAATTGGAGATTCCCAAACCCAGGAGGAGGAACTCCAAGACACAGCTCCAGGGTTGCTTCTATGACTCCCGCCTATTGTTTAGCTTTAATGTGTTTTGTACAAATCCTGAAAGCAAAGAAACAAGTTCCCAAGGTTACATAACTGGATGGGAACAAAACAACCATGGTATTAACCCTCCCATCTTTGAAAAGAAACACATTGATTTTTGGTTTTGTTTGGGCACAAAATAGGTTTGCTTTTAAAAGCCCCCCAACCGAGAATAATTCACAGAGCAGATACCCTCCTGCCTGCCCTTGGAAAGTCAGTTAGCATAATAAATGAAGACACTATGGGAAAATGACAGCCCTGGCCCAAACAAACAGACTCCAGATAGAATAAGCATCCCCCTTTGCACTGTGCTGTTTTGGAGGGGTGCTTTGCATGCCTATGACTTTTTTTCAATAGCAAGATAGTATGTGAATTTAATCACAGGCAAAAATACTTGTGCCAATTTTGTTTCTAAGAGGTGCTATGATTTAACACAGTGTCACTAAATGAGCAGCTTTGTCTAAAGCTGTTATTGAGTGGTTATCAAAAGATGTGTAGATACACGTAAAGGTATAGAGATACAGATATATTCTTAGGATTTGAAAAAGGAGAGAAACACAGAGCATGTCCTGATTGTAATGTGTATGTTTATTGCCTTTTCTCACTTGGAAACAGAATCAGAAGCTAATGAGCACTGAACATTTACAATTCCAAGCAGAATAATCCATATATATTTTTGTCTTTATATTATCCACATTGATTTTTCAGTGTCATTTTATTCCTACTTAGAACTTGAAGCACTCCACACTAATGACATTTAAATATACTGAAGAGTGAATGGTTTTGATGAAAGAAAGTAGCATGTTAATTTTTTCCAATAGTTGAAAGCATTAGCAAAACTCTAAAAATAAAAGATATTTTCCACATTACTTACATTAAAATAATTATCAGAGATATCTTTTCAGAGCATGATGAATCCCTACATCCCTCAAAGAGCAAAGAGGGAGTGAAATATTCTTCTTTTATTAAGGGCACAGCTTTTGAATGTGTGAGGAGCTGATGGACAAGATATGATTTTCCTTTGTTTTGTGCATGCCTATCTACAGGTAGCTCTGAGCAAAGGACAAATAAGCAAATGGCTTCACACCTTGTGGCAGAAGAACAAAGGAGGAGGGGCATTAAAGAGCAGATCTCATAACCCCTAGTAAACAATAAACAAAAGAACAAGGGAGGACAAAGGAAACACACATCCAGCAATGAATGGGAAAATCAAACATGGTTTAGCCTTTACACAATGTACCACAAGGAATGAATGCATTTCCTCCTTACATCCACCCTTCTCCAATATAAAAAGTGAGTAAATAAATCACGCTTTCCATTCAGGCACTCTTATAGATAAATATATACATATATATATATATATATATATATATATATATATATATATATATATTTCTAACCAATTGCCCCCCCCCAAGTTTGAGAGCTGTTTATGCCATTATCCTTTTATCAAAAATAATTAGTTTATATACAACCCACTAGAGCTTCAGCCTTATCTCTGAGAGTAATATATTGAGCTTGAATCTCCAGTGGGGTTTTACCTACCCAAACCATTTGCCTTGAATCTACAAACGTGTGTATTGAGTAACTCTACATGCATTGCATGGACCTATGGCCTGAGGACCACAGAGACTTGATCTCTAGGCAAATATTTCTGAAGGTATTTCACAGACCATTACATGGAGGCTTGTTAAACATTTCTGGGCCTCATCCTAGATGTATTGAAGGAGAATCTCAGAGATGCAAGCCCTAAACTCTTTTGACGGGTTTTCATATTATTCTTAGCCCTGCTAATATTTGAGAGCCACCATTTTAAGGAATTATAATTGAGTAGGAGAGTGTTATAAATATAAGTAATTCTGTTAAAAGGAAGCTGCAAGGCATGCTTTGAAAAAATAAAAAAGTGCAAGGACGTTAACAGAAAAATATTCAAGTGTGCACATCCAATTGTCTCTCAAAAGTGCCCATAGAAATTATTATGATATTAACAGTTTCTCCCCATTCTTCTGTTCCTCGGTGTATTATTCCTCAATACCATTTGTAATTAATAAACAGCTTCAGAACACCATGTAGTGCCTTCTGCCAGGCACCTCTCAGTGTCTTCTGTAGCCCTGGCAGGAGTTCTTAATTCCTTATCAAAGACTTGAGAGCATAAGAAAAGAGGGCCCTCATATCTGGAAACCTTCACTTTGATGGTAAATAAGGTCTTTCATAAACTCTGAACGTGTTGTATCCCTCCCCACTTCCTCTATTGAAACTTTAAGCTCTGTCTGCCAGGAAAAAGAAAGCGACAACAAAAATGATGGACAAGACCCAGTTTTTCCCTGAAATAGTAATGAGGTTGAAGCATCCAATAAAAAGGGGATGGGAAAAAAGAAGATAGTGAGAAAAGGCTAAGTGGTAAACTAGCCCAGCCATTAAGTTTATTTCATATGCATGAACTTGTTCGGGTTAGAATCTGTTATTATACAGTTCAAAGAGCCAAAGTACAATGCACAGTAGGTTTTCTTTGGTCAGAATTAGAGAAGAACAACTCCTGGACAGAAGAACCCAAGATGGTCTCTCTAAAAAAAAAGAGTTCCCAGCTTGTATTTCTGATAGAGATCATTTTAGCTTGCCTGCCATTCCGGTACTGGTGTTTGCCCAGGTGAAGTAATAAATCAGATTTGATGTGGAAGTCATCAAAAGACAATAGCACTGGCTAAAAAAAAGAAAGATTACTTCATTGCACGGCCATCTTGTTAAACAGAGAATTCTAGGAGTCAGACTTTTTTATTCATAAGTAAAATTGATTCTGGCATTTCCTTTACTACTCTAGCCTATAATAGATGATTCTAGACTATACTAGTATAAAGATATAGGTATGTTGGAGCTGTATAAAGCATAATTAGGAGTCTTGGACAAGAAATAATTCTAAAAATACTTATTACTTTAGGATTTTAGAATGTGTATTACCTGAAAGGACAAAATTTAGTTTCACAGCCATATTTTAATTTTAGATACAATGTTCATGGCATAGCAAACAAAATAAATGTTTGAATAGGATTCCTTTGGGAAGACTCTCAAGTTCTTAAAAGTGTGGTCCTTTCTACACTAGCTTGATCAAACCCAAATCATCCTCACAGCCGTAATCTAACATGTAATGGATAATCACTTTCCTCATTATGGAAACTTGACCTACAGCTGTTAGGTCCGTAATCAAAGGAGTGAGACTGATACAAAGCGAAAGTCAAGCAAAGCTTTATTTCGTGCCAAGCATCGAGAATCAAACCAACCATTCAGGGCCACCTCTTACAGAGAGGGCGGCCACCCCCCAGCCTCACAGACTAACTTTTATAAAGCAAAGGCCATGTGGTTGAGCATGGCCACACACAGGTGGCCAATGAGATTGCAACACACAGAGAAAGCTGCAGTCATGGTAGGTCACACATGGGTGGCCAATTGAATTACAGTTCACCCCATAGTAGCTATTTGAACTAGTCTATCTCCTTAGTCAGAATTGGCGCCCAAAAGTTGCCCAAAAGGCAGGGCCCACACTCCTTGGTAGCTAGGGAGACAATATGCATACTCCACTGATTGGATGTCTCCACTTGACCGACTCATCCCTAAATTCGGGCTCTGTTATTGCCACCTGATCGGACCGACCCTTGTATTTGGGCTCTGTTAGCTGGAACTGGTCAACCATATTTTACTGGTTTCCTGGACTTGCTTTTAAGTAAGTTCCCGTGGGAGGGGGGAGGGGGCGGGGGCAGGGTCAGTTTAATTTTACTGCATAAACAACAAAATGGCTGTTCAACCAAGGTGGAGCCACTCTGGCTAAATATGCCCTTACACAGCCATGCCTGCAAAATAAGCAGCCAGTTTTTGTCTATGGTTAATCTCAGAAGAATATCATTCTTACATCATACCATCTGCCTGCTTAGCTCCCTTTAAAAATCCTCTCCAACCTCATAAACCTCAAGCTATACCTTATTTCTCTCATCCCCGTAAAAACTTCTACACTTGCCTCTATGAACACCCTCTCTTGTGTCCTCCAAGGTTTTCATTCTAATATATATAAATGTACATGAGATATATAATATATTATATATAATAGTATCTTATTATTATCAATATCTATATATAATATATGAAATTTATAAAAATTATATGTCTTTCATGTCATTGCCTGTGTGTCTTATCCTGGATTCCTTAGAAAGCAGAGAGGAGACAATAGCTAACGTGAAGATAATATATAGGTAATGTGATCCTGGGGGTGGGGGGAGAGTGAGGGAAGAAGGAGTGAAACAGAGAAAAAGGGAAAACCAATACAAGAATACAAAATAGAGTTGACCATTCCAGTGGGAAACTAGATGCTCTCTTCTACAGGACCTTCTGAGTAGTCTTTTGAAATACAGCTCAGAACTATCCTGGGGGAAGAAAGAGGGAAGCATTTAATCATTATTTCCTATCCCCAGGTGGTCAAGGATTGCTCCATAAGGCATTCATAGGACCTTGTACTTGCATGGTGCCCTTGCATGAAAGCTTAGAGGTTTGCACAGATAAAAGTGGAGTCAGGAAGCAAGAAGGGTGAGGCACTCTTAGATTGTTCCTGTATGAAGTTGGTGAGGGCATTTGAGGAACTGCATCCATGGTCATCAAGAGTAAGAGAAGAGGTCAAGAGAGTTTTTCCTGGAATACAAGAAGGGTTTGAATCTACTTCAAATCCCTCAGGATAAAGGCAAATGTCATTTATGACCCAGCCTCTCAGGGTTTATTTCATGCCACTCCCACCTTGGCAAATGAACCCCAGCCATGCAGGAGTACTTTCAGAATTCTTAAGTGCCAAGATCCATAGCACAGTCCTTCTTCCTTATCATAGCATCCGTTATGTTCATTGTAATTGCCAGATCAATTGACGGAATTCTTTACAGGACCACAGTATCTTGAAGGAAAAGACAGTGTCACCACAGCTTCTCCAGAATCTGGCATACAGTCTTGTTAAATATATATTTGTTGATCAAATGAATGAATGAATTGCACTGGAACTCTTTAATCATTCTATCTCTAAACAAAAATGGTCTTTGTTTAGAGGTGGCCTTTTGCTTCTCCTCTATCATTTCTTCAGGGGAAGGCAAAAGATACTCTTTTATTTTCTCAGAGAAAAATGGTGTATATGTAAATGACTGTGTCTGTGAATTATGAGCCTGTTTAGGGGACCAGAAGAAACTACAAATATTACATTTCTTGTATTCTCAAAGAAGTACCATTCATCTCACCTGAAATGTGGCAATCACATAATTAAAATCCATATACACTATTCCTAAACCAATCATGGAAAACTGAACGAAATATATGATAATAAATCCAGGAAAAAAAATCACATTACCAAAGCAGAAAAGCAAGTTTACTGAAAACAGGTATATAATGTATTAGGCTAGAGAGTTCCTATAAACCCCCTTATATTCCACCTTCCCAACATAGATTTTCTTATTGTGAACATCTTGCATTAGTGTGGCACACTTGTTACAATTAATCAGCCAATGTGTATAAATTATTTTTAATGAAAATCTATAGTTTACATTAGAATCCACTCCTTGTGTTGCACATTCTGTGTGTTTTAACAGATGTATGATATATGGGTGCCTGGGTGGCTTAGTCTGTTAAATGTCGAACGCTTGATTTTGGCTCAGGTCATGATCTCAGGGTGCAGAGATTGAGCCCTGCATCAGGCTCTGTGCTAATAGGGGAGTCTGCTTCTCTGCCTCTCTCTCTCTCTCTCTGCCCCTTCCACCTTGCTCTTTTGCTCTCTTTCTCTTCAATAAATAAGTAAATCTTTTTAAAAATGGATGACATATATCCACCATTATAGGTCAGAAAATAATTTCTAAAAGTGCCCTGCTCTCTATGTATTTACTCCTCTCTCCATTCCCCATCCTGGCAATTACTGATCTTTTTACTGTCTCTGTAGTTTTGTCTTTTACAGAGTGACATATAATTGGAATCATACATTATGTACATTTTCAGACAGGCTTCTTCCACTTAGAAATCTGCATTTAAGTTTCCTCCATGTCTTTTCATGGCTTGATAGCTCATTTCTTTTTATCACTGAATAAAATTCCATTATCAGGATGTACCAGCTTATCAACTTACCTGTTGAAGGACATCTTGAATGTTTCCAAGTTTGGGCAATTGGGAAGAAAGCTACTATGAACATTATTGGGCAGGTTTTATACAGATAGAACATTTCAGCTCCTTCGAGTAAATACCAAGGAGTATGACTGCTGGATCACAAGATGAGAGTGTATTTCTGCCAAACTGTTCTGAAGAGACTGTATCATTTTTCATTCCCATCAGCAGTGAATGAACATTCTTGTTGTTCCACATCCTCACCAGCCTTTGGCAGTATCAGGATTTTGGATTTCGGCCATTCTAATTGGTATGTAGTTGCATCCTATTGTTGTTTTATTTTATAATTCCCTAGTGCCATACAAGACTGAATATCTTTTCATATGCATACTTGTCATCTGTATATCCTCTTTCATAATCTGTCTGTTAAGGTCTTTGGTCGTCCATTTTTAATTAGGTTTTTTTATTATTACTGAGCTATAAGAGATATTTGTATATCTTGTACAATGGTCCTTTTATCAGATGTGTCTTTTGCAAATATTTTCTCCCAGTCTGTGGCTCCTCTTTTTATTCTTTTGACGTTGTCTTTTGGCAGAGAAGATCTTGATTTTAATGAAGACCAACTTATCAAGATTTTCTTTCATAGATCACATTTTTGGCACTCTATCCAAAAAATGTTTGGCTTTATCATTGTCACACCCAAAGTCACCCAGATTTTCTCTTAGGTTGTCTTCTCAGATGTTTAGCTTTGCATTTTACATTCAGGCCCATGATCCATGAGTTAATATTTTTGAGAAGTGTAAGGTCTTTGCCTAGATTTGTGGGGGTTTTTTGCATTGGTTGTCCAGTTGTTCCTGCATGATTTGATGAAAAGACTATCCTTTCTCCATTAAATCGCCTTTGCTCCTTTTTCAAAGATCAATTGATTATGTTAGTGTGGGTCTTTTTCTGGACTCTTTATTCTCTTTCCTTGATCTATTTGTCTATTCTTTCCCCAGTACCGCACTGTATTGATTACTCTAGATTTATACCATGTCTTAAAGTTACTCCTCTGACTTTGTTCTTCGCCATATCGGATTGGCTTTTCTGGGTCTTTTGCCTCTCCATATCAACTTTAGAATAGTTTTTTTCAATATTCACAAGTTAGCTTGCTGAAATTTTGTTTGGAATTATGTTGAATCTATATATCAAGTTAGAAAGAACTGACGTACTTACAATATGAAATATTTCTATCCATGAACATAGAATATCTCTTCATTTATTTGGATCTTCATTGATTTCTTTCATCAGAGTTTCAGTATGTTTCTCATATAGCTATTACATATACATTGTTAACAATATACCTAAGTATAATTTTTGGTACTAAAAATAAGAATGAAGCTGCTATAAACTTTAGTGTGCAGGTTTTTGTGTGGACATGAGGTTTACCAAGTAAATGGTCTTGTGTTTTTTATTTCAAATTTTAATTATTCATTTCTAGTATAGCAGAAAGCAATTGGCTTTTTATATTTGCCTCGTATCCTTCTAGCTTGTTTTAATCACTTACTAGTAACAGGAGGTTTTTATTGTTATTGTTTTGGATTTCCACATAGACAATCATGTCATCCTACAGCAAGGACAGTTTTATTCCTTCCTTATCTGTATACTTTTTATTTCCTTTTCTTATTTTATTGCATTAGCTAGGATTTAATACAATATAAAATAGAAGTGGTGAGAGCACATATATTTGCCTTATTCTTGATCTTAGAGGGAAAGCATCTAGTTGCTACCATTAAGTATGATATTAGCTGTAGGTTTTCAAGGATGTTCTTTATCAAGTTGAGAGAGGGTATGCCCTTTTTTATTTTTAAAGATTTTTATTTATTTATTTTGAGAGAGAGAAAGAGACAGAGTGAGAGAAAGCATGAGAGGGGAGGTCAGAGGGAGAAGCAGACTCCTCATAGAGCTGGGAGCCCGATGTGGGACTTGATGCCAGGACTCTGAGACTATGACCTGAGCCGAAGGCAGTTGCTTTACCAACTGAGCCACCCAGGCGCCCAGGTATGCCCATTTTTGATAGTTGTTTTAATTCTTATATTGGCGACATCTGTAAATAAGCAGCACACTTAAAATACTCCTTCCTGTTACAGAAAAGTTATGCAATGTCTCCTGACTACCTACTGTATTATTACATGAGACTATTAACAATTCTGCCTTTCTTTCTCTGACTCACCACCTTCCACCTTTACCTTTTAATTGGTATCTTTAGTTCTGTACTGTCAGGATTGATAATATTTATCTTGTATTCTGTAATTACATTTAAGACATCCACGTTTCTTTTTAAAAGTTTAAAATCAATTAACAATGTATTTATGATATGACTACTTAAATAATGCTCATTGCATAAATAAGTAGTACAATAAAATTGTACTTCCTTCTCCTTAGGTCCAAATTCATAACACTCAGGACACTCAGGGACCTCTTCTAGGTTAAATGGGTTCTGTTTCATAACACACCATCAATTGCTGAAAGACCTGCATGACATTGGGTTTCTTTCATATCTGAACCATGACTTTATTACACAGTCTCTTAGGTTTTGGTTTTATTTTCTACTTTTGGTAGAGATTCTAATTTTCTGTGAAAAGAAGAACTATATCCTTTCTTTGGAAAATCACTAATATTCTCCAGCCCCTTAGGTACTCTCTGTTGCTCTGTTTTGTCTTTATTCTGTTCATTCTTCTTGGAGCCCTTGATTGCATTCCCACACTGGACTGATTGATTAAGTACCTGATCAAAAACTGTCATCCTGGGGCGCCTGGGTGGCTCAGTGGGTTAGGCCGCTGCCTTCGGCTTGGGTCATGATCTCAGGGTCCTGGGATCGAGTCCCACATCGGGCTCTCTGCTCAGCAGGGAGCCTGCTTCCCTCTCTCTCTCTCTGCCTGCCTCTCTGCCTACTTGTGATCTCTCTCTCTCTCAAATAAATAAATAAAAAATCTTAAAAAAAAAAAAACTGTCATCCTGGGATTGTTTTTCCAAAGCCTTCAGGTGAATTCCACCATCTCTCTTTTCAGAGTCTTTTCTCTTGGTATACTCATTTTCTAGGGCTGCCATAACTAAGTTTTAACATCTCACAGTACTGGAAGCTGAAAGTATAAGATCAAGAGGTTAAAAAGGTTGATTTCTTCTAAGGTCAGTGAGGGAGAATCTGGTCATCCCTCTCTCCTATTGTTGGATATCCTCAGATATTCCTTAGCTTGTAGATGTGTTCTCCCCATGTCTTCACATTGTTTTTCTTCTGTGCATGTCTGTGTTCCCTTTTTAGAAGGACACAGTCATATTGGATTATGGTCTCTTCTAATGACCTCATCTTAAATTGATCTGAAAAACTTTGGTCCAAAGAAGGTCACATTCATAGGTACTGGGGACTAGAATGACAAAATCTTTTGGGGGCATACAATTCAACTGACAACACTTGATATCTACACCCATTTTACTGGATTATATCTCAAATGACTTCCTTTAGAAGAGTGCATGAGATATAAATTTTCCAAGTCCTGGGATCTCTAAAATGTAGTTATTTTGCCATGATGCATTTGCTTCAGAATTATTATCCATTAGAACTGGAAATACCATTGCTCATTTTTCTCTTACCAGTTGTGTTGGCGATTAGAAGTCCAGTGAGACTTTGACTCTCTATCCTATGTAAATGACCTGTTTTATCTAAGTGAAAGTTTTTTGGAATTCTCTTTCTTCTGTGTTCTGACAGAAAGATTTCAGGCATATGTTTACATGTGAATTTTCTCTTAATTTACTAGGAACTTGATAGACTCAAACAGAATAGTGTTTTCTGACCTCTGAGAAAGTTTTTTTGTAGTATTTCTTTAAAATTTCTTTCTCTTAGTGGGGCACCTGGGTGGCTCAGTTGGTTAAATGTCTGACTCTTAATGTCAACTCAGATCTTGATCTCAGGGTTGTGAGTTCAAGCCCATTGAACTCCATGCTAGGCATAGAAAATTTTTTAATTAAAATTTAAAATTAAAATGAAAATTTCTTTAACTTTGTTAATGTATGCCCATTTTTCTGGAAATCCTGTTAGTTGAGTTGGATCTCTTAGAATTATACTCTGAATATCTTATCTATTTCAAGTGTTCAATCTCCTCGTTTTGTTGTTGTTGCCTCTGTCTCATTCAATCTCTTTGTTTTTTTCTTTATGTTGTGCGAGAACTACTCACATTATATTCTAACACTTCTTTAAATATTTCATTTGGCATATAATTAAATATATAATAAATGTTCTAATTTGTACCTTGACTGTTCTTTCTTGTAGCATTCTGCTCTTGTACTCGGGGGTACTACCTTCTCAAATCTTTCTCTGAAATTTCTTTGTTTCTTCTAGCAACAATTTTTCTGTTGTTGTTGGTTTTTTGGGTTTTTTCTTTTTCTTCTTTTTTTTTTCTTTTGTCTTGTCTTTCTTTTATCCAGTCCTTTTGTGATGTTGACAGTATATTCATTCCAATTAAGAAAAGGGGATGGGATTGTTTCTCTCTGTAGCAAGGATGTGTTTCCTCTATTTATGTGGGTTTGTTTTTCTACTTGGTTTCTCTCATTAATAGACATTTACTGAGACCTTTATGTAGGTGTCTAGGACTTGTCTAAATGAAATGAATTATTTAATGGGTACAGGCAGGTAACAGGTCTTTAGCTGTGGAGGTTCCAACTGCCAAAATGGGAGAACTTTACTCTGGGGTGCTGGCACCAAAAGTTCCAATTCTGCCTATATCGATGCTTCCATCTTATTAGAGAAGAATCCTTAGGTGTTTGTAGTCTGAGACTGATGCTTGATTTTTACACTAAGCATCAGAAAACACAGAGAAGGAAAGCAAAGAAATGAGCATGTCAGGAAGAAAACATTAGGCTGCTGTGCAAATAGCCTTCTCATATATGCCACTCTTCTCACTCTTGTTGGCTTTACACCTTTCAACTTTCCTCTAGGTCGACCTTCTCCTGTTTTGTGCTCTACACCTGCCTCACTCTCTTTTCCTTGTTGAAAATCTTCCATCCTCTTTTTATCTTTCATAAATGTGTGGCAATCTCTCCCCTGCTCAAGTTTCTATTTCATTCCCTTTGCAGAAATGGGTGTTTTCTTTTACTCTTACCTAACGTTGGCAGGGGGTTTGAAGGGATTAAGGAAAAACACATACCCTCTGCCCGTTATCTTGTACCATCTATAAATACAAATTTCAAATTCTGTGTAACACTGATGCCAGTGGAACATTTAAATAAAAAAGTCTGTATTACCAAAAAGAGAAAACTAGTGGTGACTTCATATCTTGATTAACGACATGTATACATACACTTAAATAAGTGTACACACACAAGATGTGGTAGAACAAATAGCCAGTTCTAAGAGGAAAGTTATGGAACTGAAATACACTAGATGGAAGAGTTTACATAATTTTTAAAAAATAATAAATGGCTCTTTTTTTTTAAAGATTTTGTTTATTTGTTTGACAGAGAGAGACATCACAAGTAGGCAGAGAGGCAGGCAGAGAGAAAGGGGGAAAGAGGCTCCCTGCTGAGCAGAAAGCCCAATGTAGGGCTCAATCCTAGGACCCTAAGATCATGACCTGAGCCAAGGGCAGCGGCATTAACTCACTGAGACACCCAGGCGCCCCTACATAAGTTTTTAAAGATAATACTAGATAGTGGGTTACACAACATGTGGTATTTTACAGCATAACTGATCTCATTCAATGATTGTAGGTAGATAATGCCCCTTGATGAATTCCCTATATCCACATCATTTAATAATTTCACAATTTGGTTGCTCCCACTAAGGCATAGAGTCTTTTTTCCCACTTACTTAAGTCTTAACTGACCTTGTGAATTGCCTTTTCCAAAAGAATGTGATAGAAGTGATGATCTATAAGTTCCAGAGATTAAGCCCTTAGAAAAACTTGTAACTTCCATTTTTGCCCTCTTGAAAACCTGAGATCATCATCTAGACAAAAGCCCAGAGTAACCTGCTGTAGGATTGGAAGCCACGTGGAGAAGAGCCAAAGTACCTTAACCAACAGTCATCATCAGTTGTCAGACATGAGAGTGATAACATCTGGGACTCTAGTTCCAAGTGAGCTGTCACATGACTGCAACCATATGAAAGAGCTCAGGCAAGACAAGAAGAAGAAACACGTGGTCTACTCACAAAATTAAGAAAAATAATAAATTTTGATGTTTTAAGTCACTAAGTTTTGGAATGTATTTTTTTTTCTTGAGCAATGGATTTTTTTTTTAAAAGATTGTATTTATTTATTTGACAGACAGAGATCACAAGTAGGCAGAGAAGCAGGCAGAGAGAGAGGAGGAAGCAGGCTCCCCAATGAGCAGAGAGCCCAATGTGGGACTTGATCCCACAACCCTGAGATCATGACCTGAGCCAAAGACAGAGGCTTTAACCCACTGAGCCACCCACACGCCCTGAGCAATGGATTTTTAAAAACAACCTCTAACAGAAGTTCTGAACTTTGTGTCTAATTGAACATTTTTAGGGGTTGGGGAGGGGCAGAGGGAAAGGGAGAGAAAGAATCTTAAGCAGGCTCACGCCCAGCATGACATGGGGCTCTGTTTTACAACCCTGAGAAAATGACGTGAGCCAAAATCAAGAGTTCAATGCGTCACCAACTGAGCTACCAAGGTGACCCTCTTATTGGACCATTTTAATGGTACAGATTCATTCCTTCAACAATCAATGTGACTGAAGGAATTATGTATACTCATTGGCTTAGGTCTGAATCTTTGCTTTTCCTTGAACTAGTTAGTGTAGCAAGAAGTTGTCATGAGTGGCTTAGGTCAAACCAGGTCATCCCTAGCACTGAGGGTGGGTTCAATCTCATGGAAACCAGTGGAGTAGGAGTAAAGGGGATGCTACAGAGGCAATTACAATGTCTAGGACAGGTGGGAGGAGGCTAGTAACTCACCTTGGAAAAGTTTCTGTTCATGACCATTATCCATTGTTGCTTCTCTTGAACCCAACATTATCACTATGGAAACTGCTGGCACCTTTGCCAACTTGCAACTATTAGAATTGTCACCTTTGAGTCTACCTAATCGCTGCTGCCATTACTTCAAGCCATTGCTGCCAACATTATGAAACTACTCCATAGCTTCAGTAATCATGACTTTCAGTGTGAGCTGCAGCTACTGCCAAAGTGCTGGACTGCGTTCCAACCTAAACTGAACTGAGAACAGGGTATAAAGAAGGTCTAACCGAAAGGTAAAGTTGGAAAGACAGAAGACATGAGGCAGAAATAAAGGACAAACGGGGAAGAAGAGGAGAGTATGTGGCCCCACCTTGGTGGCAAAGGCACAGAATTCAAAGGTGATCTGGAAAAGACTGTGTGTCCCTGCCATTAGAAGCACAGTAGCTTTGGGGGTGACAAGAACAGCTCTGACTGCAAAATCATCTATAAAAGAGAGAAAAGTCAATGTCCAGTGGAGGAGCCAGAATTTTAGGAAGTACTCTGAGTTCTGACACTCGCCATACCTGCCACCCAGAATGATCTGTGGGCCTGCCTTGGAAGTCAAACATCTGGATCCCTGAAGAGTGTCTCATTGCCTCCAGGATCTCATTCATACATTCCCTAAATAGCTGCCAGAGAGGATTTTCTCACTTTAACAACTGTGAAGCCCTAGGAGGTTCTGTGTATTCCCACTTCTTATGTTTGGCTGCTGCTTTGAAAGTGCTCTACAGTTGCACCCCAGGTCAGGTTGACATGTGTAGTCTGTGGGATGTGGGGAGAGTGAAAAAGAAAAAGCTGGAAGGGGATATGCATATCCCAGGCAGAATTCTCTCAGCTCTTACATTCTGTCCTCTCACATTTGTATGCATTTCAGTCATATTTTATTTTTTAAAATGTGGTACCAAATTAATGGGTTCTACTTGATTATATTTTCTATTTGAGTGTGCATCCATATTCATAAAAGCATTGGATCCCTAGTTTTCCTTTTTTGTGCTCTCCTTAACAAATTTTATTATTAAAGTTAACCTGAATTCTTACCATAAATGAGAAATCATCTAAAAAAATCTGTGATCTGGAATAGTTTAATAACATTGAAATTATCTGGATTAAACATGTGAGCTGGAAGACAGTTGTTAAGATAACCCATCCAATAGTATTCCCTATTTAAATAGTAGTGATTAACCTAACTTGCAACATCTATTTATATTCGATTATGAGAAATTTTTTAAATAAATTTTTTATTTCTTATTTTTTTATAAACATATAATGGATTTTTATCCCCAGGGGTACAGGTCTATGAATCACCAGGTTTACACACTTCACAGCACTCACCATAGCACATACCCTCCCCAATGTCCATAACCCCCCTCCTCCTCTCCCAAACCCTCCTCCCCCCCAGCAACCCTCTGTTTTGTGAGATTAAGAGTCACTTATGGTTTGTCTCCCTCCCAATCCCATCTCGATTCACTTATTCTTCTACTATCCCCTAACACCCCATGTTGCATCACCATGTCCTCATATCAGGGAGATCATATGACAGTTGTCTTTCTCCGATTGACTTATTTCACTAAGGATGATACCCTCTAGTTCCATCCATGTCGTCGCAAATGGCAAGATTTCATTTCTTTTGATGGCTGCATAGTATTCCATTGTGTATATATACCACACCTTCTTTATCCATTCATCTATTGATGGACATCTAGGTTCTTTCCATAATTTGGCTATTGTAGACATTGCTGCTATAAACATTAACATTCGTGTGCACGTGCCCCTTCGGATCACTACGTTTGTATCTTAGGGTAAATACCCAGTAGTGCAATTGTTGTGTCATAGGGTAGTTCTATTTTCAACATTTTGAGGAACCTCCTTGCTCTTCTCCAGAGTGGCTGCACCAGTTTGCATTCCCACCAACAGTTGAGGAGGGTTCCCCTTTCTCTGCATCCTCGCCAGCATCTGTCATTTCCTGACTTGTTAATTTTAGCCATTCTGACTGGTGTGAGGTGATATCTCATTGTGGTTTTGATTTGTATTTCCCTGATGCCGAGTCATGTGGAACACTTTTTCATGTGTCTGTTGGCCATCTGGATGTCTTCTTTGCAGGAATGTCTGTTCATGTCCTCTACCCATTTCTTGATTGGATTGTTTGTTCTTTGGGTGTTGAGTTTGCTAAGTTCCTTATAGATTTTGGACACTAACCCTTTATCTGATATGTCGTTTGCAAATATCTTCTCCCATTCTGTCAGTTGTCTTTTGGTTTTGTTAACTGTTTCCTTTGCTGTGCAAAAGCTTTTGATCTTGATGAAGTCCCTATAGTGCATTTTTGCCCTTGCTTCCCTTGCCTTTGCCGATGTTCCTAGGAAGATGTTGCTACGGCTGAGGTCGAAGAAGTTGCTGCCTGTGTTCTCCTCAAGGATTTTGATGGATTCCTTTCTCACATTGAGGTCCTTCATCCACTTTGAGTCTATTTTCATGTGTGGTGTAAGGAAGTGGTCCAATTTCATTTTTCTGCATGTGGCTGTCCAATTTTCCCAGCACCATTTATTGAAGAGGATACCTTTTTTCCACTGGACATTCTTTCCTGCTCTGTCAAAGATCAGTTGACCATAGAGTTGAGGGTCTATTTCTGGGCTCTCTATTCTGTTCCATTGATCTATGTGTCTGTTTTTGTGCCAGTACCATGCTGTCTTGATGATGACAGCTTTGTAATAGAGCTTGAAGTCCGGAATTGTGATGCCACCAACTTTGGCTTTCTTTTTCTATATTCCTTTGGTTATTCGAGGTCTTTTCTGGTTCCATAAAAATTTCAGGATTATTTGTTCCATTTCTTTGAAGAAAACGGATGGGATTTTGATAGGGATTGCATTAAATGTGTAGATTGCTTTAGGTAGCATAGACGTTTTCACAATATTTATTCTTCCAATCCAGGAGCATGGAACATTTTTCCATTTCTTTGTGTCTTCCTCAATTTCTTTCATGAGTACTTTATATTTTTCTGCATATAGATTTTTAGCCTCCTTGGCTAGGTTTATTCTGAGGTATCTTATAGTTTTGTGTGCAATTGTAAATGGGATTGACTCCTTATTTTATCTTTCTTCTGTCTTGTTGTTGGTGTAGAGAAATGCAACTGATTTCTGTGCATTGATTCTTTTTTTTTTTTTTTTTGTGGTGAATTTTCCGCCTTGTCATTTTGTCCAGATAAGAGTATATGAAGGAGCAAGTAAAATACTAAAAGGGTGGCAAAGACCCCGGAAAAATGCGCTTTAACCAAATCAGAAGAGACCCCAAATCCTGCGGGGGAGAAAGGGGATAAAAAGAGGTTCATAAAAAAAAAGAAAAATTTAAAAAAGAAAAAATATAAAAAAGAAAAAAAAATATATATATATTAGAAAACTAGTTAAAAACTTTAAAAAAGAAAAGGGTAAAAGTTAAAAAAAATTTAGCAGAAGAAGAAAAAAATTGAAAAAAAATTTAAATTAACTGCAAGACTAAAGAATCATGGGGAGAAAGCCATGAGCACCGTACTGTGCTTTTTCTTCCTCTGGAATTCCGCTGCTGTCCTTGGTATTGAACCTGCTCTCCTTGGTAGGTGAACTTGGTCCTGGCTGGATTTCCTGTTGATCTTCTGGGGGAGGGGCCTGTTGTAGTGATTCTCAAGTGTCTTTGCCTGAGGCGGAATTGCACCGCCCTCACCAGGCGCCGGCTGAGTAATCCACTTGGCTTTGCTTTCGGGAACTTTTGTTCCCTGAACACTTTCTGTAGAGTTCTGGAGGACAGGAATGAAAATGGTGGTCTCCCAGTCTCTGGCCCGGAGGAGCCGAGAGCCAGGCCCCCACTCCTGAGTGCACCCCCAGAGAACAGTGCCCAATCACTCCCATATCCCCGGCCTCCAGCCATGCTCTGAGCTCACCCAGCCTGCGACCGGTTCAAGGTAACCCCGAACTGAGAGCTCACTCCTCGGCTCTGTCTCTGTAGCTGGCTTTCCTGTTGTAATGCCTGCAAGCTCTGCGACACTCCAACACCCCCGATCCTTCTGTGACCCTGCGGGACCTGGGGCCATGCTGACCCTGCGCAGGCTTCACCCCGGTTTAGCCTCTGGAGCAATGTCCCTCCATGGAACAGACTTTTAAAAGTCCTGATTTTGTGCTCCCTTGCTCCGCCGCTTGTCGGGAGCCGGCCTCTCCCCCCGCAGTCTATCTTCCCGTTGTTTTGGATTCACTTCTCCGCCAGTCCTACCTTTCAGAAAGTGGTTGATTTTCTGTTTCTAGAATTGCTGTTCTTCTTCTCTTCAATCTCCCGTTGGATTTGTAGGTGTTTGCAATGTTTAGATAAGTTATCTAGCTGATCTCCTGCTACCTGATGTAGTCTCAGTCTGCTACTTCTCTACCATCTTGACTCCTCTCTCTGGTGCCGGTTGTTAAGAAAATAAGCCCAATACATAAATTCCATTAGGACTTTGAATGTGTGCCTTTGTCACAAAGGAAAACAACCAATTGCTTGAAAATCCCATGTCATATAAGGTATAATATTCCATGTAACCTGTAATTATGGAGACTAAAGGCAGTTGTGGAATAGGTAGTTCCTATGAGGGAATTTTTCCACCTTAGGAAATTCTTGGTGGCATTGGCGATCACATATTAGAAAGCTGTCAAAAATAAGACTTGAGAGTGGACTATATTTCCCGGTGGGGGTAATTTCCACTGGATAGCTGGAGCTTAGTTTCATTAGCACAGAATCCACCTCTGTCTGCCTCAACAGAGATACAGGAACAAACAACAGCTGGCCAAGGCCCCGCCATACAAAGGGCTATATCAGGACCAGGCTGATTGCCCATTCTATTGCCAGTCATGAGTTCATCATGCCTTTTAATACTGCTTACCTCAGGTATCACAGCAATCAAGACTCCTGACACATTTCACGTCCTTTCTTTCCTTACTATATGGCCTCCATGAAGGGATTTCCCTGTCATCTAGAAATTCTATATTGGATGTGCTCTTCCTTAAATCACAGGGCTTCTCAGTGCTGCTCAGAATTCCTATGAATGACATGTGGAATCTATCTTTTGTATAGTACCTGATTTTTTTTTCTTTCTCAAATTTTTAAGATTTTTTTGTCCTTATTTGCCTTTCTTTATTCGTATGGCTGCACATTCAATGGGTCTTTTTTTTCCCTTTCCTTTTCTTTTTTTTTTAGGGGGGGGAGAGAAAGGGAGGGCCAGAGGGACAGGAAGAGAGAGAATCTCAAGCAGACTCGATGGCCAGCGCAGAGCCTGATGTGGGCTCAATCTCACAACCCTGAGATCATGACTTGTGCTGAAATCAGGAGTCAGGTGTGTAACTGACTGAGTCACCTAGGCACCCCCAGTGAGTCATTTTAATCTGGAAAACTGTGTTCCTCAGTTCTAGGAATTTTTTTGGTTTAAGGCATTTTCATACTTTCCTCTGTATTTCTTTCTGGAACTCATAGCATTCAAATATTGGACCTCCTACACAGATCTTTAAATTTGTGAGTTAAGCCACTGCTTTTGGCTCAGGTCATGATCTCAGGGTCCTGGGATCGAGCCCCACATAGGGCTCTCTGCTCAGCAGGGAGCCTGCTTCCCTATCTCTCTCTCTGCCTACCTCTCTGCCTACTTGTGATCTCTCTCTGTCAAATAAATAAATAAAAATCTTTAAAAAAAAACGTGAGACAGGAATCCATCAGAATCCTAGAGGAGAACATAGGCAGTAATCTCTTCGATATCAGCCACAGCAACTTCTTTCACGATATGTCTCCAAAGGCCAAGGAAACAAAAGCGAAAATGAACTTTTGGGACTTCATCAAGATCAAAAGCTTCTGCACAGCAAAGAAAACAGTCAACAAAACAGAAAGGCAACCCACGGAATGGGAGAAGATATTTGCAAATGACAGTACAGACAAAAGGTTGATATCCAGGATCTATAAAACTCAACACACACAAAACAGATAATCATATCAAAAAATGGGCAGAAGATATGAACAGACACTTCTCCAATGAAGACATACAAATGGCTATCAGACACATGAAAAAATGCTCATCATCACTAGCCATCAGGGAGATTCAAATGAAAACCACATTGAGATATCACCTTATCCCAGTTAGAATGGCCCAAATTAGCAAGACAGGAAACAACGTGTGTTGGAGAGGTTGTGGAGAAAGGGGAACCCTCTTACACTGTTGGTGGGAATGCAAGTTGGTGCAGCCACTCTGGAGAACAGTGTGGAGATTCCTCAAGAAATTAAAAATAGAGCTTCCCTATGACCCTGCAATTGCACTGCTGGGTATTTACCCCAAAGATACAGATGTAGTGAAAAGAAGAGTCATCTATACCCCAATGTTAATAGCAGCAATTACCACGGTCACCAAACTATGGAAAGAACCAAGATGCCCTTCAATGGACGAATGGATAAGGAAGATGTGGTACATATAACACGATGGAGTATTATGCCTCCATCAGAAAGGATGAATACCAACTTTTGTAGCAACATGGACAGAACTGGAAGAAATTATGCTGAGCAAAATAAGTCAAGCAGAGAGAGTCAAGTATCATATGGTTTCACTTATTTGTGGAGCATAACAAAGAACATGGAGGACATGGGGAGATGGAGAGGGGAAGGGAGTTGAGGGAAATTGGAAGGGGAGATGAACCATGAGAGACTATGGACTCTGAAATACAACCTGAAAGTTTTGAAGGGGCGGGGAGTGGGAGGTTGGGGAACCAGGTGGAAGGTAATAGAGAGGGCACATATTGCATGGAGCACTGGGTGTGGTGCAAAAACAATGAGTACTGTTATGCTGAAAATAAATAAATTTAAAAAAATTTGACGAGTCTGGCCAGGGGTTTATCAATCTTATTGATTCTTTCAAAGAACCAGCTCCTAGTTTCATTGATTTTTTCTATTGTTTTTTTGGTTTCTATTTCATTGATTTCTGCTCTGATCTTTATGATTTCTCTTCTCCTGCTGGGTTTAGGGTTTCTTTCTTGTTCTTTCTCCAGCTCCTTTACGTGTAGGGTTAGGTTGTGTACTTGAGACCTTTCTTGTTTCTTGAGAAAGGCTTGTACCACTATATATTTTCCTCTCAGGACTGCCTTTGCTGTGTCCCACAGATTTTGAACTGTTGTGTTTTCATTATCATTTGTTTCCATGAATTTTTTCAATTCTTCTTTAATTTCCTGGTTAACCCATTCATTCTTTAGAAGGATGCTGTTTAGTCTCCATGTATTTGGGTTCTTTCCAGCTTTCCTCTTGTGATTGAGTTCTAGCTTCAGAGCATTGTGGTCTGAAAATATGCAGGGAATAATCCTAATCTTTTGATACTGGTTGAGACCTGATTTGTGACCCAGGATGTGATCTATTCTGGAGAAGGTTCCATGTGCACTAGAGAAGAATGTGTATTCTGTTGCTTTGGGATGAAATGTTCTGAATATATCTGTGATGTCCATCTGGTCCAGTGTGTCATTTAAGGCCTTTATTTCCTTGTTGATCTTTTGCTTGGATGATCTGTCCATTTCAGTGAGGGGAGTGTTAAAGTCCCCTACTATTATTGTATTATTATTGATGTGTTTCTTTGATTTTGTTATTAATTGGTTTATATAGTTGGCTGCTCCCACGTTAGGGGCATAGATATTTAAAATTGTTAGATCTTCTTGTTGGACAGACCCTTTGAGTAGGATATAGTGTCCTTCCTCATCTCTTATTATAGTCTTTGGCTTAAAATCTAATTGATCTGATATAAGGTTCTTTGAAAGAATCAATAAGATTGATAAACCCCTGGCCAGACTCGTCAAAAAGAAAAGAGAAAGGACCCAAATAAATAAAATCATGAATGAAAGAGGAGAGATCACAACTAACACCAAAGAAATACAGACAATTATAAGAACATACTATGAGCAACTCTACGCCAACAAATTGGACAATCTGGAAGAAATGGATGCATTCCTAGAGACATATAAACTACCACAACTGAACCAGGAAGAAATAGAAAACCTGAACAGGCCCATAACCAGTAAGGAGATTGAAACAGTCATCAAAAATCTCCAAACAAACAAAAGCCCAGGGCCAGACGGCTTCCCAGGGGAATTCTACCAAAAATTTAAAGAAGAACTCATTCCTATTCTCCTGAAACTGTTCCAAAAAATAGAAATGGAAGGAAAACTTCCAAACTCATTTTATGAGGCCAGCATCACCTTAATCCCAAAACCAGACAAGGATCCCACCAAAAAAGAGAACTACAGACCAATATCCTTGATGAACACAGACGCAAAAATTCTCGCCAAAATACTAGCCAATAGGATTCAACAGTACATTAAAAGGATTATTCACCACGATCAAGTGGGATTTATTCCAGGGCTGCAGGGTTGGTTCAACATCCGCAAATCAATCAATGTGATACAAAACATTAATAAAAGAAAGAACAAGAACCATATGATACTCTCAATAGATGCTAAAAAAGCATTTGACAAAGTATAGCATCCCTTCCTGATCAAAACTCTTCAAAGTGTAGGGATAGAGGGCACATACCTCAATATTATCAAAGCCATCTATGAAAAACCCACCGCAAATATCATTCTCAATGGAGAAAAACTGAAAGCTTTTCCGTTAAGGTCAGGAACACGGCAGGGATGTCCATTATCACCACTGCTATTCAACATAGTACTAGAAGTCCTAGCCTCAGCAATCAGACAACAAAAAGAAATTAAAGGCATCCAAATCGGTAAAGAAGAAGTCAAACTATCACTCTTCGCAGATGATATGATACTATATGTGGAAAACCCAAAAGACTCCACTCCAAAACTGCTAGAACTTGTACAGGAATTCAGTAAAGTGTCAGGATATAAAATCAATGCACAGAAATCAGTTGCATTTCTGTACACCAACAACAAGACTGAAGAAAGAGAAATTAAGGAGTCAATCCCATTTACAATTGTACCCAAAACTATAAGATACCTAGGAATAAACCTAACCAAAGAGACTAAGAATCTATACACAGAAAATTATAAAGTACTCATGAAAGAAATTGAGGAAGACACAAAAAAATGGAAAAATGTTCCATGCTCCTGGATTGGAAGAATAAATATTGTGAAAATGTCTATGCTACCTAAAGCAATCTACACATTTAATGCAATCCCTATCAAAATACCATCCATTTTTTTCAAAGAAATGGAACAAATAATCCTAAAATTTATATGGAACCAGAAAAGACCTCGAATAGCCAAAGGAATATTGAAAAACAAAGCCAAAGTGGGTGGCATCACAATTCCGGACTTCAAGCTCTATGACAAAGCTGTCATCATCAAGACAGCATGGTACTGGCACAAAAACAGACACATAGATCAGTGGAACAGAATAGAGAGCCCAGAAATTGACCCTCAACTCTATGGTCAACTAATCTTCAACAAAGCAGGAAAGAATGTCCAATGGAAAAAAGACAGCCTCTTCAATAAATGGTGCTGGGAAAATTGGACAGCCACATGCAGAAAAATGAAATTGGACCACTTCCTTACACCACACACGAAAATAGACTCCAAATGGATGAAGGACCTCAATGTGAGAAAGGAATCCATCAAAATCCTTGAGGAGAATGCAGGCAGCAACCTCTTCGACCTCAGCCGTAGCAACATCTTCCTAGGAACAACGGCAAAGGCAAGGGAAGCAAGGGCAAAAATGAACTATTGGGATTTCATCAAGATCAAAAGCTTTTGCACAGCAAAGGAAACAGTTCACAAAACCAAAAGACAACTGACAGAATGGGAGAAGATATTTGCAAATGACATATCAGATAAAGGGCTAGTATCCAAAATCTATAAGGAACTTAGCAAACTCAACACCCAAAGAACAAACAATCCAATCAAGAAATGGGCAGAGGACATGAACAGACATTTCTTCAAGGAAGACATCCAGATGGCCAACAGACACATGAAAAAGTGCTCCACGTCACTCGGCATCAGGGAAATACAAATCAAAACCACAATGAGATATCACCTCACACCAGTCAGAATGGCTAAAATTAACAAGTCAGGAAATGACAGATGCTGGCAAGGATGCGGAGAAAGGGGAACCCTCCTCCACTGTTGGTGGGAATGCAAGCTGGTGCAACCACTCTGGAAAACAGCATGGAGGTTCCTCAAAATGTTGAAAATAGAACTACCCTATGACCCAGCAATTGCACTACTGGGTATTTACCCTAAAGATACAAACATAGTGATCCGAAGGGGCACGTGTACCCGAATGTTTATAGCAGCAATGTCTACAATAGCCAGACTATGGAAAGAACCTAGATGTCCATCAACAGATGAATGGATAAAGAAGAGGTGGTATATATACACAATGGAATACTATGCAGCCATCAAAAGAAATGAAATCTTGCCATTTGCGACGACGTGGATGGAACTAGAGCGTATCATGCTTAGTGAAATAAGTCAATCGGAGAAAGACAACTATCCTATGATCTCCCTGATATGAGGACATGGAGAAGCAACATGGGGGGGTAGGGGGATATGAGAAGAATAAATGAAACAAGATGGGATTGGGAGGGAGACAAACCATAAATGACTCTTAATCTCACAAAACAAACTGGGGGTTGCTGGAGGGAGGTGGGATTGGGAGAGGGGGAGCGGGCTATGGACATTGGGGAGGGCAGGCGAACCATAAGAGACTATGGACTCTGAAAAACAACCTGAGGGTTTTGAAGGGTCAGGGGTGGGAGGTTGGGGCAACCTGAGGGTTTTGAAGGGTCAGGGGTGGGAGGTTGGGGGAACAGGTGGTGGGTAATGGGGAGGGCACGTTTTGCATGGAGCACTGGGTGTTGTGCAAAAAGAATGAATACTGTTACGCTGAAAAAATAAATAAAATGGAAAAAAAAATTAACCATCACAATTGGTTAATCAAGAAATATCAGTCATATTAGACAGTCATAAAAGAGATACATATTAAATTGGAACTTTGAATTTTACATCAAACATATAAATACATATTTGCTTATCTTCCTTTTGTAGTAGACCCAAAGCTTTTTTTTTTTTTTTTTTAATAAGAATCTGGTGACTGGAGTTCCAGATAGTCTTTTTCACAAAACTATACTCTTAATTCATCTACATTTCCTAGTGTGTTTCAAGTGATAAAAAGATCTTAAAGCTAACAGCAAAATTTTTCTAGGCCTTAAAAGGGTTTTTCCCCCTAATTCTTTAAAATTATTTGATTTGATCTCATTTTAAAAAGCAGTTTGCTTTCTGAAGTATTTAATTTAGTTTTCACAGCAGCAACATTTTTCTTTTACAACCTGTCATCTTGGGTAATATGTAGTTGTCAAGTTGTATTAACATGTAGTTGTTATAGTATTACAATGACAAGGTTTCAAATCAAACACAATTGCGTCTAGGGAAGCATACAACTCAGCTGATGGGAGCACAGGTACAAGGATAGAATGGGGCTAGTATGGCAGTGCTGAGGGTCATTTTGCTGTGGGAATCAGCCAGTATGATTCACAGAGAGAGGGTAGAGAGTCTGTTAATCCTGAGAGTCCCCTCAGTGGAAGCCTTAGTGAGTTGCTTCCCATATTATCAGGCTAAAAAGACATTAAACATTAACATCCGTTTGCATCAGATTTATTTGAGAGTTTCCAAAGGTCACCATGAAAAATAAAATAAACAAGAGGAAGAGAATCTATTTCCAGAATTTTCTAGTAACTTTCTTGACTCCTTTGGTTTATTCATCAGTTCCTATTTTCATAATTGCCTTCAAATATGTAATTTAAAAATGATAATTCTTACTCAATTCTCTCTGAGTTATTGCCTTTGGTATCTCAAGAGTAAAATCATACGCTGTTTTATTGAAATGCCCACTTTTATTATGACAACTACTTTTTTAGAACAAGTAAAATTCTGCTCTATTTCATTCAGATGATAAAATAATCAGTGCTGCACAGTGAAGACAAATTGGAAATCAGTACTTTGATGCATAATGCCATGTAAAGGCAAGACCCATTTTTACTTATATGTAGTGATAAAACACAGCTCAATATTTTCATATGACAAGTTGATATATAAAGAAATACTATTACTTTTGCTAATTACCTTGATATATTTGTGAGTCTAAGTAACACAAGTCTTAAAAATTTAAGCTTTGGGGAATGATAAAAGAAAAAGTCTAATTTTTAATAATTTTTTTCTGAATACCTGAAAAGATAGTACTGTTATACAAAGCCATCAGGGACTGTGTTAAACACTCTAGTGACCAATTAGTAACATTTATGCTACGTGATTTGTCACATTTTCTTTTAATAGTATAGCTTATTAGAGGCAAAAATGTGTGCTATTTATGGGAGGGCTCCAGGGTCAGAAGGCCTCGGTTTGAATCTCAGCTCCACGTCTTCCTATCTAGCTAAACTTGGGTGATTATTTAAGTCCCTAAGTGTTAGTGTTGGCAAATGCTGGATCCTCAAAAATTCCACCAAAATAACCTGTTGAAAAGGTAAATCTGAATTTATTGCTTACCTCAGTAAGGGAGAACACTGCTTTGACCATGAAATTAGTAGCATCTTGGAAGGAAGAGAGCAAAGTTGTGATATGAAGTTTCGGTATTTGGTTTAAGGCAAGTCTTTCAAGGCAAGGGGTGACTTTTAATTAGGATGGGATAAAGATCAAAGCAGAATGCTTTAGGATTTGTGGGTACAGAAAAAAAAGGGCTTTGAGGTAAAGGTATGGAAAAATCGGAAAGCAAAGAATTATTGGATACTATCTATTGAAAAGCCAAACAATCTTATGTTCATTAAAAATGGACTTTTTCAGGAAGTTCCTGAAAGGAACATTGAAGTTATTTTTAACTTTTAGCTCTCTGGACAAAAATTTCCTGCATTAGTTAAGACATTGTGATAAAGACAGTGGCAGAGTAAAATCACGATAATGTGAATAGTCAAGTATGTGAGGTGGAGTGAGTAGATGGTTTTGATTTTTAGTTTCCATTTGCAAAATAGGAATAATAATAGCATATTTATGGATGATTTGCTAAGTAAGTATTAACAAACCTTCTAGAAGGAAACTTTATGAAATGGGGGAGAAAGGCTCAGAGATGGTCAAATATAGATTTACTTCTAAGTTACAACTTTGTGGTAAGTATGATTCTGTTTTGGTGATCTTTAGAGTGATACTTCTAACAAGCGCATTGTGGGAATTATATTAAATAATGAATGAGAGTCCCAAACATCGAATATGCAAGTTGACTCAGTGAAAAGCAGCAGAAGTGACTTAAATTTTCAAGTGTCAAATGGAGAAATACCTCATACACAACCTCAGGCTTCAGCCATATCTCTCCAGGCAAATTCTGCTTCCCTACAGTATCTTCTCCTCTGGCTTGCCAGCAACCAGTAAAAGCATTTAGCCACCATGGCTCTAGTTCTCCAGGTACCAAAAGAAACCATGGCTCTCATTCTCCAGGTACCAAAGAAACAATAGCTCATACCAACCCCCTCCCCAGCCAGGCCCTCCCATGGCTCAGAGTACACAGTCCCAGCAAATCTTCCCAACAATATCAACAGCCCTCCTTCGACCAGATCTGCAGGAACAACCACTGTGAGAAGTGGCTTGCTGAGACCCACTTCCCCTTCTTCTGGGGGTATACCAGTGCCTCACAGTAAACTTGCACAACCTATTTGTGGATCCTTGCCAGCTCCTAAAACCTGTGGTTGCCTGAAAGAGGATAGTTGGAAGGATGGCTGTTATTGATGAGTAGAGACAAGAATGCAGAGGTCCACAGCTTCATGGATACCCCTTTAATAAACTAAAAGACCACTTTTATATGCACACTGTTCAGATAAGGCTTGGAATTTATAAAATCCCAGCCCTCTCTGTCATAAGTAGCACAAACTGACAGAGATGATCAAGAATCAGGGGTGTTTTTGGTTTTTGTTTGTTTGTTTTTTGTTTACTAAATTTTGGTGGGGTTTTTTTAAGTTGGTTTTTTGCTTTGTTTTGTTTTTTGTTTTTTAGATTTTATTTATTTATCTTTCAGAAAGAGAAAGCACAAGCAGGGGGAGTGGCAGGCAGAGGGAAAAGCAGGCTCCAGGGAGCCTGATGCAAGACTGGATCCCAAGACCCTGGGATCATGACCTGAGCCAAAGGCAGATGCTTAACAGACTGAGCCATCCAGGCGTCCCAAGAAACATTCTAAATGACATTTGACATCAGAAGTATTTGGTTACCATACAGTCACTGTCACAGAATCACTTTTAGTTTTGTTTAATAGAAACTAAGCTAACTTTTAAATATTTGACAGTGGCCAATATCTGGACAAAAACTAAAGGATGACAAAGAAAAATGTTCATTAATAAATAAGAAAATCCCTTTGTGCAGAAGCAAATGGTGACTTCAAGTTATCCAAACTTCACACTCAACCTATTTTGGTGTATAAATAGTGTTAATAAATATTTGTGTTAATGAGAAAAAATAATATATAAGAAAATAATACATGGAAGATATATGTTTCAGGCAGGAAGCCATTCCAATGGGGAAATCAAAGAGGATTTGATGTAGGGACTGATTGTCAAGGATAAGGAACCAACAGAGGATGTTGAGGAGACAGCAGGAAGTCCCAAAGGAGAGCTCTACTGGAGCATGGTAAGGGCTGTATCCCTTGGAGAGAAGCCACCCGACCAAGTGCTGAGGCCATCTGTAAAGGAACATGGGTGCTCCTGAACCAGGCAGAGAGCAGCAGGAATAAATCCCTGACCTCTTCCTCCTCTCACTCTCTAATCTCTTGCATTGCATTTGTCAAACCCAACCAAATGACAGAGGGCAGACGAATTTGGATAACACAGACTTCCAGGTTTGCTTCTTGGGGCATGAAGCAGGATGGGGAAGAGCAAAAACTATGTCACAAGAGGCCCACACACAGAATAACCAGCCTCAGTGGGGACCTTAAAAAGTCTGAGTTCCCCCACTGTGACCCATTTAGGAATGATGATAATGTTGACATAGAGGTATATGTCAGTATAGTACTAAAGAAACCTCTGTATGTCTATTTTGAAGGAATCAAATTTAAGCACTAACCACGTACAATCCTTGGTTAATGTAAGGATGTTTACCAAATGGCCCTGCTTACTCTATAATGGGACTGATACTCTATCTACCTGTGAACAAATCAGGGTGTTAAGAGTATACAGTGTCCATTTGGATCAGAAACACAATGTCCTTTCAGTTTCAGAATCCCCCTTAATAAAACCTTTTGGGTTTTTTGTTTTTTTTTTTAACTTGGGACAAAAAAGAATTGGTTGAACACAAATGAACCCACATTATGGAATAAACATACCAAGTCATATATGAGTGGGTTTGATGGCAATGACGCTATTACCAAAACATTATCATAGGGCACACTGAAGAACCTGGTCAGAAGCTTTTAGAATGACTTTCAGGAACTCCTTTGTGTCCTGATTCACTGTTATTCTTGATCTCACTTAATTAGGATCTTGACCTGTTTCATATGGGGTGACCATTTACATGTACCATGCTTATGGTTGATTGTAGACCCCTCCAGACACACAAAGTTCATTAACCTTACTTATTTTTTTTCCTTAAGATTTTATTTATTTATTTGAGAGAGAGAGAGCATGAGAGTGAGAGAACATAAGCAGGGGGAGCAGCAGAGGGAGAGAGAGAAGCAGACTTCCCACTGAGCAGGGAGCCTGATGTAGGGCTTGATCTCAGGACCCTGAGATCATGATCTGAGCTAAGACAGCGACTTAACTGACTGAGCCTGCCAGGTCCCCCTAGCCTTATTTCTCTTGCCATATAAACTCCTTTTGAATATTCTTGTATGTCCACGAATATCCTCTGAAAATTCTTGTTTCTGCTCTATAGGAAGGTATGAGACTATGCCTTACTCCCACCATTGCCTCCTGACAACAGTTTTAAGCAAGAAAAAGAGTATCTTCTAGAATGAGTCTATTCACTTGGTATTCAAAGTCAGTTCCTTTTGTGGTTGGTTGTTTCCCATTGCAAAAATGTCCACACTGTTGGATCCAAGCTTGACTACTTTCCTGAATGGGACTTTAACAATGGAATGCTCCTTTGGATCAGCATTTCTGAACCTTGTTATAGTCTTATGTAGAAAATGTTGAGGGGCACCTGGCTGGCTTAGTCTGCAGAGCATGTGACTCTTGATCTCAGGGTCATGAGTTCAAGCCCCATGTTGGGCATGGAGTCTACTTAGAATTAAAAGTAAGAAATATATATATATATAAAGAATATAGAGATGATAGATAGATAGATAGATAGATAGATAGATAGATAGATGATAGATAGATGATAGATAGATAAAGAAAATGTTGAAAGGAGAATAGATCATGGAAAGATCCTTAAGAATAGTCACCCCTTTAGAAAAATCGCTTATCTATGTTCTGGGCATTTTATATCCTAGTGCTTCTCTGTGATACCATTCCCATTACTTTATCATCATAACTTATCTTTCAATCAAATAAGTTTTTGAGGAATGACAGTGTATACTTTCCAGGGGAAATTTTTAAAGGAGATAACTGTAGTTTTGGTGTATAAACTCAGATATGCTTATTTGTTTTTTAAAGTGTGGTCCTATTTCTTTATAATGTACATAAACTTTTACATTCTGCACATTCTTATGTACAATTTCCTTCAAGGCTGAGGCTATAACTTACTCAGCTCTTTTATTCCATCAATGTCTTCCTTTGCTTACTGATTTTACTTCATTTGTGAAATTCTGCCACCATGTGAAGAGTCATTAAAGGAAAAAGAAATCCATTAAATTTATCTTTTTTAATTTTCAAAGAATGCAGTTTGAATATCTCATATGCTAAATAACCATTTTAATGTGTCAATAAGTGTGATTTTATTATTACTGTTACTTAAGATTTATGTATTTATTTTAGGGGGGAGGGGAAGAGGGAGAGTATCCTCAAGCAGACTCCCCACTGGTCACAGAGCCCCATGTGGGGCTTGATCCCATGAACCGTGAGATCATGACCCATGAGATCATGACCTGGGCTGAAACCAAGAGTCAGATGCTTAACTGACTGAGCCACCCAGATGCCCAGGAGCGATTCATTAGTAACAAAACATTTATCAGTAAATAAATAAATGCTGTGAAAGTGCTTGAAACTATTTACTCATGACATTTATTTTTTTAATTAATTAATTAATTATTTTAAAACCCCACAGCACTTTCAGCACCAGTTTTATTAACCTTCTTTTTGATGAAGAAAGGAAGTCTCAGAGAAGTGAAGCAACTTGACAATTCAATTAAAAATCTATTAAATTTAACAAGGAAATTTATGATGTTTTATATCAATACCAAAGGAAAGATACCCAAACAATCTTCTTAGAAAAATACATGAATTGAATTGTAAGAAAATAATTTCTTGTGATTAATAACTAGTTTAAAGTAAATATAGTTTATACTTAAAATGTAATAAAAGACTATAGTGGATGGTGGGTTTTAGAGGAGGGGTGTAGGAAATATATTCTTTGGAGGGTTTGTTCTCCATCTTTCTCTTTGACAATTTTTCAACCATTCTTAGGTACATCATTGTCTAGTACACAAATCTACACTCAAAGTTATAGCCCAGAAATATATTTTTAGGGTGAAATAAAGACTAAATAACCATGAGAATACTTCAGAACACTTCAGAATCACCCATGTGAGTAACTAGCTGAAGATGCTGTGTTCTCATCTCTTTCACTTGTCTTGCATACACAGAGGAAAATATTTTGGGTGCATCCTTCACAGTATGCAATTTAAATTTGTTCCACATGTTGTACTCTGTCTAAAAACTTGTTTTGAATGAATTGATAAGCATGTCTTTGTCTGAAATCATAATGTTAAAATACCACTTTTTTTAAAGATTTTATTTATTTGACAGACAGAGATCACAAGTAGGCAGAGAGGCAGGCAGAGAGAGAGGGGAAAGCAGGCTCCCCGTCCAGCAAAGAATCCGAAGCGGGGCTCAATCCCAGGACTCTGGGATCGTGACCTGAGGCGAAGGCAGAGGCTTTACCCACTGAGCCACCCAGGTGCCCCAAAATACCACTTCTTAAGAGCATGATTATCCAGTGTGCTTCATGGTGAAAATTGTGCTATTCTGGGGAGAAAAGGTCATTGTTTGAAAAGTAGTATAATTTTCCCAGATATGTTATGTCAAAAAACCACTAAGTAGTTGCACTTGGGTGGCTCAGTAAGTCAAGCATCTGCCTCTTGATCTTAGCTTGGGTTTTGATCTTAGGGTTGTGACTTTGGGCCCCATATTGGACTCCATACTCAATGTGGAGCCTACTTTTAAAAAAAGTCACTAGTTAAGCACTCATAAGGTGAGGTATAGCAGCATGGTAGCATCAATCAAGGAATGAGTCAATGACAAAACACTATTCCCATAACAGTCTTATTAGAAGATCATATAAAGCAATGGTCAAATTGGTCATTTGCTTCTGAAGGAGAAGTTGTTTTGATTGTAACAGTTAAAATCTCCTCTGAAATGTTTAAGTTGCTACAGAGGCTAGGTATCTGAGGAGTTTTTCACTTAGAATATGATGGAGTCCTCATTCTGGCTTTCAACAACTTTATAGCAGAAACTAGAGGGACACGAACATGAACACCTATACCCCCTGAATATGTGGGGGTAAGAAAGTGAAGAAACAGTCTTGAAAAGCAAAAGACCCAGGTAATCTAACACTACAACATCCTGGCCACTTGAAAGTGAATGAGTAAGTCACCAGTGTCCCCACTCCCACTTATTTTATGTAGTTCTTCCAAGAATCCCATTTTTTTGGACTCATCTTTCTTTATCTATCCTTCTTTTCTGCTCACTATAGCTGTTTTCTTTCTAGGACTAATCAAAGTCACTGAACTCTGTTTATCCTACCCAATTTCTGACATCATAAATACTTTATCCTTAAGTTACTTAAGTATCCTTTATGTTTAACATATATCTCTCCCCCCTTCCTCTCAGGCCCTTATCTTATCCCCTTATCATGTCACTGAATTCTACTTATCCTACCCAGGTTCTGACATCATAAATACTTTATCCTTAAGTTACTTAAGTATACTTTATGTTTAAAAATACACCCCCCTCTTTCCCTCAGGCCCTTATCATGTCCCAGAAAATCTGGGATTGTGATGTGCCTATATTTGTTTCTGTGTGTGTGTTTTTATCTCTAGATACCACTTTATATTATGAAACTTTTATATGATTACACAAACTTGAGCTTTTTTTTTTTTTTTTTCTCATTTTATTTATTTTTTCAGCGTAACAGTATTCATTCTTTTTGCACAACACCCAGTGCTCCATGCAAAACGTGCCCTCTCCATTACCCACCACCTGTTCCCCCAACCTCCCACCCCTGACCCTTCAAAACCCTCAGGTTGCCCCAACCTCCCACCCCTGACCCTTCAAAACCCTCAGGTTGTTTTTCAGAGTCCATAGTCTCTTATGGTTCGCTTCCCCTCCCCAATGTCCATAGCCCGCTCCCCCTCCCCCAATCCCACCTCCCCACAGCAACCCCCAGTTTGTTTTGTGAGATTAAGAGTCATTTATGGTTTGTCTCCCTCCCAATCCCATCTTGTTTCATTTATTCTTCTCCTATCTCCTACCCCCCCATGTTGCTTCTCCATGTCCTCATATCAGGGAGATCATATGATAGTTGTCTTTCTCCGATTGACTTATTTCACTAAGCATGATACGCTCTAGTTCCATCCACATCGTCGCAAATGGCAAGATTTCATTTCTTTTGATGGCTGCATAGTATTCCATTGTGTATATATACCACATCTTCTTTATCCATTCATCTGTTGATGGACATCTAGGTTCTTTCCATAGTCTGGCTATTGTAGACATTGCTGCTATAAACATTCGGGTACACGTGCCCCTTCGGATCACTATGTTTGTATCTTTAGGGTAAATACCCAGTAGTGCAATTGCTGGGTCATAGGGTAGTTCTATTTTCAACATTTTGAGGAACCTCCATGCTGTTTTCCAGAGTGGTTGCACCAGCTTGCATTCCCACCAACAGTGGAGGAGGGTTCCCCTTTCTCCACATCCTCTCCAGCATCTGTCATTTCCTGACTTGTTCTCTTCGCAGATGATATGATACTATATGTGGAAAACCCAAAAGACTCCACTCCAAAACTGCTAGAACTTGTTCAGGAATTCAGTAAAGTGTCAGGATATAAAATCAATGCACAGAAATCAGTTGCATTTCTGTACACCAACAACAAGACTGAAGAAAGAGAAATTAAGGAGTCAATCCCATTTACAATTGTACCCAAAACGATAAGATACCTAGGAATAAACCTAACCAAAGAGACTAAGAATCTATACACAGAAAATTATAAAGTACTCATGAAAGAAATTGAGGAAGACACAAAAAAATGGAAAAATGTTCCATGCTCCTGGATTGGAAGAATAAATATTGTGAAAATGTCTATGCTACCTAAAGCAATCTACACATTTAATGCAATCCCTATCAAAATACCATCCATTTTTTTCAAAGACATGGAACAAATAATCCTAAAATTTATATGGAACCAGAAAAGACCTCGAATAGCCAAAGGAATATTGAAGAACAAAGCCAAAGTTGGTGGCATTACAATTCCGGACTTCAAGCTCTATTACAAAGCTGTCATCATCAAGACAGCATGGTACTGGCACAAAAACAGACACATAGATCAGTGGAACAGAATAGAGAGCCCAGAAATCGACCCTCAACTCTATGGTCAACTAATCTTCGACAAAGCAGGAAAGAATGTCCAATGGAAAAAAGACAGCCTCTTCAATAAATGGTGCTGGGAAAATTGGACAGCCACATGCAGAAAAATGAAATTGGACCACTTCCTTACACCACACACAAAAATAGACTCCAAATGGTTGAAGGACCTCAATGTGAGAAAGGAATCCATCAAAATCCTTGAGGAGAATGCAGGCAGTAACCTCTTCGACCTCAGCCGTAGCAACATCTTCCTAGGAACAACGGCAAAGGCAAGGGAAGCAAGGGCAAAAATGAACTATTGGGATTTCATCAAGATCAAAAGCTTTTGCACAGCAAAGGAAACAGTTAACAAAACCAAAAGACAACTGACAGAATGGGAGAAGATATTTGCAAACGACATATCAGATAAAGGGCTAGTATCCAAAATCTATAAGGAACTTAGCAAACTCAACACCCAAAGAACAAACAATCCAATCAAGAAATGGGCAGAGGACATGAACAGACATTTCTGCAAAGAAGACATCCAGATGGCCAACAGACACATGAAAAAGTGCTCCACGTCACTCGCCATCAGGGAAATACAAATCAAAACCACAATGAGATATCACCTCACACCAGTCAGAATGGCTAAAATGAACAAACTTGAGCTTACAAATAATTTTTTACTTCCAGCAAAAATTTTATTGCAAATCCAAACTAAGGGTATGTTGGCATCAAGAAGCACAATTTTGGAAATTTTTTTAAATGTGTTGTCAGTTGCCATGTAAGAAGATAAAAAGTTAGGTATTGGCTGCTTCTTACTATTTCTCTTCACTTCTTGTCATCTTCCTTACCCTCCAAAAAGGTTAAGATTACAAAACAAATTAGAATGGATATAAGTCCAAGGATTTAAGATTTCCCTGAAGAAAGGTGTTATGCAGTTAGAAAGGTTTAGTCCTAATCCAGGTGGTCATCCAAGCAGAAATAAAGTAATTATTTAAAAGTATTAGTAGATCCTATTACTAATTTCATACAGGAAAAAAATAAGAAGAAAGAAAAGTTGACTAGAGACTTGCCTTAGTGAGAGCTCTTATGTTTTGTCGATAGTGACAGACTGCAAGATTTAGTAACTAAGACAAGCATATATAAGAATTTTAAAGGAAAATTTTTATTTAAAATTCCTGTAGAAAAACTCACACGAAGTTAATGGAAAACTCCACCAACCCAAATAATATGGGTTGTCTTAATCAGATGTCAATGACAACAAGGCTTAAGGAAACTTCTGTCCCTCTTTCAGAGAATTCTCTTCTACAAACAGGAAACCTACTGAACAAAGGGTTAAATACTTATTTTTTCTCATGGTTCTTATGAATCACTGATGTTTCTACTCTAAATTATTTTTCTGTGAATAAATATCAATTTTCAGTAGCCTTAAACTACTGTTTAAACCCATCTTCCAAATTTGGCTTGTCTATTTGGTATAGGGGAACAAAGCCATGTATTTATTTATTTACTGCCATTTTAGTCATTTTTAAGTGTATGATGTAGCAGTGTTAGTTACATCTACAACATTATGCAACTATCACCACCATCTATTTCCAAAACCTTTTCATCACCCCAAATAGAGATTATATAATCAGGTTATAACTCCCCATTGTCCTGTCCTTCTACATCCTGGTAAACCCTAGACCACTTTCTGTATATGAATTTGCTTATTCTCGATATTTCATGTTAAGTGGAGTCATACAATAGTTGTCCTTCTCCATCTGCTTTCTGTCACTAAGCATAATATTTTTAAGGTTCATCCAGGCTGTAGCATGTATCAGAACTTCATTCCTTTTTATGGCTAAATAGTATTTCATCATAGGTATGTACTGTATTTTGTTTATCCTTTCATCTGTTAATAGACACTTGGGTAGTTTCCACCACTCAGTTATCATGAATAATGTTCCAACGGACATTGGCATACAAATATCTGTTTGAATCCCTGTTTTAATGATGTGAGGTATATACATAGGAGCATAACTCCTGGGTCTTATAATTCTGCATCTAGCTTTTGGAGGAGCTATCAGACTCTTTCACGGAAAGCTGCACCATTTTACATTGTCATCAGCAATGGAGGAGAGTTTCAATTGCCCCAACACTTGTTATTTTTCCATTTTCTTGAAGTTATGGTAGTATATCTTAGTAAGTATCTCATTAAGATTTGTATTTCCCTAATGATTAGTGATGTTGAGTATCTGTTCATGTGTTTATGACCCATTTGTAAATATTCTTTGGAGAAATGTCTATTCAAGTCTTTGCCCATTTTTTAATTGGTTTTTGTCTTTTCTCTGGAGTTTTGGGAGTTCTTTATATATACTCGATATTAAACTCTTACCACATAAATGATTTGTAAATATTTTCTCCCATTCTGTAGGTTATCTTTTCACTTTTTTGGATAATATCTTTTCATGCACAATTTTTAAAATTTCAACGAAATCCAGTTTATCTATTTTTTTCCTCTTACTGTTCTCTTATTGCTTTTTGTGTCAGATCTCAGAATCCATTGCCAAAATCTAAGGTCATGAAGATTTAACACTGTCTTTTCTTCTAAGACTTTTATGGTTTTAGCCCTTATATTTATGTAGTTGATTCATTTTGAATTAATTGCATATGGTATGATTTACCTGTTTATTTTTAAAGATTATATCTTGACATAAGCAAGGTGACATGTGGATTATTATAGGAACTCCCCCAAGACACACAAAGTCATCTTTGCTCAGTGAGCTACCAATAATTACTCTAAATTGGGAAGAGCAATAAAGGAAACAGGGAAGAAAGCAATAATTCTGGCTATTTAGTGCAGAAGACTAATTTCAGATGAAAAAGAAGAAAAAAAATATTGCAAGTTTCAGTTGGGTAAAGCTTACATTCCCTGTCATCTATAACACACCATTTCCCCATACTTGATAAAATGCTTCTAGTTCAATAGAGTAGGGAGATTAATGAGATTTTAGATCAGGGAGGGTCTCAGAAAAAGGAAATCTATGCTCACCTCCAGGCTAATTTCTAGCAAGAGTGAGATAGAATTCCATATTTTGGGGGTCTGAAATCAGAGGGACGAGTATTATGCTTGCTACCTCTCTACTCATGGTAACTACAGAACCCACTGAAATTTTCATGCATTCTCACCCTGAAAAATAGTAGAGTAGGTGACTATATAGGGTATCATATATATACAGGCATATGGGCCAGAGAAGAACTTCAGAAATATTCGCTGAGCCTCCCTTACACAGTGCCTGGATTACTGTTGAACTACTTACATGAAACATTGTAAATCACCCTAAAAATACAGAGTTTCTATTACAATGAATGAATTTAAAATCAAGTTCAAAACATATTCAATTATGTCTAATAAAATTTTATACATTCAATAGGGAGCTATTGCATTTTTGGGGAATAGAGAAGACACAGGTGAAGTTTCTTTTTGCTTTGCTTCAAAGCAAACTTTTATGGCTGAAAGTTTCTTACCAAATTTCACCATTCTCTAATTTGGAAGATTAGCCCAATTTGAACTTTTCTACAATGGTTGCCAACCAAATACAGTTGAATGCACTCACTTGGGGTTAGATCATGATATTTTAAAAGAACACCAATATTTTCATGTGATGTTTTTACAAAGCCATAAAACAAAATGGTCATTTGAGACTGTTATATGCAAATAAATTCTCTAATCTTCTGTATCTCCAGTGCAATTTGACAGGCAGATGTAGGCAAGAGGGAAGAGACTGGAGAATAACAAAAATTTGGCAAAAGTCAGAAGTCTCTCTCTTCACATCCCAGCTTTATAGGTGTCCAGATGAAAGGACGGGACCTGATCTTGTTCTGACTTTAAAGGGGTCCAGATATTAAATCTTTAACAGTCTCGGGCCTTTAGCAGAAGGCTCATGAAAACTGATGAGAATCCCAGGGGAAGAAAGGTGATTTTCTCCACAGAAACACAAATCATTCTGATGGCTCCTAACAACTCCAGTATGAGGGGCAATATATTGAGATAATATGGAAAATGCTGTACCATTTTTTAAAAAGATGTATTTATTTATTTGATATAGAGAAATAGGCAGAGGAACAGAGAAACAGAGTCCTGAAGCAAACTCCCCACTGAGCTGGGGAGTCGGACTCAGAGCTTGATTTCAGGACCCTGAGATCATGACACTTTACTGAGTCACTCAAGTGACCCAAAAAAATGCTGTAACGTATTGAAGAGGATAACAGAATATGGAGTTGAGCATTCACTTTGGAAGCAATTAGAGTGAAAAGTCAAAGGTGAGATTTTTTGGCTCTTAGAAAGAAGTTATAATTTCACATTCAGAGATTCGATTGACTGGTCTTAAATCATTATTGTCTTTTTAAAAAGTATCAGTACAGAACATCATGTAACTTTATAATTAACATTATTTTTCAGCAGTCAAGAGTCAGGCAAAAAAGGCGAAAATAGTCCCCAGTGGTGGGATCTAACTTGCAAAACTTTCAAGTGCTTCCCTATTAAATAGCCATGACTGAGAAAGTAGTTACACTCAGATCTCTAAGTGTGCACAGAATGTGTCCTGTGAGGTGGGCACTGATCTTTCTCCTTGAAAGGAGAGGGACCCACATATTCATAAAATGCAACCCACCCAAAAGACACTTCCACCACAAGAGATAGCACAAGGATCTCATGGTAATATAACAAATATGACAGGAAGTGAGTAAAATCAGTAACATATTAAATAAAAGTCCTTTGTAAGCAAGGAAAACACAGAGAAATACTCTGCTTGGGAAGAGGCTGCTGCAAAGGCTTCACAGACAATGGGAACCAGTCTTAAAGGATGAATAAGACAATAAGGATTGAAGACTGTAGGAAGACAAAGCAAGTGGATTAGGGGCACACCACCTCTGTAACCAAAAGAATGGTCTGAGAAACCGAGGATGCATTTGGGAGACCATTATCCTGACAAAAATAACCAGCGTTAGAATAAACAATTTAAAGCTGCTGAAATACTAAGTACACAGCATAAATGCCATTTTATTATAATTTCCTCCAAAATTCCTAGAACTCTCAGTTTTATTGTTATAAATGAGCTGAATATTCATAATTTCAGATTACACTATGTTCATCTCAAACCGCTCTAAGAATCTCCATGCTTTCAACAAATAGCATTGTTAATTTCTAAGGCACATTAGTTAGTCCATCTTTCAAGAGGCCAATACCAAGACAGGGTTGAACATGCTAGAAATTTATTAGGGCTAATGTCCCTAAGGAGAAAATAGAAAATAGAAAATAGGGTGGGAGTTGGGGGAAGGTAGGAGAGCTATTAGACTGTGGTGCAAGTCTGACCTCAAGAGAAGAACAGAAACAAGGAAAGACAGTCATGTAGAAGTTCACTTGTAAGGGGAGTTCCACACGCTGCTGGGACATCTTGAACCAAAGTCACCCATCAGAACAGTAGCACACATCCAAGGAATGGACCTGCTATAATATTCCTGCCACACTCAGTGTCCAAGAACAAGGCCTGAGAAGCATGAGCTTTGTCCAAATGGAGAAATGGATGTCAAAGGAAGGTGGCTGGGCTTTAGGTCAGTGATGCTTCCTGCCATGGGAGATATGAAACATGAATTCTTATGGTGGTCACACCAATGAGTCTGTTCTCCTGGGAACACCTTCCCAGGCATAGAATCAGTACAACACATTTACTGGTGCATCATTTAGCCTTACAAATATGTCAGTTCAGGGGCACCTGAGTGGCTCAGTCATTACATGTCTGCCTTTGGCTCAGGCTGTGATCCCAGGGTTCTGAGATGAAGCCTTGCATGGGGCTCCCTGCTCAATGGGAAGCCTGCTTCTCCCTCTCCCACTGCCCCTGCTTATATTCCCTCTCTTCTTGTTTCTCTTTGTCAAAGAAGTAAATAAAATCTTTAAAAAATAAACAAATATGTCTGGTTAAATGAGAAGGAAATTAGTTCATATATTTACTTGACAGGGAAATGACTTTCCTACCTCAAAAAAATAAAGGAACTTATTACTCAGAGAATCTTTGCACCTACTGGACTCCTTTGGAAGCCATATGATGGTTTTCAGTTCAAAGAAAGCTGTCAGTTCCTCCTCAGTAAACGGTAAAGAGAGAGACAAAGATTTGCTATTGTACTAATATAGAGAAGAAGCAGCTCCATTCCCTGTCCTCCTCCTCCTTCTTCTTTTTTGTTTTCTTTTTGTGCCTTGTTTTTTCCTGACGTGAGCTTTTCTTCTTCATGGCAAATGGCTGTTCTGCTGAAGCTTTTTGTTACTAGGGCAGGGACAGAAGTGTGGAGTAACCATGTCTGTGATATTCCCAGCATCTTTCCATTACAGTCTAGTTCCTCACATCTGTTTCCTACAGAAAAATCTCTCCACAACATGGCATCATCTACTTCATGAGTTAGGATGAGTAAGGGGAAAGAAAGAAGTGGCATCCTCTTATGGCATTACAAGTTGCCACAATGATATCCTTGTTGTGTTGATATCAAAAATTCCATCCCCTCCTGATATAAGTTGATATCACCATAGCCACTGAACACTTTCTGAGTGTTTATTGAAGTTTATGAAAGGCAGTGCAAAGAGGACTCTTGATCTTGAAGGGCTTACTATTTGGGGGCAAAAGCACATACATAAACGCAATCCAGGTGGTATAGACTGTGGATATGGATTTGGTTTTATTCCACTTAGAGGCTATAAAGTTAGCTTATAACAGTTTCCCAGGTGCTTAGCAGAAGACACAAGATCTTGGGTCAGAAACAAAGGGCTTTATTATTCACAACACGGCAAACATCAGTGGAGCTTGAGGAATCCATTTATTTTTTAGCAAGAAACAAGCTATTCTGCTCTATGCCCAAATATTACTCATCTCGAAGGCTCCCGGATGCATAAACAAACATCAGAAATGGCCTGGGTAATAGGGACTTGCAGTCTTGGCTCACCCAGCAAGACGTGTAGAAACTCAAGTAGCTCAAATAAGACTATCTCCCATGGGCAGAAAGCCAAATGATCGATATAGGTGATAGCACACTGAAGTTTGGAGATCAGAAGTAATAGGTGACCTAAGGTGGGGAATTGATACTGACACTGGCTATTAAAAAAAACAAAAAAGGAAAAAAAAGATTGCTGGCTATAATAACATATTTATTACCAGCTTAAGTCTATAGGCAGCAGTGGGTTTCTCACAAGGAAAAACAAAGCGAGAAGAGGAGGAGGTGGAGAAATGGGTCTTCAGGAGTTTTAATACTTAATAACGATGATGAGATTGGGTTAACTACACTGAGACATACAATGTAAAACTATCAATCTGAACAATTGTCCTCAGTGATTTGAAGGAAGGGATGCAGGAATCTGATTATTATCAAGTCAGTTGAAGTATTATCTCCATCCAGACATTTCTACATATTTTCTATTAAATAGTCATCCTAAGCAACAATAGGGGGGGAAAAATGCCGGTGTTTTAAGTTTCAGTTAGTTGCAAAGGAGTTGATAGGAGTATGGGGATTTAAAACCTTTTATGCTCCCATCAGATAAGAATCTATGACATATAATTCATTATTATTCATCAGCATGAGGCCAAGTAAATTAACGACAGGCCAATTCCTGTTCCATACCCATGTCTCGTTGGACCAGTTCCCTCAGAGAGTTCCAGAGCCACACGAGAGGTTGTAGCCAATAGTGACGTTTTGTACAAGAAGCTCAACTGATTCTAGCAGGAAATCGGGTTTCCTCTACTTCATTCCAGAGGACACTGTACATGACCTTGAAGTATTTTGTGATCCTGTTGTGAGGCCAACAGCAATGAAGCAGCAAATTTCCCAGAACAAATGTAGCTGACATCAGGCAGACACAAGGCTCACAGTTATGAAGCAGACCAGGACTCCTTGCCTCTCTAAACTGTATCAATTTATGGAAAACAGTACATTGAAAAGTAGAAATCATTGGCTAGCACTAAAACACAGTTAACTGTGGAAAAGTGGCCCAAATAAACATGTGAACATCAATGCTTTTTTCCCCCCGCAAAAGTACCGTTTATCAGTTTTCTTGTTCATAGCATACTTGCTGTGTCTTTGATTATGAAAAAAGTTCACCTCTCTTTGTCTCTGTCTCTGTCTTTGTGCATCTATGTGTGTGTGTGCCTCTCTCAGGAATTCCAGAATCCATTTGCACGTTTTATATGAAAATCTCATTTTAGGAGAAAAAAGATAAAGTGTTTGTCTGTGTAGGAAGAATAGAACTTTGAGAAATCTCTGTGTTATTTAATTTGAAGAGGTCTTGCTTACTTCCTGAAATTGCTTTTCCCTCTTCATATTTTTCTCTAATTACCCATTTCCTAGTTTATAGCTTACTCTAGCCTAAGCGCCCAGACAACTTTTCTTCCATGATTTGCATGTATGTATTTTAAAGATTTTATTGATTTATTTGACACAGAGAATGGAGGAGAGAGAGCACAAGCAGGGGAAGCAGCAGCTAGAGGGAGAGGGAGAAGCAGGCTCCCTGCTGAGCTGAGAGCCCAGTGTGGGGTTTGATCCCAGACCCTGGGATCATGACCTGAGGCCAAATGCAGGGGCTCAAATGATTGGGTCACCCAGGTGCCCCTATTTGCTCATGTATTTGACAAATTGTTGTGACTACCTCTGTCATATTTGCATTTTAAGAGAGAGAAAATTTCTATTTTAAAAAAAGGAACTAGTCTATTATTGACAGTGGACTTTTAAGAGATATCTTTTATCAGGAGAACAAATCTCCCAACTTCTAGAGCTACAAAGCATTTAACAAAACATCTAATGCTTCTGCTTCTGCTTATGTCTATTTCTTGTTCACTTCACCAAACAGAGGATTTCTATGCCCAAACTTGGACTGCATTATTGACTTTAGTCCTATTTATGGACAATGCTAAATATCCACTGCAAAACATTCCAGTTCAGCAGTCAACCAGATGTTTTGTCTGATATGAAGGATCCAGATACGATTTGAAAACACATAGATGTTTGATTGAGTTTTTCATTTGTCATCTGGCAATTTTTCATTTGGCACTAAATACACATGGTCTTTAGAAATCACAGAAGGAAATAATTCTCCAGGCATTTTCATGTAATCTTCCCTACTACAATGTTGTGTACTGTTCTAAAAGAAAGTTCCACTGTCCACTGAAAATGGCCACATCATGGAAATCTGTCATAATAGAAAACTTGGATATTTAGAAGGCTCTTTTGATCTTTGGATGAGCCAGTGTCAGTAAGGAGCTCAAGTTGCTGTCCCTGTCATTCAGGATAGGCTAACTGTGGAAACCCTGAACGCTCCAAATCTCAGTGGCTTAAACAACAAAGGTGTATCTTTCACTTACGTTAACAAGTCCAACATGGGCCTGGGGTGGTATTAGGTGGGGGCGGTAGGAGGGGTTGAAGAGTCTCTGCTCGGTAGTCACTCAGGGACCTGAGTTGAAGGAGTCTTATGTTAACACGTATTTCTACATTTGCCTCACAAGGATGAGCAGAGCAGGTGGGTCTCTTACTGGCATTTTGTACAATCCAAATCAGAAAGGATCCTCAGCATTGGGCAGAACTAGGTCCAGGGACACACCTAACTATAAGCAGTCAGGAAAGAACAGTTCCCCTGAGTGTGCTCCAGAAGAAGAATGGAACCAGAACATTGTAGTATCTGTCATATCCATTCAAGTTTCAAAGGAAAAATTCACCAAAACATAATTTTCTTGAAGCTGGATTTCTTCCAAAGGTAAAATCTGACATTCCTTTTTTTTCTCAGACAAAATTCCAGGTAATAATGTATTAATTCATTATTACACAAATAAGACCACTGAAAGCATGTTTTATTTACAATTCATTTAAAAAAATTTTTTTAAATTTTTGTCTGAATGTTGATTTTGTATCCTGTAAGTTTATTAAATTTGTTCATTAATTCTTTTTATTTATTTATTTTAATATAAATTTTGTTAGTAAACATGCAGTGCAATATTGGTTTCTGGAGGAAATTCAGTGATTCATCACTTATATAGAACACCCAGTGTTCATCACAACAAGTGCCCTCCTTAATACCCATCACCCATTTATCCCATCTCCTACCCATATCCCTCCAGCAACCCTGTTTGTTTTCTTTCCTTATGAGTCATTTATGGCTTGTTTTCCTCTCTCCATTTTTCTTTCTTTTTTAAAAAAAAGATTTTATTTATTTACTTGAGAGAGAGAGACAGACAGAGATAGTGAGAGAGCGCATGAGTGGGGAGAAGAGGGAGAAGCAGACTCCCACCAAGCAGGGAGCCTGATGCGGAGCTCAATCCCAGGACCCTGGGATCATGACCTGAGCCAAAGCAGACGCTTAAATGACTGAGCCACCCAGGTGCCCCTCTCCATTTTTTCTTCTCCCCCTTCCCATGTATTTATCTGTTTTCTTTCTTAAATTCCACAAGTGAGTGAGATCATGTGGTATTTGTCTTTTTCTGACTGACTGATTTCACTTAGTGTAATACACTCTAGCTCCATCCACATCATTGCAAATGGCAAGACTTCATTCTTTTTGATGGCTGAGTCATATTCCATATATATATTTAATATATATATATATACTGCATCTCCTTTATCCACTTATCAGTAGATTGACATTTGGTTTCTTTCCATAACTTGGCTATTGTTGATAATGCTATAAACATTGGGGTGCATGTACCCCTTTGAATTTGTATTCAAAACTTTAATGTTTGTTCTCTCAAGGATCTTCACCTTACTCCTTACCCCATCAAAACCAAAAAGAAGCAATGAAAAGAGAAAGAATATATGTTAAAACTTTAGTTCCTCATTGAAGCATGCAAAGGCTCTAAATGCAAATTCAAACAATGGTAAAACAAGTCTACTTGTCTCCTGGCAAAAACATCACTCTCTCTTTACTTGTTTTTAAAGATTTAATTTATTCATTTGACACACAGAGAGAGAAAGTACAAGCAGGGACAGCAGCAAACAGAGGGAAAAGCAGACTCCTGCTCAGCAGGGAGTCTGATGTGGAGCTCAATCCCAGGACCCTGAGATCATGACCTGAGCCAAGGGTAGCTGCTTAACTGACTGAGCCACCCAAGCACTCCAAAACATTACTCTTCAATGAGAACATCCTCTATGCTTCAAAATCTCAATGTGGTATATAATCAACTTTCCTATGCATGGGCAAACATACATTTGTTTTATAAAATAGGGATTATATCCTATACTTTTATGTCCCACTTTTAATTTTTAAAGATTTTATTTGAGAGAGAGAGAGCAAGACACAAGAGCAGGGAGAGTGAAGCAGGCTTCCTGATGAGCAGGGAGCCCAACTTGGGACTTGATCCAAGGACACCAGGATCATGACCTGAGCCAAAGGCAGATGCTTAACTGACTGAGTCACCATGGTGCCCCCTTGTGACTTATTTTTAAATATCCCTTGTATTGTAATCATTTTACATTATTTCCGCAGTTTCATAGATGAAGTCGAACATAATTTATTTCACCATTTACGTTGACATTTAAGTTGCAGCATTAGTTTGGACATTTAGGTCACTTGCCATAAAAATTTATGTTTATCTATGTGCTGATTTGATGAATGCTTATTTGCCTCCTCAGACTATGACCTTTTGTGTTTGTTTTTGGTTACCATCATATTCTCATTTGCGGCAGTACCTGAAATGTACTAAGTAGGCTCTCACATCTGTCAAATGAATAAGTGAACCTGTTCTTCAGTTCTTGTTTCAAATCAGCCTCATCCACAAAACATTTCTCATCCTCACCTCAGGTAGACATGGACTCTCCCTTTCCTAAAAATTCCCTGTAGTTCTTTTTTTTTTTTCTTTTAATAAGTTTCATGCAGGAAAAAGAGCTTTATTACATGCCAGGCACTCTGTTAGAAATATTTGAGAGGGAAGTCCATGTCAAAGCATTGTTCCTTGGTCTAGAGAACATGCAGAAAGAAAGCATACCACAAAATTTTCAGCCAAGGACCCTTCCAAGACTGTTCAGTGACCTCATCAACAGTCCTACTCTTGAAGAAGCTCAAAAGTCTCAAGCTAAATGAGATCTCTGTGCCCTCCACCTGGGGACACAGGGCACACCTGAGGACAGAAGCCCGGCACACATCAGAGCTCAGGGGGTCAACAGCACTGTCTGAACCCTATATAGGGAATGTGAGCCAGTATCTCAGGAGTGGGTGCACTCAAGTAACATCTATACTACTCTACCAAAGAGGGGCTCTGATTATCAAAGAGGGGATAATGCAAAGGAGTAAGCCCTAAATGATGTCATTAGCCTATTCTGGAGAAAGGGAAGAGAAAGTAGTGTTCTGGGTCTCTCTTGCCTTGTTAACATATTGTACTTATTCTTAGAAATACATGCCCTAAATAAAAACATTATTCCCATTCCCTCAAATTACAATCCAAAAATACATGTGTGAATTATCACTCTCTTACGTATAGAGTCTCTACGTTCTTCTCCTGTAAATGACACTTTTAAAACTAATGAATGTCTCAGATCTTTTACTTCACATCTGGGAGACACCAAAAACTGCAATGTTTCAACACTAAGTTACTTAAAAATAATGCAAGACATTTCTTTACACAATAAACGATGAGTAGCTCTATTTTTTTTGTGTCTTAATACACATGTCTCAGCAACCAAGGAAGTATCTAATTAATCTTTACTACCAATTCCAGGACAATATTACCTCACTTCTCAAGGATAGTTCAATATATATGAGAGATTTTAGGGGACAAGGGAGAAAGGGTTGGTAGTTGAAGGTTTCAACATTCAACCAGATTTTGTTTTCAAGACAATGTAACTTTCCTTTTTTTATTATTATGTTATGTTAATTACCATACAGTACATAATTAGTTTTTTGTTTTTAAAGATTTTATTTATTTGAGAGACAGAGACCACAAGGCAGGCAGAGAGAGAGGAGGAAGCAGGCTCCCTGCCAAGCAGAGAGCCTGATGTGGGGCTCCAACCCAGGACCCTGGGATAATGACCTGAGCCAAAGGCAGAGGTTTAACCCACTGAGCCACCCAGGCACCCCATCATTAGTTTTGTTGTTGTTGTTGTTGTTGTTTTTAAAGATTTTATTTATTTATTTGACAGGAGAGAGATCACAAGTAGGCAGAGAGGCAGGCAGAGAGAGAGGAGGAAGCAGGCTCCCTGCAGAGCAGAGAGCCCAATGTGGGGCTCGATCCCAGGACCCTGAGATCATGACCTGAGCCGAAGGCAGAGGCTTAATCCACTGAGCCACCCAGGCGCCCCCCCCCCATCATTAGTTTTTGATGTAATGTTCAACAATTCATTGTTTGCATATAACACCCAGTGCTCCATGAAATACGTGCCCTCCTTAATACCCATCACCAGACTAACCCATCCCCCCACCTCTTCCCCTCTAAAACCCTCAGTTTGTTTCTTGGAGTCCATAGTTACTCATGGTTCCTCTCCCCCTCTGATTTCCCCTCCCCTTCATTTTTCCTTTCCTTCTCCTAATATCCTCCATGCTATTCCTTAGGTTCCACAAATAAGTGAAACTATATGATAATTTACTTTCTCTGCTTGACTTATTTCACTTAGCATAATCTCCTCCAGTCCCATACATGTTGATGCAGAAGTTGGGTATTCATCCTTTCTGATGGCTGAGTAATATTCCACTGTATATATGGACCATATCTTCTTTATCCATTCTTCTGTTAAAGGGCATCTCAGCTCTTTCCACAGTTCGGTTATTGTGGACATTGCTGCTATGAACATTGAGGTGCATATGGCCCTTCTCACTACATCTGTATCTTTGGGATAAATAACCAGTGGTGCAATTACTGGGCCATTGGGTAATTTTTCGAGGAACCTCCACACTATTTTCCAAGGTGGCTTTAACAACTTGCATTCCCACCAACAGTGTAAGAGGGTTCCCCATTCTCTACATCCTTGCCAACATTTGCTGCTTCTTCTTTTGTTAATTTTTGCCATTCTCTCTGGTGTAAGGTGGTATCTTAATGTGGTTTTGATTTGAATTTCCCTGATCACTGCCAATAACATTTTTTCATGTGTTTGTTAGCCAGCCATATGTCTTCTTTGGAGAAGTGCCTGTTCATGTCTTCTGCCCATTTTTTAACTTGATTATTTGTTTTTTGGGTGTTGAGTCTGAGAAGTTCTTTATAGAACTTGGATATCAGCCCTTCATAGTGTCATTTGTAAATATCTTCTCTCATTCCACAGGTTGTCTTTTTGTTTTGTTGATTGTTTCCTTTGCTGTGAAGAAGCTTTTTTTAACTTGATGAAGACCCAAAAGTTCATTTTCACTTTTGTTTTCCTTGCCTTTGGAGATGTGTCGAATAAAGTTGCTGTGGCCTATGTCAAAGAGATTATTGCCTATGTTCTTCTCTAGGGTTTTGATGGATTCCTCTCTCACATTGAGGTCTTTCATCCATTTTGTGTTTATCTTTGTGTATGGTATAAGAGAATGGTCAAATTTCATTCTTCCATATTTAGCTGTCCAATTTTCCTAGAACCATTTATTGAAGAGACTGACTTTTTCCAATTGGATATATTTTCCTGCTTTGTCAAAGATTATTTGACCATAGAGTTGATGGTCCATATCTGGACTCTCTATTCTGTTCCATCGGTCTATGAGTCTGTTTTTGTGCCAGTAGCATGTTGTCTTGGTGATCATAGCCTTGTAATATAGTTTGAAATTGGGCAACGTGATGCCCCCAGCTTTGTTTTTCTGTTTCAACGTTTTCTTGGTGATTTGGGTCTTTTCTGGTTCCATACAAATTTTAGAATTGTTTGATCCAGAACTTGGAAAAATGCCATTGGTGTTTTGATCAGGATGGTGTTGAAAGTATAGATTCCTCTCCGCAGCATAGATATTTTAATAATATTTATTATTCTGATCCATGAGCACAGAATATTTTCCCATCTTTTTGTGTCTTCTTCGATTTCTTTCATTAGTGTTCTGTAGTTCCTAGTGTATAGATCCTTTACCTCTTTGATTAGGTTTGTTCCAAGGTATCTTATGGGTTTTGGTGCTATTATAAATGGAATCAATTCTTGATTCTCTCTTTCTTTTTTTATGATTTTATTTATTTATTTGACAGAGAGAGAGATCACAAGTAGGCAGAGAGGCAGGCAGAGAGAGAGGACGAAGCAGGATCCCCGCCCAGCAGAGAGCCCAATGTGGTGCTCCAACACAGGACCCTGGGATCATGACCTGAGCCGAAGGCAGAGGCCTCAACCCACTGAAACACCCAGGTGCCCCTCAATTCTCTCTTTCCACAGTTACATTGTTATGTATAAGAAAGAAAATTATTTCTGTGCATTGACTTTATATACTGCTACATTACTGAATTGCTATATGAATTCTAGTAATTTGTGGGTGGAGTCTTTTCGGTTTTTCACACAAAGTATCATGTTATCTCTGAAGACAGAGAGTTTGACTTCTTCTTTGCCAGTTTGAACACATTTTATTTCTTTTTGTTGTCTGATTTCAATTGCTAGGACTTCTAGTACTATGTTGAACAATAGTGGCGAAGCTGAGCATCCTTGTTGTGTTCCTGATCTCAAGGGAAAGGTTCTCAGCTTTTCCCCATTGAAAATGATATTTGCTGTGGGATTTTCATACACAGATTTTATGAAGTTGAGGAATGTTTCCTCTGTCTCTACATCTGAAGAGTTTTAATCAGGAAAAGATGCTGTATCTTCTCAAATGCTTTTTCTGCATGGAGAGGACCATGTGGTTCTTCTCTATTCTTTTATTAATGTGTTCTATCACATTGACTGATTTGTGAATGTTGAACCACCCTTGCATCCCCGGGATAAATCCCGCCTGATAATGGTGGATGATATTTTTAATATACTGTTGGAGCCTATTATTTAGGATCTTGTTGAGAATTTTGGTATCCATGTTCATCAGGGATATTGGTCTGAAATCCTCCTTAATGGGATCTTTGTCTGATTTGGAGATCAAGGTAATGCTTGTTTCATAGAAAGTCTGGAAGTTTTCCTTCTGTTTCTATAGTTTTGAAACAGCTTCAGGAGAATAGGTATTATTTCTTCTTTGAATGTTTGGTAGAATTTTCTAGGGAATCCATCAGCCCCTGGACTCTTGTTTTTTTTGGGAGATTTTTGATCACTACTTCAATCTCCTTACTGGTTATTGCTCTAATCAGGTTGTCAATTTCTTCCTGTTTCAGTCTTGGTAGTTTATAGGTTTCCAGGAAAGCATCCATTTCTTCTAGGTCACTTAACTTATTGGCATTAGCTATTGATAATAATTTCTGATAATAGTTTCTATTTCCTTGGTGTTAGTCATGATCTCTCCCCTTTCATTCATAATTTTATTAATTTGGGTCCTTTCTCTTTTCTTTTGGCTATAAGTCTGACCAGTGGTTTATTGAACTTATTAATTCTTTCAAAGAACCAGCTTCTAGTTTCATTGGTGTGTTCTGTTGTGTTTCTGGTTTCTAATTCATTGATTTCTGCTCTAATCTTAATTATTTCCTTTTTCATGCATGGGTTAGGCTTAATGTACAGAGTTGAAATTATTGATCACAACCCAAACAATATGCACCTGTTTTATAGGGACTTTAAGGTTGTAGGCCTCTTCTTCTGGGACTGGAACTGGTAATGCCATTACTAAGGCAACCCTGTTTGGGCAGAGTTGAACAGGCTCAGCGAAAACTGGTTTTGGGGGGCTTTTGTTCTCTGCCAGTTTTCCCTGGCAACTTCCTGCATCTTTCCAAGAGTCAGAGCAGAAGTGACCATATCCAAACTTCTGTCTCGAGAAATCACATTCTGTTCTCCAGTGAACTCTGTAGGCCACACTGTTTCTGTTTTTGTTTGTGCTGCTAAAAGGGGCAACATCCTAGTTCGTACACCCCACAGTACCACTCCCAGTGCTCACTTCCAAGTCCAGACAAGTCTCTGCCCTTTGTGCTTCTAAAACTGCCAGCCACCCCCTGTTTGCTTGTGTGCCCCCGCAGCTCCAGGTTTAGTCTGGGGGCTGCCCTAAAGTCCTTTCCCCACCGCTAGCTAATGGGTCTTTGTGCCTGGTCCCCGGAGGGGAGGCTTTTGTGCTCCAGAGGTGCAGGATCCTGGAGGCTCCTTCTCCCTTCCATTTATCTTCCAATATTTGCCCTCATAACCATGGCTCCCTGCTTCATACCTCAAAACCAACCACCAGAGATATTCTGTTTATAGAGATCTGGATATATCTTCTTACATCTCAGGCTGATTCTGTGGGTGTTCAGAGTGGGCTAGCAGATATCCAGCTCAATTCAGAGGACTGGTTGAATTAGGGTCCCCTACTCTACAATCGTTGTCCCCTCTCCCACAATGTGACTTTGAAAAGTTAAGCATTTATATGATAAATTTCTATATGGATGAAAAATGATGCTAATGGTATAAGCTAGACATAGTTGACACCTAGCACAATCCTGTGAAGTAGACATAACATGCTTAATATAAAATTTTTCTCTATATACACTTTTCCTGTGTGAATGTTCTCACCCTATCACTGCTGCACTGTCCTAACCTCATGTCCCACAAGGCACAGAGTCCATGGTCAATCATGAGAGAAAGGCAAACACAAGAACTGCTCCCCTCAACATACCCCAAGTGCCTCCATCTCTGCCATTTCCTCTTCTTATATATAGATCCTCTGCATCCTAATAGATGCACAATAAAGGCTACCTCTACGAACAATGGAAGAACTCAAACTGACTGCACTATAGCTCTGTGATCTGTAAAGATCTTTTTAAAGATAGGATTTTACACATCTATAAGCATAATAAAAATATGAACAGCCTATTGAAATTAACACTTGGGAGATACATATTGACATCAGGAGAATAAATGGGGCAATTATTTTATGCAAGTGATGTAAACTAAAGGCTCTGTGGAATCAGAACAAACTTATTATTTTTTCCCCTTTGATGTCCAAAAGTAGTTCAGATCCTAAGAGGCCAGCCCTTGCCAATTACCCTGATATCTCCAATATAGATGAGAGATAACTCTTACATAGCTTTCATTTAAAATTTTAGCTACCTTCTTTTGACTCTGAAAACTAGACTTTTGCGGGGGGCACAATTTTCTCAAGTGTCTAGGGACCAAAACAGATCAAATTATTTCCCAATCAACCTTTCCTATCCCTATCCAGAATTCCTACTTTCTCTCAACTAATAGGTTAGCTATAAAAGCAAGTGTTGATTCTAATATCCATGTGAGTCACTGTACTGCCTAAAGAGGTCAGAAAAATATAAAGAAGTGAGAGAAGACAAGAGGAGATGCTTCTTGGCCATAGCAGAAAGCTGGCACTTTGGAGAGCTGAAGGACATAATATATAGCACACTGCAGATGAGCAGTGAGTTAAGTCAAAAACCAGTTATCTAGACAACTTTCACTCTGCATTTTGGGGTCTTCCCACCATTAATGTATCTATAGCTGTCTCCCTCCACCCTGTTTCTAGCTTGAATGATCTCAGGAGAGTCAGCTTGTATTCGAAAAATGGGGTCTATTAGACTAGCCAGGTAGCATCCATGTCCTGACGTGTCATTTCCCAGTGTGTATTCTGAGAACAAGTTTCTCAAGATGCTCAGGTGAAAAATTATCCAAACCTTCTGGAAAACTGTAGACTTTGTCCCTTCTTAAGATTCACAATGAATATTTACATTTTCCCGACTGGTTTGACCTTGGGACCTATTTATTAAGTGCTTTTTGTTACTATAACAAACATCTTATATTCTATAGAACATCTTCTGGAAAGAGTTGAGTTTATGCATTTGAAATCTTCTTATTAATATCTATGTTTTAGGTAACTGCACAAAGTGGTGAAGTGGACTTTCTGAATTTATTAGCCTCAACAGTTTAGAATTTATTTCTTCTGCTCTACCTTTCTGAATGAAAGGAGTGCTGTTTTCACCATAGACACAGTGTTCACTGCTGAAATATACCCCTGAAATGTATACTCTGTTGTCTTTCTCAGTGCCGGCACTCTGAAGATCTACCCTACCCTCTTTCCTTAGCCAGCTAACTTCCACTCATCTTTTAAGACCATTCGGTCATCACTTCTTTTGGGTCCTGTAGGATGTCTCACCTTCTCTACTTCCCACCAGCCCTAAACTCTCTCCTCCCCCAGGATGGATCAAGTGTCCCTCATCCACACTTATCTTCAGCATTCAGCAAATAAAGGTAAATAGATACTTCTTTATTACTTGCTTGGTGCTTAGAACTTGAAGGTAATTCAACAAATGCTTGGGAATAAATCTCCAACTAATATATTTGCTCTTGAAGGACAAGTAATATTTTACTCATATTTCTTATTCTAGCACCATGCAAGAAGTTAGTAGCTATCCAATAAATATAATAGTTTCAAAAATACATTTTGTGTATATTCTATACATATCCAGCTGCTCACATCTGCACAAGAGTCAAAATATTAACTTTCTGGATAAATTAATTTATATATTCATAGAAAAGGATTGGGATAGGGAAAGGTGAATCTTCTAGTATAATAAGTGAATTTGAGAAAATATGAAATGTTCATCCTCCTGACATTGTTCCACTTTTGCTAATTAGTTTGAAATAAATTTTTGATATGAAGTAGGAGAGGGGGAAGGAGAACATTTTTCTAGCCACTGTCCTCTGCTTTAGACCTGGATTAGGCTTCTGCTAAAGCTATAATACCAAGAAGGCCAACCTGTGTGCCAAAGGGCCTCTAAACTTAAACACTGTGAGGTTCTATATGCTGTCTAAGCATTTCCAGCACTCTGGATAGCTGCAGTTTTTGTCCACATTTTCCAAGTAGAATTTGTACTATGTCCTGCCTGTGCAGAGGACAACCTAGGGGACTGCAGGCACATTAATTCACAAAGAGCACTAAAAATCGCTACACAAGGCAATTTGATTGTTTCATCGCTCATGTGAATTTGAAGTGTCCATTTGAAAGACACAATTATAATTAACCTTAAAACAGGACTCTAGAGGCCTCCAGATCTGAGTCGAGGAAAACCATATAGCACTGAGGTTGAGAGAACAATCACACAGCATAAGCTCAGTCACTCACCAGCTGTGTGATTTGCAAGAAGGTCCTCAGCTTCACTAAGCATGTATTTCCCAGTCTGAAAAGTGGTCATTTGTGGCTAAAATTGATTGGAATGGTATAGAAGTCTTCAGACACTTATTTCTATAGAACCATCTCCCCTCTCCCATAATTTGAGCAGTAGAGGATGGAGGTGTGCAGATTGTTGCTTTCTCGCCATGGAGCTCAAAGTAAGGTATCCAGCAACCCATGAAATTCAAAAGCATTGTATCTAAAAGAACTGCTAAACTTAAGTTTAAAGAACTGACAGGAGCCTATTGGGCCAGCCAGCACTAGCTGCAAGTCAATCATTTACCACCAGCTGGGTGAAACTTCAGACGGTGGACTATTTTTCCCAGGGTACTTCTCCCTTCACCTGTTCTTCCTTTCTTTTGCATGTTTATGGGAGAGGGGAGATGGTTCTATAGAAATAAATGCAATAAAAGTATTTAATAGGGAAGCACTTACTGTCTTATTTTCTGAGTTGCTTTTAAGTGTTGAATTAGTTCTCATTTGCATTTGTCTTAGAGAACGCTAGCCATCACTTTCTTGAGCTGGTTTTATAACAATAGTATTAACATCAACAAACTACAATTTACTATTGTCTAAAGACTTCTATACCATTCTAATTAATTTTAGCCACAAATGACCTGTTCAAAACTAATATTTGGCTTTTAAAGGGTTCATAGTGTCCACAGTATAAATACTCAATTCCCTTTTCTTTAAATTCTTAATGATTGATCTCAAAATAATGCCACAATTTAACTAGGATTACAATGCTATAACAAAATGTTCTTTTGCATAAGACAAAAATTATTCACATTTATAAAGCAGAAAGTAAAATAACTTTCATCATATTTTCATTTTTCATTGACAGTTTTACCCAGTTCCTGCAGAGTAGATTCTTCTTGGAGTCTGAGAACTCACCATGTTCATTTCAGTATCTTCAGCATGGGTCAGGGGCATAAGTCTTCTATTTTTTCTTTTAGTCAACAATCCATGGTGCTCCATGTCCATATTATTCAGCATATATTAGGAGGGTCCAGGTGCTGGATGTGGTGCCATTACCTCAGGGAGGGAACCGAGAAGGGTCTTCATTTATTCCTTCTCTAATATTCTCCTTTATGTAGAAAGGAGTTTTTAGGGCACCTGGGTAGTACACTTGGTTAAGTGTCCAACTCTTGTGATCAGGCTCAGGTCCTGAGAGTCATGAGACTGAGCCCTGTGTCAGGTCTTGCGTTCTTCATGGAGTCTGCTTAAAACTCTCTCTCCCTCTCCCTCTGCCCTCCTTGCTGCTCTCTCTCTCTCTCTCTCTCTCTTTCTCTCAAATAAGTAGATAAATCTTTACCACAAAAATGTTTCTGACCTATATCATTTTCCTCCTCTCTGAAGAACTTCTCTTAACATTTCTTGCTTGGCAGAACTACTGGCAACAAATTCCCTTAATTTTTGTTTGTTTCAGAAAATTTTTATTTCTTGTTTACTTTTGAAGGATAATTTTGCTGGAAATAGATTTTTAGGTTGGTGGTTTTTTCATGCTTTCTTGCATGGTTTCTGAAGAGAAGTCTGATGTAATTCTTATTCTTGTCCCTCTGTATGTAGGCATTCTTCCTTACCCCCAGCTTCATTCAAGATTTTCTCTTTGTCTTTGATTTTATGAAGTTTGAATAAAATATGCCTAAATGTAGATTTTTTAATATTTGCCTACTTAGTGTTCTCCAGGTTTCCTGGATCTATGGATTGGTGTATGTCATTTATTTTGGAAACTTCTCAGCCATTCCTTTAAGTATTTTTTCTGTTCCTTTCCTTCTTCTCTTTTTGGTATCCTCATTACCCATTGTGTTCTACATTTTTTAATCGTTCCACAATTCATGAATACTCTGTTCTGTTTCTTTCACTATTTTTTTCTCTTTGCTTTTTAATTTGGGAAATTTCTATTGATGTATCTTTGAGTTCACTGATTCTTTTCCTGGCTATGTCTAGTCCAATTATGAGCCCTTCAAATTTATTTTGCATTTCTGTAACAGTGTTTCTGATTTCTGCTGTTTTCTTTGGATTCTCTTTCAGAGAGTTTATCTCTCCACTTACGTTACTTACTTATATTTGCATGTTGTCCACTTTTCCCCATGAAGCCCTTATTTTATTAATTATAGCTAATTTAAATTTCCAGTTTGAAAATTCCAAAATCTCTGCCATATCTGAGTCTGGTTCTGATGGCTCTATCTGTTTAGGCTGTTTTTTGTTTGTTTGTTTTTTGTTGTTGTTGTTTGTTTGTTTTTAGCATGTCTTTTAAATTTTTGTTGAAGCCTGGACACAATGTTCTCAGGAAAAGGATCTATGTAAATAAGCCGTGAGCAGAAGTTTTTATGTTTCCCTGGCTAGGAGTTGAGCTGTGTTTGCTATTTGCTGTAGCTGTTAAGTATTAAAGGTCAAAATTTCATCGGTGTCACTTTTTTTGTTTTTTAATCCCTCACAGTCTTTGTCTTTTCCTTGAAATTTCTTAAAATAGGACTAAGGCTTATAGTCTTCTCTTTGTAATCTTTTGTGCAGGAGCATTATTGAGGTGGTGTTAAGGACTGGGGTGAGGAGAAGTGTTTTATAGTCTCATGATTAGGTTTCAATCTTTTAGTGATCCTATGCCACTGGGCTTTGACCTTCCCAAGTGCTTCTGAGCCACTTCCTGTCTCTGCTTAGGTGAGACAGGAGGACTAGAGGAAACTGGAGTTCAATAATTCTCTTCCCCCAGTACTGTCAAGTCTCTGGAAAACCCAAAGTGGTTAGGTTCTGGTGAAATAGTTTCCTTTGAGGGTAGGCTTGTGTTAAGAAGTACAAAATGCTCTTGGCATATTTCAGAATGGTTAATTCTCCTTTCCCCAAAGGAAGCTGCCTGATTTTCAGTTAGAGCTCCTGATGGGATTCATAGAGGTAACTCATGGAAGTGTGGGGCCCCTAAGACTCCCAGTCCTAATTTTTAACTCTCCATCATTGTGCATATTGATCTTTCAGGGATTTGTTGATTATAATTTAATTTTTCCTACCTTGGTTGACTCCAGCAGCCAGCTTCTCCAGGGCTTTTTTTCCCAGTAAGCTGTGATTCTCTATATTCACCTGTCACCAACTTGGGAGGCATTGGTCAACCTTGTGACACAACTCTTGGACGAATCTAAGAAAAAGTCATTGGTGTTCTATTCATTCAGCTTCATTCTTCTTGGAAGTGATGACTTCCAAGTTGGAAAACAGAAGTCTCATTCAGTTTTCAAGGTATTTTTTCTCTAAGACAAAGAAGAACACACACATTCTTGTACATGCGTACTTTGGGGGTACCTATGCCTTGTTTTCCATTACCAAAAGAGTAGAATAACTGAATACTAAGATATAATAATTTTCTTTAAATTTTAATTCCAATGCAGTTAATACACAGTGTTATATTTGTTTTAGGTGTATAATTAGTGATTTGACAATTCCATATATTATTCAGTACTCACCAAAATAGGTGTACTTTTATCTGCATCACTTATTTCACCCATCCCAACAGCCAACTACCCTATGGTAACCATCTATTTTTTTCTCTATAGCTGAGTCTGTTTTTTGTTTGTTTGTTTGTTCTTAAAGATTTTGTTTATTTGACAGAGAGCACAAGACGGGGGAGCAGCAGGCAGACGCAGAAGGGAGAGGGAGAAGCAGGCTCCCTGCCAAGCAAGGAGCACAATGTGGGGATCATGACCTGGGTCAAAGGCAGATATTTAATCAACTGAGCCACCCAGGTGCCCAAGAGTATTTTTTTTGTCCTTTTTTCCCCTTTGTTCATTTATATTGTTTCTTAAATTACCATGTACCAGTGAAATCATATGGTATTTATCTTTTTTAGGCTGACTTATTTTATTTAGCATTATATACTCTAGATCCATCTATATCATTAAAAATGGCAATATTTCATTCTTTTTTATCCCTGAATAATATGCAATTATATGTATAAACCACGCCTTCTTTTTCATCCATCTACCAATGCACACTTCCATAATTTTGCTATTGTAAATAATGCTCCAATAAACATAGGGGTGCATAGATCCTTTCAAGTTAGGGTTTTCATATTCTTTGGAATATGAAATACCAGAAGTGGAATTATGGATCAAAGGTAGTTCTATTTTTAATTTTTTTTATTTGTTTATTTACAGCATAACAGTGTTCATTGTTTTGGCATCACACCCAGTGCTCCATGCAGTACGTGCCCTCCCTATTACCCACCACCTGGTTCCTCAACCTCCCACCCCCCCACCCCCGCCGCCCCTTCATAACCCTCTGGTTGTTTTTCAGAGTCCATAGTCTCTCATGGTTCATCTCCCCTTCCAGTTTCCCTCAACTCCCTCTCCTCTCCATCTCCCCATGTCCTCCATGTTATTTGTTATGCTCCACAAATACGTGAGACCATATGATACTTGACTCTCTCTGCTTGACTTATTTCGCTCAACATAATTTCTTCCAGTCCCGTCCATGTTGCTACACAAGTTGGGTATTCATCCTTTCTGATGGAGGCATAATACTCCATTGTGTATATGGACCACATCTTCCTTATCCATTCAACCGCTGAAGGGCATCTTGGTTCTTTCCACAGTTTGGCGACCGTAGCCATTGCTGCAATAAACATTGGGGTACAAATGGCCCTTCTTTTCACTACATCTGTATCTTTGGGGTAAATACCCAGCAGTGCAATTGCAGGGTCATAGGGAAGCTCTATTTTTAATTTATTCAGGAATCTCCACACTGTTCTCCAAAGTGGCTGCACTAACTTGCATTCCCACCAACAGTGTAAGAGGGTTCCTCTTTCTCCACATCCTCTCCAACACACGTTGTTTCCTGTCTTGCTAATTTTGGCCATTCTAACTGGTGTCAGGTGGTATCTCAATGTGGTTTTAATTTGAATCTCCCTGATGGCTAGTGATGATGGGCATTTTTTCATGTGTCTGATAGCCATTTGTATGTCTTCGTTGGAGAAGTGTCTGTTCATATCTTCTGCCCATTTTTTGATATGATTATCTGTTTTGTGTGTGTTGAGTTTGAGAAGTTCTTTATAGATCCTGGATATCAACCTTTTGCCTGTACTGTCATTTGCAAATATCTTCTCCCATTCCGTAGGTTGCCTTTTGTTTTGTTGACTGTTTCCTTTGCTGTGCAGAAGCTTTTGATCTTGATGAAGTCCCAAAAGTTCATTTTTGCTTTAGTTTCCTTGGCCTTTGGAGACATATCTTGAAAGAAGTTGCTGTGGCTGATATCGAAGAGGTTACTGCCTATGTTCTCCTCTAGGATTCTGATAGATTCCTGTCTCACATTGAGGTCTTTTATCCATTTCGAATTTATCTTTGTGTACGGTGTAAGAGAATGGTCGAGTTTCATTCTTCTACATATCGCTGTCCAGTTTTCCCAGCACCATTTATTGAAGAGACTGTCTTTTTTCCATTGAATATTTTTTCCTGTTTTGTCGAAGATTATTTGACCATAGAGTTGAGGGTCCATATCTGGGCTCTCCACTCTGTTCCACTGGTCAATGTGTCTGTTTGTATGCCAGTACCACACTGTCTTGGTGATCACAGCTTTGTAGTAAAGCTTGAAATCGGGTAACGTGATGCCGCCAGTTTTGTTTTTGTTTTTCAACATTTCCTTAGCAATTCGGGGTCTCTTCTGACTCCATACAAATTTTAGGATTATTTGCACCAGCTCTTTGAAAAATATCGGTGGAATTTTGATCGGAATGGCATTAAAAGTATAGATTGCTCTAGGCAGTATAGACATTTTAACAATGTTTATTCTTCCAATCCAAGAGCATGGAACAGTCTTCCATCTTTTTGTGTCTTCTTCAATTTCTTTCATGAGTGTTCTGTAGTTCCTCGAGTACAGGTCCTTTACTTCTTTGGTTAGGTTTATGCCCAGGTATCTTATGGTTCTTGGTGCTATAGTAAATGGAATCGATTCTCTAATTTCCCTTTCTGTATTTTCATTGTTAGTGTATAAGAAAGCCACTGATTTCTGTACATTGACTTTGTATCCTGCCATGTTACTGAATTGCTGTATGAGTTCTAGTAGTTTGGGGGTGGAGTCTTTGGGGTTTTCCATATAAAGAATCATGTTATCTGTGAAGAGAGAGAGTTTGACTTCTTCCTTGCCAATTTGGATACCTTTTATTCCTCTTTGTTGTCTGATTGCCGTTGCTAGAACTTCTAATACTATGTTGAACAAGAGTGGTGAGAGTGGGCATCCTTGTCATGTTCCTGATCTCAACCGGAAGGCTGGGAGCTTTTTCCCATTGAGGATGATATTTGCTGTGGGTCTTTCATAGATAGATTTTATGAAGTTCAGGAATGTTCCCTCCATCCCTATACTTTGAAGCGTTTTCATCAGGAACGGATGCTGGATTTTGTCAAATGCTTTTTCTGCATCAATTGAGAGGACCATGTGGTTCTTCTCTCTTCTCTTATTGATGTATTCTATCACACTGATTGATTTGCGAATGTTGAACCAACCTTGCAACCCAGGGATGAATCCCACCTGGTCATGGTGGATAATCTTTTGAATGTGCTGCTGGATCCTGTTTGCTAGGATCGTGTTGAGAATCTTTGCATCCATATTCATCAGTGATATTGGTCTGAAATTCTCCTTTTTGGTAGGGTCTTTGCCTGGTTTGGGGATCAGGGTAATGCTGGCTCCATAAAAAGAGTCTGGAAGTTGTCCTTCTGCTTCCATTATTTGGAACAGCTTCAGGAGAATTGGTGTTATTTCTTCTTTGAAAGTTTGGTAGAATTCCCCAGGGAATCCGTCAGGTCCTGGGCTCTTGTTTTTTGGGAGGTTTTTGATCACTGCTTCAATCTCATTACTAGATATCGGTCTATTCAGGTTGTCAATTTCTTCCTGGTTCAATTTTGGGAGTTTGTAGCTTTCCAGGAATGCATCCATTTCATCTAGGTTGCTTAGCTTATTGGCATATAACTGTTGGTAATAATTTCTGATGATTGTTTCTATTTCCTTGGTGTTCGTTGTGATCTCTCCCTTTTCAGTCATAATTTTATTAATTTGGGCTTTCTCTCTTTTCTTTTGGATTAGTGTGGCCAATGGTTTATCGATCTTATTGATTCTTTCAAAAACCCAGCTTCTAGTTTCATTGATACGTTCTACTGTATCTCTGGTTTCTACCTCATTGATCTCTGCTCTAATCTTGATTATTTCCCTTCTTGCGTGTGGAGTTGGTTTGATTTGTTGTTGATTCTCCAGTTCTTTAAGGTGTAGAGACAGCTGGTGTATTCTGGATTTTTCAATGTTTTTGAGGGAGGCTTGGATGGCTATGTATTTCCCCCTTAGAACCGCCTTGGCTGTATCCCATAGGTTTTGGACCAAAATGTCTTCATTCTCATTGTTTTCCATGAATTGTTTAAGTTCATCTTTGATCTCCTGGTTGATCCAAGCATTCTTAAGCAAGGTGGTCTTTAGCTTCCAGGTGTTTGAGTTCCTTCTGAACTTTTCCTTGTGATTGAGCTCCAGTTTCAAAGCATTGTGATCGGAGAATATGCAGGGAATAATGTCAGTCTTTTGGTATCGGTTGAGTCCTGCTTTGTGACCCAGTATGTGGTCTATTCTGGAGAAGGTTCCATGTGCACTTGAGAAGAAGGAGTATTCTGTTGTTTTAGGGTGGAATGTTCTGTATATGTCTATGAGATCCATCTGGTCCAATGTTTCATTCAGTGCCTTATTTTTTTATTAATTTTCTGCTTCGATGATCTGTCTATTTCTGAGAGAGGCGTATTAAGATCTCCTACTATTATTGTATTCATATCAATATGACTCTTTATCTTGATTAATAGTTTTCTTATGTAATTGGGTGCTCCCATATTGGGGGCATAGATATTCACAATTGTTAGATCATCTTAGCAGATAGTGCCTTTAAGAATTATGTAGTGTCCTTCTGTATCTCTGACTACAGTCTTTAGTTTAAAATCTAATTTATCTGATATGAGAATCACTACCCCGGCCTTCTTTAGAGACCCATTGGCATGAAAGGTGCTTCTCCATCCCTTCACTTTCAGTCTGGGTGTATCCTTAGGTTCAAAATGAGTCTCTTGTAGACAACATATGGATGGGTCCTGTCGTTGTATCCAATCTGCAACCCTGTGGCGTTTTATGGGCGCATTTAGGCCATTCACATTGACAGTGATTATTGAGAGATAGGTTTTTATTGACATCGTGTTGCCTTTGAAGTCTTTCTGTCTGTAGATTATTTCTATATTTCTGTTCAATGATATTCTTAGGATTTTTTCTCTTTTATAGGACCCCCCTTAATATTTCCTGCAGTGTCGTCTTGGTGGTTGCATAGTCTTTTAAGCCTTGCCGGTCGTGGAAACTCTTTATCTCTCCATCCATTTTAAATGTCAGTCTTGCTGGATAGAGTATTCTTGGTTGCAAGTTCTTCTCATTTAGTACTCTGAATATATTTTGCCAGCCCTTCCTGGCTTGCCAGGTCTCTGTGGAAAGGTCTGATGTTATTCTAATGGGCTTTCCTCTGTATGTAAGAAGCTTCTTTGTCCTAGCTGCTTTTAAGAGGGACTGTCATGAAACATAATTCCCCATTCTAACGATAAGGTGCCGTGAGGACTTTCAAGAATCTAAAATCTTGGGAGGAAATCTTTCTGCCTCTAGTACATGAACGTTGTTTCCATTCGTGAGATTGGGAAAATTTTCATAGACAACTTCTTCCACTATATCTTCTAGACTTCTTTCTTTTTCTTCCCCTTCAGGGATTCCAATAATTCTGACGTTGGAACGTTTCATGGCATCGTTTATTTCCCTGATTCTGTTTTCGTGGCTTCTGAGCTGTTTGTTCCAGGCTTCCTCCTGATCCTTTCTCTCTATCTGTTTGTCCTCCAGATCACTAATTCTATCTTCTGTCTCAGTTACCCTAGCTTTTGGAGAATTTAGATTGGATTGGAACTCATTGAGAGCATTTTGAACATCAACCCTGGTGGCTTTCAGTTCTGCCCTAACATTGTGAACATCATCCCCGGTGGCTTTCAGTTCTGCCCTAATCAATTCTGTTTGGTCATCCATGGCTTTCTCCAACCTAGCTATTGCCTGGATAATTGTAAAAGGTGAAAGATTTATGCGATCTGAAGAGAAACCAGAGTTGCCTGGATAATTGTTAGTCTGAATTCCTTTTCTGACATATTGTCTATGTCGATAGCCATTAGCTCTGTTGCAGAAGGCCCATCCTCTGTATTTTTCTTCTGTTGGGTATTCCTCCTCCTAGTCATTTTGGTAAGAGATGACTAAACAGATGCAGCTGGACTTATCGATTGTGGTGCAGTCAATGTGCACCCTGGAACGCTTCTGTGCAATCAGGATTCCCCACCCAAATGAGAGAAAAAAGAAAAGAAAAAGAAATAGAGAAGAAGAAAGAAAAAAAAAGGGGAAAGAAAAAAGGGGAAAAAAAAGAGAGAGAGAGATAGGGAAAAAAGGGAAGATAAAAGAGAAGGCTCAGCCCAAATGGGCCACAAGGTAAAATTTGTGGAGTATACAAACAAAAACACTAATAAAAGTATATGACAAGAGAAAAAAATATGTATATATAAGCAAAAAAAAAAAAGGGAAGAACCTCATCAGAAAGAACCCCAAGTATAAGATTTATATATTATCAGGACAAACACAAATTCACAGAAACACTGACAGAAGGAAAAATTGGGAGAGTGGTTATAGATTCTCAGTGTGGGTGAGGAAGGTTATTTTGATTCTTCCTGAAGGTATCTTGATGTTTTTGTTAAGGGACTCAACTTTCCTAAGTTACAGGGGGATTAGAAACTGGTTTGCCTATAGGGGTAGCATTGATTGGGGAAAGGGGATTACCTTGACTTTTAACTCTATATGTATAGTAGAAAATAAAAATTAAGAAAGAATAAACTAGAGTAAACTAAGTTAAAGTTTAAAAAGAATTAAAAAAATAGAAAAGCAAAAGAAAAACACGGGTGTATGTATCCAAAAGTTCAGGTTAGAAGGTTATTAAAGAATTTGATGTACTGGACATCTCAGTGTGATGGTAAATAGGTTAAAAAATTATCTGTATGTATAAAAAAAAAGAACCAGAATATTGGTAAAAAGTTAAAAATAAAAGTTGTACTTATGAAGAAGTGGTGGTTGTTCTCTTGTAGTCTTTTTTTTTTTTTTCTTCCTTCCTGGTTGGTTTTCTGGGGGAGGGGCCTGCCACGTGGGTTTTCAGACAATGATGTTCCCTGAGTTAGGTCCCCCTGCTCCCCTCAAGGGGGTGAGCTCTTTTGTTTTCAGGAAACTGTTTTTTTCAGCCTTTTGTTCTCTGGGGGTTTTTATGTTCTTTCATCTGCTTTCTCTCGCCTTGACAGCTTTTGATGATTTTTGGAGGTTTAGAGGAGAGCAAACAGCACCCTGACCTCCCTCTCAGTTAGAAGCCTCAGACTGTTTTGCAAAAGCTGCTGGCAGAGTCAGTTCTGAGTCACTGTCCCTGGGGATGCAGGAGCTCCTCGTTGTACCCAAAACCAGGGCAGCGGTGGCTGTCTAGGCAGCTCCAGACCGCCAGAGAGGTTCCGAGCAGAGATCGCACACTGAGATTTTCCCGCTGTCCCAGGCTGGGAATGTCTGGTTTTTCCGGATGCCAGAGCTCCAGGCTAGCGCCTAGTAGCACCTATCCCAAGGGAGGGTGTGGGACGCGCTCGTTTCAGGATTGCCGTCTGGCCAGGCTCCCAGCCCCTCACGGGAGCCAGACCCCACTGGTTCTGGGGCGCGATGGCATTCAGGCGCACTGGCAGCTCAGGGATGGAGACCTGATTTCTCCGCCACACTCTCTCTGGCTCCGCGCTAGGGGAGGCTGTCCTGGGTCCGGGGACTTAGGTCCCTGACCCTAACCTCCCAGGTTCCCACTATTTCCCCCTGTGATCCTTTGCTGTTTGTTTTTTGAGTGCTTTCAACCAGACTCCAAGTTAATGCTGGTCCCCAGACGCAGAGCACTCTCGTGTTGGTGTGTTACTTTCCAATGGGTCACCTCTGGTGGCTCCCTCCCCCTTTTGTTTATTTTCTGATATCAGTCCGACGCTCCCAGTCTGCTTTACCTGCCACTGGCGTCTTCTGCTCCAGTAGAGATCCAGACGTGTATAATTCTGATCTCAGGCTGATTTCATGGGTGGTCGGAGTTCTTCGGTAGGTAATCAGCTCACTTTAGGGTACAGGTTGAAATGGTGCCTCCTTCTACTTCCCCGCCATCTTGACCTAGTCTCTATTTTTAATTTTTTTAAGGAACCTTCATACTGTCTTCCACAGTGGCTATACCAGTTTACATTCCTCCTAACAGTAGATGAGAGTACTTTTCTCTCCATATCCTTGCCAACACTGTTTCTTATTTTTTGATGTTAGACATTCTGACAGGTGTGAGGTGTAATTGTGATGTTGATTTGCATTTCTCTGATGATGAATGATGTTGATCATCTCGTCATGTATCTGTTAGCCCTTTGGATGTCGTCTTTGGAGAAATGGCTGTTCCTGTCTTCTGCCCATTTTAAGTTGTATTGTTTGGTGTTGAGTTGTATAGTTTTTGGATATTTTTGTATATTTTGGATACTAAGCCTTTATCAGCTATGTCATTTGCAAATATCTTTACCTATTCAGTAGGTTATCTTTTAGTTGTATTGTTTCCTTTGCTGTGTAGCAGGTTTTTGTTTTGTTTGGTTTTGTTTTGTTTTATGTAGTCCCAATACTTTATTTCGCTTTTGCTTCCCTTGCCTCAGGATACATATCTAGAAAAAAAGTTGCAATGGCCAATATCAGAGAAACTATTGCCTGTGCTCTCTTCTAGGGTTTTTACGGTTTCAGATCTCACAAATAGGTCTTTACTCCATTTTGAGTTTAATTTTGTGTATGGTGTAAGAAAGTGGTCCAGTTTCATTCTTTTGCATGTAGCTGTCCAGTTTTCCAAAAACCATTGTTGAAGAGGCTATCTTTTTCCATTGCATACTGTTGCCTCTTTTGTCATAAATTAATTTACCATATAATTATAGATGTATTTCTAGGCTTTCCATTCTGTTCTATTGATCCTCTCTGTTTTTGTGCCAGTACCATACTATTTTGATGACTACAGCTTTGTAATAGAGCTTGAAACTGGAAATGTGTTACCTCCAGCTTTGTTTTATTTATTTTTTTCATGATTGCTTTGATTATTTGGGGTCTGTGGGAATTCCAAACAAATTTTAGGTTTGTTTGTTCTAGTTCTGTGAAAAATGCTGTCGGCATTGTGATAGGAATTGCATTAAATCTCTAGATTGCTTTGGGTGGTATGGACATGTTAATAATATTTGTTCTTCCAATCCATAAGCATGGAATGACTTCCATTTGTTTCTGTTTTCTTTAATTTCTTTTATCAGTATTTTATAGTTCTCAGTACAGGTCTTTGAACTCCTTGGTTAAGTTTATTCCTAGGTATTTTATTAATTTGGGGCAATTGTAAATAGGATCGTTTTCTTAATTTCTCTTTTGATTCATGACCAGTGTATAGAAATGCAGTGGATATCTGTATATTGATTTTTTTTTATCCTGCAACTTTACTGAATTCATTTATCTGTTCTAATGGTTTTTTGTGACATCTTTAGGGTTTTCTGTATATAGTATCATGTCCTCTGTTAAATGGTGGAAGTTCTATTTCTTCTTCACCAATTATACACCTCTTATTTCTTTTTGTTGTCTGATTGCTTGGGTATAACTTCCAGTACTAGGTTGAAGGAGTGGTGAGAATGCACATACTTCTGTTGTTCCTGACCTTAGAGGGAAATCTTTCTGTTTTTCACCATTGACTCCGAGGTAAGTGATGTGTTTTTCATTTATAGACTTTTTTGAGATATGTTTTCTCTAAACCTACAAGCTTTCTATCATGATTGGATGTATTTTTTCAAATGTTTTTTTCTGCATCTATTAAATTGATCATATGATTTGTGTTCTTTCTCTTATTGATGTGATGTATCATGTTGTTTGATTTGCAAGTATTGAAATATTTGGTAGAATTCACTTATGAATCTCTCTGGTTCTGAACTTTTGTTTATTGGGAGTTTTTAATTACTTATTCTTTCATTGCTGGAAATTGATCTATTCCAATTTTCTATCTCTTCCAGATTCAGTTTAGGGAGGTTGTATGTTTCTAGAAATTTACCCACTTCTTCTAGGTTGTCCAATGTCTAGGCATGTAATTTTCTCTCATAATATTCTCTTATAATCCTTTGTATTTCTGTGGTGTTGGTTGTTATTTCTTCTCTTTCATTTTGATTTTCTCTCTCTCTCTTTCTCATCTCTCTGTATCTCTATCTGTCTCTCTTTCTTTCTTTCTTTTTTTTTTTTGTGATGAATCTGACTAAAGTTTTATCAATTTTGTTGAACTTTTCAAAGAACCAGCTCCTGGTTTCATTGATCTGTGCTATTGTTTTGTTTGTTTGTTTGTTTGTTTTCAGTTTCTATTTTGTTTATTTCTGGTCTAATCTTGACAGTTTCCTTTCTTCTACTTGTTTTCAACATTGTTCTCCTTTTTCTAGATTGTAAGATTAGGTTGTTTATTTGAGATTTTTCTTGCTTCTTGAGGTATGCCTGTATTGCTATAAACTTCCCTCTTAGAACATCTTTTGCTGCATCCTAAAGATTTTGGACCATTATGTTTTCATTTTCTTTGTCTCCATGAAATTTTTTATTTCCTCTTTGATTTCTTGGTTGATTCATTCATTGTTTCATAGCTTGTTGCTTAACCTTGATACGTCTGTGCTCTTTCTAGATTTTTTTCTTGTGGTTGATTTCTAGTTCCATAGCATTATGGTCAGAAAATATGCATGGTATGACTGATATTTTTGAATTTGTTGAGACTTATTTTGTGGGCTAATATGTGATATATTCTGGTGAATATTCTATGTGCACTTGAAAAGAATGTGTATTCTGCTGTTTTAGCATGAAATGTTCTGAGTGTATCTGTTAAATCCACTGGTCCAATGTGTGATTCAGTTCCCTGTTTCCATGTTGAATTTCTGTTTGGATGATCTCTCCAAAGATGTAAGTGGGGTGTTAAATCCCTCTACTATAATCGTTTTATTACCGATTACCGATTACTACCTTTATGTTTGTTATTAACCATATTATGCATTTGTTTATTCTTGTGTTGAGTGCATAAATATTTACATTTGCTATACCTTCTTGTTGGGTTTTCCTCTATATTATCAAGTAGTTCCCTATTTTATTTCTTATTATCATCTTTGTTTTAAAGTCTGCTTCATTCGCTATAAGATTCTCTACTGTGGCTTTCTTTTCACACTTATTTGCATGATGAATATTTGTCCATCCTTTCAGTTTGTGTGTATCTTTAGGTATATGAAATGAGTCTCTTGTAGGCAGCGTGTAGGTGTTTTTTTATTTGTTTTTCATTCCATCACCCTACGTCTTTTGATTGATGCATTTAGTTTATTTACATTAATAATAATTATTCGCAGGTATGTACTTACTGCCATTTTGTTGCTCGTTTTATGGTTGTTTTTATAGAACTTCTTTGTTCCTTTCTTCCTTGTTCTCTTCTCTCATAATAATTTGCCTCTCTTTAGTGATTTACTTGGATTATCTCTCCTTACTTTTTGTATATCTATTACTGTTCTTTGATTTTGCCTTACCAAGAGGTTTGTATATAACATATGCATATAGCAGTCTATATTAAGTTGATGTTTGCTTAAGTTTGAACCCATTTTTGCCTCATCTCCCTGTCGTGTTTTAGGTATTTAATGCCGTACTTTACATCCTTTTCTTTTGTGAGTCCTTTGATTAATTTTTACAAATATGCTTACTTTTCCTGCTTTTGTGCTTCCTGCTTTTCTTAACTTACGACCTTTCCTTCCCACTAGAAGGGTCACCTTCAACATTTCTTGTTGGATTGTTTTAGTGTCATGAACTTTCAATTTTTATCTGGGAAATTCTTTATTTCTCCTTCTATTCTGAATGATAGCTTTGCTCGATACACTATTTTAAGTTGCAAGGTGTTTTTTTGTTTTTTGGGTTTTTTTTTTTTCCCCAGCATTTTGAATATATCATGCCACTCATTTCTGGCTTGCAAATTTTCTGCTGAAAAATCAGGCTTACAGGGGCACCTGTCGTCAGTCATTAAGCATCTGCCTTCAGCAGATCTCAGGGTCCTGGGATGGAATCCTGCATTGGGTTCCCTGCTCAGCAGGAGCACACTTCTCTCTCTCCTCCCCACTCCTGCTCCCTCTCACTATCTGTATCTCTCTCAAATAAATAAATAAACTCTTTACAAAAAATCAGGCTGACAACCTAACAGGGTTTCCATTGTATGGGACTGGTTTCTCTTGCTGCTTTAAAAAATTCTCTCTTTACTACTACCTTTTAGCAGTTTTAATTACTGTGTGTCTTGGTGTGGACCTCTTTTGGTTGACTTTATTGAGCCATCTCTGTGCCTTCTCAGTCTGGATTTCTATTTCCTTCCCCACATTCAGGAAGTTTTCAGCTATTATTTCCTCAAATAAATTTTCTGCCCCTTTTTCTCTCTCTTCTCCTTCTGGGATCTCTATAATGTCAATGACATTATGTTTCCTGGTGTCACTGGATTCCCTAAGTCTATTCTCATTTTTGTCCATTTTCTTTTTTTTTTTTTTCACCTGCTCAGCTTGCTTATTTTCCTGTACTCTGTCCTGAGACCATTAATTCATTCTTCTGCTTCCTCTAGTCTGATATTTATCCTATCTAGTGTACTTTGAACTCCATTTATTGTGCTCTTCATCTCTGATTGGTTCTTCTTTATCTGTTTGGTGAGGGTCTTGCTGATGTCCTCCACTCTTTTCTCAAACCCAGTATCTTCATGATCATTACTTTAAATTCTCTATCAGGTATATTACTCATCCCTATTTCATTTAGCTCTCTTGCTGTGATTTTGTCCTCTTTGATATTTTTTCTCTCTCCTCATTTTGTCTAACTCTCTATGTATGTTTCTAGGTATTAAGAAAGTTAGCTATGTCCCCTTCTCTTTAAAATAGTGTCCTTATGAAGAAGAGTTCCTATGGTGCCCTGCAGTGTCCTGTCCCTTGTTCACCAGAACCTGATACTTCAGGCGTGTTTCCTATGTGTGTTGCATGTACCCTGATGTTATGGCTGAGTCAATTTTCCTTTAGTCCAGTTGTCTGTAATGGCTCTCTTTGCTTATTGTGGGCATGTTTCAGTCCCTGTGGTGTTAGTAGGCTAGTCTGGGGCCACCTTGGGCTGAAGTTGAGTCACCCCAGTTGTTTGTCAGAGATATAATAGCACAAAATTGCAGGGTATTTTCCCCTGAGAAGCTTTCATTAGTGGGTGGGGCTACATTCAGACCAGCTGTTTGCTACCAGCCCACTTCTGGGTTGGGTGGTCTTACTGTTGTGTGTAGTTATCTTTCACTCTTCCTTGGAAGGACACAGTATGGAGGGGTGCTGGCTCTTGTCAAGGCTACTTGCACATTGCCAGTTTTGTGATACTGCTTTGGTTGGTCTCTGGCCAAGACGTATTGGAGGAGACAGATCTGCAGTGTGCACGGAAGCAGGATGCATGCTTATTTGCAAGGTCTTCACACGTGTCTTCTAGGGGAGGGTATCTGCAGTGCTGGGACAGAGGCCCACCTGGATGAAGGGAGTGGGGCACACTGTTAATCAAGTTAGGTAGTGAGGTGGCTGTGTGTTTATGCTGGGAGACATGGGGATGGAAATGGTGCCTGCCATTTCCTTTGTTCCTGCAGGATTCTGCCAGTGACCTAATCCCTCTCGGACATGCTCTGAGATGAGTAAACAACTCTCTCACCCCATATGCTTCACACGTTTTTCAAGCTGCTACTTCGATGCTGTATCTTGTGGGACTATTTGTTGTGTTGTCTCTTTAAGGGTAGGGATTCTTTGCTATGGACCTCCCATCTTTCCCAGAGCCAAGCCCACTGATTTTTTTAAATCCCAGGTTAAAGTCCCACTGATTATAAGTACTTATAAAATTTGACCCCTCTGGTTTTCTAAGCCAAATATTATGGTGATTCGTCTTGCCCTTTCAGGTTCCCCAGTGTGAGGGCCTGTTTCTCTCTCCTCTCTTTACCTGTGACATCCCTTCCAGCTGTGGATAATCCCAAGGGACTGTTTAGGAACCATGTCTCTGCCCTTCCTATGCTCTTCCATTTGGCCTCTCTTCTACACTTAGTTTAGTGGGGTTTGTTTTGCCAGTCTTGGAGTCATTTTCTGGGCTATTTACATTGATGCAAGTGTTATTTAGTATTATCTATGGGTTTAGGTGTGCTTAGGGTCCTCCTATTCTTGTCATCTTCCCAGCTGTTCCAGGGTATGCTAATTTTTAGATCTAGAATACACCACCAAACTCAGTGTGCTTCCTCCTGCAGCAAATGAGTTGTTGCTCTGCATCCATGTGAACATTGAGGGTTGTCAGTCTTTTCAATTTTAGCTAGTGTTGTATGTGTGGTGGTGCCTCATTATTGTGATTTTCATTTGCTCTGATATATTTATTAATGAAAGTAAATATCACTTACATACTTTCTTTTGCAAATTACCCTTTCAGATCTTCTATTCATTTACCTCTTGGATCATTTGACTTTTTCTTATTAAGTTTTAGGAGGTTTTTACATATTCTGAATGTGAGACCTTTGTCAGTTATATGTGTTGCATATATTTACTCACACTGTTACTTGCCTCTTCACTCTCACCATGGTGTCTTTGATTAAAAAATCCTTGATTTGAATGTAGTCTAGTCTATCAGTCTCCTCATTTATAGCTATTGCTTTTTAAAATCTGTTCAAGAAGACATTTCTAGGGTGCCTGGGTGGTTAAATTGTTTAAGTATCCAACTCTTGAATTCAGTTTAGGTCATGGTCTCAGGGTTGTGAGATCAAGCCCTGCATTGGACTCTGCACTCAGCACTCAGACTTTAGACCTGCTTGAGATTCTCACTCTCACTCTGCCCCTCCTCACCTCATGCCTCTCTCTCTCTCTCAAAATAATAACTTTTTTTTTTTAAAAGCATCCAGCTCTGGATTTTGGCTCAGGTCATGATCTCAGGGTCATAGGATTGAGCCCTGTGTGGGTTCCACATGATTAAGAGGGAGTCTGCTTCTCTCCCTCTGCCCTTCCCTTTTTTCAAATAAGTAGATAAATCTTAAAAAAAAAAGGTAAGAAATCATTTCCTACCTCTCCTACCTCAAGGTTATAAAAATAATTTATCTTATAAAACATTTATTTTTTACAATTCCAAGCTAATTCTTTCAGGAATAGATTTTTGTAGGTGGTATAAGCAGATCTCAAGATTTACCTTTTACATATGGTTGTATAATTGACCTAGCACCAACACTAATTTTTATCACTAATCTTTAGTACTTCCTTTGTATAGATGATGTGTCCTTTTATGCGTGGGTCTGTTTTTGGACACTTCTTTTCTATTGGTTTATTTTCTATTCTTGTTTCACTCTTACTGTCTTCTTATAGCTTTATATTAAGTTTTGGTATCTGTATAATACTTTCTCTTATTTAATTCTTCTCTAAGAATGCCATTTCTTGGCCTTTTGCATATCATACAAATTTTTTTTATTTATTTTTTCCGCGTAACAGTATTCATTGTTTTTTCACAACACCCAGTGCTCCATGCAAAACGTGCCCTCCCTATTACCCACCACCTGTTTCCCCAACCTCCCACCCCTGACCCTTCAAAACCCTCAGGTTGTTTTTCAGAGTCCATAGTCTCTTATGGTTCTCCTCCCCTTCCAATTTTTTTTTTTATAAACATATAATGTATTTTTATCCCCAGGGGTACAGGTCTGTGAATCGCCAGGTTTACACACTTCACAGCACTCACAATAGCACATACCCTCCCCAATGTCCATAACCCCTACCCCTCTCCCAACCCCACCTCCCCCCAGCAACCCCCAGTTTGTTTTGTGATATTAAGAGTCATTTATGATTTGTCTCCCTCCCAATATCATACAAATTTTATAGCCAGATTATCAACTTCCATTTTGAAAACCTTGCTGGGATTTTGATTTATTTAGTGTTAATTTTTGACTGGATTTTATTATATTTTAACTATAATTATAATGTAACAAAGATTAACATAGATGGTGGGAGTAGGATTGCTAAATATCAGAAAAAGGCAGCAGTATTTTATGTAATGTTTTAAATATTAGCATATCCTGCCAGAAGAAAGACCTTTCAGTAAAGTTTATAGCTGGTAATTGTAAAAGATTTGTAAGAACATGCATCCAATCAAGATTGTGGATCAGTCTGGCATGTTATGGGAATCTCTCAATCCTGACAAGGATAGATGGAGCTCTTGATTGTGCAGAAATAAACTATGGAAAGGTTCTTAAAATTTGCAAGGATCCATACATATATTCTCAATGAGTCTAGAAGTCTCAAAAAGGGTTTTAAATATTTTGTTTAGGTAATTATCTCAAAAAATTGAGATCGGCATATTCTGGGGCTTCTAGATGGCCTTTGTTTTGATAACCAAGTTGTTTGATTTCTATGCACAAAATTACAATAGGGAAACCCAGAGAATGAAATGTAAATTTCTTGATGAATTCATTTTAAGAGTCACAGAAACCTGTAAGCTTCAACTCACCTGGTTGACTTGAAATGACTACTATATGAGGGCTGTAAGTTGTCTGAGGGCTTACGTTTCTGTGTCAATAAGCTATAGAATCACATAATATTTTAATAATAATTGACATTATTTTTAAATATGAGGATAGATTATTATAATAAAAGCAAATATGACTTTAGAAAAATCTATCCTAGTTTTATAAATTTACTAGTATGACAAGATTTCCATTTTATTTCATAATATTATGTTATCCTGAAACCGAATCCAAAAATCATCCTACCAAAACAGGCATAAAGCTGCCCAGACACTTAAGTATTCCTGTGAGTCAGTCAGTGTGCAAGACTGAAGTGTCTAGCAGGCAGTCGAACTTGTGTGGCTTCTAGGTGAATCTAACTGCTGCTTCACTTTCCAGGAGTACAGGGGATCAGAAGCGTCCTTCTCCCAGTGAAACTACTCGTGGCCCAATATCTCAGGGTGCTCACATTTGCTCTTTGGGATTGCAATGCAATCTAAATTGGGAGCATTTAAGGTGGAAGTTGAGGGCAAGGGTATATCTACTAATTACATAGAGTAATAGTTGGTGGGCCAAGCGTGGGGAGAGACTTTGGTTGAGGAAGCAGAGTGTACAAACTATATAAGAATACGAAGTGGAGTTGGGAGACAGCTCAAAGGTGTAAATCTGTGCTCCACTTTAAGTGAAGTGATATTAAATATGAGCACGGTATGAGATTTGACTTTAGGGCTTAATATTCCTTTTGTTTGGGGAATGGTGCAGTCCATATCTGTTGACCCTGACCTGAGTTTCAAAGTTCTGAGTAACAGTGTCTTCCCCCAGGAATCCAGACATTTTCAATTCCAGGGAAGGAGTGGTAAATATGGAGTAATATTAGACTGATTCTCCAGAAATCTCCTGCTTGATATTCCACTGCTGGCAACATGTCTTTTCTGGTACTGAGATTAACAGCAGGAAGGAGCACTCCATGCATGAGCCCATCCTTCTGGGGTTTTAAAGATTTTTTTTTTTTTTAATTTGACAGATATAGATCACAAGTAGGCAGAGAGGCAGGCGGAGAGAGAGAGAGAGGAGGAAGCAGGCTCTCCGCTGAGCAGAGAGCCCGATGTGGGGCTTGATCTCAGAACTCTGGGATCATGACCTAAGTTGAAGGCAGAGGCTTTAACCCACTGAGCCACCCAGGTGCTCCCTTCTGGGGTTTTAATGGGTTTCAGGAAACTTTGAATCTGCTGGAAATCAGAGGTGGAATTAAGACAGATTCTTTACCATTGGCCTGGTGCTGAATGACTTGGATGGACACTTGCTGAGGCAATAACGAGTCTTTAGTGATGCAAACTGGCAACTGCTCAGGACTATGGGGTCTGAGATTTATAATCACACATCACTGAGTTTTTGAAAGCTGAAAATCAAGCCAATAATTAAGATGTTGACTACTAATATTTGTTGAGAGATTTTTGGTTTCGTTTTACTTTCTTTTTAATCAGGGGAAATGATAGTAGGGGGAGAAGGAAAAGGAAGATACCCTAATGAGCATCAGAGCCATTAATTATTGAAAATATCCTATGGGATTATTCTGACTCACAATTTTGGTTAAAATTGGAGTCAAATCATCATTTTTAAAGTTCAGATTCCTATTTTGGTTGCTTAAGGTTATTCATTTATACTTTAATTAGAAAACTGTGGTAGAATACTCTCTATGACTTAGTTTAAAGCCCTCATTCCATCATTTGCCCTACTCTTCATTCTAAGAAAAGGGAAAATAGGTCTACTGAATATATATTACTTATGATCCATGAGAGCAGGAACTACATCTTCCTTATTTACTGCTGATTTCAAAGCTTAGTACAGTGTCCAACACAAACTTAGTTCTCAATAAATATCAATTAAATGAATTTCTACCTTCCATATTACCTTGCTTCCAACTTCTAAACCAAATACTAAGAGCTTCACATAACGGCAGCTCTGGTAAGATTCACACCAGTTTTCCTTGTGGTGTGACATTTATTTTTAGGCACCAACTCATTTATTTAGATTAAAGTTAATGAAAACAAATGAAATGACAAATGAAAATAACGTGCTGTGGTCCAGCAGTCTGCAAACTGTCGCCGGCTCCGCGCACGGGTTGGTGGTGGGGGGCGTGCCGAGCATCCCCGGGGAGTGGAGGAGCGCTCTTTTTTCTCTCTCCTCTTTCCCCCCACTCCGCACCCCCGGGCACCCTCAACCAGGCCGCGCTGCTTCCCTTTCCCTCTTGTCTCGTCCCCCAGCAAACTTTCGGTCCCTCCCCCGCCGGTCACCCGTTCTTCGTCGTAGCTCCAGCCGGCCTTGCAGCCCCGAGGGCTCCTCCGGACCTCCGTGCCTGCAACTCCGACCATTACAAGATCCAGAAACATGTCGATGACACTTCTGTCTGCCTTCTAGGATATCGACTTCCTGTGCAAGACGGAGAAATCCGTGGCCAATCTCAATCTGAACATGCTGGACAAGAAGCCGGTGGGGACCCCCGTGGCCGCTGCCCCTAGCTCGGGCTTCACGACCTGCTTTCTCCACCCACCCCGCGCCTAGGCCCAGCAGCTGCTCGCCCAAGTTCCTGGGCGGGGCTAACCGCAGCAAGGATGGCAGCTGGGCGGCGGGCGGCCCCGCCTCCTACAGGACCCTCAAGGAGTTGTCAGGGGGCAGAGGCACGGCCCTGCTTAACAAGGAGAACAAATTTCAGTACCGCTCCTTCAGCAAGGGCAAGCGCAGCCAGCACCTCTTGCACCAGCACCTCTTGCACTAGCAGCAGCAGCAGCAGCAGCAGCAGCAGCAGCAGCAGCAGCAGCACCAGCACCAGCAGCAGCACCAGCACCAGCACCAGCACCAGCACCAGCACCAGCAGCAGCACCAGCGCAGCAGCACCAGCAGCAGCAGCAGCACGGGGGTGGCGGCTCCCAGATTAACTCGATGCTCCACAAGACTGAGCTGTGCCGGCCCTTCCAGGAGAGCTGCACGTGCAACTACAGCGAGAAGTGCCAGTTCGCGCACTGCTTCCAGGAGCTACCCAGCCTGACCCGGCACTGCAAGTACAAGACAGAGTTGTGCCACACCTTCTACACCATCAGCTTCTGCCTCTACTGGCCGCGCTGCCACTTCATCCACAACGCAGACAAGCGGCGGCCAGCGCCGTCTGGGGGCGCCTCTGGGGACCTGCGCGCCTTAAGCGTGCGGGACGCGCTGCACCTCGGCTTCCCCCGGAAGCCGCTGCCCAAGCTGCATCACAGCCTCAGCTTCTCAGGCTTTCCGTCGGGCCACTACCAGCACCCGGGGGGCCTCGAGTCGCCGCTGCTGCTCAACAGCCCACGTCGCGCACCGCCGCCGCCACCCTCTTGCTCCTCAGCCTCCTCCTGCTCCTCTGCCGCTTCGTCCTGCTCCTCTTCCGCTCTGTCCTGCTCATGCGCCTCCGCAGCCTCCACGCCCTCAGGCGCTAGGACTTGCTGTGCCTCGGCGGCGGCTGCGGCCCTCGGCGGCGTTGCTGTACCGCACAGGGGGCGCGGAGGACCTGCTGGCACCCGGCGCTCGGTGCGCAGCCTGCCGGTCCGCCTCGTGCGCTAACAACGCCTTTGCGTTTGGCCCGTAACTGAGCAGCTTCATCACGCCGCTTGGCATCCAGACCCACAACTTCGCCTCCGTGGCCGCTGCCTATTATCGCAGCCAGCCAGCAGCAGCAGCAGCAGCAGGGCCTGGTACCCCCGTGCAGCCCCCGGCGCCGCCCAGCGCGCCCCTCCCTGCCAGTGCCACCGCGCCGCCCTCGCCGCCCTTCAACTTCCAGCTGCCGCACCGCCTGTCCGATTTGCCCGTCTTCGACGCGTCCCCTAGCACCCCGGACTCGCTGTCGGACCCTGACAGATACTTGAGCGGCTCACTCAGCTCGGGCAGTCTCAGCGGCTCCGAGTCCCCCAGCCTCGACCCTGGCCGCCGCCTGCCCATCTCTGACGATTGAGGCAAGAGGGCGCCAGCGAGGAGGAGGAGGAAGGGGGAAGGCTGTTCTGTCGGTTGTTGGAGGGCGCCCCTGCCACCTGGAGTCCTTGTTAAGGGCAGGGAGGGGCGCTGGACTGGGGGGTGACAGGCCATGAGCAGAGTCTGCGGGCCGCACCGAGCACTTGGACTCGAACTTGTGTGCCGGGAGGGGCCCCACCCCTCCCCTTTCGGTTTTCTCTCTTTTTTTTTATTTATTATTTTTATTATTATTATGAAGTTTCATTCTTGTTGAGCAAAAAAAAAAAAAAAAAAGGCAATGAACTTTTGTATTGATGAACAAAATACTCACAACAGGGTAGATGTGATGCGAACAGAACAAGATACCAAACACTTAAAACTTTTTTAGGTCTCCTAAGAGTTTGGGACTTTGGGGGGAAAAAAAATCAACCCAGCACCAGCAGCTACCAACCACCATTCCGTATCTTCACTTGAAAAGCATTAGTTACAGTCCAGATGTGGGAACTCTTATGTGAGAGAAGTTCTTAATTGTCGTTTGTCTTCAGACCAATGTAAACAAACAGCCAGCCACCACCTTGCTAAACCTCTAAGCTTCTGGAATCCAATATTCTATCAGGAATATGCCTTTATTGTAGTCCTCCGCTCCACAGGTTTTTGTTTGACACAAAATTCTTTATGTCTGGAAAAAAAAAAACAAAAACAAACGTGCATTCCAAAGTTTCCTACTGGTTACTGTTTTTTTGCCATCACTTAGTGGATGTTTAATTTTAGAACCATTTTCTCTGCTCTTTCTGGAAGCCTTGGGCAGAGCTTAGTTCCTAATCATTTGGGGGAATAACTGCTGAATTTTTAGCTGTTTTGAGTTGATTCACACCACTGCACCCCAACTCAATATGAAAAAAACTATTTAACCTATTTATTATTTTGTGAAAAGTATACACTGAAATTTTTGTTCATACTGTATTTATCAAGTATGATGAAAAGCAATAGATATATATTCTTTTATTATGTTAAATTATGATTGCCATTATTAATCGCCAAAATGTGGAGTGTATGTTCTTTTCACAATAATATATGCCTTTTGTAACTTCACTTGGTTATTTTATTGTAAATGAGTAAAAAAATCTTAATTTAAGAGATTGTATGTAATATTTATTTCATTAATTTCTTTCCTTGTTTTGAAAGATTGCATGATTTCTTTACAGAAATCTATCCTGATGCTGTGGAAGTAGTTTGAGGAATATCTTATGAGTTTTCTTAGAATGTATAATGGGTGTAGCCTATTCAACTTTAAAGAAAAAAAAGTTGACCACATACTTTGCAAGCAGGCTTAAATGTGGCATGCTTTTTGTCATTCCAGCTTTTTAAATTAGCAAGAAGCAAAATTTTGTTTTTTGTTTATCCCAGCAATTCTACTGTGACATACTCTGCGTTTAAAGACATGTAGCAATAATGAGGTGGGGGGGTTAGTCTCAGTGCCTTTGGAAAGGGCCAGAACTTGCCTTAAATCTTCCTCAACCAAAAAAGTATTTTTCTATCAGTGCTTGAGAGAATTTGAATGTAGGATGGGTTCAACTGCACAAAAGGAGAAGATATTTACCACTTTCTTATATAGATCTAAAGAGGCCACCTCTTAGTACTAAGAATGGTGTAGTACATGAATATGCCTTGTTTTCATTACATAAAATTCCAAAACTTGTATATTTTTTTTTTCCGTGTGTAGAAAGGCAGGAATGCTTTCCTGGACAGTGGATGAATGAGCAGTAACTTTAGTTTGTACATAGGTACGGTTGGAGCAGTATGTATGTATGTACTCAGGACTGCTTTGACAGAAGTAGGTTTTTGAATGTAACAAGATACGTCAACTTGAGTTGTAATATATTTTGGGGAATCAGTTCACTACAAATTGTGACTGTAAACATTGTATTGTAAATGTTTTGTAGTTTCCCCCCAATAAAATTTTTGGGAAAAAAAACCCAAAACAAAAACAAAAAAAAAACAAACAAAAAAGAAAATAACGTGTTGTGGACCCATTTAGTCAGTGTTTCAATTATATGAGCCATTCTTAATTTTTTTAAAGACTATTTTTAGAGCAGTTTTAGGTTTAAAGCAAATATGAGAGAAAGGTACAGAGATTTCCTTTCTACTCCTTGCCCTCCCCACATTATCAACATCCCCCCATCCAGATTAGTACATTGGTTATAACTGAGGACCCCAGATCATTACCACCCAAAGTCCACAGTTTACAATAGGGTTCACTCTTGGTGTATGTTCTGGGGGTTTGGACAAATGTATAATGATATATATTTACTACTGTAGTATCATACAGCATTGTTTCACTACCCTAAAATCCTGGTAATTCACCTATTCATCTGTCCCCCAACTCCTGGCAACCACTGATCTTTTTTTACTGTCTCCATAATTTTGCTTTATCCAGAATATCTTTACAATCATACAGTGTATAGTTTTTTCATATTGGCTTTTTTCACTTAGTAATATGTGTTTAACTTTCCTCTGTGACTTTTCATAGCTTGATAAGTCATTTCTTTATAGTGCTGAACAATATTCCATGGTTTAGATGTATCATAGTTTCTCCATTCACCCACTAAAGAACATCTTAGTTGCTTCTAAGTTTTGGTAATTATGAATAATGTTGCTCTAAACATTTAAGAACAGGGTTGTGGGGGTATAAGTTTCCGAATGCTTTGAGTAAATATCAAGTAATGTAATGACTAGGTTGTGTGGGAAGAGTATGTTCAGCTTGAAAGAAAAAAAAAACACACCAAATAGTCATTCAAAGTGAATCCACTGTTTTGTATTCCCACCAGAATAAATGAGAATTCCTGTTGCTCCACAGCCTTGCCAGCCTTTGCTGTTGTCAATGTTCCAGATGTTGGCCTTTCTAATAGGTGTATAGTGGTATCTTATTGTTATAATTCACATTTTCTGATGACATATGATGTGCAGCATTTTTTTTCATGTTTATTTGCCATTTATATCTTTTCTTTGGTGAGGTGTCTGTTAAGATCATTGGTTTATTTTCAGTCTCTCTCCTTTTTTTTTTTCTTTTTAAAGATTTTATTTATTTATTTGACAGAGAGAGATCACAAGTAGGCAGAAAGGCAGGCAGAGAGAGAGAGAGGAGGAAGCAGGCTCCCTGCTGAGCAGAGAGCCAGATATGGAACTCAATCCCAATCCCAGGACCCGGAGATCATGACCTGAGCCGAAGGCAGACTTAATCCACTGAGCCACCCAGGTGCCCTTTTTTTTTTTTTTTTTTTTTTTTTTTGGTTATTATCCTCTTGAGTTTTAAGATTTTTTAAAAAAGAGTTCTTTATATATTTTGAATAATAGCTCTTTATCAGGTATATCTTTTATAAATATTTTCTCTAAATCTATAGTTTCTTTCTTCATTCTCTCAAAAATATCTTTCATAGATAGACCAGAAATTAATTTTATTTCATCTTTGATTCATCAGATTTTTTTGTTTCTTCATGTAGAATTTGTACTTTTCATACATTTATATCTAAATATTTCATTTTTGACATTTCTAATGTAAATGATGTTACATTTTCAGTTTCAAATTTCACCTGTTAATTGCTGCTGGTATATAGGAAAGCTATTGACTTATGTACATCAATATTATATCTTAAAACCTTACAATAATCATTTATTAGTTCCAGAATATTTTTATGGATTCATTTGGATTTTTTACATAGATAATAATGCCAAACAAGACATTTTTATTTCTTCCTTCCCTGTCTATATACTTTTAATTTCCTTTCATTATTATACTGCATTAGCTAATACTTCTAGTGCAGTATTGAAAAAGAATGGTGAGAGAGACATCCCTGCTTTATTCCTGATCTTAATGGGAAAGCTTCTATTTTCTCATCATTAAGTATAATGTTAGCTGTAGAGTTTTTTTAATAGATATTCTTTACCAGGTTGAGGAAATTCCCCTCTATTCCTAGTTTACAGGGAGTTTTTATCATGAATGGGTATTGGACTTTGTCAAATACTTTTTTTTTGCATCTATTGATATGATTTGATATGATCATGTGATTTTATTTAGCCTGTTGCTGTGAAGTATTACATTAATTGATTTTCAGATGGTAAACCAATCTTGCATACCTGTAATAAATCCCATTTGTTCATGGTTTGTATTTGGTCCAGCATGTGGTCTATCTCGATTAATGTTCCATATGAGCTTGAGAAGAATGTCTGTCTGCTGTTAGATGAAATAGTCTATGGATGTCCATTATAGCCAGGTGATTAATAGCAATGTTGATTTCATTTGTGTCCTTACTGATTTTCTGCCTGCTAGATCTATCCATTTCTGATAAAGGGGTGCTGAAGTCTCCAAATATAAATAATGTATTCATCTATTTCTCTTAGTACTTCTACCAGTTTTTGCCTCATAAATTTTGGCCTCATATATTTTGATGATTGTTTATTAAGTTCACACACACTAAGAACTGTTATGTTTCCTTGGAGACTGACTTCCCTTGTTTCCATGTTTGTTCAGTCTAATATTAGTATTATAATCTTCATTTCCTTCTGATCAATATTAGCATTAAATATATTTCTTTATTAACTTACTTTTAATTTATGTATGTCTTTATGTTTTAAAGTTGTTTTCTTTTTTTTTAAGATTTTATTTATTTATTTGACAGAGAGAAAGATCACAAGTAGGCAGAGAGGCAGGCAGAGAGAGAGGAGGAAGCAGGCTCCCTGCGGAGCAGAGAGCCCAATGCGGGGCTTGATGCCAGGACCCTGAGATCATGACCCGAGCCGAAGGCAGCGGCTTAATCCACTGAGCCACAGGCCCTGGGTGGCTCAGTGGTTGGGTATCTGCCTTCTGTTCAGGTCGTGGTCCTGGGGTCTTGGGATCCAGCCCCTCATGGGGCTCTCTGCTCAGCAGGAGGCCTGCTTCTCCCTCTCCCACTCCCCCTGCTTGTGTTCCCTCTCTCGCTGTGTCTCTCTCTGTCAAATAAATACATAAAAATTTTTTAAGATAAATAAGTAAATAAATAAAGTTGTTTTCTTACAGACTACATAGAGTTGGGTTTTTTTTAATCCATTCCGACGATTTTTTTACTGTCATATTTAGATGATTGACATTCAAGGTGATTACTGACATAATTGGATTAATATTTATCATGTTACTATTTTCTATCTGTCACCCCAATTTTTTCTATTTTTGTCTTCCCCTCTTTTTCTGTCATGTTGTTTTTAATTAAGCATTTTTCTTTTGTTCCAAGTTATCTCTTTTCTTAACATATTAACTATATTTTCTTTTAACTATTTTTAGTGGTTGCCATGTGTATGAGGTTTTTTTGTTTGGTTTGTTTTGGTTTGGGTTTGTATTTATCCTGCTTGTTTTCTAAGCTTCCTGGATATGCAGTTTGATGTGTGACATTAATTTGGAGAAGTTCTCAGTCATTATTGCTTCAGTTTCATTTCTGCTCCTTTCTCTCTTATCCTTTGGTATTCCCATTGCACATATGTTACATCTTTTATAGTTGTCCCACATTCTTGGATATTCTGTTCAGTTTTTCATTCTTTATTCCCATATTTTTTACTCTTAGAGGTTTTTATTTATACATCCTCAAGCTCCAAGATCTTTTGCATGTCCAGTCTGTTAATGAGCCCAAAAAGTCACTCTTTGTTTCTGGCACTGTTACTATCTTTGGCATTGTTTTTTTCCTTAGGATTTCCATCTCTCTGCCTCTCTGTTCTTGTATGCTGTCTAATTTATGTACTGGAGCCCTTAGCATATTAATCATAGTTGGTTTTTAAAATTACATTTTAAAGAATTCCAGTATATTTAACATACAGTGTTATATTAGTTTCAGGTGTATAATAAAATGACTTAACAATTATATACATTACTCAGTGCTCATCGTGATAACTGTACTCTTAGTCCTGGTCACCAATTCCACCCATCCTCCACCCACCTTCCTTCTGGTAACCTTCAGTTTGTTCTATATTAAAAGTCATTTTTTTTGGTTTGTCTCATTTTCTTTGATCATTTGTTTCATTTCTTAAACTCTACATACAAATGAATTCATGTATTTGTCTTTCTCTGACTTATTTCACTTAACATTTTACTTTTTAGATTCCTTCATGTTGTTGTAAGTGGCAAGATTTCATTCTTTTTATGGCTGAGTATTATATTATATATATAGATATATAATGTAATATATAGATATAGATACATAATGTAATCTATATCTATATCTATATCTATCTATATATATATACACACACACATATATATTCTCCCACTTCTTTAGCCGTTCATCTATTGATGAATACTTGGATTGCTTCCATAATTTAGATATAATAAATAATGCTGCCATAAACATAGGGTACACATATCTTAGCCAATTAGTATTTTCATATTCTTTTTTTTTTCTTAGAACATGATGTTATTTTTTCATAAAATATACATTTTACATAATTTTACCCTTTCTGGACTACTTGGTATTCTTTTTTTTTTTCCATTTTATTTATTTTTTCAGCATAACAGTATTCATTCTTTTTGCACAACACCCAGTGCTCCATGCAAAACGTGCCCTCCCCATTACCCACCACCTGTTCCCCCACCCTCCCACCCCTGCCCCTTCAAAACCCTCAGGTTGCCCCACCCTCCCACCCCTGACCCTTCAAAACCCTCAGGTTGTTTTTCAGAGTCCATAGTCTCTTATGGTTCGCCTCCCCTCCCCAATGTCCATAGCCCGCTCCCCCTCTCCCAATCCCACCTCCCCCCAGCAATCCCCAGTTTGTTTTGTGAGATTGAGTCATTTATGGTTTGTCTCCCTCCCAATCCCATCTTGTTTCATTTATTCTTCTCCTATCTCCCTACCCCCCCATGTTGCTTCTCCATGTCCTCATATCAGGGAGATCAGAGGATAGTTGTCTTTCTCCGATTGACTTATTTCACTAAGCATGATATGCTCTAGTTCCATCCATGTCGTCGCAAATGGCAAGATTTCATTTCTTTTGATGGCTGCATAGTATTCCATTGTGTATATATACCACCTCTTCTTTATCCATTCATCTGTTGATGGACATCTAGGTTCTTTCCATAGTCTGGCTATTGTAAACATTGTTGCTATAAACATTCGGGTACACGTGCCCTTTCGGATCACTATGTTTGTATCTTTAGGGTAAATACCCAGTAATGCAAATTGCTGGGTCATAGGGTAGTTCTATTTTCAACATTTTGAGGAACCTCCATGCTGTTTTCCAGAGTGGTTGCACCAGCTTGCATTCCCACCAACAGTGGAGGAGGGTTCCCCTTTCTCCACATCCTCTCCAGCATCTGTCATTTCCTGACTTGTTAATTTTAGCCATTCTGACTGGTGTGAGGTGATATCTCATTGTGGTTTTGATTTGTATTTCCCTGATGCCGAGTGACGTGGAGCACTTTTTCATGTGTCTGTTGGCCATCTGGATGTCTTCCTTGAAGAAATGTCTGTTCATGTCCTCTGCCCATTTCTTGATTGGATTGTTTGTTCTTTGGGTGTTGAGTTTGCTAAGTTCCTTATAGATTTTGGATACTAGCCCTTTATCTGATATGTCGTTTGCAAATATCTTCTCCCATTCTGTCAGTTGTCTTTTGGTTTTGTTAACTGTTTCCTTTGCTGTGCAAAAGCTTTTGATCTTGATGAAATCCTAATAGTTCATTTTCGCCCTTGCTTCCCTTGCCTTTGCCGTTGTTCCTAGGAAGATGTTGCTACGGCTGAGGTCAAAGAGGTTGCTGCCTGCATTCTCCTCAAGGATTTTGATGGATTTCTTTCTCACATTGAGGTCCTTCATCCATTTGGAGTCTATTTTTTTTTAAAGATTTTTTTTTATTTTATTTATTTGACAGAGAGAGATCACAAGTAGACAGAGAGGCAGGCAGAGAGAGAGAGAGGGAAGCAGGCTCCCCGCCAAGCGGAGAGCCCGATGCGGGACTCAATCCCAGGACCCTGAGACCACAACCCGAGCCGAAGGAAGTGGTCCAATTTCATTTTTCTGCATGTGGCTGTCCAATTTTCCCAGCACCATTTATTGAAGAGGCTGTCTTTTTTCCATTGGACATTCTTTCCTGCTTTGTCGAAGATTAGTTGACCTTAGAGTTGAGGGTCGATTTCTGGGCTCTCTATTCTGTTCCACCGATCTATGTGTCTGTTTTTGTGCCAGTACCATGCTGTCTTGATGATGACAGCTTTGTAATAGAGCTTGAAGTCCGGAATTGTGATGCCACCAACTTTGGCTTTGTTCTTCAATATTCCTTTGGCTATTCGAGGTCTTTTCTGGTTCCATATAAATTTTAGGATTATTTGTTCCATTTCTTTGAAAAAAATGGATGGTATTTTGATAGGGATTGCATTAAATGTGTAGATTGCTTTAGGTAGCATAGACATTTTCACAATATTTATTCTTCCAATCCAGGAGCATGGAACATTTTTCCATATTTTCATATTCTTTGGGGAAAATACCCAGGAGTGGGATTACTGGATTATATAATAGTTCTATTTTTATTTTTTTTGAGAAAACTTCATTCTGTTTTCCCCAGTGACTGTACCAGTTTACATTCTCACCAAGGGTGCACGAGGTTTCCTTTTTCTCCCCATCTTCACCAACACTTATTTTTTATGTTTTTGATGTTAGCCATTCTGACAAGTATGAGTTGATATCTCATTGTAGTTTTAATTTGCATTTCCTTGAGAGTAGATGATAATGAACATTTTTTTCATGTGTCTGTTGGCCTTATGAGTGTCTTCTGTGGAGAAATGCCTGTTCATGTCTTCAGCCCATTTATAAATTGGAATATTTGGTTTTTGAGCATTGAGCCTTATAAGTTCTTTATATATTTTGAATACTAATCCTTTATCAAATAGGTCATTTCCAAATACCTGCTCCCATTCACTAGGTTGCCTTTTAGTTTTATTGATTGTTTACTTCACTGTGCAGAAGCTTTTTATTTTGATATAGTCCCAATAGTTTATTTTTGCTTTTGTGTCCCTTTCCCCAGGAGACATATCTGGAAAAAAGTTGTTATGGCCAATGTTGAAAAGGTTGCTGCCCATGTTTACTATAGGATTTTTATGGTTTCAAGTTTTGCATTTAGGTCTTTAATCTATTTTTAAAAGTATTTTTGTATATGGTGTAAGAAAGGGGTCCACTTTTATTCTTTTGCATGTAGCTGCCCAGTTTTCTCAAAACCATTTGTTGAAACTTTTCCCCATGGCAATGTCTTGCCTCCTTTGTTGAAGATTAATTGAGCATATAACCAAGTATTTATTTGGGGGATTTCTAATCTGTTCCATAGGTCTATTTTTGTGTCAGTGCCATACTGTCTTGATGACTATAGCTTTGTAATATAGCTTGACATCTGCAATCATGATACCTCCAGTTTTATTTGACTTTTTCATAATTTCTTTGGCTGTTCCAGGTCTGTTGTGGTTCCCAACAAATTTTAGGATTGTTTTTTCTAATTCTGTAAACAATGTTGTTGGGGGGCCTGGATGGCTCAGTTGGCTAAATGTCTGCCTTCGGCTCAGTCATGATCCCAGGGTCCTGGGATCTATTCTGTATTGTGCTCCCTGCTCAGCAGGGAGTCTTTTTGTCCCTCTACCCTCCCCTACCACTTGTGCTTTCTCTCTATCTCTCTCTCTCAAATAAATAAAATCTTTTAAAAGAATGTTGTTGGTATTTTGGTAGAAACTGTATTAAATCTGTAGATTACTTTGGGTAGTGTGGACATTTTAACAATATTGGATTTCTCCCAATCCATGAACACAGAATGATTTTTCCTTGGTGTTTTCAATTTTTTTCATCACTGTTTATAGTTTTCAGAGTACAGGTCTTTTACCTCCTTGCTTAAGTTTATTCCTAGATATTTTATAGTTCAGGGGGCAATTATAAATTGGATTTTTTGTTGATTTCTCTTTATTCAATTTCATTGCTGGAAATCGGTCTGTTCAAATTTTCCACTTCCTTCTGGTTCCAGTTCAGGAGGTTATATGCTTCCAAAGATTTATCCTTTTCTTTAGGTTTCCCAATTTATTGAATATAATTTTTCATAGTAATCCCATATAATCCTTTGTGTTTCCATGGCATTAGCTGTTATTTCTCATTGTTCATTTCAAATTTGTTTATCTACTGGTATCATCGATCTCTTCTATTGGTTTTTGAAGTTTCTATATTGTTTATTTCTGCTTTAATCTTTATTATTTCCTTCTTTCTACTGATTTGGATTTTGTTTGTCCTTTTTCTAGATCCTTTAGGTGTAAGGTGAGTTTTTTGTTTGTTTGTTTGTTTATTTAATTTTTCTTGCTTCTGGAGGTATGCCTGTACTGCTATCATCTTCCCTCTCAGAACATCTTTTGTAACATCAAAGAATTTGGATCATTGTGCTTTTATTTTCATCTGTCTCCATGTATTTTTTTAAATTTCCTCTTTGATGTCTTGGTTGACCCATTCATTGTTTAGTAGCATGTTATTAAGCCTCTGTATATTTGCATTCTTTCCAGATTTTTACTTGTGCTTGATTTCTAGTGTCATAATGGTGTGGTCAAAAGATGCATGTTTAAATTCTAGTCTTTTATAATTTGTTGAGACTTGTTTTATGGCCTAACATGTCATCTCTTCTAGGGAGTATAATATGCGCACCTGAAAGAATGTGTATTCTGCTGTTTTTAAGATGGAATGTCTTGAATATATATGTTAAATCCTCTAGTTCTATGTGTCATTCAAAGCTATGTTTCCTTGTTGATTTTCTATTTAGGTGATCTATCCATTGATGTAAGTGGATTGTTAAACTCCCCTAGTATTGTATTGGTGTGGATTACTTCCTTTAAGTGTGTTATTAGCTGCTTTATGTATTTGGGTTCTCACATGTTGGCTACGTAAATATTTACAATTGTTAGAGCTCCTCGTTGGATTTGTTCCCTTTATGATTATATAGTGTCCTTCTTTGTCTCTTGTTACAATCTTTGTTTTAAAGTCTGTTTTGCCTGATGTAAGTTTTGCTATCCTGGCTTTTATTTCATTTCTATTTGCATAACAAATACTTTTCCTTCTCTCACTGTCAATCTGCATGTGCTCAGAAATGGGACTCTTGTGGGCAGTATATCAATGGTTTTTTCCTTTCTTATCCATGCCATCACCCTATGTCTTTTGATTGGATCATTTAGTTTATTAAATTCAAAGTAATTATTGCTAGGTATGTACTTACTGCCATTTTGTTACTTGTTTTATGGTTGTTTGTGTAGTTCTCTCTTCCATTCTTCTCTTGCTCTCTTCTCTCACAGTTTTCTGGCTTTGTTTTGTGATTTATTTAGTTCTTTTCACATTATTTTTTGCATATATATTACTAATTTTGATTCTCAATTACCATTAGGTTTGTACCTAACATCTCATGCATACAGCAGTCTATATTAAGTTGATGGTCTCTTAAGATTGAACCCATTCTTTACTTTTTTCCCCACCCCCCAAATTTTAGGTATATGGTGTCATATTTTACATCCTTTTAATTGATAAATCCTTTCACTGATAATTACAGATTCACTTAATTTTATTTTATTTTTTTTTCCTTCCTACTTTTCTTATTCTTACTTTTGGTCTTTCCTTTTTACTCTAAGGGTCCCCTTTAACATTCCTTATAGAGTGGCCTTAGTGGTGATGAGTTCCTTTAACTCTTTATTTCTCCTTTTATTCTGAATGATAGCCTTGCTGGATAAAGTATTTTTGATTGCAGGTTCTTTCCCTGTCATTCCCTGAATATATGATGCCACTTTCTTCTGGTTTATAAAATTTCTGCTGAAAAATCAGCTGATAGCCTTATGGGATTTTCTTGTCTGTAACTGGTTTCTCTTGCAGCTTTAAATATTCTCTCTTTATCAGTACTTTTTGTTATTTCAATTACTATGTGTCTTGGTGTGGACCTCCTTTTGTTGATTTTGTTGGTGGCCCTCTGTTCCTCCATGATCTGGATATCTATTTCCTTCCCCATACTCAGGAAGCTTTCAGCTATTATTTCTTCAGATAAACTTTCTGCTCTCTTTTCTCTCTCTTCTCCTTCTGGGACCTCTGTAATGCTAATGCTATTGCACTTGATGGTGTCACTTATTTCCATTCGTCTATTTTCATTTATTATAATTCTTTTTTCTCTCTGCTGTTCAGCTTCATTCCTTTCTATTATTCTACCCTCCAGATCACTGATCCATTCCTCTACTTCCTCTAGTCTACTATTTATTCCCTAGCATATTTTTAATTTTACTTAAGATGTTCATCTCTGACTTGTTCTTTTTTATGTGTTCTATCTCTTTTCCAGGACCTCCTTTAGATCCTCCATTCTTTTCTCTTTTTATGACCATTACTTTAAATTCTGTATCAGGTATATTACTAATCTCCACTTCGTTTAGCTCTCTTGCTGTGATTTTGTCGTGTTCTTTCATTTGTAACCTTCTTTTTTTCCTGTTTCTTCATTTTGTCTAACTCTCTGTGTCTGTTTCCATGTATTACAAAAGTCACCTACATCTCCTGCTCTTGAAAGTAGTAGTCTTATGAAGGAGAGGTCCTTCATAAGTAGTGCTCTGTCCTTTGTTCAACAAAAACTGGCACTTTAGGGTTTTCTCCTATATGTGTTGTATGTACCCTTTTGATGTGGCTGAGCCATGTTTGCCTTCAGTCCAGTCATCTGTAATGGTTCTCTTTGCCTGTTGTATGCAGGGTTTGGTCTCTGTGTTGTTAGTGCGTTAGTGTGGAACCACCTGAAAATCGTGTTGTCAGACCAGGCATTTGCTAAACATGCAGTAACACGAAACTGCAGGGTGCTTTGCCTGTGTTTTCCCTTGAGAAGTTTTCATTGGTGGATGGGGCCTGCAGTCATACCAGATATCTGCCCCTAGCTCATTGCTGGGTCCACAGTGGAACCGGTGTGTGTGGTTATCTTCTCCTCTTCCCAGAAAGGAATCACTTTGGAGTAGTGCTGGCTGCTATTGGACTGCTTGCACAGTGCTAGGCTTGAAACAGTGCATTTGATGGGCTCTGCCCCAAGGGTGCATTGGTGGGAGCAGGTCTGCAGAATGTGGGGGGCAGGACACATGGTGCCAGCAATATTAGAGCTGGCCTGCAGCTGAACAGGACCTGTAGCTGCCTGGAAAACTCCTAGGGAGTCAGGTTGGGATGGAAGGTATGGTTTCAGAGAACTGTGTGGGAACAAGGCATACTGTTTGCAAGCTAGTTCTAGAGTATTGATGCTATGCTAGTTCCCTCAGGTGTCCCTGTATTTAGGCTGGGGTGCAGGGGAGCAAAATGGTACCTGCCAGCTGTTTTGTTCTGGGTGAAGTCTCCCAAAAATCCTTGCCCTCCAGCACATACTCTGAGATTAAGAAATCAATCAATCAATCTTCCTGTGTACTCTAGGCATTTCTCAAACTGCTACTTCTGTGCTATATCTCAGGAGGGGTGTTTGTTGTACTATCTCCGGCTCTCCTAGAACCAAGCTCCTGGTTTTTAAAGTTCCAGGTGGAACTGATTGTTTGCCCACTCTGGTTTTCAAAGCCAAATAATTGCTGAATTGTTTTCCCAGTTTGGATCTCCCATGCCTGGGATGCCTGGTGTGGGGTCTGTTCCTCTCCCCTCCCTGAGCCCACAGCATCCCTTCCTCCTGCAGACAGTCTCACAGGTCTATTTTACTCCCAACTATATCTCTGGCCTTCCTATTGTCTTGAATGTGGGCTTGTCTCTACATTTAGCTGTGGGGAGTCTCTTGTGCTAGTCTTCAGGTCATTTTCTGGATTATTTACACTGATGTTGGTGTTTTCTAGCTGTATCCAGGGGCTGAAGAGTGAAGTTAGGAACTTCCTACTCTGCTGTCTTCTCCTGATGTCCAATCTTCACTGTTTTAAATTCCCTGTCTGAAAATTCCAACATCCCTGTCATGGTCAGTTCTGGTACTTGCTTTTTCTCTTCAAACTGTGTTTACTGCCTTTTAATATGCTTTGTAATTTTCTCTGGTTACTGGATATGATGTTCCAGGGGAAATGAACAACAGTAAGTAGGCCTTTGGTAATGTAGTCGTAGTTCTAGTGAGACGGAAGCATTCTACAGTGCTATGGTTAGGTCTCAGTCTTTTAGTGTGCCTATGCCTCTAGATTGTGAACTTCCCAACTATTTCTGGTTTTTGTTTTGTTGGTTTTTTTTTTTTTTAACTCCACAAAGGCTGAAGTTGGGTATTTTCCTCCTTAGGTCAAATAGGTTCAGAGAAAATCCCAGCAGGTTTTCTAGCAGGTTAACTAAGTTTTTCTCAAAGATAGACCATGTTAAGAAGAATAGAGTGCTCTGGCATATTTCCAAATGACTCCTTTCCGCTATCTCTGCCAGAAACATGAAGGGAATTTACTGTGATATTTCCTGTGAGCACCAGTCAAGCTCCTGATGGTAAGGTCACAGAAGTGTGACAGTCCCCTATGACTGGTTTCCCTTAAAGCCTTTAATTCTCAGATTTGTACAGGCCTAGCCTCCAGAAATTTATCAATACAGCTCAGATTTTCTGACTCTATTACTGGTTCCTGGGAAGGTTTCTACTCCAGTATATTGTAATTCTCTATCTGTCCAATTTTGTTGGAAACAGTTTGTCCCTTGACCTTAATCCTCTTAAAGATCCAAAAAAAGTGTTGATTTTTCAGTTTGTTCAGCTTTGTGTCTGTTGTTAAGATAAAGTGGTGACCCTCTAATGTCCTTACATACCAATCCAGAAACCATAACCATCCTTAATTTTTAAGCCAAATAATTCTAATAAAACATACGTTGGCAATATGTTTACACATTCCATAAACCTGATATATCTGTTAATTCAGCCCTTGCGGGCTTACTCCAAACATTTGGATAGGTCAAAAAGACTGAGATGAAGAGTCATTTTCTTATTATGGGGAGATGATGTGCTTCAGGGTAGGCTTTGAATGGAACCCTTCTTGCAGTGATCATCTAACTTTTTAGGTTTCACTTTCTGCCTCTGTTCAGTGAAGGAGGAGCTCCCAGTGGTGTAACTTAAGCTCATTCCACACTCTTAGGACCTCTAAGAAGCTGGAACATACCTTACCATTCTAACTCATCAAGGAAGTGCTTGTGCAAAAGGCAACTAATTTACAGGGTGACCAGCATCTTAGTAGGTGGGCATGCACAAGATGTCCATGCAGCAGGAAGGAGAGTAGCTATCTGAAGAAACCTGAACCTGTGAATTTTGGTTTGGTTTGAGTTTTAGGCTTGTAGAGAACATCAGTACTTGCTATCCTAGGCAGGAGAGAGTAGTGATAGAAATAATGGCTCACGACAAGCTGGGAATAGGTAGCCATTAGAGCAGTGGCTCTATAACAGTAGTTCCAGCTCTGGCAGTAGTGTATGCCTGTTCATGAGAAGACAGCTAGGAGTTGTTTAATCACAGAGCTGCTGTCAGAGGCTGGACATGGCACTCTCCTCACATGACCTTCCTTTCCAGCCCCAGATAGCGATTTCAGATCTTTATCCTTCCTATCTTCTTAGCTAACCTGGAAGAGCCTAATAAGCACGTGTGTAAATAAGTTAGTATTTCTTCTGGTTCTAATATTCTATAATTATTCTGAGCACAGTAGAAACACATTAATTCAGATAGCTTGTTCCAAATTTCTAATTATTATTCCATTTGGACGAAGCTGCAGTTTATTTTTGTTCAGCAAAATTTTATTATAGATAGCTCAAATTAAAAAGAAAGGGAGGTAGAGGAATTATTAAAATATTTAAGGAGACAAACTTAATTTAATATGTTAAAACTGTTTTATCTGATATATATACATATACATATATATACATGGAATATGTATATATATACATATATATACATGATATATACATATATATACATGGAACTTGCATCTAAACAGCTTAAAAATGGATGGGGAAAACAGACAAATCAACAAATAGATTGTTGTGATAAATGCTGAGAGAGAGGTGTACACACGGTGTGTTAACAAGAAGAAGAATACCTCAGGTACACTAGGGTTGGGGGTCCAGACAGAGAGAGAGACTCTCTGGCAATTACAGAGTGTGGAGGATAAAACAACACTCCTTCTGTGTCCTGCTTCTCTCTCATTACTCTACTACCGTACTGACAGCACTTCTGATACCAGATGTGTGTGTGTGTGTCTGTTTCCCAAACCAAGCAATTCTCTGCAATGCCTGTTGGGTATCCTAAAGTTTAATTCAATTTTAATATTAGCTGGAATTAATGCAGACTCCACAAGTTAAGGGCTCAGTTCCACAAGACTGCACCCCACTTCAACTTTTCAATTGCAAGTAATAGGTCCCTAGGTTACCCATAACTTAGCTACAAATCAGAGGTTCTCATGATTTCCCCTCCCGCCTTGAATTCAATTATTTCCTAGAAAAACTCACTAAACTCAAGAAAACTCTTACTTGCATTTATTGTGCTTATTATAAATACAGTATATGATTAAGGATATAGATTAGCAGCCAGATGAAGAGCTCCGTAAGACAAGGTCTGGAAGTGTTCTAAGCACAGGAGCATCTATCCCTGTGGAGTTGAGTACTCTCCCAACATGTGGTTGTGTACATCAACCTGGAAGCTCCCTGAATCCCATACCTTTGGGATTTTTATGGAGACTTCATCACATAGGTATGATCAATTGTTAACTCAATTTCCAGCACCTCTTCTGTTCCTTGGGGTTGTGGCTTAGGCTAAAAGTTCCAAGCATCTTCCTGGAAACCAGTCCTCATCCAGGAGCCAGAAAATTCCAAAGGACTTAGGAGCTCTGTGTAAGGAACCAGTGTCAAAGACCAAATATTAGAACAAATGTTCCTAGTGCTCTTACCACTTGGGAAATTACAACGGTTTCAGGAACTCTCTGCCAGGAACCAGGGCCAGAGGCCAATATATATATTTTCTATTATTTCACATGTTGGTCAAGGTTTAATGGTTGAATCTAGGTATCTAGATGAAGAGGAGAGGGAAAGAACACTAGGAAAAGCATTTATAGGCAACCACAAATAGTGCAGTGGAAATGGAGACCATATGGCAATAATATTGGAGAACATAATCAATTTTCACTATTCATGGTAGTTATATACTTTAAACTTGTGAGCACTGAATTAGGGAACACTGAACTATTACTCTGTGGTGTGGGTCACAGGTTAAGTTTCTGTGAGTCTCTGGTCAAAACATTTCATCAACTGAAACACAATATGCGTTACACAGATTTGTTTGTCAGGATCCTTGTGAAACAAGCTGGTCTCATCAGTGTTGAAAGTCTGTCCTTACACATAACACTTTTCTTGTATAACACTTGTCAGGTATCTAAAATTCTTCTGTAGCCTCCAGATTCCTTTGGCCATACTGACTCAGGCCTTTATAAAAAAAGAAAAAAAAATAGTATTCTGTTCAACATAGGTGCTTGAAGTCCTAGCCAGAGCAACTAAATAAGAAAATAATAATAATAATAATAATAATAATAATAATAATAATAATAATGGCAACAAAATTGTAAAGGAAGAAGTAAATTTTTTTTCTGTCTGCAGTTGAAATGACCTTATACACATAGAAAACCTTGGAAATTCCACAAAGAAACTGTTAGAATAAGTGAATTCAACAAAGTTGTAAGATACAAAATCAGCACACAGATATCAACAGAGTTTCTATATATTAACAATGAATAATCTAAAAAAGATTTTAAGAAAACTCATTGATGAAGGGTGCCTAGGTGGGTCAGTCAGTTGAGCATCTCACTGTTGTTTTTGGCTCAAGTCATGCTCTCAGGGTCCTGAGATTGAGCCCCATGTTCAGCTCCACACTCAGTGGGAAGTCTGCTTGAAAGATTCTCTCCCTCTGCCCCTTCCCCATTCTCTCAAATAAATAAGTAGATCTTAAAAAGAAAGAAGTCTCATTTACAATCGCATCATAAAGAATAAAATACTCAGAATATAAATATAACCAAGAAGCTGAAAGGCTTATATTTTGAAGTCTATAAAATGTTGCTGAAAGAATTCAAAGACATAAACAACTGGAAAGACACGGCTTGTACATGGATTGGAAGGCTTAACATTTTTAAGACGTCAATACCACCCAAAGTGATCCACAGGTATAATGTAATCCCTATCAACCCCCCCCCAAATTAGAAAAATCTATCCTAAATTCATATAGAATCTCAAAGAATTCTATATCACTAGCTAAAACAATCTTAAAAAATGAACAAAGTTGGAGGTCTCATGCTTCCTGATTTCAAACTTATTACAAATCTGCAGTGATCAAATGAGCATCATAATGACCTAAGAACCAATGGTAGTTCAATGGAATAGAAATCCCAGAGAGAAACCCATGCATATATGGTCAAACGATCTTCAGTCTGGATACCAAATCCATTCAGTGGGGAAACATGCTACAATGTGGATGAAACTTGAGGCCATTATGCTGTGTAAAATAAACCAGACACAAAAGGACAAATATTATATGATCCTACTTATGTGCAGTACCTAGAATAGTCAAATTCTTAGAGACAGAAAGTAGAATAGTGCTTACCAGGGCTGGGGATGAATGAGGAGTTACTGTTTAATGGTTAGAGAGTTTCACTTTAGAAGATGGAAAAGTTCTTGAGATAATGGTGGTGATGGTTGCACTATATATATGTATATATATATATGTGTGTGTGTGTGTGTGTGTGTGTGTGTGTGTGTGCATGCGCGCACGCATGTGTATCTTTTATTTTGTAGATATATGTGTGTGTGTATGTATTTGTGCATTTTTTTAGTGATTTTATTTATTTATCTGACAGAGATCACAAGGAGGCAGAGAGGCAGGCAGAGAGAGAGAGAGGAAGGGAAGCAGACTCCCTGCAGAGCAGAGAGCCCAATGTGGGGCTCGATCCCAGAACCCTGGGACCATGACCTGAGCTGAAAGCAGAGGCCTTAACGCACTGAGCCACCCAGGCACCCCATGTATTTTTTATTTTGTAGATATATGTGTGTGTGTGTGTATATCTATATTTGTGTATTTTTTATTTTGTATACACACACACACGTATATCTACAAAATAAAAAATACACACACAATTATCCATATACACTGAGAACATTGTTGATGAGAATTTACATGCATACATGGTCTGTTGTTAATACTATATAATGCTGTCTGCTACATGAAGAAAGAAAAGTAAAGTTATGAATCCCAAAATTATATTTTAGAATATTCTGTTACCTTGTTTAAAAAGATAAACATTTCATATTTTGGCTTTCTTTTTCAAAAATTCCAAATTTTAAAAATAGTAAACATTTACACAGCATTAAATTTCCCATAAATTATAATCAATCTATTCCACATATTATATGAGATAGGCTAACAGATTAAGATATATAAAGAGATATTTACTTCCCTTCCCATCATCAGCTGCAAAATATTTGAAGAGCATATATCTAAATACCTTTGCAACTCTGTAAAGTCTTTATTTGCTCTATTTGCTGATGTTCAGTCTTCACAAATACACTGAAAAAGGAAAAGTCAATCTCAACTTGCTTCTTCCTGCTAGATTCAGAATGGAATTATTTTCTTTCTAATATAGTAGAAAACTCTCATTAGCACACAAAACTATTATTGAAATATTGAATGATAATCCTCTCTTAAGACATCAGAAAAAGAAGCCAATTCAAAGTGAATTGGCTTCACTTCAGTATCAAAATATCCTGAAATTGAACCAAAATCTCATTCTAAACCCATACTATATAACTAATGATGTTGAAATCCTGATGATGGTCTGTGGTTTGATTTTTTTGTTCCTTCACCATTGCTATTTTTATTCTGTGAAAGATTTTTCTATACTCCCACACAGACCAATTTCCAGTGTCACTTCTAATCAACCAAACTCAAGTTAGGAAACCTTATAATAAGGTTTTTATTCTTGGGATTTCACAATATGACCTAAGACAGAAAACTGAGTAACAGAAAGTTAACTCTTACTCATGCAACCTGACTGGGCATTAAAACATTTAGACTTCCTTGAATATTTGCATTGAACATGAGTTAGATATAGAAATAGTTAATTAGTAAAAAAAAAAAGTCAGCAATACAGAGTTAATTATGCAACTTTATATAGACAAATTAGAGCCAGAGGAGGTGTCAACCAACTTTCTCAACATCTCAATAACACAATAATAGATGCAATCACTTCCATACAATGTTATCCTTAGCTCATAAAAATAAGTTATCTCTCAGCCTTTTTTTTTCCCCCCATCCTTTGTGGAGATGGTTGAATGTACAAAAGGTTAAGAATATGTAGCAGAAATCAATAATTATTCATTTAAGACAATTTAGGAAAAAGTGTACATCCTTCCTCATACCATACAAAATTGATTGTCAATAACTGAAAGACTTAATAACAAAATGAAATTATAAAGACATTGTAAGAAAATAAATATTCTTGCATTGAGAAATGTCTAAGTAGAAAGTAGAAATTATGAAAAACAAAACATGGGGTCAAGAAAAAAAAAGCAAAAACAAAAGAAATGGAAAGCCTGTAAAAAATCTGAATGAGGCAGGACTGGCTGGAATATAAAAGTTGGGAAGCAAAAATCTTAATCCAGTAGTTTATAATTTGTCCAATTCACATAGTGAAGGGATGGAATAACCAAAGGACTAGAAGCCAAGTCAGTGGTTGACTGGGTCCACCAGCCCATAGATCTAATTTTTCTCTCTCCTGTGGCAAGTATGTCACTCTGAAAATTACTAGATTTGGCTGTTGTACCCTAGGGATATTAACACCAATAACGGCGTTTTCCTGTCATAATTATGTGCTCCCCATGCAAGCTTCGAATTAGAATATGACTTGCCTATAAATATCTACTTACAGGGAAAGACTGTGTTGTTATGGTGACCCAAGATTTCTGGTATATTCAGTAACCAAATATTATTCATTTATTTATTCATTCATTTAATAAGCCCAGAGCATATCATGTGCCCTGAGCCCTAAGATTATTAATTTAAATAAACATAAAAGAATTCTTATATGACACCAAAGGAATAGGGATCTTGCTTTTTGCTTAGTTGTTTTTTTTTTTTTTAAGATTTATTTATTTATTTTAGAAAGAGAGAGTGTGCTCTAGTGAGGTGGAGGGGAAGGGCAGAAAAAGGCACTTGCTGAGTATGGAGGCTGATGTGGGGATGGATCCCAGGACCATGACATCATGACCTGAGCCAAAAATCAAGAGTCAGCCACTTAACTGACTGAGCCAAACAGGTGCCCCATGCCTTGCTTTTTAAATAACTCACTCCATCCTTCAAATTGTTTCAACATGCATAACCATATATAAATTACATATTTGTGACCTTCTATGTGAATGATATACTGTACATGTTGTAAAAATATTTTTAAGAAAGTCAAATTCCAGGATGACTTGATGAGCCTTCCATCTTCTTCCTATGAGTAATCCATCTGTATGTCTTCTTTGGAGAAATGTCTGCTCATGGATTCTGCCCATTTTTAATCCATTTAATTAGATTATTAGGTTTTTTTGTTTTGTTTTATTTTGGGAGGTTTGGCATTGAGTTGTATAAGTTTTTTATGTATTTTGGATACTATTCCTTTATTGGATATATCACTTGTGAATATCTTTTCCCATTCAGTAGATTGTCTCTGTTTTGTTGATTCTTTCTTTTGCTATGCAGAAACGTTTTATTTTGATATAGTGCCAATAGTTTATTTTTGCTTTTGTTTCTCTTGCCTTAGGAGACTTACCTAGGAAAATGTTGCCATGGACAGTGTCAGGGAAATTACTGACTGTGCTCTCTTCAAGGATTTTTATGGTTTTAGGTCTCAGATTTAGGTCTTCACTCCATTTTGAGATTATTTATTTATGTATTTTTAGTGGTTTTTTTTTTTTTTGTATGATGTGAGAGAATAATCCAGTTCCATTCTTTTGCAAATAGTTGTCCCATTTTTTAAACACCATTTATAGAAGAGGCTATCTTTTTTCCATTGTGTATCGTTGTCTCCTTTATCAAAGTTTGATTGACCACATAATCATGGGTTTATTTCTGGGGCATCTGTTCTGTTCTATAGATCTATGTGTCTATTTTTGTGCCAGTACTATATTGTTTTGATAACTGCATCTTTGTACTGTATCTTGATATCTGGAATTATGATACCTTCAGTTTTGTACTTCTCATTCAAGACATCTCTGGCTTTTCAGGGTCTTTTGTGATTCCATACAAATTTTAAGATGATTTGTTCTAGTTCTGTGAAAAATGCTGTTGGTATTTTGATAGTGATTGCATTAAATGTGTAGATTGCTTTGGATAGTATGGACATTTTAACAAAATTTGTCTTGCAATCCATGAGCATGGAATATCTCTCCATTGTTTGTGTCATCTTTAATTTCTTTCAGTGATGTTTCATAGTTCTCAGAGTACAGGTCTTTCACCTCTTGGGGAAGTTTATTTGTTAGTGTTTTATTATTTTTGCTATAATTGTAAATGGAATTGTTTTCTTAATTTCTTTTCCTGCTACTTCATTATAAGTGAATAGAAAGGCAACAGATTTCTGTACATTGATTTTGTATCCTGCAACCTTAATGAATCCATTTATTGGTTGTAGTAGCTTTTTGGCGGTCTCCAGGGTTTTCAGCATATTATCATATCATCTGCAAATGATGAAAGTTTTATTTCTCTCTTACCAGTTTGGATCACTTTTATTTCTTTTTGTTGTGTGGTTGCTATGGCTAGGATTTCCAGTACCATGTTGAATAAAAGTGCACAGAATGAATATCTTTGTCTTATTCTTGACCTTAAGGGAAAAGCTCTCATTTTTCTCACCACTGAGTATGACATTAGTTGTGGGTTTTTTATATAAAGCTTTTATTATGTTGAGGGATGCTCCCTCTAAACCTACTTTGTTGAGGGTTTTTATCATGAATTAGTGTAGTACTGGGTCAAATGTATTTTTATCATTTGTCAAAATGACTATATGGTTCTTACTCTTCTCTAATTGATGTGATGTATCATGTTGATTGATTTGCAAATATTGGACAACCTTTTTTTTTAAGATTTTATTTATTTGACAGAGAGAGAGACAGTGAGAGCAGGAACATAAGCAGGAAGAGCACCTTAATGTGCTTAACGACTGAGCCACCCAGGGACCCCTTATATTGGGCAACTCTTGCATCCCAGAAATAAATCTGACATGATAATAGTGGATGAATTTTTCCTTAATGAGTGGTTGGATTTGGTTTGCTAGTGTTTTGTTGAGGATTTTTGCATCTATGTTCATCAGAGATTTTGGCCTGTAGTTCTTTTCTTTTGTAGTGTCTTCACCTGGTTTTTACCCTGTATCAGGGTAATATTGGCCTCATAGAATGAATTTGGACAATTTTCATTCTCTTCTATTTTTTTGTAATAGTTTGAAAAGAATAGGTATTAACTTTTCTTTAAGTGTTTGGTGAAATTCACCTATGATGTCATCTGGTCCTAGACTTTTGGTTGGGGGAGGTCTTTTTTTTAATTTTTATTTTCCTCATTACTTATTCAATTTCATTGTTCATAATAAGTCTGCTAATTATTTTTAATTCTTCTTGATTCAGTTATGGGGGGTAATATTTTTCTTTTTTTTTTTTCAAAGATTTTATTTATTTATTTGACAGACAGAGATCATAGGTAGGCAGAGAGGCAGCCAGAGAGAGAGGAGGGGAAGCAGGCTCCCTGCTGAACAGAGAGCCTGATGCGGGGCTCGATCCCAGGACCCTGGGACCATGACCTGGGCCGAAGGCAGAGGCTTTAACCCACTGAGCCATCCAGGTGCCCCGGGAGGTAATATTTTTCTAAGAATTTATCCATTTCTTCTAGGTTGTCCAATTTGTTGGCATATAATTTTTCATAATATTGTCATGCCTTTGTTTTTCTGTGGTGATGATTGTTATTTCTCCTCTTTCATTTCTGATTTTGAATCCCATTTCTCTCTCTCTTTCTCTTTCTCTCATTCCAATGGGTTTGACTAGTAGTTTATCAGTTTTTTATTTTTCATGTTCTCCAAGAACCAGCTACTGATTTCATTTATCTCTTCCAATGTTTTGTTTGTTTGTTTTGAACTTCCATTTCATTTATCTCTGCTTCAATCTTTTTTTCAATCTCTGCTTTCAATCTTTTTTTATATCCTTCCTTCTGCTGGTTTTGGGTTTGTTTTTTTTTTTTCCTCTCTAGCTCCTTTAGGTTTAAGGTTAGGTTAATTATTTGAAAATTTTCTCACTTCTTGAGGTAGGCCTCTAAACTTGCTTTAAAATTCCCTTTTAGGCTCCGTAGCTCAGGGGTTAGAGCACTGGTCTCGTAAAATTCCCTTTTAGAATAGCTTTTGCTGCTTCCAAAAGATTCCAGGCTATTGTGTTTCATTTTCATTCATATTCATGTATTTTTAAACTTTCTCTTTGATTTCTTAGTTGACATTTCCTTGTTTAGTTGCATGTTATTTAACCTAGTTGTATGTGTGTGCTTTCCAGAGTTTTTCTTATAGTTGTTTTCTAGGTTTATAGCACTGTGGCCAGAAAAGATGCATGGTATGATTTCAGTCCTTTTTAATTTGTGGAGACTTTTTTTATGGTCTAACACATGATCTATTCTGGAGAATATTCGATGTGTACTTGAAAAGAATGTATATTCTGCTATATTAGAATGGAATGTTCTGAATATACCAATTAGATACATCTGGTCAAATGTGTGATTCAAAGCCATTGTTTCCTCATTGATTTTCTGTTTGAATGATCTATCCACTGATGTAAGTAGGGTGTTAAAGTCCCATATTATTTTGTATTAGTATTGATTACTTCCTTTATGTTTGTTAGTAGTTGCTTTATGTATTTGAAGGCTCCATTGGTTGGTGCATAAATATTTATAATTCTTATATCTTCTTGTTGAATTGTTTCCTTTATGGTTATATAGTGTCCTTCTTTGTAACTTGTTATAGTCTTTGTTTTCAAAGTCTATTTTGTCTGGAAGAATCCTGTAGATGATGGAAAAGTAGTGTTTCATCTGTTCCCTTGAATTTACCTAGATATCTAACAGATCATTCAGAATATCTATAAATTCAACCTGAGATCTAAGGAAAGAATTGATACAATTCTACAAATAGAAAAGAGACCACTTTTTGCAAAGGAAGAAGGTGCAGATACATGAATTTGAGGGGATATATAAACCACAGTGGGGAGGAGCCTCTGTAAGCAGGCCACTGGAAAGTGATATAGCAGCAGTACATAAAACCGGAACTTTTAGAAGTCTGCTTCCATGAGGGACATCGCTGGCTGAAATATGCTCAGGCAGTGAAGCAGAGCAGACTCTTAAGCAGCATGGTCTCAGGATCCCCAGGGTCACAGAAAGAAGGGGGATGTCTGAGTGCAGCAGAGTGCCCAAGTGTTGGAGCAGAGAAGCCAGCTATAATTAGAGAGCTCCAGCCAGAGTGACCTCTCAGCTACGTGTTGCAATAAACTGTGAACCCCAGCACAATCAGGAAACCACTCTCCAAGCAGGGACCCAAAAGACAGAGGATATTAGATTGAATAAAAAAGCAAGAACCATCCATATGCTGTGTACAAGAGACTCATTTTAGACCTAAAACACCACCAGATTGAAAGTGAGGAGGTGGAGAACCATTAATCATGCTAATGAATGTTAAAAGAAAGCTGAAGTAGGAATCCTTATATCAGACAGATTAGGTTTTAAACCAAAGATGATAATAGAAGGTGAGGAAGGACAGTATATCTTACTTAAAGGGTCTATCCAACAAGAAGATCTAACAATTATAAATATTTATGCTCCTAATTTGGAAACAGCCAGTTACATAAACCAATTAATAACCAAATTAAAGCAACAGATTGATAATTATACAATAGTAATAGGGGACTTCAACACCCCACTCACAGCAATGGACAATCATCTAAGCAGAAGATCAACGAGGAAACAAGGGCTTTGAATGACAATGACACACTGGACCAGGTGGACTTCATGGATATATACAGAGCATTCAATCCTAAAACAACAGAAAACACATTCTTCTTGAGTGCACATGGAACATTTTTCAGAACAGACCACATACTGGGTCACAACTAAGGTCTCAATGGGTACCAAAAGGTTGGGATTATTCCCAGTAATTTTCATACTACAATCCTTTAGAACTTGAACTCAATCACAAGAGGAAATTTGGAAGAAACTTAAACACTTGGAGGTTAAAGAGCATCTTACTAAAGAATGAATGGGTCAACCAGGAAATTAAAGAAAATTTTTAAAAATTCATGGAAACAAATGAAAATGAAAACACAACTCTTCAAAACCTTTGGGACACAGGATAAGTGGTCCTAAGGGGGAAATATGTAACCATCCAAGCCTTTCTCAAAAAAATTAGATAAGTCTCAAATACACAGTCTAACCTTATACCTAAAGAAACTGGAGAAAAACAACAAATAAAGCTTAAACCAAGCAGAAAAGAAATAATAAAGATTAGAGCAGAAATCTATGAAACAGAAACAAAAGAAGAGTAGAACATATCAATAAAACTAGAAGCCGGTTCCTTGAAAGACTTAATAGGATCGATAAACCCCTAACCAGATTTATTTAAAAGAGAAGAGAAAGGACCCAAATTAATGAATTGAAAATTAATAAATTGAAAAATGAAAGAGGAGAGATCATGATCAACATCAAGGAAATACAAACAATTATAAGAACATATTTTGAGTTACTATATGCCAACAAATTAAGCAACCTGGGAGAAATGGATACATTCCTGGAGACTTATAAACTACCAGAACTCTAAGAGGAAGAAACAGAAAACATGAACAAACCTTCACCAGCAAGGAAATTGAAGCAGTGATAAAAAAATCTCCCAACACCTGAGTCCAGGTCTGAATGGATTTCCAGGGATATTTTGCCAAACATTTAAAAAAGAACTAATACCCACTCTTCTGAACCTGTTCCAAAAAATAGAAATAGAAAGAAAACTTCCAAACTCTTTCTATGAGGCCAGCATTATCTTGATCTCAAATCCAAAGAACTCACCAAAAAGAAGAATTACAGACCAACATCCCTGATGAGCATGGGTGCCAAAATTCTCACCAAGATATTAGTAAGGTCCAACAGATACATTAAAAGGATTATTCACCATGACCAAGTGGAGTTTATTCCTGGGCTGCAAGGGTGTTTCAACATTTGCAAATCAAACATGACATATCACTTTAATAAAACTAAAGACAAGAAACATATGATCCTCTCAAATGATGCAGAAAAAGCACTTGACTAAATACACCATTCTTTCTTAATTAAAACTCTCCAAAGGATTTAGGTCAAGATGGCAGGGAAGTAGGAAGAGGAGGCACCGTTTCAAACTGTACCCTAAAGTGAGCTGATTACCTACCAAAGAACTCCGACCACCCATGAAATCAGCCTGAGATCAGAATTATACACGGCTGGATCTCTACAGGAGCAGAAGACACCAGTGGCAGGTAAAGCAGACTGGGAGCATTGCACTGATATCGGAAGATAAACAAAAGGGGAGGGAGCCACCAGAGGTGACTGATTGGAAAGTAATACCCCAATACGAGAGTGCCCTGCGTCTGAGGACCAGCATTAACTTGGAGTCTGGTTGAAAGCACTCAAAAAAAAAAAAAAAAAAAGAGCAAACGATCGCGGGGGGGGTGGGGGATAGTGGGAATCTGGGCGGTTAGGGTCAGGGACCTAAGTCCCAGGACCCAGGACAGCCTCCCCTGGCGCTGAGCAAGAGAGAGTGTGGCGGAGAAATCAGGTCTCAATCCCTGAGCTGCCAGTGCACCTGACCCGCCAGCGTGCCCGAAAATGAGTGGGGACTGGCTCCCGTGAGGGGCTGGGAGCCTGGCCAGACGGCAATCCTAAAACGCGCACGTCCCACACCCTCCCTTGGGAGAGGAGCTCATAGGTGCTAGCCTGGAGCTCTGGCATCCAGAAAAACCAGACATTCCCAGCCCGGGACAGCGGGAAAATCTCAGTGTGCGATCTCTGCTCGGAACCTCTCTGGCGGTCTGGAGCTGCCTAGACAGCCACTGCTTCCCTGGTATTGGGTACAACGAGGAGCTCCTGCATCCCCAGGGACAGTGACTCAGCTCTGCAGAACATTCTGAGGCTTCTCTCTAAGAGGGAGGTCAGGGTGCACTTTGGTCTCCTCTAAAACTCCAAAAACCATCAAATGCTGTCAAGGCGAGAGAAAACAGATAAAAGAACATAAAAACCACCAGAGAACAAAAGCCTGAAAAAAATAGTTTCCTCAGAGCCCACCCACTTGAGGAGAGCAGGAGGACCTAACTCAGGGAACATCATTGTCTGAAAACCCACGTGGCAGGTCCCTCCCCCAGAAAACCAACCAGGAAGGAAGAAAAAAAAAAAAGAAGAAAACTACAAGAGAACAACCACCACTACTTCATAAATACAACTTTTATTTTTAACTCTTTACCAATATTCTGGTTCTTTTATTTTTATACATACAGATAATTTTTTAACCTATTTACCATCACACTGAGATGTCCAGTACATCAAATTCTTTAATAACCTTCTAACCTGAACTTTTTGATACATACACCCATGTTTTTCTTTTGCTTTTCTATTTCTTTAATTCTTTTTTTATTTTAACTTAGTTTAGTCTAGTTTATTCTTTTTTAATTTTTATTTTCTACTATACATATAGAGTTAAACTTCAAGGTAATCCCCTTTCCCCAGTCAATGCTACCCCTATAGGCAAACCAGTTTCTAATCCCCCTGTAACTTAGGAAAGTTGAGTCCCTTAACAAAAACATCAGGATACATTCAGGAAGAATCAAAATAACCTTCCTCAAATACACTGAGAATTTATAACCACTCTCCCAATTTTTCCTTCTGTCAGTGTTTCTGTGAATTTGTGTTTGTCCTGATAATATATAAATCTTATACTTGGGGTTCTTTCTGATGAGGTTCTTCCCTTTTTTTGCTTATATATATATTTTTTTTTCTCTTGTCATATACTTTTATCAGTCTTTTTGTTTGTCTGTTTTTGTTTGTATACTCCACAAATTTTACCTTGTGGCCCATTTGGGCTGAGCCTTCTCTTTTATCTTCCCTTTTTTTCCTATCTCTCTCTCTCTCTCTTTTTTTTTCCTTTTTTCTTTTCCCCTTTTTTTTCTTTCTTCTTCTCTATTTCTTTTTCTTTTCTTTTTTCTCTCATTTGGGTGGGGAATCCTGATTGCACAGAGGCATTCCAGGGTGCACCTTGACTGCACCACAATCGATAAATCCAGCTGCATCTGTTCAGTCATCTCTTACCAAAATGACTAGGAGGAGGAATACCCAACAGAAGAAAAATACAGAGGATGGACCTTCTGCAACAGAGCTAATGGCTATCGACATAGACAATATGTCAGAAAAGGAATTCAGACTAACAATTATCCAGGCAATAGCTAGGTTGGAGAAAGCCATGGATGACCAAACAATTGATTAGGGCAGAACTGAAAGCCACCAGGGATGATGTTCACAATGTTAGGGCAGAACTGAAAGCCACCAGGGATGATGTTCAAAATGCTCTCAATGAGTTCCAATCTAAAATAAATTCTCTAAAAGCTAGGGTAACTGAGACAGAAGATAGAATTAGTGATCTGGAGGACAAAGAGATAGAGAGAAAGGATCAGGAGGAAGCCTGGAACAAACAGCTCAGAAGCCACGAAAACAGAATCAGGGAAATAAACGATGCCATGAAACGTTCCAACGTCAGAATTATTGGAATCCCTGAAGGGGAGGAAAAAGAAAGAAGTCTAGAAGATATAGTGGAACAAGTTGTCTATGAAAATTTTCCCAATCTCACGAATGGAAACAATGTTCATGTACTAGAGGCAGAGAGATTTCCTCCCAAGATTTTAGATTCTCGAAAGTCCTCACGACACCTTATAGTTAAAATGAGGAATTATGTTTCATGACAGTCCCTCTTAAAAGCAGCTAGGACAAAGAAGCTCCTTACATACAGAGGAAAGCCCACTAGAATAACGTCAGACCTTTCCACAGAGACCTGGCAAGCCAGGAAGGGCTGGCAAAATATATTCAGAGTACTAAATGAGAAGAACATGCAAGCAAGAATACTCTATCCAGCAAGACTGACATTTAAAATGGATGGAGAGATAAAGAGTTTTCAAGACCGGCAAGGCTTAAAAGACTATGCAACCACCAAGCTGACACTGCAGGAAATATTAAGGGGGGCCCTATAAAAGAGAAAAAATCCTAAGAATATCATTGAACAGAAATATAGAAACAATCTACAGACAGAAAGACTTCAAAGGCAACACGATGTCAATAAAAATGTATCTATCAATAATCACTCTCAATGTGAATGGCTTAAATGCGCCCATAAAATGACACAGGGTTGCATATTGGATAAAACGACAGGACCCATCTATATGTTGTCTACAAGAGACCCATTTGAACTTAAAGATACACCCAGACTGAAAATGAAGGGATGGAGAAGCATTTTTCATGCCAATGGGCCTCAAAAGAAGGCCGGGGTAGCTATTCTCATATCAGATAAATTAGATTTTAAACGAAAGACTGTAGTCAGAGATACAGAAGGACACTACATAATTCTTAAAGGGACTATCTGCTAAGATGATCTAACAATTGTGAATATCTATGCCCCCAATATGGGAGCACCCAATTACATAAGAAAACTATTAATCAAGATAAAGAGTCATATTGATATGAATACAATAATAGTAGGAGGTCTTAATACACCTCTCTCAGAAATAGACAGATCATCAAAGCAGAAATTAATAAAGAAATAAGAGCATTGAATGAAACATTGGGCCAGATGGACCTCATAGACATATACAGAACATTCCAACCTAAAACAACAGAATACTCCTTCTTCTCAAGTGCACATGGAACCTTCTCCAGAATAGACCACATACTGGGTCACAAAGCAGGACTCAACCGATACCAAAAGACTGACATTATTCCCTGCATATTCTCAGATCACAATGCTTTGAAACTGGAACTCAATCACAAGGAAAAGTTCGGAAGGAACTCAAACACCTGGAAGCTAAAGACCACCTTGCTTAAGAATGCTTGGATCAACCAGGAGATCAAAGATGAACTTAAACAATTCATGGAAAACAATGAGAATGAAGACATTTTGGTCCAAAACCTATGGGATACAGCAAAGGTGGTTCTAAGGGGGAAATACATAGCCATCCAAGCCTCCCTCAAAAACATTGAAAAATCAGAATACACCAGCTGTCTCTACACCTTAAAGAACTGGAGAATCAACAACAAATCAAACCAACTCCACACGCAAGAAGGGAAATAATCAAGATTAGAGCAGAGATCAATGAGGTAGAAACCAGAGATACAGTAGAACGTATCAATGAAACTAGAAGCTGGTTTTTTGAAAGAATCAATAAGATCGATAAACCATTGGCCACACTAATCCAAAAGAAAAGAGAGAAAGCCCAAATTAATAAAATTATGAATGAAAAGGGAGAGATCACAACGAACACCAAGGAAATAGAAACAATCATCAGAAATTATTACCAACAGTTATATGCCAATAAGCTAAGCAACCTAGATGAAATGGATACATTCCTGGAAAACTGCAAACTCCCAAAATTGAACCAGGAAGAAACTGACAACCTGAATAGACCGATATCTAGTAATGAGATTGAAGCAGTGATCAAAAACCTCCCCAAAAACAAGAGCCCAGGACCTGATGGATTCCCTGGGGAATTCTACCAAACTTTCAAAGAAGAAATAACACCAATTCTCCTGAAGCTGTCCCAAATAATTGAAGCAGAAGGAAAACTTCCAGACTCTTTTTATGAAGCCAGCATTACCCTGATCCCCAAACCAGGCAATGACCCTACCAAAAAAGAGAATTTCAGACCAATATCACTGATGAATATGGATTCAAAGATTCTCAACAAGATCCTACCAAACAGGATCCAGCAGCACATTAAAATGATTATCCACCATGACCAGGTGGGATTCATCCCTGGGTTGCAAGGTTGGTTCAACATTCGCAAATCAATCAATGTGATAGAACAAATCAATAAGAGAAGAGAGAAGAACCACATGGTCCTCTCAATTGATGCAGAAAAAGCATTTGACAAAATCCAGCATCCGTTCCTGATGAAAACGCTTCAAAGTATAGGGATAGAGGGAACATTCCTGAACTTCATAAAATCTATCTATGAAAGACCCACAGCAAATATCATCCTCAATGGGAAAAAGCTTGCAGCCTTCCCGCTGAGATCAGGAACACGACAAGGATGCCCACTCTCACCACTCTTGTTCAACATAGTATTAGAAGTTCTAGCAACAGCAATCAGACAACAAAGAGAAATAAAAGGTATCCAAATTGGCAAGGAAGAAGTCAAACTCTCTCTCTTCGCAGATGACATGATTCTTTATATGGAAAACCCCAAAGACTCCACCCCCAAACTACTAGAACTCATACAGCAATTCAGTAACGTGGCAGGATACAAAGTCAATGTACAGAAATCAGTGACTTTCTTATACACTAACAATGAAAATACAGAAAGGGAAATTTGAGAATCGATTCCATTTACTATAGCACCAAGAACCATAAGATACCTGGGAATAAACCTAACCAAAGAGGTAAAGGACCTGTACTCGAGGAACTACAGAACACTCATGAAAGAAATTGAAGAAGACACAAAAAGATGGAAGACTGTTCCATGTGCTTGGATTGGAAAAATAAACATTGTTAAAATGTCTATACTGCCTAGAGCAATCTATACTTTTAATGCCATTCTGATCAAAATTCCACTGGTATTTTTCAAAGAGCTGGAGCAAATAATCCTAAAATTTGTATGGAATCATAAGAGACCCTGAATTCCTAAGGAAATGTTGAAAAACAAAAACAAAACTGGTGGCATCACGTTACCCGATTTCAAGCTTTACTACAAAGCTGTGATCACCAAGACAGCATGGTACTGGCATAAAAACAGACACATAGACCAGTGGAACAGAGTGGAGAGCCCACATATGGACCCTCAACTCTATGGTCAAATAATCTTCGACAAAACAGGAAAAAATATACAATGGAAAAAAGACAGTCTCTTCAATAAATGGTGCTGGGAAAACTGGACAGCGATATGTAGAAGAATGAAACTCGACCATTCTCTTACACCCTACACAAAGATAAACTCGAAATGGATAAAAGACCTCAACGTGAGACAGGAATCCATCAGAATCCTAGAGGAGAACATAGGCAGTAACCTCTTCGATATCAGCCACAGCAACTTCTTTCAAGATATGTCTCCAAAGGCCAAGGAAACAAAAGCGAAAATGAACTTTTGGGACTTCATCAAGATCAAAAGCTTCTGCACAGCAAAGGAAACAGTCAACAAAGCAAAAAGGCAACCCATGGAACGGGAGAAGATATTTGCAAATGACAGTACAGGCAAAAGGTTGATATCCAGGATCTATAAAGAACTCCTCAAACTCAACACACACAAAACAGATAATCATATCAAAAAATAGGCAGAAGATATGAACAGACACTTCTCCAATGAAGACATACAAATGGCTATCAGACCCATGAAAAAATGTTCTTTATCACTAGCCATCAGGGAGATTCAAATTAAAACAACATTGAGATACCACCTGACACCAGTTAGAATGGCCAAAATTAGCAAGACAGGAAACAACGTGTGTTGGAGAGGATGTGGAGAAAGGGGAACCCTCTTACATGTTGGTGGGAATGCAAGTTAGTGCAGCCTCTTTGGAGAACAGTGTGGAGATTCCTGAAGAAATTAAGAATAGAGCTTCCCTATGACCCTGCAATTGCACTGCTGGGTATTTACCCCAAAGACACAGATGTAGTGAAAAGAAGGGCCATCTGTACCCCAATGTTTATTGCAGCAATGGCTATGATCGCCAAACTGTGGAAAGAACCAAGATGCCCTTCAACGGATGAATGGATAAGGAAGATGTGGTACATATACACAATGGAGTATTATGCCTCCATCAGAAAGAATGAATACCCAACTTTTGAAGCAACATGGACGGGAATGGAAGAGATTATGCTGAGCGAAATAAGTCAAGCAGAGAGAGTCAAGTATCATATGGTCTCACTTATTTGTGGAGCATAACAAATGACATGGAGGACATGGGGAGATGGAGAGGAGAGGGAGTTGAGGGAAACTGGAAGGGGAGATGAACCACAGAGACTATGGACTCTGAAAAACAACCAGAGGGTTTTGAAGGGGCGGGGGTGTGAGAGGTTGAGGAACCAACCAGGTGGTGGGTAATAGGGAGGGCACGTACTGCATGGAGCACTCTGTGTGATGCCAAAAAAATGAACACTGTTATACTGTAAATAAAAACAATTAAAAAAAAAACCTCTCCACAGTGTAGGGATAGAGGTAACATACCTCAATATCATAAAAGCTATCTACAAAAAGCCCACACCAAATATTATTCTCAATGGGAAAATACTGAGAACTTTTCCCTTAAGGTCAGGGACACAACAATGGATGCCCACTCTCAACCACTGTTGTTCAACATAGTACTAGAAGTCCTAGCCTCAGCCGTCAGACAACAAAAGGAAATAAAAATAATTCAAATTAGCAAGGAAGAGGTGAAACTCTCACTCTTCACAGATGACATGATCCTTTATGTGGGAAAATCCAAAAAACTCCACCCCAATTGAAATTCCTTACTCTCTTTTTTGCGTATCTATCACCAGTTTTTTATTTGTGGTTATTGTTAGATTTGTATATAACATCTGCATATAGCAGTCCATAATTAGTTAATAGTTGCTTATGTTTGAACCCATTTTTTCTCCTCTCCTTCCCAAGTTTTATGCATATGGTGTCTTACTTTACATCTTTTTATTTTGTGAATTCCTTGACTGGTTTTTGTAATTATACTTAATTTTACCACTTTCTGCTTTCTCCTTTTTTGCTCCTTCTTATGGTCTTTACTTTTCATTCAGAGTCCCTGATATCATTTTTTTGTAGGATTTCTTTGGTGGTGATGAATTCCTCTAATTTCTTTTTTGTCTGTGAAACTTTTTATCTCCCCTTTTATTCTGAAGGATAGCCCTGATGTATAGAGTATTCTTGTTTGCAGAGTTTTTTGTTAGCACATTTAATATATCGTGACACTCCCATTTGGCCTGCAAAGTTTCTGTTGAAAAATTAGCTGATAACCTTATGGGATTTTGTTGTATGTAACTGTTTTCTTTTCTCTTGCTGCTTTTAAAATTCTCCTCTTGCCATTTTAATTAATATATGTCTTGGTGTAGACCTCCTTGGGTTGATTTCAATTATTATGCTGAATGTATCACTAAATTCCCTTAGTCTATTTTCTTTTTTGTTTGTTTGGTTTTTTTTGTTTTGTTTTGTTATTTTTTTCTCTCTGTCACCCCACTTCATTGTTTTCCACTACTCTGTTCTCCAGGTCGCTGATCTGTTCTGCTTTCTCTTGTCTACTATTTATTTCCCCTAGTTTATTTTTAATATCCATTACTGGATATTTCTTCATCTTTGATTGGTTCCTTTTTATGTTTTCTATCTATTAAAGGTCTCACTGAGGTCCTCCACTCTTAAGTCAAGTATCTTTTTGACCATCACTTAAAGTGCTCTCTCAAGCATATTATGTTTCTTTATTTTATTTAACTTTCTTACTGTGATTTTGTCCTGTTCTTTCATTTGGGATATATTTTTCTGTCTCATTTTTTTCTAACTACCTGCGTCTTGTCTAACTACATCAGCTACATCCTTTGCTCTTGCAAGTAGTGGCCTTATGACAAAGAGGTCTTGTAATATCCTGCAGTGCCATGTCTCCTGTTCCTTAGGACCTGGCACTTCAAGGAGTGACTCCTGTGTGTGTTGTGTGTGTCCTGTTTTGTTCTGGACACTTTTTCCTTCAGTCCTTTTGGCTGCAGTGGCTTTCTTGCCTGTAGTGAGCAGTGTTTGGTCCATCGCTGACATAGAGTGCATTTTACAACTTGCTAGAGTGGGTTTTAATCTACTTACTAAGTGAGACTTGGAGCCCCTGCTTCAGGCTTTAATCTACTTGCTAAGTGAGACTTGGAGCCCCTGCTTCAGGACTGGGCTGACCTAGCAGAAGTGCAGAGAGTGCATGGGCTGTCACTTCCAGGAAAGAGGATCTCACAAAAGGCAGGGGTTGTCTTGCTGTGAAAATTTGCACTGGTCTTCTAGGGGCATGAACTGGCAGCACCAGGACTGAGGCAAGTGTAACTAGTAAAGGTGTATCTGCTGAAGTGAGGGGGGCAGGGCTTGGTCCAAACATGTTAATTAGGGAGTGTGGGCACTGATCTGGTTTCTGCAGATGGCAGTGTGTTTATGCTAAGAGCTGGGGGCAGGGAGGAGGGGAAGGAGAGGGGAATGGTGCCCATCAGTTCCTTTGATCCTGGAGGAGTCTCTGTGAGATCCATGTATCTCTAGGATATGCCCTGTGATGAGTAAATCACTCTCCCTCCAGTCTTTCCCTGGTGGTTTTTCAAATTGCTGGTTCTATGTTCTGTCTGCTAAGGTTTCTTGGCATACTATCTCTTAAAGGCTAGGGACTCAACTTTCTAACATTCTCAGGGTTCTCCTAGAGCTGAGCTTACTGACATTTAGAATTCTATCCAGGTAATAGCCAGGCCAACCTTTAAGGCTGCTTGTTGTTAAGAACTAGTGAAATGTGTCCCCTCTCACCTTCAAAGCCAAATGTTATGGGTTTGTCTTACCCTTGCAGTTTCCTCTGTGTGACAGTCTGTTTCTCACCCTTCTCAGCACCCCTGGCTCCTTCCTCTCCACAAGTAGCCATGGTCTATTTAGGCTTCGAAACACCTCTCCACCTTTCCTACCTTCTTCAAGGTGACCTCTCCTTGCCAGTCTTTGGGTAGTTTTCTGGGTCATTAACCTGATGTGAGTGTTAGCTGGTTATGTCTGTGAGACAAGGCAAGCTTAGGTTCCTTCTATTCCACCACCTACCCAGTGTCCTATATATGTATATACTTATTGGCTTAAAATAGGATGACCACTCTGGAGGTTTGCAAAACAAGCACTTGCCAATATTGGTTACAATATTACTTGGCAGGACAGGGAGGGAGGAAATAGAGGTTGAAACCCATGCCTATGGCTGTGCTTTTTGACTGTGCCCAGGCCATGCATCAGACATTTGAGCTATGAAGCCATCAGGATGTCTCTAGTCCGGCCACTCTCTGCCTATACTACAGGAGACATCCTCAGTGAAAAATACTTGACTGAGTCCCGTCTATCCTCAGATCTACAACAGATCATAACAATAAATGATACTTGCTACAGGACGCTAATTTTGGGGTAGCTCTCTTACAGAAATAGGCAACTGAAACAGGTAGTAACCACTACCATTACTCATACTCTACTTTTATGTTTTTCCTAATAGATGGGACTTTAATATTTACTTGGATTATTTAACTAATTTAGATTTTTTTCACTTCATCTATGACAGAAACAGCTTTTGACCCAAAGGCTTTACCTTTGTCTTATGGATTAGTTGAACATATTTTGATCTTTTAAACTCTACTTCTGGGAACACTCTGACTAACACTGTGATCTTTTATAAGTCACCTATACAAAAGTTTAGAGAAAAAAACACTCCTTGAAAATAACTTTTTATTTCCAAAGTTTGTGGGGCACCTAGGTGGCTCAGTGGGTTAAAGCCTCTGCCTTCTGCTCAGGTCATGATCCCAGGGTCCTGGGATCAAATCCCGAGTCGGGCTCTCTGCTCAGCAGGGAGCCTGCTTCCTCTTCTCTCTCTGCCTACCTCTCTGCCTACTTGTGATCTCTGTCTGTCAAATAAATTTAAAAAAAAATCTTTAAAACAAAACAAAACAAAAACCAAAGTTTGCATGACATCTTTACAAAAGAATAAAATAAATACACCAGTAGGATAAAATGAAGGCATATTATAACAATCTATAATAGTAAAAAATTGTGGTTTTTATTGCTTAATTTTATTCACTTAATTGACCGTTTCTTCTGTTTAGTAAGCATTAAAAATAGAACTTGCCTTCTACATACTCTGTTGAGCAGATCTCTTGCTTTGTCCCTTCCTCTGTTCAGACATGAAACAATTACCTTCTTCAAACTGAAAATAGCTTTCAAATGTCATTTATAAACATTTATAAACATATAAACATTATAAACATTTATTAAACATTTATTAAACATAGTATTTAACATTATCCATCTCCTTGTGAATTTTTAAAACCACAACACATGATTTTAACAACCACAGCTATGTACTATGGGAAAGTCGAAGCCAAAAAACACAGGAATTGGAGCCAGTGAGTGAAAGGAGGGAGCATGAGATTGATGTATGGAAAGCTTACAAAGAAAAAAATTCAGGACTTTCCAAAAGCACAGAACTAAAGTCAGTCCCATAGCTACATAAAGAAACTCTTAACTAAAATAGACATGCTATTCAGTGTTCTGAAATTATAATTGGCCTTCTAGCATTATTTTACATGGAATTAGTCTCCTCTATTAATCCAGAAATACCAGCCCCAACCAGTGCATCTCCCCGTACCCCTAAAATTTGATAAAGATCATTACTTTCTTTAGTATACATGAATTTCTCATTTCTGCTGAATGATTTCTCAAACTACGTCCTAAACAGGATTACAGACATTGGCACAGAGGAATGCTAATGAGGAGCTACAGGCATTTCCCAATTTAAAACTTGATTGCATTCCAAAAATTTATCGGAAAGTTTGACTAATTGGAACTCAGAATGTATCTTCTTGTGGAAATAAATGGTGGATAATTTCCTGAACTGACCCAAGCCAGGCCATGAGATACCTAAGCCATCATTTCCAACAGCACAACCTAAAATCTGGGTCCAGACAACAGGATCTTTTGGGAAGAGTAGGAGTAAAGGCAATACAGTGAGGTTTACCCCCCTTTTACTTACCACTACTATTATTATACCTTAAATAGGTTAAAAGTGTCTTGGCTATTCTCTCTCCTCCCCCTTTAAATACCACTTCAGCCCTCCTATCCCTGCTAGTGAAATGCTCCAAGCTCCAAAGGTATCTTCCCTACCTCTGCCCCAACCCTACCCCACAGTCTTCATGTCAAGAGTTCAACAGAATGGGAGGCAGTGATAGAAAGACACATTTGTCACTCTTGAGATTTGCCACTTACAAGCTTCCTCACTGGCCAGAATTACATTGGTAGCAGCAGTTCCTCTAATTGCTTGTTCTGGCTTTTGGGAGCTCAAATTGTCATTAAGAAAAAAAATCAATAACTTTTCAGATGTTCTATTCTTCGCAGAAAAAGAGCCCTGGGAAATGTCCATATAGCAGAAGTCCCTGCTGCCATCAATTCTTGCTCCTGTGCCAGTTTTGAATCGATTTAAGAAAAGCTGTCTATGGCTTATGTCTCTCGTCTTCTCTTTCCTTGAATCTTTAGCACAGTTTCTCTAAACATTCAGTGCTCCCTTCAAGGGAGATCTTTGTCTTTTGGAGCAGGTACATTTTCCACTGCCCTATTCTGGTCATGAATATCCTTACTCAGGACCACGTGTCTTTGCATCCAGGGCGAACTTGGATAATTAGGCAGCAGGTGAGGAAAGGCATGACAGGGAAGGTTTGGCTCAATGCAAATGGCATTCGCAGAAGGTTTGGCTCAATGCAAACTCTAATGATCAATGAGGGCTGCCTGAAAAGTGGCAAATAGGGGCTGGCAGAAAGAGAAGGATTCCAGGGAGATCCCAGCTCCAGAGCAAGAGTCTCATAGTTGATTGTTGACTCTGGCAAGAGTACTGGCCAGAGGACAGTGAGGGAACCCACACACTTACACCCTCAATCCTTGGCAGTATGGAGTCAGGATGATTTGGATTCATATCTGGTTTTTCCATTTGGTAGTTATGTGGCATTGGGCAATTTACTTTTAGTTTCTTCTTTTGAAAACTTGAGATAAAAATCTACATCAAAGATCCTTGTGGTAAAGTTAACATTTACAAAGATACAAAAATCCCAAAATATTAATTCTTATCCCCTTCACTAACACTGTCTGCCATTTAATCTTGTTAAATGTTCACAGTTTGTCTCTCCCTCCGATTTCCCCCAACTCACTTCTGAGAGTCTGTAGATTCTGAGAAACAAACTGAGGGTTTTGGAGGGGAGGGGAGTGGGGGGTTGGGTGAGCCTGGTGATGGGTATTATGGAGGGCACGTATTGCATGGAGCACTGAGTGTGGTGCATAAACAATGAATTTTGGAACACACACACACACAATTTAATTTAATTTAATTTTAAAAAAGAATATATACACATAGATGTAGCATCAGCTAATTCAGATTCTTTTGAAAATTTGGCCTGAAGCCAATAAGAGTTTAATTCGTTTGAAAGAACAGACCCATTAAGAATATTTATGTTATAATCAAACATAATTGTAAATAAATATTTAACCTAATTAAAATAAAACTCAATTGTTTTAGCTTAATAATTTTAGTTGCAACTAGAATGTTAATTATGAAAAAAATTATTTTTCATAATGGCCCTTTCCATGAATTTACTTGATTGTTTATTACTTTAAATGACTGGGGTTTTTTTTGTAATGGATAATCCTAGGTTTATTTTATAATAATTTAAAATTTTAATTTCCAGCTAGTTCAACTTAATAAAATGCAGAAAATTTGGAAAAGAACTCTTGTTAAATGTTCAGTTTATGACTTAAATTTCAAATGATGAAACTCTGTTCATTGATTTCCAGTCATCTTCTGAACAGCCTTCTGGGTGCTCTTCCATTACTAGCACACCTGTTAATGCCTTTTTGCACGAGACCTCTACCCAAGTGCCCGGAGAGATGTTTGTACACCTATCATTTCCAGAAGTACCCACTAAATGAGCCAGACAGAGCTCAGTCCCTCCCTATATCTCTTGGATTCAAAACACAAAGCTAAAGTTAGAAATTCAAATAGCAAAACAAAACAAAGGAAAATGATCAGATCATGAGTCCTGTGGACAGAGAACTCAAATCAGGTGATCTAAGGCTTTCACTGATCATTTGTCTCAAACCTAGTATGGTAGGCCGAAAAATTATCTCTCAGAACCTATGAGTATATTACCTTCCATTGTGAAGAGACTAGCAGAGATTATTAAGATTAAAAATCTTAAAATGGAGAGCTGTTTTGGATTATCCAGGTGGACCAGTCTCGTCCCAAGAACTCAAATTCAGAAGAGGGAGGCAGAGGGAGGGGGCCCCAAAACATGAGATGGAAGACAGAGGGGAGATAAGAAGTGTGAGAGGGGACTGACCATTGCTGGCTTTGTAGAAGAGACAGGACCACAGGCCAGCAGAACCTCAGTGCTCCTCAACTGAGAGCTATAAGAAAATAAAGACCATGGAACAGAATTCTGCCAACCACCTGAAATGAACAGGGAAATAGATTCTCCCTTAGAGCCTCCAGAAAGGCACACAGCCTTAAGAAACTTTTCGTTTAGCTCTGTGAAACCTGTTTTGGGCTTCTGATCTACAGAACTGTGAGGTAATTTATTTGTGTCATTTAGCTGCTACATTTGTAGGAATTTGTTAGGACAGCCCTAGGATGCCTCAGGCCACTGCAGATGGGATGGGAGAGTTGTCTCTTCCAGGTCCCATTCAATGCCTTCCTTAGTTTGCATGGTGCTCTCAGATTCTAGAACATACCCCAAGTTTTTCAGCTCACCCACAATTCCACTAAGTCTTTCTGCAGGAGATGGTGCCTAAGTCTTGTAGGAAAAGTTAGCCAAAAGAAAAGGGAGTTGATCCAGGTGGAAGCCATTCATAAACTGTTAGGTAGAGTTTAGGCAAAGTTTAAGTTTGTGCTTCATTGGGGACTATTCTTATAGCTATTAGGAAAAAAGATGCATGGGAAATGAAATATTAGAATATTCATACAGAAGCCCAGGTAAGAAACAATCATGACATAAGACATTGGTAGGAAGGATGGCTGTTTGAAAATGAATCCAACAGATACTTAGCTCATGAAATCAGCAAAACTTAGTGACTGATTTTATATGGGCTTTGAGTGAGAGGTAGGGCCATGTCTAACTCCCAGAGCCTGAGTAAATGGTAGTGTCTCCAACAGAGATGAAAATATACAAAAGGAGGGGGTGTTTAGTGGAAAAGAAGGTAATATGCTCTTTTTGGCAAATGTTATGGAATTGGAGATGTCTTTCATATGTCACGGATAAGCTATCTAGCACTCAGCTGGATTTTTGAGTCTAAAATTCAAGGGAGATGTTTATTTTAAAAGTATGAATATGGAAGTTATCAATATATGGCAGCTAGGGAGTTGTAAAAATCATGAGTGGCAGTGATTCCCAGAAAGACTATGTAGAATAAAAAGAAATAAGAATCTCAGGTTAAACCTTTGAGCACACAGTATTAGAGCCATGGAGAGAAAAAAGAACCCACAAAGAGACCAGAAAAGGAAAGTCAGGGGTAGAGTGTGGAGTAACCAAAGCAAAGAGAGAAGAGAGATTCCAGAAAAAGGAAATGGCTAGCAGTAAGGTGAGACCTACAACATGTCCTCGAGTCCAGCATTTAGGAAGCCATTGGTGATGGCACTCCCCGTAGCACAGGTGAAGTTGAGGCAAGTTACAGAGAAATGAGGAGTATATAGTACATGATGAAATAAAGAGAGATATTTCTTCCTTCAGACGAAGATAACATTTTCATGTCTTACCAGGAAATGGTGTCTTGCCTGTTTCATTAATGACAGTACAGACAAAAGGTTGATATCCAGGATCTACAAAGAACTTCTCAAACTCAACACACACAAAACAGATAATCATATCAAAAAATGGGCAGAAGATATGAATAGACACTTCTCCAACAAAGACATACAAATGGCTATCAGACACATGAAAAAATGTTCATCATCACTAGCCATCAGGGAGGTTCAAATTAAAACAACATTGAGATTCCACCTGACACCAGTTAGAATGGCCAAAATTAGCAAGACAGGAAACAACGTGTGCTGGAGAGGATGTGGAGAAAGGGGAACCCTCTTACACTGTTGGTGGGAATGCAAGTTAGTGCAGCCACTTTGGAGAACAGTGTGGAGATTCCTGAAGAAATTAAGAGTAGAGCTTCCCTATGACCCTGCAATTGCACTGCTGGGTATTTACCCCAAAGATACAGATGTAGTGAAAAGAAGGGCCATTTGTACCCCAATGTTTATTGCAGCAATGGCTACGGTCACCAAACTGTGGAAAGAACCAAGATGCCCTTCAACGGATGAATGGATAAGGAAGATGTGGTCCATATACACAATGGAGTATTATGCCTCCATCAGAAAGGATGAATACCCAACTTTTGTAGCAACATGGACAGGACTGGAAGAAATTATGCTGAGCGAAATAAGTCAAGCAGAGAGAGTCAAGTATCATATGGTCTCACTTATTTGTGGAGCATAACAAATAACATGGAGGACATGGGGAGATGGAGAGGAGAGGGAGTTGAGGGAAACTGGAAGGGGAGATGAACCATGAGAGACTATGGACTCTGAAAAACAACCAGAGGGTTATGAAGGGGCGGCGGGAGGGGGTGGGGTAGGGTGGGAGGTTGAGGAACCAGGTGGTGGGTAATAGGGAGGGCACGTACTGCATGGAGCACTGGGTGTGATGCCAAAACAATGAACACTGTTATGCTGTAAATAAGCAAATAAAAATAAATAAATTAATTAAAAAAAAAACAAAACTAAAGTTTACTGAGCATCTGCTTAATGCAATACTATGGTAAAGGGATCTATGGAGAAGACAAAGATAACATGAAGATGTAGGGTTTCTCTTAAAGAACTTATAATTAAAATACAAAATAATGCATAATAAAAACAATAATTGGTCTTTATTGAACATTTTCAATGTGCTAGGCATTAATTTTACAAACTCTTTTAATCTTTATAACCATTAATTGGTCATGATTATGACCCTTGGTTTTTGTTTTGGGTTTTTTTGTTGTTGTTGTTTTTCAGGTGAAGAAACTGAAGCACAGAAAAATTATGTAACTTGCCCAAGGTCACTCACTTAGTGAATATTCACATAAGAATTCAACTCTGGGAGATAAGGCTTCAGAATGTGTTTACTTAACTATTATGGACCGCAACTATGAGGAAATGTTGAATAAAATAAGAGTCAGGAAGAGAGGAAGCAGGAAGCACTTCAGGGGTTCAGAAGAGAGTAACTTCTGTTTAGAACCAGGAAGAAGTCCATGAGGATGTGGGCATTTGGGTAAGCCTTAATGGACACATGAGGCATGGTGTGATGACAACAAGGGCAACTAAGCTAAAGAAGGTAGGTGATCAAAGGTCCGGAGGTGGAGATGGGTTGCCTGTGGGATGCACAGTACAGAGGTGTGTCTGGTTTGGTGTAAAAAGACAAAAAGGAGCAGTATAGCTAAAAAGGAAGTGTGGCCGGAATGTAGAGGAAGCTAATTAGGCTTTTTAAAAATCATCCTTCCACCAAAAATCATCATCATCTTCATCATCATCTACAGATGATTTTGAAAAAGGTTAGGAATATGATTGGTATTATATTTTTAGAGGGATTAATTCAGTAGCAGTGCTTAGGGAGAGCTAAAATATCATCTCTTTTTAATCCCATGAACCTCCCCGAATTGTCTTAGAAGCTATCCAAGAATTTGCATTATTCTTTTATGGCTGTGATAACAAAGTACAAAACTTGGCTTAAACAACATACATCCATTCTTTTGTACTTCTGGAGGCCATAAATCCAAAATGGGTTCCACTGGCCTGAAAGTGTTAACAAGGCCATGCCCCCTCTAGAAACCCTAGGGGAGAATCTGTTTCCTTGCTTTTTCCAGTTTCTAGTGCTGCATTTCTCACATTATTTGACTTGTGGCCGCTACCATCTTCAAAGCCAATAGTGTAGCATCTTGCTTCAGTGGTCACATTGCCCTCTTTCTTGGTGTTAAATCTCCCTAAGATGTTATGCCTCCTTCTTTTAAGAATACTTGCGATTGCATTTAGGACCCACCTGGATAATCCAGGATCATCTTCTCCTAGAACATTTAGTTTAATCACATCTGTGATATCCTTTTTTGCCTTAAGAGGTAACACTCACAGGTTCTAGAGATTAAGACTTGGATATCTTTGGAGGCCACTATCCAGCCTAGAACAACATCGTTTAGGAAAACAATCCCAAATCCTTTGGCCTCTTTTTCATTCTTGTCCTCAAGTGACTGAATGGTGACAAAAATATAATCATTCAATTGGAAGATTGGTCTGGAATTGGCAGTGGGATATGGAGAATATGCCAATCCCTCTATCCACCCCTGTGGTGTTGAAGGAAGGAAGGATAGGAGGGAGGAAGGAAGGAGAGAGATACTAAAACACCATTTGACCAAGAGATTAGTGAGATGCCCACTACAGTTCATGTGGGCAAAGTGTGTGATTTACTTACAAAAGATGTATTCTTTTCATGGAATGGTGGATGAGACCAGCATGCAGGTATACTGGAGTAGACACTGCCATCACTTAGGATCACCCTGGCTGAAGACATGGAGTATGAGAGGAAAAATCAGTGAGGAAGAGCTAATACTAGGGCATGAGTCAGTTATAAGGACCAAGTGCAGAGCCCCTCGTTGCAGCTGAGTTACATGGAAAGGAGAGGAGCCCTAAGCTGAATGAAGTCCTGAAAACTTGGATGCAATGATGAATGGATTTACAAAGGAGAGGTTGGTTCAGCCTCTGTCATAATGATCAGAAATTCTGAATGTAAAATAACTAGTTCCTGAAATTTTACAACATCAGTAGCTCATCTTTTGCTCTATTACAGTTTTCTGCAAAATTTGGATTTTTATCTTCTTTTTATATTGTTCTATGCAACATAAGTATACAATGTGTAATAATCAAAAAGTAATTAAGTTGTATTAAGGAATGTTTATTAGTGAAAAAGTATTGCTAAAAGAGATCAAACCTTTGGGGATTGAATGACAATGATCTTTCATAAGGCATTCATGTCATCTGGGCCAGAATGAAAACTGGAAATAAAATAGTGGCTTTTTATAAATACACAATTAAAAATCTAAAGAAATTATTTTAAGCTGATAAGCATAAGATGTTACCATATTGGGGGCGCCTGGGTGGCTCAGTGTCATGATCCCAGCTCAGGTCATGATCCCAGGATCCTGGGATCGAGTCCCACGTTGGGCTCTCTGCTCAGCAAGGAGCCTGCTTCCACCTCTCTCTCTGCCTGCCTCTCTGCCTACTTGTGATCTCTGTCTGTCAAATAAATAAATAAAACCTTAAAAAAAAAGATGTTACCATACTGATAAATCTCCAGAATGGAAGTGGGAGTTATCTACTTTGGAAACCCATGGTAAGATATTACTATGAAGATGTTTGCATACTACATGTTTCCATCAAGGTCCTGGAATTGGACAGACAACACCATTAGTTGGTATGTTTGTGGAAGCCTCTTTGGTGAGGAATTGTTTGCAGTGGTGTAGACAGGGTTAAGGAAACCAACAGGAGGTGTTGAAGCATGCTTGAGGACTAGCAGCAGCTGAAAACCATTACCACCCACAGGCCTGAAGGGGAAGAAGAGGAAGGCTTTCCTAGACCAGACCTGGCCAAGGCCTTGGGAGACAAAGAATAATCATCACACTAGACAACATCATATACTTTGGTAAGACTGGGAAACTTCAAGAACTAAAGTGTAAGCAACTCTACCCCTTCTCCCACTAGTCACAGCATGTAAGATCGTGCCCTGAGGTGTAAGAGTTGGCCACAATCCAGAATAAAGATAATTATTTTTGGAGATCGCTTTTGAAAGATTGAGTGTATCCTCAATTTCAGGCAAACACAGGAACTAAGGTGCCTCTAAGCAGCCTTCCATTTCTCAGAGCTCTGATGGGCTTGACACAGACTGAAGATTAGAGTAGCCTGAAGCATGGACTGTTCCATCTTGTCATCAACGCGGTACGAAATACAGAACCTTACTCAGGCCCTAAGCCACTGTTTTAACTTCACCTAAGAGAGGAAGAGAATGGACCTTATTTCTCATTTGCATAGCCCCATGTAGGGGAAACTCAATATTGAGCGGGGCTTAAAGTGAGCCTTAAATACAGTAGCTGGGAGGAGCATGCTCTTCCCTCAGGGCAGGAAACGATTCCTGTAGGACTTGACCCCCAAAGGGATATCCCTAGAAGGTGACATAAAAGCTTTGAACAGGAAACACTCTTGCTAAAGGATTCCATACTTTCTAAATGAGAAATGTCAAGACTGGAGTATTATTTTGAGTGTCATTATTATCATTTTTGCTGGAATAAACAAATCATCGCATATGGACTTTACAGCTGAACAGTATTTTCCAGCTTTTTAGTTCCTCTGTCAGTCCCAAAATAGGTAATTACAGAAGCAAATGAAACCCTTCATACAATCCAAAGGTTTGGAGGGAGCCATCACCACCTACGCACTGGGCAGCAGGTCCTATGGGAAACATTTATTGTGCGCCACATGTGAATCAAAGTGGAAACCAACAGCTTTAGTTCTGGCTTTGGAACATATGGTGCGGTAAGTTATCAGCAGGCAGTCTATAATTAGGGACACAGTTTCTCAATAATAATGCCTAAATGTGCATGTACTCAGCTGCACATTACCTTCTGAAATGGAGTCAGATATGGTCAAGCTTTGGTCTGAGGAAACACTGATGCTTTTCGAGTGTAATGAACAGTCCCTGAATTATAAATGCCTTCCTCACCTCCCCCCCCCCAGCCTCCAAGCAACCAGCAGAACTTTCTCACTCACATGTTTCATATCTTATATTGTGTGATCCATCATCTTGGCCACAAGCAAATGGGATCAGGGCCTGGGGTCTGAGCCAACACCCGTGATCAGCAGCCAATGGTCCAGTTTAGCCTGAGAACCCCACAGAGGCACGCTGCACTGAAGAGTGTCAACGTAGTCCAATAACATATTCTCTCCAGAAGTCTCAATGGAAGCAGAAGCCAGGCAGCAGAAGCATCCAGGAGCAGACAAAAATGTGCTATAGAATGCAAGAAAACAGTGAAGAAGGCAGTAGGAGGTGACAGAGAAGCTGTAGCTTGGCATAAAACAAAGCAATAGAAACTGAGGGTCCAGAATATTGGTGTAATTAAAATAGAGAATGGGGAAGGGAGGGGAATGGAGGCCTGGTGTTGGTACAGCTCCTGCAGTGGCCCGAACAGCCAGGAGTGACACTTCACTTCCTTAGGTGCCTGGCTGTGAAATTGCAGGTGTCATTTCCTTATGTATCCCTATAAAAATTCCTATCCCTGATGATGTTTTTGTGAAATCACTGAGCAGGTGCTGTCTCTGAGTGTGTCTCTGTGCCTTGCAACTTGAAAACAAAACAAGACAAAACAAAACACAGGTTCTGTGTTGAGACCGCATTGGTACAAAGGAAGGTCATCCCCATCAGGGACGTTCTTTTTGCACGAATAGGATGATGAGAGAGGGATATAGGGCCTGGCAGTAACTCAGACACCAAAGCAGCATTCCATTTCAGCTCTGCCAAACCAACTGAATAGGGACTATGTGTCAGAATTGTGCTAAGACAAAATTGGTCACAATTTGGGAAAATCATTGCAAGTAACTTTTAAGAAACAGGAATGCTTATAGATTTTAATTCCTGCTGATCATAGCACTACAATATTTGCATCAACACAACCTTGAGCACCAGAAATGCATTAGTGATCTTTGTACTTATGTAGGGCCTTACAAGCTTATTGGACTCTGTGACGCTGATCACCACTTCTTAAGTCTAGGTTGTCAAGGGGCCTGGTCTGGCCTTTATGTAGATGCACACTTGGAACTGCATTGTCTTAGATTTATGGTCTTGTGTGATTTCCCCACCTGTAAATCAGTGAACTAACCAAAAGTAATCTCTTTTGACTATAATTGTTAACAAATACCTCATTATGAAGAACAAGCAAAAGATAACTCTACCAATTCCTAGGTAGAAACACCCTGTAGTTTGCAATGGAAGCAATTCTCACTGCCCAGGAGAAGGCCAGCTAGTAGACCAGTCACTCACAAAATGGCAGCGAGTGGTGAATTCCCTAAAAGGGCAAGGTTGGGCCTCAGATTTGCAGACTCACATAGATGAACTTCTGAGGTAGAATGCTGGCTTCTAATAATTTACATTAACAATGTCACCACCAGGTGGCACTCAATTCACATCTGCTGGAGTGAAATCTCCCAAGAGGAAGGGTGCATGAAAGGCCATATTCCAAAGGGTTCTTCATTTGAACAGATCAAAGGAAAAGGGGTAAAGTGCCCATTTTTTAAAAAAAGATTTTATTTTTTTATTTGACAGAATCACAAGCAGGCAGAGGCAGGCAGAGAGCCCGATGCGCAGCTCTATCCCAGGACCCTGAGGTCATGACCTGAGCTGAAGGCAGAGGCTTTTACCCGCTGAGCCACCCAGGCACCCCCAAAATATCCATTTTTAAATTCGTGGCATCAGGCTGTGTTACCTCACGACATCCATCTCTAGCATGGGCAGGTTTCTGCCTCGATATGGTCCCTTTCACTGGCCTGACAGGACACACTGTCTTCTAAACAGGGTTAGGATGATCACCGTCACCTAGTTCTCGCCTTCCGCGTCCCTTTTTTATGTTACTGGTCTGAAATTATTAACTTTGTTGGCCACCAACTCCTTTGGCTGTTCGACAAAGCCCATGAATCCCTTCTTAGAATAGTAATTTTAAATGCTTACAACAACACATAGGATTATAAATGAAACCATTATAATGAAACATAGTTCAGTCCACTCAGGTTAAGATCCCCTGCAACCTGACTAATTCATATAGTCTGTCTCCAAATCTGGCATAATAAATTTGACTAGATTTCCCCTTGTTAAAGTAAATTCCTATTTCTGCCTGACCTCTTAATTATTGCTTCGATTGCCTTAGTTAGAGTTTGGTAAATTTCCAACTCTTTTGTTCTCGTGCTGCACAATCACACACCATTTCCTGGTCATGTCAGCACACGGCTCAACACATGGCTGACAAAATCCACCATTTCTTCCATCTCCAAGTCCTTGAGATTTAGAGGGATAATGAGGAAGCCTCAGTATCCTCCTGAGTAATAATACAAAGGTGAGAACTAGTAAGAAGCAATGCAGTATAGTGAGACAGCCTAGAGATGGAATCCCCTAATTGTAGCCTGCCTTATACACACCAAGCACTTACTATGTTTCAAATTCTACACAAAGACCCACGCCCTGCTCTACTGTAAGTCTGGAGTCAGAAAACTTGTTTTGCAATTCAGTTTCATCTCCCAAGCAACCCCGGACAAATCACCTAACCCTCTGGGGTTCAATTTCCTCATGTGTAAAATATGTAAATAACAGCGATAGTTTTTTTTTTTTTAACAGGTTTCTAGGTGTTTTTTGTTTTGTTTTGTTTTGTTTTTTACAGCTTTCTTTTTTGGTTTTACAGATTTCCTTATCAGAACTTCTGGAACAATCTATCTGCACTTGCTCTATAGGACTGGTGTTAGGGTTTTCCTTCTGAGTCATCCTTTCAAATTGCCTCCCTACTTCATCTTCATGTCATGGATGGGTTACAAGCTACACTCACATGTAAAAGGAAAGTCACAATGGACTTTCCAGAAGAAAGGACTTCTTCTTCCTCTAAAGCTGCCAAACACATACCAACTTTGTCACTGAATTCTAAACCCTGCTAATATTAGAAAGGACCTCTGGCTCTTTTTCCTGTGTTCACCATATCAAAATTCTTTTGAGGAGTGAAGAGGGAGCACAAGAAATTTTTTTTTCTTTCTCTCTCTGAAATACAAGAGAAGCCCTGTTATTAGCCCTCAAAGACATGTGACAGCCTTTCTACAGTCGTCACCACTGTCTTATTCAGAGTGAGGAAAATTCTCTCCTATTTGACATCAGTTCACAGGAAAGAAATTCTGCTAGCTACATCCAACTCCCAGAAACTACACATTTCCTAGAAATGTCATTTAAAGTCAGAAATATTCTTGTCTCAAAACTTGGAATACACCAGAGCAACTTTTATGTCATGGAGCAAAAACACCTGTTCCCACATCCACATTTCCACTATAGTTTATCACTGGACTCCTATCCCCAGTGCCACGGCATTTACCTCTACAGCAGGTGTGTTTGAAGTTAGAGCAGGCCATACGAGGATGAGTGAGACAAAGTCCTTGCCCTCTAAGAATTTACGATCTTGGTACGGGTTTTAATACTGGCATCATCACACATAAGTTATAAAGTAATTTCTTACCATCAATGGTACCATTACTGACCTACTAAAGAGAGTGGATAATTTCCTTTCTTTTTATAAATTAGACCACATTTAAAGTCATCCCTATAGTTATATGTGGATTATCCCGATTTGCTTTCTTGAGTGAGATAGAAATGGGTAGAGTTACAGTGACACTCAGATTTTACACGAAGGATATGCAAACATTACATTTCACAGAGAGAAAGAGGACACTGAGAACAGCTGCCCTGGTACATGCAATGATGTGTTGACTTTGATAGTTACAAGAAAGTTAAGACATGGCTCCTGGCCTTAAGGAGCTTGTAATTAGCAGTATCTATCAAATAACCATATGGATAAGATATAATTAAGAGCTAAATTATGGAGTTTAGACAATGGACCTGGGGGAGAGCAGGACCCAGGGAGGAATGACTTCATATCAGTCTTGAAACATGTTGTAGAAGTGGGGCAGTACAGTGTTGAGGAGGTTTTGACAGGTGAAAGTCATAGAGACAAGCATATCAGAGAGAGGAGTCTTCTCCAAAGTGAGACTGACTGATTGCTGCTCCTGGTGTCTTCAAGAGTCTTCCTACATTCCTGCGAATGTACTCAGAGCTACAGCTCTCATCAGGAGGAACTTCAAATCCACCTACTTCTCTGCATCCCTACCCACCTCCACCTTAACCCAGAACCTCATCAGCGCTCACCCCTATTTCTGCTACAGCTAGCAAATCGCTCTCCCAGCCTCCACTATTGCCTTTCTTGAATCCATCCTCCACAGAATGACCCTCTCCATATTAAACTGACCAGATACTAACTCCTCTGCTTAAAATCATTCAGTGCCTCACCTGCTACCTCCAGGAAGAAGCCCAACCATGGGATACAAGACCTTTTATAGTATAGTTATCACTTAGTCTTCAGCCTTATCTCTTGCCTTTTCCCCGCTTCCATCCTTCTCCCCAGCTATTAAATTACTTGTCTCAGTGGAGTCAGGTTGCCACAACAAAATACCATAGGCTGGGTGGCTGAAACAACAGAAATACACTTCTAGGGACTAGAAATCCGAGATCAAGGTGCTAACAGGATCAGTGTCTGGTGAGAGCTCTCCTTGGGTTGTAGATGGTGGACTTCTTACTATGACTTCACATGGCCTTACCTTGGCACACATGCATAGAGAGTGAGAAAGAGATGAGTAAGCTTTCTTATGTATCTTCTTGTAAGGACAGTAATCCTATTGCATCTGGGCTCTACCCTTATGACTTAATCTATCCTTAATTACTTCCCAAAGGTCCTATCTCCAGATACTACAACATTGGAGTATCTGGAGATAGGGCCTTATTCAATATGTGAATAAGGGAAGGAACACAATTTTGAATCCATATGGTTGCTATTCCCTGAGCACACCATATTTTCCCACATAACCCAATGCCTTTGGACCCAAAGCTGTTCCCTCTACCCGGTATGCCCCTCTCTGAGCCACTCCCTAACACCCTCATCTTCCACCCCTTCTACCTCTTATCTTTGTTTTGATAATTCCTTTTTCCTCTTGAGGCTCAGGCTGGGCCATGTTTTCTAGGGTAGGCTCCAATGGGGGTCTCTGTGCCTCCACTGGAAATGAAATATAGTTAAATAATGCAGGACTGTGAATTCCTTCAGGGAGAAAATATGCCTTATCCTTATCCATCATCATGTCCCTAATGCTTAGCATAGTGGCTAGCACATGCTTGTTGCACGCAGGCATGTGTGAATAAATGAATTAATGAACGAATGATGAATGTTAAGTAAGGCAAGTCCATATTATGCGAAAAAATGAAGCAAAAAATTTAGGCTAGATTAAATAAGTAGTGTGAAGGCCTTAAAAGCCTTTCATCATAAAAATATGATTCAAGGGGTGCCTGGGTGGCTCAGTGGGTTAAAGTCTCTGCCTTTGGCTCAGGTCATGATCCCAGGGTCCTGGGATGGAGCCCTGCATCAGGCTCTCTGCTCAGCAGGGAGCCTGCTTCCTCCTCTCTCTCTTTCTGCCTGCCTCTCTGTCTACTTGTAATCTCTGTCTGTTAAATTAAAAAAATAATCTTTAAAAAATATGATTCAAGTGGTTTTAGAAGGATGATTGGGAAGGTTTATTCAAGAAGGCTTGAGGATGGGTCAGGAAACCACCTAGGAGAGTATCATAATAATCCTATAGTAATGTAATGATACTAGAAATAGTAATGGTAACAATTATATCTAACATTTATTCAATCCTATATGCCAGGCCATGGTTTTTTTGTTTTGTTTCATTTTCAGTTTTTTGGTTTTTTTAATTGAAGGATAGTTGACACACAGTGTTACCTAAAGCTTAAAGTGTACAACATAGTGATTCCACAAGTTTATACATTATGCTATGCTCACCACAGGTACAGCTACCATCTGTCACCATACACCACTTTGACTATATTCCCTATGTTACCTTAAGCTTAAAGTGTACAACATAGTGATTCCACAAGTTTATACATTATGCTATGCTCACCACAAGTACAGTTACCATCTGACACCATACACCACTTTGACTATATTCCCTAAGATAAAAGATATCTTTTATCTCCATGACTTATTCATTCCATAACCAAAAGTGCCAGGCACTGTTTTAAGTGTTTCATATATATTAACTTATTCTCACAAGAACCCCAGACTAAGGGATTAAAAAGGATATATGTAAAACACACATTATTTTTATCCCATTTCACACATAAGGAAGCTGAAATAAAGAGAGATTGGGTAACTTATCCAAGGTCATAAAGCTAGGAAGTGACAGAGATTAAAGGAAAACTATGAGATATTTCAAAGGGGAAAAGAAACACAGCTTGATAAAAGTCAAGATATAATGGGATGGGAAGAATAAATGAAACAAGATGGGATTGGGAGGGAGACAAACCATAAATGACTCTTAATCTCACAAAACAAACTGGGGGTTGCTGGGGGGAGGTAGGGTTGGGAAAGGGGGAGGGGGTTATGGACATTGGGGAGGGCATTTGCTATCATGAGTGCTGTGAAGTATGTAAACCTGGCGATTCACAAACCTGTACCTCTGGGGATAAAAATACATTATATGTTTATTAAAAAAAAATTGGAAGGGGAGGTGAACCATAAGAGACTATGGACTCTGAAAAACAACCTGAGGGTTTTGAAGGGCGGGGGTGGGAGGTTGGGGGAACCAGGTGGTGGGTAATAGGGAGGGCACGTATTGCATGGAGCACTGGGTGTTGTGCAAAAACAATGAATACTGTTATGCTGAAAAAAAATAAATAAATTTATTTTTAAAAAAAAGATATAATGGGATGGGAGAGGCAAAGGCCTTTAGGTTTCTCACCCAGGAAAAGAGAAAACTGAAGAAGTCAGGGTAAGAAGTCAGTTTGCTAAGAGATGTTATGGTTGTTGGGGACAAATAAGCCTTGATGACGTGACTGGACATCTCCATAAATATTCATAGCAAGCCTGCATAGACCTACTGAAAGTCTACTGTAACCGATTTGTCTAGGTTTAAGGAGTTGCAAACACGGATTTTATAGGACATTTTTAAAGGTATTGACTTTATATTCTGTTGGCAAAAGGGAGTCAGTGAAGCATCATAAACAGCATGTAAATGTGGTTTTAGTTCATTTGAGCAACCAACTGAAAGCTGGAATTGAGAAGGACTCAGTGAAGTCAGGGACATGGGTTAAGAGTTAAGGGTTTCTACACTTAAAAATGATTGAAGTGGTAAACTTAATATTACATATATTTTTCCACAATAAAAATTAAGAAGCTGTTTTAGGAGTCCAGGTAACAGATGATAAAGGCATCATCTGGGGAAGGGTCAGGGGAAATGTAATAAGGAAGATTTACTGAGTCATCCATCCCCCCAGTTATTCTAGCTAGACTCATAGGAGTTATTTATTATTTAACATTTATTGACCTGGTACTAAATGCCAGGCACTGTGCTGGGGCACAAAGATGAATAATAACCGCTATCTTCAACTGCATAATGCACTCAATTGTCTAGTGAGATAAACAGATACATATGCAATATTCATAATACAACATATCAGGGCAGCACTGGAGACAAGTCAAAGGCATTATGGAAGCACAGGGGAGGGCAACCTATTGGTTGTGGCAAACAGGGAGGAGTTCTGAGACATTGTGGCTCCTTTACTTAAGACAGTAAAGAAGATTTTGCCAGGTGAAGGAGAATTGGAGGGAGGAAGGGCATTCTGAGTAGAAAAGAACATATGAGGTGTTATTGAAATATTTGCTGGGATGCATAGAGGCACAAAGGAAGGGACTGAGAGGCCCTGGCACTCAAGGGACCCATGTTACTCCAGCACACCCACTCCTACCTTGACAGTAGCCATTCCCTTTGCCCATAAATGGTGGTGGAGCCCAGAATCCCAACCACCCCAGATGGGAAGAGCAGCCCTCTCAGGCAAAGCAGACAGCCTAATGCCTTTGGAGGCAGTGGGAGACAGCCCCTATGAAGTTCCTGGGTCCCACTCCAGAAGGCAAAGCAGTGGAGAGGGTCTTTCAGAAGATTTGGAAGACAGCGTAAACCTCAGGAATGGTGTAGTTATCACCAAGAGAAGACTATGGGTGGGGAAATGGAAGATTCCTCAGGTTAACTTTAGAATTTTATTAATGAGTGCTCATGGGACACAGCTTAGAGATTCCCAGAATAACTATAGTAGTCACCTGAGGGGAAACGAATTTCCAGGGGTGTCTCTAACAGTGGCTAAAGGCAGAAAAATGCATTGTGTACTGGATAAAAGCAGCCCTCTAAGTCAAGCATACTTGCTTTAAAATTTGCTCTACCAGCTAATAACTATCTGAACTTTTGTTAAGCTTTCTGAGCCTCTACTACTTTTTCTATAAAATGAAGATTATAATAATATCTGCTACATGATGCTTCCATGGCAACTAATAATAAGAACACCCCTGTTCTTTGCATAGTCCCTAACACAAGGTAAGTAAGGTTAGTCACTACAACCATTAGTACAGTCAGAAGAACGAGACATACAGAAATGGGGAGATCAGTGGTAACATTTTCATATTTATAAGGTAAATCAGTTATCTTTTTAAAAGAGTTAGTTTTCTAGATGTTTCCCTCCCATGGAGTGAAGGATACCTATGTAATTAGTCTTTTTAATGACTAAATATCTATTTTTGAAGCAAAAAATGGGGGAAGTTATAGGTTATTGAGAAATTGCTTTCAGTTTACTGGAAATGCAAAATAAAATGCCAACTATGTCTCAACATTAACTTTGGAGTGAACTAACTGACGATAATTTTCTATTTCTGTTCTTATTTTCATAGTTTCTTTGTTTAGTAAAAACCAAGTGGTCCAGTTAATGAAGTTAGTTCCATAAATGAAGTTGGCATCCTCAGAGATTCTTGCAGGGGAAGGGCTGATGTTTCACAAACAGGGTAAAGGAGCACACAGCAGCTATTTCTGGAGCTGAAAAAGGGAACATCAACACATTTCAGTTTTTCCCCTTGGGAAATTGTGCCAGGTACACATTTTACATTTTCTCATATTAGGAAGCTAAATATCTTAAAATATAGGAACTAATTCAGTTCCAGTGCTATATATTAACAATCCTAAATTACTCTTATCCTGTAAACCCAAAAGTTAAGTGAAATGAAGCTTTCTGTTTTTTTAATAAAGAGAAAAATAAAGCCAAGGAGGGAAATGATGCCTGCCTCCTTCAGAAGTAGAATTCTAAAGAATAAAAATATAATTTATAGGGAAAAACATAAAATTCATCTATGTGAAACTCAATCTTATATTCATTTTGGAAAACAATACTCCCAGTACTGTAATGAAACTGATGCCTTAAAAAAAAATTGAGAGTACATGGGGTGGCTCAGTTGGTTGATCGTCCAACTCTTAATCTCAGCTCAGGTCTTGATCTCAGGGTTGTGACTTCAAGCTCTGCACTGGAATCCATTCCCAGCCTGGAACCTACTTGAAAATTAAAAACGTACATACATACATACATACATACATACTGGGGGTACAAAATTATCTGACAATGTTAACAATTTCTGTCTTGTCCATTGAGACAAAAGGTCTTCAAAGCATGCAAACAAGTCAAATATAGTTAAGAGGGAACTGAATTCCAAGATATGGAGAAGAGTGAAAGACCACGGTTTATCGGTCACAATAAAGACTACCATACTTTCAGACCAAGATATATCACAGGATACAAAAGGAATGTGCAGGTGTAGTCAAGGACCCAGATAGATTATTAGTGAGAAATCATAGAGAGATAAAGCATCTTAAGACTTGAGAAAAAAAGACACCTCTCTCTTCCAAAAAGGTTAGCCCAAGAAACTACCGACAAATAAACTTTGTACCTATATCTAACAAAATCCTAAAATTATCTATGACTTGCCAATACTTCGGACACAAAAAAGTGGTCACAATGACTGACAGAGACCAGATGGGTTCACTAAAAGAAAGAATTGCTCAACTAAGCAGCAGTTAAGGAATTTCACAGATACCAAATACCAGGATTTTAGCAATGCAGTTTAAAAGCTTCTCAAAAACCCTCATGAACCAAGGACATATTCACATGCTTAATGTAGGTAAATTCATAGGTGGATGAATAATGTTAAAGATGAATGAGAATCTACTTAGAGGCTTAAGGAGTTTTGATCTGGTCTAGTTCTTTTCTGTAATGATGGTGAAAGGACACCAAGAAGGCACATAAATCACAATTGCATGATTATTTCATTGAATTAGAGAATAAAAAGACCTTTTTAAATTATAGAATAAATACTTCTGTAGAGGCAAATAGATCTTTGCCTTTTTTCCAAGACTGGTGAAAAATTGGGTCCAAAATAAGTAAGGTGAAATTTATGAAATATAAACAGAGAATTTTACCTACCAATTCAGAAGGCAAATATGTAAAGCATTTCTAACCTTATCTTTAGAACGACCCTGTGAGGTAGGTATTATATTGGTCATGTTGTAGATGATACAACCAAGGTTTGCTGAATTAGTAATTTTCCCAAGTTATATTACAGTTTCTTCCATTGTCACATCTCCATTTATTCAGTCTGACTTCCTCTTCCAGGAATCTTGTGATTACATTGGGCCTACCCAGGTAATCCAGGATGATCTCCTCATCTCAAAATCTCTAATTTAATCCTATCTGCAGAGTCTCTTTACATATGTATAAAGGAACATTCACAGCTTCCAGAGATCCAGACATGGACACATTTGAGGACTATTGTTCAGCCTAACCAAACTGTGCATAGTGAGCAAGGTGAGGAGTGGTTGGAGGTGACTAAGAACTAAATTACATGGGCCTTGAAAGCCGTCATAAGAATCTTGGGTTTTACCATATATTAAATGGAGAGCTATGCAGAGCAGTGACACAGCTGAACTTGTGTCTTTAGAGGATCACTGCAGTGGCTGTATCGAGAAGAGATACAGGGACACATGATACAAGAACTGTGAGAAGGTGCTTGCGGTGGTCTGGGAGACAGAGGTGGCAACTCATACCAGGCTGGTAACACTGAAAGTGGTCAGAAGTGGTTGGATTCTGGAGATAACTTTGAAGAATAGATCCAACATGACAGATTCTATGTGCTCAGAGAAAGAGTCAACCAAGGATTATTTCGTTTAAGTCTGAGCAGCTTGAATTGCCATCAACTCAAATGGAAACTTCTGTAAAAGGACTAGTGTTGGAGGGGTGGTTGGAATAGAGCCACACATTCTGCTTTTTAGTCAGTATTATCATGACTATTAGACATCTCAGTCAAGATATTGAATGGAGAATTGTATTTAGGAATCTGCAAGTTAGAAAAAAATTCAGAGTTACAAATATCAATATGGGCATATAGGAATTGTCAGCTCGTAGGTAATGTTTTCAGCCATAAGACTAGATGAGATCATCAAGGGGGTAAGTGTAAGATAAATAGGAAATGATCAAGGATACATTCTGGAGCACATCCTCATAAGGAGGATGAGAAGAAGGGAAGCCATAAACAGGGGCTAAGAGAAAATGACAGTGCAAATACAGTTTCCTGGAAGACAAGTAAAAGAATACGTATTTTAAGGATGATGAATTATTAAATGTGACCTGTGAGCTGAACCGTGAGTACTGGATTGACCAGCCCACGTGATCTGGGATAATATGATAACTCAGAGTGGTAATGGCCAAGACTCTGAACAGATATATCGATAAATCACTTAGAACAATCGCTGCATTTTTGGAATCAATCACTTGAGAATCTACTTAAAATGGTGATACCTAGGCACACCCCCCCCAAAAAAAAACCCCACACCACTCTGATTAGCATTTTGTAAGCTCTCCAGCTGAATCTAATGGGCAGGAAAGCTTGATACACACTAGTTTAGAACAATGCCAGCATCTAGAAAACTTTTTTGGTATGATTAAGTTGAGGAAGCTTGGTGGGAAGGGACAGGGTTTGTGGGGGAAAGAGAGTGGAAATTATTGTGCAATTGACAAATTGTAAATTTATTGCTCATTATCTAAGGGTTTCCTTGGCAAGTATATTTACATCATGTTTTCCTCATTCAGCGCACCAAAACTTTTGGTTCTTATACAAAAATTGAGTAGATACTTAGCTCTGCTCAGCAAACGTTGGACAAAGGCAAAGAAAATGTATCTAAGAGTGAGACTATACCTCCAAATAGTGGGCAAAGCCAGAATGCAAAGACTAAATAAGAGGCAATGAGAGTCACCTTCATCCCCAGTGACAATTTGCAGTGAAACTTTCTAAGCAGCTCTGAAAACAGTTTATACCACCACTTCAGACTGCCTGAAGAATTAAGATCACAGATAGGTTTTATTTCTTCTTTAGCTGATGTAACCCTATTCAAACTATTTTTCTCCCTCCTAGAAATCTTGCAGCTGTGAGTTTTAGGCCAAGTCGCATGTTTCAAATAAAGTTCAATAAAGAAGGCCTAATTCAGATAACAAGAGACTCTCTGAGATTCTTTATATACCAGCTGTTAACTTTTGTGTTGAAATGCTCGTTGGATATTTGATGCTTTCCTTTAATTCAGAAAAGCACTTAAAGCACTTAGGGAAGCACTGGATTGATTTTCAATTTGGGAATTCCATGTCTGCAGAGCAACTCAGAAATAGTTCAATAAAATTTTGTGAGTAAGTTTTCTGCTCTAGCAAGCAGGTAAAATGGAGTTAAAATGCATTCTGGAAAGACAAAAGTTTGCTTATGATACAGTAAGATGTTCACACAGAAAGAAACATGCATGCAATCAGGAAGGAAATCGATGCAAGCCCCCCAGAAGGAGGATTCCAAAGTTACTCGAGGGAGTCAAAGATTAAAAGTTGGGGTGGCAATTTAAAAGAAAAAGGAAAAAGGAATGAGAGAGATCCCTGATCAGACAGAACAGGTAGATAAAAGAAAAAAGAACTAATGATTAGGAATAGGAGAGACAAGAAATGAAAGAAACAGTCAAAAAAGAGAGTCCCCAAACAAGAGAGAAGAGGCATAAGAAGGTCCATTAATATGGCAAACTTTGGGGCAGGGAAAGGAAAAGGAGTGTGCCTGGAACCAAAAGGGACAGTGGTTATGCCAGCAGCTGGGAGAAAGCCACTCATATCCTGTTTTGAAGGAGGAAAAAGGTCAAACTCCCTATTTTCTGTCATTGCTGATGACTTTTGAAACTGTTATCTCTACAGCAAAAAAAGCATCAGAGTAAAACAAAACCATCTGTAGATGACAGAAATTGAAACAGTTGTGGCTGACTTATTACTGATCATTTTCAAATGTGAAAGGTCTGGTGAAAGTTCATAACAAGAGTGGTGTAATTGACAAGCAAATTTGACTTATATGTGGCATGAAAAACAAGATAACAACGTCCTTTCAAGACGCTTCAGTAAATGTCTATAAGGACCACACATAAGCCTATTTGCAAAGAAGTCGGTGGATGTTGTATCTGATTTGTAAAATTAAATGAAGATACGGAAGAAATACTTTTGAGATAGAATAATCCTGAGACATAACACACATACCAACAGTATGCAAATAGTATGTTAAGAATATCCTAAGATCATCGAGTAAAGAGATCTAGTAAGTCTGGAGTACATCATAAAATTTAAAGCATGAATCTGATGTACATCCTCACTGAGAGTCACTGGCCTAGAAGATATTAGATCCAAATGAAGCATGCTTATAGCCAATAAGAATTTTAAATGATAACTGAAATCTATGAGTAATAACACTTTAGCATTTAGTTTCATGTCTCAATATCATCAGACAAAATAGCACCAAGCAGAAACATGTCATGGATAGAAAAAGCATTGACAATTCCCTAGGAACTTCATATACAGGATGCAATTTCTGAATTATTTATATTAATAATATTTTGTTTATAAAAAGTTTTACCTCAGGGAGAATAAACATCTCTTTTGATTCAACAACTCTTCTCATGTAACACATTGATAGGAATACAGATTTCTTTCTTTTTTTTTTTAAAGATTTTATTTATCTGGCAGGGAGAGATCAGGTATTTTATTTATTTGACAGTGAGAGATCAGATTATTTGACAGCAGAGAGGCAGGCTGAGAGAGAGGGGGAAACAGGCTCCCTACTGAGCAGAGAGCCAAATGCAGAGCTCCATCCCAGGACCCTGGGATCATGACCTGAGCCAAAGGCAGAGGCTTTAACCCACTGAGCCACCCAGGTGCCCCTCATTGTGCTTTTCAGTATTCTACAACATACTGGGACTTTAGGGCAAATCTTGCAAGACCATGAGAACTAATTTTATAAGAAACAGAATACAAGGCTTTCACCATTACTACCCTCAAATGAACCAATAAACAGGCATTTTTTAAAGTTCTCCATTTTAGTTGCCAATACAGTTAAATACCAGTAGACATAACACACATGAGCAAACTCTTTGGTGTCCTTGATAAATCTTCAGGGTGTAAATGGGTCTGAAGAACCCCCCCCCCAAAAAGAGGAAAAGGAACAAAGAAGTACTGTATTAGGGAAAAAATTATTATTTCCCTTGAAAATAGAAGTACATATATTGTTCTATTTTCTCTGTTACTATTGCTCCTAGTAGTCTCAATCAACAATACTAATGATAATTTTTTTTCAGTGTTCCAAGATTCATTGTTTATGCACCACACCCTGTCTTCCATGCAACATGTGCCCTCCTTAATACCCACCACCAGGCTCACCCGTCCCCCCATCCCTCTCCCCTCCAAAACCCTCAGTTTGTTTCTCAGAGTCCACAGTCTCTCATGGTTTGTCTCCCCCTCTGATTTCCCCCAACTCATTTCTTCTCTCCATCTCCCAATGTCCTCCATGTTATTCCTTATGCTCCACAAGTAAGTGAAACCATATGATAATTGACTCTCTCTCTCTGCTTGTCTTATTTCACTCAGCATAAAATCTTCCAGTCCCGTACATGTTGATACAAAACTTGGGTACTCAATCTTTCTGATGGCTGCATAATATTTCATTGTATATATGTACCTTATCTTCTTTATCCATTTGTCTGTTGAAGGGCATCTTTGGAGAAAGGGGAAGCATCTTCACTGTGGGTAGGAATGCAAGTTGGTGCAGCCACTTTGGAAAACAGTGTGGAGAGTCCTCAAAAAATTAAAAATAGAGCTATCCTATGACCCTGCAATTACACTACTGGGTATTTACCCCAAAGATACAGATGTAGTGAGAAGAAGGGCCATATGTACCCCAATAATCATAGCAGCAATGGCCTCAATTGCCAAACTGTGGAAAGAACTAATAACATTTTTTTTGCAAAAGAAGCCTTTAATTTAATTTTTTTCAGTGTTCGAAAATTCATTGTTTATGCACCACACCCAGTGCTCTATGCAATACATGCCCTCCATAATACCCACCACCAGGTTCACCCAACCTCCCACCCCCTCCCCTCCAAAACCCCAGTTTTTTTTTCTCAGAGTCCACAGTCTCTCATGGTTTGTATCCCCCTACAATTTCCCCCAGCTCATCTCTCCTCTCCGTGTCCCAACATCCTCCGTGTTATTCCTTTTTCTCCGCAAGTAATTGAAGCCATATGGTACTTGACTCTCTCTGCTTGACTTATTTCACTCAGCATAATCTCTTCCAGTCCGTCCAAAAGTTGGGTACAAAAGTTGGGTATTCATCCTTTCTGATGGAGGCATAACGCCCCATTGTATATATGGACCATAACTTCTTCAACCATTTGTCTGTTGAAGGGCATCTTAGTTCTTTCCAGTTTGGCAACTGTGGCCATTGCTGCTACGAACATTGGGATACAGATGGCCCTTCTTTTCACCACATCAGTATCTTTGGGATAAATACCCAGTAGTGCAATTGCAGGGTCATAGGGAAGCTCCATGTTTAATTTCTTAAGGAATCTCCACACTGTTTTTCAAAGGGGCTGCACCCACTTGCATTCCCACCAACAGTGTAAGAGGGTTCCCCTTTCTCCACATCCTCTCCAACACTTGTTGTTTATTGTCTTGTTGATTTTGGCCATTCTAACTGGTGTAAGGCGGTGTATCTCAATGCGGCTTTGCTTTGAATCTCCCTGCCAATGATGATGAACATTTTTTCATGTGTCTGTTAGCCATTTGTATGTCTTCTTTGGATTATTGTCTGTTCATGTCTTCTGCTGAGTTTCAGGAGTTCTTTACAGACCTTGGATATCAGCCCTTTGTCTGTAGTGTCATTTGCGGTTCTCTTTTCCCATTCCGTGGGTTGCCTCTTTGTTTTGTTGACTGTTTCCTTTGCTGCGTAGAAGCTTTTGATTTTGATGAAGTCCCAAAGTTCACTTTCGCTTCTGTTTCCTTTGCCTTTGGGGACATGTCTTGAAAGAAGTTGCTGTGGCTGATAATGATAACTTTTTTTTTTAAAGATTTATTTATTTGACAGATAGAGATTACAAGTAGGCAGAGTGGCAGGCGGAGAGAAAGAGAGAGGAGGAAGCAGGCTCCCAGCTAAGCAGAGAGCCTGATGCGGGGCTTGATCCCAGGACCCTGGGATCATGACCTGAGCTGAAGGCAGAGGTGTTTGTTTTTTTTTTTTTTTTTTTTTAAATTTTTATTTTTATTTGTTTATTTACACCATAACAGTGTTCATTGTTTTGGCATCACACCCAGTGCTCCATGCAGTACGTGCCCTCCCTATTACCCACCACCTGGTTCCTCAACCTCCCAACCCCCCCACCCCCCCCGCCGCCCCTTCATAACCCTCTAGTTGTTTTTCAGAGTCCATAGTCTCTCATGGTTCATCTCCCCTTCCAGTTTCCCTCAACTCCCTCTCCTCTCCATCTCCCCATGTCCTCCATGTTATTTGTTATGCTCCACAAATAAGTGAGACCATATGATACTTGACTCTCTCTGCTTGACTTATTTTGCTCAGCATAATTTCTTCCAGTCCCGTCCATGTTGCTACAAAAGTTGGGTATTCATCCTTTCTGATGGAGGCATAATACTCCATTGTGTATATGGACCACATCTTCCTTATCCATTCATCCGTTGAAGGGCATCTTGGTTCTTTCCACAGTTTGGCAACCGTAGCCATTGCTGCAATAAACATTGGGGTACAAATGGCCCTTCTTTTCACTACATCTGTATCTTTGGGGTAAATACCCAGCAGTGCAATTGCAGGGTCATAGGGAAGCTCTATTTTTAATTTCTTCAGGAATCTCCACACTGTTCTCCAAAGTGGCTGCACTAACTTGCATTCCCACCAACAGTGTAAGAGGGTTCCCCTTTCTCCACATCCTCTCCAACACACGTTGTTTCCGGTCTTGCTAATTTTGGCCATTCTAACTGGTGTTAGGTGGTATCTCAATGTTGTTTTAATTTGAATCTCCCTGATGGCTAGTGATGATGAACATTTTTTCATGTGTCTGATAGCCATTTGTATGTCTTCGTTGGAGAAGTGTCTGTTCATATCTTCTGCCCATTTTTTGATATGATTATCTGTTTTGTGTGTGTTGAGTTTGAGAAGTTCTTTATAGATCCTGGATATCAACCTTTTGTCTGTACTGTCATTTGCAAATATCTTCTCCCATTCCGTGGGTTGCCTCTTTGTTTTGTTGACTGTTTCCTTTGCTGTGCAGAAGCTTTTGATCTTGCAGAAGTCCCAAAAGTTCATTTTTGCTTTTGTTTCCTTGGCCTTTGGAGACATATCTTGAAAAAAGTTGCTGTGGCTGATATCGAAGAGGTTACTGCCTATGTTCTCCTCTAGGATTCTGATAGATTCCTGTCTCACGTTGAGGTCTTTTATCCATTTCGAGTTTATCTTTGTGTATGGCATAAGAGAATGGTCGAGTTTCATTCTTCTACATATCGCTGTCCAGTTTTCCCAGCACCACTTATTGAAGAGACTGTCTTTTTTCCATTGAATATTTTTTCCTGTTTTGTCGAAGATTATTTGACCATAGAGTTGAGGGTCCATATCAGGGCTCTCCACTCTGTTCCACTGGTCTATGTGTCTGTTTTTATGCCAGTACCACACTGTCTTGGTGATCACAGCTTTGTAGTAAAGCTTGAAATCGGGTAACGTGATGCCGCCAGTTTTGTTTTTGTTTTTCAACATTTCCTTAGCAATTCGGGGTCTCTTCTGGCTCCATACAAATTTTAGGATTATTTGCTCCAGCTCTTTGAAAAATATCGGTGGAATTTTGATCGGAATGGCATTAAAAGTATAGATTGCTCTAGGCAGTATAGACATTTTAACAATGTTTATTCTTCCAATCCAAGAGCATGGAACAGTCTTCCATCTTTTTGTGTCTTCTTCAATTTCTTTCATGAGTGTTTTGTAGTTCCTCGAGTATAGGTCCTTTACTTCTTTGGTTAGGTTTATGCTCAGGTATCTTATGGTTCTTGGTGCTATAGTAAATGGAATCGATTCTCTAATTTCCCTTTCTGTATTTTCATTGTTGGTGTATAAGAAAGCCACTGATTTCTGTACATTGACTTTGTATCCTGCCACGTTACTGAATTGCTGTATGAGTTCTAGTAGTTTGGGGGTGGAGTCTTTGGGGTTTTCCATATAAAGAATCATGTCATCTGCGAAGAGAGAGAGTTTGACTTCTTCCTTGCCAATTTGGATACCTTTTATTTCTCTTTGTTGTCTGATTGCTGTTGCTAGGACTTCTAATACTATGTTGAACAAGAGTGGTGAGAGTGGGCATCCTTGTCGTGTTCCTGATCTCAACGGGAAGGCTGCAAGCTTTTTCCCATTGAGGATGATATTTGCTGTGGGTCTTTCATAGATAGATTTTATGAAGTTCAGGAATGCTCCCTCTATCCCTATACTTTGAAGCGTTTTCATCAGGAACGGATGCTGGATTTTGTCAAATTTTTTCTGCATCAATTGAGAGGACCATGTGGTTCTTCTCTCTTCTCTTATTGATGTGTTCTATCACACTGATTGATTTGCGAATGTTGAGCCAACCTTGCAACCCAGGGATGAATCCCACCTGGTCATGGTGGATAATCTTTTTAATGTGCTGCTGGATCCTGTTTGCTAGGATCTTGTTGAGAATCTTTGCATCCATATTCATCAGTGATATTGGTCTGAAATTCTCTTTTTTGGTAGGGTCTTTGCCTGGTTTGGGGATCAGGGTAATGCTGGCTTCATAAAAAGAGTCTGGAAGTTTTCCTTCTGCTTCAATTTTTTGGAACAGCTTCAGGAGAATTGGTGTTATTTCTTCTTTGAAAGTTTGGTAGAATTCCCCAGGGAATCCGTCAGGTCCTGGGGTCTTGTTTTTTGGGAGGTTTTTGATCACTGCTTCAATCTCATTACTAGATATCGGTCTATTCAGGTTGTCAATTTCTTCCTGGTTCAATTTTGGGAGTTTGTAGCTTTCCAGGAATGCATCCATTTCATCTAGGTTGCTTAGCTTATTGGCATATAACTGTTGGTAATAATTTCTGATGATTGTTTCTATTTCCTTGGTATTAGTTGTGATCTCTCCCTTTTCATTCATAATTTTATTAATTTGGGCTTTCTCTCTTTTCTTTTGGATTAGTGTGGCCAGTGGTTTATCGATCTTATTGATTCTTTCAAAAAACCAGCTTCTAGTTTCATTGATCCGTTCTACTGTATCTCTCGTTTCTACCTCATTGATCTCTGCTCTAATCTTGATTATTTCCCTTCTTGCGTGTGGAGTTGGTTTGATTTGTTGTTGATTCTCCAGTTCTTTAAGGTGTAGAGATAGCTGGTGTATTCTGGATTTTTCAATGTTTTGAGGGAGGCTTGGATGGCTATGTATTTCCCCCTTAGAACCGCCTTTGCTGTATCCCATAGGTTTTGGACGGAGGTGTCTTCATTCTCATTGGTTTCCATGAATTGTTTAAGTTCGTCTTTGATCTCCTGGTTGATCCAAGCATTCTTAAGCAAGGTGGTCTTTAGCTTCCAGGTGTTTGAGTTCCTTCTGAACTTTTCCTTGTGATTGAGCTCCAGTTTCAAAGCATTGTGATCGGAGAATATGCAGGGAATAATGTCAGTCTTTTGGTATCGGTTGAGTCCTGCTTTGTGACCCAGTATGTGGTCTATTCTGGAGAAGGTTCCATGTGCACTTGAGAAGAATGAGTATTCTGTTGTTTTAGGGTGGAATGTTCTGTATACGTCGATGAGGTCCATCTGGTCCAATGTTTCATTCAATGCTCTTATTTCTTTATTAATTTTCTGCTTCGATGATCTGTCTATTTCTGAGAGAGGTGTATTAAGATCTCCTACTATTATTGTATTCATATCAATATGACTCTTTATCTTGATTAATAGTTTTCTTATGTAATTGGGTGCTCCCATATTGGGGGCATAGATATTCACAATTGTTAGATCGTCTTGTCGGATAGTCCCTTTAAGAATTATGTAGTGTCCTTCTGTATCTCTGACTACAGTCTTTAGTTTAAAATCTAATTTATCTGATATGAGAATCGCTACCCCGGCCTTCTTTTGAGGCCCATTGGCATGGAAGATGCTTCTCCATCCCTTCACTTTCAGTCTGGGTGTATCCTTAGGTTCAAAATGGGTCTCTTGTAGACAACATATGGATGGGTCCTGTCGTTGTATCCAATCTGCAACCCTGTGTCGTTTTATGGGCGCATTTAGGCCATTCACATTGAGAGTGATTATTGAGAGATAGGTTTTTATTGACATCGTGTTGCCTTTGAAGTCTTTCTGTCTATAGATTGTTTCTATATTTCTGTTCAATGATATTCTTAGGATTTTTTCTCTTTTATAGGACCCCCCTTAATATTTCCTGCAGTGTCGGTTTGGTGGTTGCATAGTCTTTTAAGCCTTGCCGGTCTTGGAAACTCTTTATCTCTCCTTCCATTTTAAATGTCAGTCTTGCTGGATAGAGTATTCTTGGTTGCATGTTCTTCTCATTTAGTACTCTGAATATATTTTGCCAGCCCTTCCTGGCTTGCCAGGTCTCTGTGGAAAGGTCTGACGTTATTCTAATGGGCTTTCCTCTGTATGTAAGGAGCTTCTTTGTCCTAGCTGCTTTTAAGAGGGTCTCTCTTGAAACATAATTCCCCATTTTAACGATAAGGTGCCATGAGGACTTTCGAGAATCTAAAATCTTGGGAGGAAATCTTTCTGCCTCTAGTACATGAACATTGTTTCCATTCGTGAGACTGGGAAAATTTTCATAGACGACTTCTTCCACTATATCTTCTAGACTTCTTTCTTTTTCTTCCCCTTCAGGGATTCCAATAATTCTGATGTTGGAACATTTCATGGCATCGTTTATTTCCCTGATTCTGTTTTCGTGGCTTCTGAGCTGTTTGTTCCAGGCTTCCTCCTGATCCTTTCTCTCTATCTGTTTGTCGTCCAGATCACTAATTCTATCTTCTGTCTCAGTTACCCTAGCTTTTAGAGAATTTAGATTGGATTGGAACTCATTGAGAGCATTTTGAACATCATCCCTGGTGGCTTTCAGTTCTGCCCTAACATTGTGAACATCATCCCTGGTGGCTTTCAGTTCTGCCCTAATCAATTCTGTTTGGTCATCCATGGCTTTCTCCAACCTAGCTATTGCCTGGATAATTGTTAGTCTGAATTCCTTTTCTGACATATTGTCTATGTCGATAGCCATTAGCTCTGTTGCAGAAGGCCCATCCTCTGTATTTTTCTTCTGTTGGGTATTCCTCCTCCTAGTCATTTTGGTAAGAGATGACTAAACAGATGCAGCTGGACTTATCGATTGTGGTGCAGTCAATGTGCACCCTGGAACGCTTCTGTGCAATCAGGATTCCCCACCCAAATGAGAGAAAAAAGAAAAGAAAAAGAAATAGAGAAGAAGAAAGAAAAAAAAGGGGGGGAAAGAAAAAAGGAAAAAAAAAGAGAGAGAGAGATAGGGAAAAAAAAGGGAAGATAAAAGAGAAGGCTAAGCTCAAATGGGCCACAAGGTAAGATTTGTGGAGTATACAAACAAAAACAGACAGACAAAAAGAGTGATAAAAGTATATGACAAGAGGAAAAAATATGTATATATAAGCAAAAAAAAAAGGGGAAGAACCTCATCAGAAAGAACCCCAAGTATAAGGTTTATATATTATCAGGACAAACACAAATTCACAGAAACACTGACAGAAGGAAAAATTGGGAGAATGGTTATAGATTCTCAGTGTGGGTGAGGAAGGTTATTTTGATTCTTCCTGAAGGTATCTTGATGTTTTTGTTAAGGGACTCAACTTTCCTAAGTTACAGGGGGATTAGAAACTGGTTTGCCTATAGGGGTAGCATTGATTGGGGAAAGGGGATTACCTTGAAGTTTAACTCTATATGTATAGTAGAAAATAAAAATTAAAAAAGAATAAACTAGACTAAACTAAGTTAAAATTAAAAAGAATTAAAAAAATAGAAAAACAAAAGAAAAACACGGGTATATGTATCAAAAAGTTCAGGTTAGAAGGTTATTAAAGAATTTGATGTACTGGACATCTCAGTGTGATGGTAAATAGGTTAAAAATTATCTGTATGTATAAAAAAAAAAAGAACCAGAATATTGGTAAAGAGTTAAAAATAAAAGTTGTATTTATGAAGTAGTGGTGATTGTTCTCTTGTAGTCTTTTTTTTTTTTTTTTCTTCCTTCCTGGTTGGTTTTCTGGGGGAGGGGCCTGCCACGTGGGTTTTCAGACAATGATGTTCCCTGAGTTAGGTCCTCCCGCTCCCCTCAAGGGGGTGAGCTCTTTTTTTTTCAGGAAACTTTTTTTTTTCAGCCTTTTGTTCTCTGGGGGTTTTTATGTTCTTTCATCTGCTTTCTCTCGCCTTGACAGCTTTTGATGGTTTTTGGAGGTTTAGAGGAGAGCAAACAGCACCCCAACCTCCCTCTCAGAGAGAAGCCTCAGACTGTTTTGCAAAAGCTGCTGGCAGAGTCGGTTCTGAGTCACTGTCCCTGGGGATGAAGGAGCTCCTCGTTGTACCCAAAACCAGGGCCGCGGTGGCTGTCTAGGCAGCTCCAGACCGCCAGAGAGGTTCCGAGCAGAGATCGCACACTGAGATTTTCCCGCTGTCCCGGGCTGGGGATGTCTGGTTTTTCCGGCTGCCAGAGCTCCAGGCTAGCGCCTATGAGCACCTATCCCAAGGGAGGGTGTGGGACGCGCGCATTTCAGGATTGCCTTCTTGCCAGGCTCCCAGCCCCTCACGGGAGCCAGACCCCACTCGTTCTTGGGCGCGCTGGCATTCAAGCGCACTGGCGGCTCAGGGACGGGGACCTGATTTCTCCGCCGCACTCTCTCTGACTCCGCGCCAGGGGAGGCTGTCCTGGGTCCGGGGACTTAGGTCCCTGACCCTAACCGCCCAGGTTCCCACTATTACCCCCCTGTGATCCTTTGCTGTTTGTTTTTTGAGTGCTTTCAACCAGACTCCAAGTTAATGCTGGTCCCCAGACGCAGAGCACTCTGGTATTGGGGTGTTACTTTGCGATCGGTCACCTCTGGTGGCTCCCTCCCCCTTTTGTTTATCTTCTGCTATCAGTTGGACGTTCCCAGTCTGCTTTACCTGCCACTGGCGTCTTCTGCTCCTGTAGAGATCCAGACGTGTATAATTCTGATCTCAGGCTGATTTCATGAGTGGTCGGAGTTCTTTGGTAGGTAATCAGCTCACTTTAGGGTACAGGTTGAAATGGTGCCTCCTCCTACTTCCCCGCCATCTTGACTCCCCCAAGGCAGAGGTTTTAACCCACTGAGCCACCCAGGTGCCCCTGATAATGATAACTTTTAACCTAACTAACTGACTTCTATTTCACAGAGAAAATTTGGTTGTGGATAATGGAGAACAGTCTGCCACAAATCAGCATTTTAGCCACAAGCAGAACTCATAAGTATACATAACACAACTTTCTATAGACACATGCTTGCTACAGCCTAATACACATTCTAAATGTGGCAGAACTTAACCAAAGATAAAGCCTATCTCTAGCATATTAAAAGCAAAAGCATATAAACATGAAAGTGTGCTTTCATCACTTTTTTCATCAGTGTTTCTATGTTCTTACTTAGAAATGATTTAGGTATCCAGGATTATTCACTGATTAGCTCCGTTTAATTAATCTAAGGTTTCAAGTTCCCTTGAACTTTTTCAAGTTCCCAAGATCTTTTTTTTTTAATAATTGAGACAAAATTTATATACCATAGAATTCCCCATTTAACATGTACAATTCAGTCGGTTTTGGTATATTTGCAAGATTGTACAACCATCACCATTAACCAATTCCAGAATATTTTCATCATTCCCAAAGAAAACCCCATCCCCTTTCCCCCACTCTCAGCGATCACTAATATGCTTATTGTATGTCTATATGTTTTACCTATTCTGTACATTTCATATGACCTTTTGTTTCTGGCTCCTTTCAATCAGCATGATGTTTTCAAGGTTCATCCATGGTACCATATATATCAGTATTTCCTTCCTTTTTATGGCCAAATAATATTCCATTGTATGAATATACCACATTATGTATACCTCTATCAGTTGATGGATATATGGTTTTTTTCTACATTAGGCTATTAATAACACTGCTATGAATGTATGTGTACAAGTCTTGATATGAACATATGATTGGATTTTCTGGAATGGAACGTGGGAGTTGGAGTTTCTAGATCATATGATAGCTCTGCATTTAATTGTTGAAGAAAAACAAAACTATTTTCCACAGCAGCTGCATTATTTTGCATTCATATTAGCAATGTCTGAGAGTTCTTATTTTTCTACATTCTCACAAATGGTCATTATTATGTGCTTTTGATTATAGCCATCTCAATGTTTGTGAAGTGGTATTTCATTGTAGTTTTTAATTGCAATCCCCTAGTGATTAATGATGTTAAGCATCTTTTTCATGTACTTACTGGTCATTTGTATATATTTATTAAATGTCTATTCACATCCCTTGCCCATTTCTCAATTCATTATTTGTCTTTTTATTGTTAAGTTCCCTAAAGATCTTAGAAATTCAAGCTGGCATACTAGAAAACACGATTCCTATGGAAATAAGGTGTTTCAAGATAGTGTGTTGAATGTTAATGAATTTTAAATACATAGAATCACATTTTTATAACCAATCTGTATAGGTTTACAGAAAGCATACCCAATAGAATTGAGAAAGCACTTTTATATTATATTTAACATTGGTAAATTAAAGTAAATATCGCTGTTATCATACCAAAATTACTCAACTAGTCATATTTGCCAAAATTTTACCTTAATTATATGAACTTGGATTCTTAAAATGTTTCTTAGTTTCTGTATGAGCATCTTAAAAAATTATAGCACATTGGAAGTATTATTCAAGTTCTGTATATTCTTGGAATTTGGGGAATATCCAAAGTACACATTTCTCTCTCTAAGTTCATTGGAATAGAGCTCCTTTATTTTTCTGTTTACTCTTTCTCTCTGTCTTTTAGCATCAGGAGCACATTCTCCTCCTTCTGCCTTTATGAGTAGTCTGACCATGAAACATTGCTGCCTGCCTGACTTTCCTCATTCCTCACAGCTTTTCTTCCTTAGGACAGGTTCCATCCCCTATTTTCCTGATCTTTGTTGTATCAGAAACTTCCCCTCTACCTAGTCTTCTTTTTTTGTTAAGTGTTGTTTATATCTGAGCCTTTTCTGTCATTACTTTGTTTCCATGCTTACTTGTTTTTGTCTTTTTTCACCTCCCACTACCATAGGCAAATGGATGGAAGGGCAGTACTTCAATCATTTGCTTAAATATTGCTTTAGACTTTATTCTAATCAAACTTTCTTAATCTCACTTTCATGCCTCATCTGTCTCAAATTTCTCTTAATTTTCATTGAAACACTTAATGTTACAAATGGTATAATACAAACATCCATTCTCTGTCATTTGAAATAATATTTAAAGTATTTTTTATTTACTATTTTTCCCTACCTTCTTTCTTCATGAGAGTCTTGGAGACAGGTATCAGGAAGGAAGGGGAGCCAGGAGGGAGAAGAGAAGGGAAGGAGGGAGAGAAAAGAACAAAAAGACAAAGAGAAGGAAAAAGAAGGGAAGTCTCTTCTGCTGTTTGGAATCAGCAGACCAAACTCCTTGTTCCCACCTTCCTGCATTAAAATACTTTGACTTTGCTCCATACATTTTGTAAAACATCTTTGTGACATAATTACAAGAGCTTAAAAATGTAATAATAGGTTTGTCCATCAATAAAGCTTGCTCCTCAAATTGTTCTTTCATCTGAGTGAGAAAGATTCTTTTTGTGAGAGACCTAGCCAAGGACAAAGGTGAAGTCTGGAGTTCTAGAAAAGGGCTCTCCTGACAGCTGAAAGGTCCCATGAGTACTGGGCTGAAAAGCAAGCCAACAGCTTTGTTGTTAATGGATGTTAATTGTAGACCCAACAGAACTCTAGGCACTATGGACCATGAAGATGTACACAATAGAGTACCTGCCCTTGAGCAGTTTATAGTAAATGGTGCTACTGAATTAAGCGTCAATACACACTAGAACATAAGGGTACACAAGAATGAATGTATCAGTGCCGGGAAGGTGAGGACTGTGGACAGAAGTGGGATTGGAACAGTTTCATAAATGAGACTGACTTGAACTGTGTCTGGAAGGGATGGAAGGATTGGCTGGATTGAGGACAAGAAGGAGAGAGGTGGTCATTATTATCAAAGAAATATAAACCAACCCAGAGGAAGGAAAAGATAATACAGAGTATTAAGGAAATATTGAAGAAGACAAAAGTGGAAACATTCTCAAGGGCCTTGAATGCCAGACTGAGGATGCTGAATGTCCCTCTTTTTATCCTGTCTCAACATAAAGAAGGACAGTAATTTCTGAACAGGACTTCTTTGTCTAAGATCCAGCCTGAGCTGCAATGGTCTTGTTCCTACCCATACTCCCCCCACCACCCTTTTCTTGCTACAGCTGTTTCCTTCGTGTATTTGCTTTAAATGTCCACTTCCTCATAACACCTTGTACATGTAATCTACTCCCCTTTAATATTCTATCATAGCATCTCTGACTTGTTTGCATATAATTAATTCAACCACCAAGAGCAACTCTATGTTTATTTATCTGCCCAGCCCCTCTGGCAGTAGTACCAAGTGTCACAAACTCAAGGTCCACATCCTCTGTATTTGCTTACAATGTTTTCTTTTCTTTTTTTTAAAAGATTTTATTTATTTATTTGACAGAGATCACAAGTAAGCAGAGAGGCAGGCAGAGAGAGAGAGAGAGGAGGAAGCAGGCTGTCCACAGAGCAGAGAGCCCGATGCGGGGCTCAATCCCAGAACCCTGGGATCATGACCTGAGCCGAAGGCAGAGGCTTTAACCCACTGAGCCACCCAGGCACCCGCTTACAATGTTTTCTTGATAATAAGGGCCACCTTTCTCCAGCCCTTCTTATCTCAGTCCAGCCAAATATTTCCTTCCCTTCCAGACCCAGCTCAAGCCATTCTCATCCACAAAATTGTTCCAGCCCATTTCTGTCCACAGTACATCAAGAAGAGAAGGCCAACACTGCCATGAAACATCAACTTTGTAAGCAGTCAAAAAATAGGAAGTAACCCTAGGAAAGAAAGGAATAGGAGAAACAATGTCCCAGTCACAGAAAGAAGAGTTTCAAACAGGAGGTGATAAATAGCCTTAGAAAACTTACAAATATAGAGTGACAACAGAGGGCCTCTCACTTAGAAATAACCATGGATCTTTAAGAGACAGTTTCATTGGGGTGGTAGGGATGGAAAACATTTTGTCAGGGTTAAGAGTGTGCTTTTGAGAAGGCTGAAAAAAGAAAGGGGTAAGCTTGCATTTGAGGAAGGCAGAAATATGGAGAGTTAACAAGAGAAAGATTAAAAACATAGGGTCAAGAAGAGATGGCTGATGGTGCTGAAAAAGACAGTTGCGGGAATCATTAGCAATGCATTGTTAAAGGAAGCTTCAGAACATTCCTCCCAGAATTGCCAAGACTGCATAAGGCAGCAACCTGAAATCACATTTGCTAATTCCTCACATGTTGGAACAATAGCAAAAGGCCATAAAAGAGACCTGACGAGCAATAGGTCTATGTTAATAAGACATTGAAGAATGAGCATGAAAGAATGGGAGGGTTTTCTGTATCACAAAGCCCAGCCGTACCCATTCATCTTCTCCTCCAGGTATCTTTACAAAAATAAATCTACATGGCTCTCATTCACATACATAAGAAAAGGTTTTGCACAATCTTTCCCTATAACATCATATAATTTCAGATATGAAAGGTACATTAAAAATATCTAGTCTACAATTCAATAACAAAAACCCAGAAAAATCCAATTTAAAAATGGGCAGAAGATCTCAATAGACATTTCTTCAAAGAAGACATATAGATGACCAACAGACACATGAAAAGATACTCACCATCATTAACCATGAGGAAAATGCACATCCAAACCACAATGAGGTGTCACCTTACACCAGTCAGAATGGCTATTATCAAAAACACAAGAAATGACAAGGGTTGGCAAGCCTGTGGCAAAAAGGGAATGCTCATAGTGTTGGTGGGAATGTAAATTGATACAGCCACTGTGGAAAAGAGTATGGAGGTTCTTCAAAAAATTAAAAATAGAACTACTCTATGACCCAGTTATTGCACTGCTAGGTATATAGCCCCCAAATACAAAAACACAAATTCAGAGGGATACATGCACCACTATGTTTATTGCAGCATTATTTACAACAACCAAACGATGGAAGCTGTCCAAGGGCCCATCAATAGATGAAAGGATAAAGAAGATGTGAACCATAAAAGGAATGAAATCTTGCCATTTGCAACAACGTGGATGGAGCTAGAGAGCATTATGCTAAGTGAAATAAGTCAGTCAGAGAAAGACAGATACCATATGATCTCATTCATACGTGGAATCTAAGAAACAAAACAAACAAGCAAAGGAAAAAGAGAGACAGACCAAGAAACAGAGGGAGGTGGACCGGGGGACAAGGGAAGTAGGGGATGGGGATTAAAGTGTGTACTTTGATGAGCACTAAATAATTGTATAGAATTATTGAATCACTATATTGTACACCTGAAACTAACATAACACTGTATGTTAGCTATACTGGAACTAAAATCAAAAACATAATATAAGAAAAGAAAATGAAAACACTAAGTCGAAAAGGTATGTATACCTCTATGTTCATTGTAGCATTATTTACAATAGCTGTGATACAGAAGCAACCGAAGTGTCCATTGATAGATGAATGAATAAAGAATATGTGGATATATATCCAACAGTAATAACTTGAGCATAAAAAATAATGAAATCTGGGCACCTGGGTGGCTCAGTTGGTTAAACAACTGCCTTCAGCTCAGGTCATGATCCCGGAATCCCAGGATCCAGTCCCACATCAGGCTCCCAGCTCCCTGGGGAGTCTGCTTCTCCCTCTGACCTTCTCCCCTCTCATGCTTTCTCTCACTCTCTCCTCAAATGGATAAATACAATCTTTTTAAAAAATGAAATCTTGCCATTTGTGACATTAATGAACCTAGATGGTATTATGCTCAGTGAAATAAGTCAGACAGAGAAAGACAAATGCTGTATGACTTCACTTATATGTGGATTCTAAAAAACAAAACAAAACAAACAAACAAAACCAGACTCAGATAAAGAGAACAGACTGATGGTTTCCAGAGGAGAGGAGGATTTGGTGCTGGAGGGAGGGGGAGTGAAATAGGTGAAGGGGATCAAGAGGTACAATCTTGTAGTTATAAAATAAATAAGCCATGGTTATATAAGGTACAACAGATGGAATATTGTCAATAATATCATATTAGCTTTGTATGGTGACAGATGGTAACTAGACTAATTGTGGTGATCATTTCATAACATATATGAATGTTGAATCACTATAATGTACATAGGAAACTAATACAATATTGTAGTCAACTATACTTTAATAAAAATTTATCTATTCATGGACAACAATGGACCCAAATCAAGATGACATTTTCCTTTCCCAATTATAGTTTCCTTTTGTTTCTCTGCAGGGTAATAATAATTTCTTTTTAAAAAGTTCACTCTTCAACTAAAATATGACAAAGGCATAGTTGATAAATAGAAATTCTCATCTTTCCATCTCTAAATCTTCCACTGGTTTAATAATTCACTCCTTCTCAGTGCCTTAAAAACGGGACTTTTATCTTCGAATCCATCTGTAAAGCCATTCTCTTCTCCTCCCACTTACTAAATGGACTCCATTTATCACTCATTTTATGGGAGCTTATCTACTCCAGGAGAAGTTTGATCAGATAACCTGGCCCTTAGAAAACCAGAGGAAGATTGTTAGGAATGACTTCTATTGTTTGAGAACTTCTCTTTGATCTGAAATATTGAGGGAGACTATAGGATGTCCCCTGGGTCTCTTGTGTTTTTGATAGTCCAGGAAATGATTACCCTGGTCTCAGAGTCTGGAGAGCCTTTGATGAACATGCTCACTGGATCCCATTCTTCAGAATGATTTGAGGATGAGCTTAATCCCCAGCCAGAGACTGAACATTCCTAGTCTAATGTTGTGATAGAATAGACAGATTTATACATTATTCTGACATAATAAAATGCAAAGAGATGAAGTGTTTTATTTACACAGTAACCTCTTATTTCAACAGTTCAGTCATGGTTACATAGGCTTTCTTGGCCTTGTCAGAAATGGCTTCAAGACGCATGGCCATGACTTGCAGAGCAGCCTCACCCCTTCAAAGACAGGAGATCCAGGCCATAAAGTCATGAAGGAAAAAAACGACAACATAAACAAACAAGAAACAAAACCAGGAGACCTGGGACCATCCACTGCTCTAGGGCTTCCATCTTCCTCTGTTTGGATACAAAAGTCACAGAATAAATGTTGAATGAACCCCTTTTCAGGTTCGTCATTCACTCAACAAACATGGCTGATAATTGCTTCAGGAAACATTGTGTTCCCTCTAGGAGATATAAGGAAGTGACATAAAGGTGAAAGGGGGTGCTGTTCTGCACTCAAGGAGAAGGCAGCCTTGGGAGGGAACCACACAAATACTTAAATTCAATGTGCTATGCCCTTTAGTAGACAACACACTGGTTATTAGAGAGGGGGACACAGAGAAGAGATTAAACTAACCTTAGGGTAGTCAAGAAAGCTTTAGAGAATCATTCTAACTGAAAATCATTACGGCTCTCTTACACCAAACTTATGACTTCAGTAGAGAAGATAAGGAAAGATATGGTACTTTCTCTTCTAACCAGTGTTCTGGACATAATATTGGAGGGCACAGAATCCTTGGCTATGAATCTTTGGGAAATTTGAAAAGTGTGTGAGCATATAGAGAGATGCTGGCTCCCACACTCTTCCAGAATAGGACCAGGCCTTGGCATGGGGTGAAATGGGAGTCACCCTAGATAACGCCATTCTTATTTATTAGAGCAAAGTGTATCCTTCCAGATGGGTTTTCTTGTATATCTGGATAGGAGCACGTAGATGAAAAAAACACCTTCTTCATCACCAACATGGAGAAAATGAGGAGATGGTTTGCTCCAAGGTTTTTACCCACTCCCCCTCCAGTTTTGAGAGAAAGGAGAAAAAGCAGACCTCGTTCTAAAGTAAAGCCTCATTACTCAAACTGTGACTGATGCACCAGCAACATGAGCATCACCTGGAAGCTCGTTAGAAATGCAGAATCTTGGGACATCTGGGTGGCTCAGTTGTTAAACATCTGCCTTCATCTTGGGTCATGATCCTAGCATCCTGGGATCCAGCACCACATCGGGCTCCCTGCTAGGCAGGAAGCCTGCTTCTTCCCTCTGCCCCTGCTTGTGTTCCCTCTCTCGCGGTGCCTCTCTCTGTCAAATAAATAAAATCTTCAAAAAAGAAAGGAAGGAAAGAAGGAAGGAAGGAGGGAAGGGAGGGAGAAAAAGAAAAGAAAGAAAAAGAAATGCAGAATCTTGGGTCCCAGCCCCAAATGACTTCATCAGAAGGGGCAGCTTAACAGGATGCACAGGTGATTAGATTTGTGCGCATGTTAAAGTTTGAGAAGCCCCACTCTAGACCAGCATGGTGACTGAACATTGGAATCACCTCAATCTCCTTTTTTTTTTTTTTTTTTTTTTTCCATTTTATTTATTTTTTCAGCGTAACAGTATTCATTCTTTTTGCACAACACCCAGTGCTCCATGCAAAACGTGCCCTCCCCATTACCCACCACCTGTTCCCCCAACCTCCCACCCCTGACCCTTCAAAACCCTCAGGTTGTTTTTCAGAGTCCATAGTCTCTTATGGTTCGCCTCCCCTCCCCAATGTCCATAGCCCGCTCCCCCTCTCCCAATCCCACCTCCCCCCAGCAACCCCCAGTTTGTTTTGTGAGATTAAGAGTCATTTATGGTTTGTCTCCCTCCCAATCCCATCTTGTTTCATTTATTCTTCTCCTATCCCCCTACCCCCCCATGTTGCTTCTCCATGTCCTCATATCAGGGAGATCATATGATAGTTGTCTTTCTCCGATTGACTTATTTCACTAAGCATGATACGCTCTAGTTCCATCCACGTCGTCGCAAATGGCAAGATTTCATTTCTTTTGATGGCTGCATAGTATTCCATTGTGTATATATACCACATCTTCTTTATCCATTCATCTGTTGATGGACATCTAGGTTCTTTCCATAGTCTGGCTATTGTAGACATTGCTGCTATAAACATTCGGGTACACGTGCCCCTTCGGATCACTATGTTTGTATCTTTAGGGTAAATACCCAGTAGTGCAATTGCTGGGTCATAGGGTAGTTCTATTTTCAACATTTTGAGGAACCTCCATGCTGTTTTCCAGAGTGGTTGCACCAGCTTGCATTCCCACCAACAGTGGAGGAGGGTTCCCCTTTCTCCACATCCTCTCCAGCATCTGTCATTTCCTGACTTGTTAATTTTAGCCATTCTGACTGGTGTGAGGTGATATCTCATTGTGGTTTTGATTTGTATTTCCCTGATGCCGAGTGACGTGGAGCACTTTTTCATGTGTCTGTTGGCCATCTGGATGTCTTCTTTGGGGTGGCAATCCTTATATCAGATCAATTAGATTTTAAGCCAAAGACTATAATAAGAGATGAGGAAGGACACTATATCCTACTCAAAGGGTCTGTCCAACAAGAAGATCTAACAATTTTAAATATCTATGCCCCTAACGTGGGAGCAGCCAACTATATCAACCAATTAATAACAAAATCAAAGAAACACATCAATAATAATACAATAATAGTAGGGGACTTTAACACTCCCCTCACTGAAATGGACAGATCATCCAAGCAAAAGATCAACAAGGAAATAAAGGCCTTAAATGACACACTGGACCAGATGGACATCACAGATATATTCAGAACATTTCATCCCAAAGCAACAGAATACACATTCTTCTCTAGTGCACATGGAACCTTCTCCAGAATAGATCACATCCTGGGTCACAAATCAGGTCTCAACCGGTATCAAAAGATTAGGATTATTCCCTGCATATTTTCAGACCACAATGCTCTGATGCTAGAACTCAATCACAAGACGAAAGCTGGAAAGAACCCAAATACATGGAGACTAAACAGCATCCTTCTAAAGAATGAATGGGCTAACCAGGAAATTAAAGAAGAATTGAAAAAATTCATGGAAACAAATGATAATGAAAACACAACAGTTCAAAATCTGTGGGACACAGCAAAGGCAGTCCTGAGAGGAAAATATATAGCGGTACAAGCCTTTCTCAAGAAACAAGAAAGGTCTCAAGTACACAACCTAACCCTACGCGTAAAGGAGCTGGAGAAAGAACAAGAAAGAAACCCTAAACCCAGCAGGAGAAGAGAAATCATAAAGATCAGAGCAGAAATCAATGAAATAGAAACCAAAAAAACAATAGAAAAAATCAATGAAACTAGGAGCTGGTTCTTTGAAAGAATCAATAGGATTGATAAACCCCTGGCCAGACTCATCAAAAAGAAAAGAGAAAGGACCCAAATCAATAAAATCATGAATGAAAGAGGAGAGATCACAACTAACACCAAAGAAATACAGACAATTATAAGAACATACTATGAGCAACTCTACACCAACAAATTGGACAATCTGGAAGAAATGGATGCATTCCTAGAGACATATAAACTACCACAACTGAACCAGGAAGAAATAGAAAACCTGAACAGGCCCATAACCAGTAAGGAGATTGAAACAGTCATCAAAAATCTCCAAACAAACAAAAGCCCAGGGCCAGATGGCTTCCCAGGGGAATTCTACCGAACATTTAAAGAAGAACTCATTCCTATTCTCCTGAAACTGTTCCAAAAAATAGAAATGGAAGGAAAACTTCCAAACTCATTCTACGAGGCCAGCATCACCTTGATCCCAAAACCAGACAAGGATCCCACCAAAAAAGAGAACTACAGACCAATATCCTTGATGAACACAGACGCAAAAATTCTCGCCAAAATACTAGCCAATAGGATTCAACAGTACATTAAAAGGATTATTCACCACGATCAAGTGGGATTTATTCCAGGGCTGCAGGGTTGGTTCAACATCCGCAAATCAATCAATGTGATAGAACACATTAATAAAAGAAAGAACAAGAACCATATGATACTCTCAATAGATGCTGAAAAAGCATTTGACAAAGTACAGCATCCCTTCCTGATCAAAACTCTTCAAAGTGTAGGGATAGAGGGCACATACCTCAATATTATCAAAGCCATCTATGAAAAACCCACCGCAAATATCATTCTCAATGGAGAAAAACTGAAAGCTCAATCTCCTTTTAAAGCACTGATCCCACCCCCAGGAATTCTGATTTAAATGGTCTGGCTTCCTAAGTGATTCCAAATGTGAGTGACGGTAGTAAAGCACATGGGAGCCTCTTGTTCCCTATAAGAACCTCTGAAATTGCAGCGGGTCTGTGTGTTGCTGACATGGAATGGATACGGAGAGCTGCTGGAAATCCGGCGAACCTGCTGCCCCTTCTCTATACAGGTAGGAGCTGGGACCAAGCCTGGCTCTTCGGATTCACGGCCTGACCTTATCCTTGCTCCTATACTCACGAAGGCTACTCACCATGCATCTCAGTATGTGGAATCCATGTAGAAATTCGTTATGGTAGCTCAGAACTTTAAGCCCAGAATGTTGAATGTATGCCTAAGTGTTTTGCTCATCCACAGCAAATCATTTGTGTTCAGGATAGGGTCCTGTGCCATAGAATGTAATAAAAGGAGAAAGGTTGTCCAGGAAAGTTAGGGGCCTAAAGTCGTAAAGCAAGAAACAAACAAACAAAAAAAACCCAAAAAAAGTTATCCAAAGGAAGCAGCATCCAGTGAACCCCAGCTATGAGTCAGCACAGGGGGAGGCCCAGCCCCTTCTAGGGGAGCCTGATTAAGGATCAGGCGCAGCTGCTGGGCTGGGCTGGTGTGCTGCTGCTTCTAGTCCCAAGACCAAGTTTTTTTGTTTTTTGTTTTTTTTGCATTTTAATTATTTTTTTTATTCGTTTATTTGTTTATTTACAGCATAACAGTGTTCATTGTTTTGGCATCACACCCAAGACCAAGTTTTAATAGCAACTTCCCTTCTTAGGCTGATAAAACTCCACCCCCCCACCCCCCCAACCCCCCCCCCCCCCCGTGGCTGGAAAGAAGTGTCACACTTTACTTGCTCCCCAGCCTTTGTCCCCAGCCCCTCCCAGAGAAGGTTTGGGCATGTAGAGGGGGCCCTGTGAGCCACCTCCAGCCTAGGGTGACTGTTGTAAGGGAACTTTCAGCGCCTCTCCTTGCAACACTATGACGTGCCTCAGGAAGCCCAGGACTCAGACAGCTGCTTTTCTGCCTCATTGCCTGCTTTTTTTGAAGATTCTGCAAGCAGGGTATGGCCACCTTTATAACAACAGCTATGCTGGGTGAGTAGAGTGACTTTCGTTTCCTGTGACTTTTAGTTGGATAAGGATGCTGGTTTGCTCTTGAGTCTGCCTCTGAATTTTTTTTTTTCTCATCTGTGATTTTTGTGTGAATCTGTACACTTCGCCCTCACCTAAAGTAAAGTGTGTGTGCATTTCCCAGCTCTTGGGTCGAGCTCACTGAGAGAACGTGGTGGTCGCAAGTCTAGCTTTTCACACTTTTTATAGTGTGCCACCCTCCACTGTGGACCAGTGTTGAATGGGATTCTGTCCTTGGCGTGGCCAGTATTTACAGTATCCGCATAAGAAGGATGCTGTTGCGCCACGTGAATTATGACCTGAAAACTAGAGCTTCTCCTTCAGGATTATAGACAGAAAGGGTTGAAATTCACCAGTGATTAAGACCAGAGTGTGTGTGGGGTGTGTGTGTGTGTGTGTGTGTGTGTGTGCATGCATGCATGTGTGTGTGTGTATGTGCTTGTTAGCCTGCATAGTAGTTATTAGAAAGATTTTAAAATCTGAGCCACGCAAATGAGCCAGCTCAAAATAAGCTGAATAAAAGTAGTCAACAGTAAAATTGGATGTTTTTTTCGGAAGGGAAGAATGTAGAATGGGAAAAAACAATTAGTTCCCCCCCTGCCCTGTGTCTGTAGCTTAGGGTACCTTGTGTTTGCCTTTCTTAAGGAGGCACAGGACTGTGTATGAAGTAGTGTGCGACTCTGCACCTCTTCTCCCAAAGGCTTGCTGTGGACTCTACAACATTTGTTTTACTCAGATTTGCAGGGGGTTGTTCTTTGAATCTGGAAATTATGGCATTACTGCATTTTAAATCAGGAAGAACCTTAAATAGCTCATCTAATTCAGTTGCTTTTTATAGAGGAGGAAAACCAGGGTCTTAAATCTTTATCATTCTGTAACTATCAATTGAGGAAAACTTTCCCCTAGGTGTGTCCAGTGTGTTAAGGCACAGTTGTTCTTACTAGGAATAATGTAAAGAAGAACTTGTAAGTATGACCCTGGAAAGAGAAATACTTCCCTTTTGTGTTCTAAAGAATCAAGTGCTGGGGTGCCTGGGTGGCTCAGTGGGTTGGGCCTCTGCCTTCTGCTCAGATCATGATCTCAGGGTCATTCTTCCCCCACCCCCTTTGCCTGCCCCTCTGCCTACTTGTGATCTCTCTGTCCAATAAATAAAATTTTAAAAAATAATAAACAATCTAGGCCCTGCCTTTACTGTTTCTCCCGAATATGGTGCTTACAGAGAAAACTTAAAACAATACAAAAAAACCTGTCCTCAGTTTTGGGGACAATAAGATGGGGGAGGAGGCATTGGTGGAGTTAAGGGCTATAGATGGTAATACAATCCTGATTTTTCCACCCCTTGTTCCAGGGAGAAAGAGAAAGGGGCGAACATCAGAAGCATTGCTTATCAGTCTCCTAAACACACAGGGTTCAGGCTTCACATCCTGTCTTTCGTCATGCCTTTGGAGATCTGGACAAGGGAGCCATGTTTTATGACTGGTATTGGCCCCACTGTGGACTTTCTAGACTCTCTTGTCTGGTGTCAGGCCATGTGATAATCACAGATCACAGGTTTAAACACACCCGTATGACCTAGGTTTAGACACACCCGTACGACCTAGGACCACACTGCTCCACTCAGCTGGGGTCCTGTTCTTAATTATTTCAGTGTGTGGTGCTTGATGATGACCAAGTTAGCAGACCTGCTTCAGTGGAGCAGGTGCAGGCACTTAGCTAAGCACCACGTAGAGGAAACACAGCCAATGGCAGTAAATTTTTCCTTCTAGAATTTGCTGCAGCTGGAACTTTTCTGGAGCAAGCCGCACTATTTTTCTGTTCTGCAATGAAAGCATTAATTGCTGTTTTCCCTTTGCCTGCGACATAATAAGTCAGTCCCAAATGTATAAATTACCGGATGTGTGAAAGTTGGAGAAAAAAGCTGAAACATTTGAGAAACTGAAGACCGCCTTACCTGTCCATCACTGTAGAAGCCTAGAGCTTCTTTAAAACTGGAAGTGTCTGAGCACATTCCCACCAGAAATGGGGGATTTTAACTTCCTCTTACTAAATAGGTCATTCTCTCATCAGGAAAGACAGAAATGCTGCTTATGTTTGGGATTCCTTCGCTTGCTTCCCCCAGGAACTACTTTCTGCCTGTCTCATTCTAGAGTGAGTAAGAACCTGATGGCATGACATGGTGGCATAGTTACTTTGTGTGATCTTTGTTGCCAATTCAAGGTTAAAATTCTAGACCACCTCACTTTTTCTCCTTTAATAGGTTTAGGCTTTGTTAATTATGGAGCGGCCCCGTTTCTTGCATTTTGGTAAAAACAATTTTGTAGGTCTTTATCAACAATATAATGCAGTTTTGGGTATCCCCATTTTACAGTTAAGCTAAATGAAGTACAACTGGGTAATCCAACTTCAGAGCTAACTAACCCAAGGTCATTGTAAGGGCACAGTTGGGATTCTAACCTGGCTCTGCTTGACTGGACAAACTACTTCCTATTCCATCACTCGCTTAAGATACAGAAGATAATTGGTCTTAAGGAAAACTGAAGGTTTAATCTTGTTTGGGGAACTGATAGTTTCAGGGTAATAAAGAAGTGGATTATGTAGCTAAAACTGGAAGTCTAATTGAGGTTCCCTTCTCAGGTGATGAGTCACTGATGGTGAATCTTCATTAGAAAAGCAGGCAAGGGGCACCTGGGTGGCTCAGTGGTTTAAGCCTCTGCCTTCGGCTCAGGTCATGATCTCAGGGTCCTGGGATCGAGCCCTGCATCGGGCTCTCTGCTTGGTGGGGAGCCTGTTTCTCCCTCTCTCTCTGCCTGCTTCTCTGCCTACTTGTGACCTCTCTCTCTGTCAAATAAATGAATAAAATATTAAAAAAAAAAAGAAAAGCAGGCAAACACAAGGGATGGAAAGTGGAAGATGAATAAAAACAAAGTAGCACAGGAACTGGCCGTGGGTGTGTGCCTTCATTCATTCAACAAGTAATATTACTCTGTGCCAAGAACATTAACCAACAGAGTCCATGCCGTCTGATAGCTTGGTTTAGTAAATAACCCCACACATAACATTAGTAGACAATGTATAAATATTGGGTGGAATGAAGAGACCATGAGGATTGATTAGTGAGCTCTGAACCAAGAAGGGAGGAGTGGAAATCTATTCTAGGCTTGGCCTGTTCTGATCACTCAGCCCTGCTATAGCTCAGCTGGGGAGGAATGTGAACGTGCTTCCTGACACTAGGGTTCCTTGTTGGACTTGAGCCCACTGGTATTGGATGTGCCTGCTGAGGACTGGAACACTCCTTCCTCACTCAGCCCTACACATGCTGAAGACTCCTTTCCTATCACTGTGTGGTCATTTCTCCTTTCAGGGGAGCAACTCTAAGGACTGCCTTTGTCCCATGACCATAGGTATGTATGTGCAAGGCTGGTTATGGCCCATTAGATGGCTGGTGCATGCTGAACAGTCAGTGTCCATGCAGTATCCACACCCCCATCCTTAACCCTGTTGCCCCCAACACCCCATACCCTCACCTTGGTTTACTAGTCCTTCATGGGAACAGGATATGGAGAATTAGGAATGGAAGGGAACAGGGTTTGTTTTTGAAGAAGGCAGTTTGGTCCTTGAAACCGTTAAACAAAGAGACCCCAAATCAGGATGTGACCTATTGAAAAGCAGACAACTATGAGAAATACAGTGACTCAGAACAGCTTGAACTTCAGGGACATCATATTTGTTTTCCAACTTACTACTCTGGCTCTTCCTCAGTCTCTCAACAGCAGCTTTTTATTTTCATCCTCCAATGGTAGTTTCCTTTTAATGTCTAACTTTTAGAAACCCAGAGCTAGAGTTCAAGAGCACAGGGTGGTCATTGGAATCTGAGTTGTGTTCTATGGTGGTAGTTAAAACTCCTTTCAGGTAAGATGGCTCGAAATCCCTGTTTGCCTCAGACTGGTGCTGTTCTCACCTGCTCTTCTGGCCTAGTAATTGGCAATACCCCATTTCAGTCTGAGCAGAGTCCTGATTTAGATGGTAAATCATGGATTCAGCCTTATTCACTGTGTTTCCTTCTTTAATAAGCATTGTTTCAAGTATTCAGCTACCTTCTTATTTCAAGACTGCAAATTCAGTTCCTAACTATCTTCCTATAAAAAGTCTCCTCCTTGTCCTCTCTCTCTTCTCCCTTGCCAAAACCACCATTCATATTCAGTATTTCCTTATCATAGCCCAAATTAAGGTGGCTTTCTCCAAACTGCTCTACCTCTCTACTCCATTCTCATTCTAATGATCTTACTAAAATAAGCCTTTGCCTGTGTTACTCCCTTGCTCAAAAATCTATTTTGGCTTCCTATTGCTAACTACATCAAATCCAGAATCCTTTGCTTGGCTTTCAAGGCCTCTATAATCAGACTCTCTGGTTCTTCTGTCTCTATTTCACTCTTCTTCAGCCTTGAGACTGCGCTGTAGTCCAGAGAAAGGGAGCGCTTCAGCCTTGATCCATCTTTAACAAAAGAAGGCAGGCCCCATTCATCATAAGGGCCTAAAGCAAGAATGAGCCATCTCAGATCATGAATGATAGATTGGAATGTGTGAGCTAGAGGGGCATTAGGGAATTATGAAAGATGTACAGTAGGTTTTAAGTTTGGTTTTTGAACCTATTCTTCACAATTCAGTGTGGTTTATAGAATAGTTCTTCAGTGTTCTCTGGAAAGTTCCTTTGAGCTCTTGGCCCTTATTAATGGGAGAATAACTTAAGTTTTCCTTATGCACTAGCTCAAAGGGCAACTCCTAAGTGCTGATTATGAGGTGTTTATTCCAAAAGCTTTATTCCCCACGGTCTGTTCTGTGTGTTGAGGCCTCCTGCTTTGCTTGGTAAAAGAATACAATGCTGTAGGTCTCCATTTCCTCTGACCTGAACTCCCAGGCAGGCATAGGGATCAGCATTCCCTCTGCCACTGAGCTAGTAGAAAGAGGAGTGTTTTATGTGCTTCTGGGCCACTTCTTGGAGCCCAGTCTTATAATGAAGACTTTATTTTATGGCACCAGGATACATTCTGGGTAATACCGTTAAGCATGGTCACTTCCACTTCCTGAAAAGTAGTGAAGGATGTTACTATTCCATAATTTTATATTGTGAAAGCTACAAAAGCATAAGTCTTTTAGTCTGTGTAAATGGAACTGCTGATCAGAAAATGAAGTTATCTTGTGAACTGTTCTAGTCTTCACTTCGATCCCTCAGTAGATAACTGGTTCATAGGATTAGAATTTGCTTTGCCAAACAAATACCTTTTCCAGTCTGCCTCTGGGTGTTAGTTTCTTCATAATAAAGTGGAATGTAGAATATGAAGTTTTCAAGTAGCTTGTTCTGGGTAGTATAGTAAATTTCATAAATTATTTTATTGAAGGTTCAAGCAAACTTTAAAATGACTTCAATAAAATTACCATCTTCCCGGTGTACTTTGAAAAATAATAAAATATTTGTATTTTTTACTAAGAATACTGTTGAGTTGTGGGTTTGCTGGTTTGTTTTTGTTTGTTCTTTTTCTATAACAACCCCAAATCTCAATGGTTTGAACAAGAAATTTCTTTCTCATGTAGAAATACAAGCAGGTATAGTTGGTAGTGCCAGAGAAATGGACTCTGTCCTGTGTCTATGCTCAACACTCAACTCCCAAATGTGGTTCAATAAGTCTAGCTCTTGAGTTCTGACCAGCAGGACCATGGAAAGTGTTGGTCCCTCTCCTTTAAGAGAAAAATCCTTCACCATCACTCCCTACTGGCCAGAGTTACTTAAATAGATTTAGCTGTATGGGAGGCTATGAAAGAATGGCTGGGAATGGTAAGTATGGCTTGGGGGAAACATAAAAGGAAATAACTAGCAGCTTCTCTCAGTGGTCACTATGACATATAATGATTACCAATCTACTTTCCCTTCTATTTCATTCTCCTATAGAAGCAATCCATCCAAATGGGCTTTTAGAATTGTGTACTTGACACAGATTCAAAATATGCATTTTTATTCTGTAAGTGGTATTTAAGTCATAGAATCAGAAAAAAAGACCACAAAATTAGAGCTCAGTCCCTTTCTTTAATACACGAGGAAGCAGAACTCAAAAAAAAAAAATTTGCAGAGCTGGTGGAGTGGGACTAAAACCCAGGTCAGGTGAGTTTGAAGTAGTCCTTATAGTTAACAACACTGTTTGGTGAATCCAGAAATCTTACTCTGTCTTATTCCTTAGGGTTATTGGGGATGAAGTAAAATGACTTCTCAGCCTTGGCAAGTCTGAGAAGTGTTTAATGAGGGAGGATTTAATTTCATTTCTATAAATATTTGTAGCATATCTGGCCCTCTGCTAGTCTGGGACTACAGATAAAAGAGCAGTCCATGTGCATGGGGTGATTAGATGCTAGTCAAGAATTTTGTAAAAAAAAAAAAAATCAAAATCTAGATTACTTTTATTCCCTGACCCCAAGGAAAATTCCCTTTTCCATCATTGAGAAGGGAAGACTTGAAGGCTAATAATTGGGGACAAAAGACTAGGATATTATAGTGATCATGGTAATAACATGGTAGAGCCTGGTTTCTGGCAGTAACAATCAAAGGGAAAGGACGGAACCAATTAAAGAAATACTTAACAGGTAGAATTTTCACAATTGGGTAACTGAAGAGGAGATGAAGGAGGAAATAGTGTAAAATGATTCTTAGGATTAATAGAACTGAGCTCTTTGCAGAGAGGGTAAGTACTACTTCAGCTCTGTGTAGTTTGAGGGATTTGTAATGTACCCAACTGGATAGATGGCTCTGAAGCTCAAGATATCTAGACTGTGGAATTGATTCCAGGAACTGATGTATGCCTTCTTAAAACCATCGAATATATGATGGGGCATCTAGGAAGCACTGATTACATTAAAAATAAAGAACTCAAACCAAGATAGAACAATGGGGGAAGGGAGAGCCAGAGAAACTAGTAGAAAGTACTAGAAAGAAACCCAGGAGAGTAAGATCCAAGAAAGGTGAGGCCAGTCACATTAAATATGACAAAGTGATATCCATTGGCTTGGCCATTCAAGATCTCAGTTGTATTATCATCAGAGATGCTTTTAGTGAAATGGTGAGGGAAATCCAGAGCACGGTCGGTTGAAGAACAAATGGGATGTGAGGACATTAGCAGTGAGTGTAGACCATAATTTAAAGAAGCTTATCCATGAAGTCAGAGTGGAGAGTTGATAAATAGTTGAAAGGGTTTTGTTCTTGTTTTTACTACTTAAGATAGGGGAGTATGACCATGTTTTATGCCAGGTGGTAGGAATAAGAACAAGACTATAGGTAAGAAATGGAGTTAGGTGTCTGAAGAGATAGGAAGCTACCTGGCCTCTTTCCTAAAAAACAAACAAAAAACAAAACAAAACAAAAAAACCTAGCCCTATGAAGACATAGCAGATAGAGGACCTGATAAAAGAGATGATTTATCAGTATTTTTTTTAAAGATTTTATTTATTTATTTGACAGAAATCACAAGTAGTCAGAGAGGAAGGGAAGCAGGTTCCCTGCTGAGCAGAGAGCCCAATGCAGGGTTCGATGCCAGGACCCTGGGATCATGACCTGTGCAGAAGGCAGAGGCTTTAACCCACTAAGCCACCCAGGTGCCCCTCAGTTTTGTTTTCTTAAACATAAATTTTAGAGTTACTGTACCTGATTCCTACACCTTGCTTCCTCTGTTAACAAATTTCTTACAAAATTTATAAATTGGAATATAATATAGGTGTTAAGTATATTATTATGTGTAATATTAGTTGGAAAGTCTCTCAGGTAGATAACCTATTTCAAAACTGATTACCTTTCATCTTCCTGGGAAATTAAAAGTTCTGTTAAAATGTCTTCATGTTGTCTGAACCAAATGAATGGGCTTCCCTTTTCCCTCCTCCTGTCAATTCCCTCAGGACTGGAGGTAACACCATCCTCTCCATCTTTCCAGTCCCATCTTCCCTCATCGTACCACACTTACAAAGTACCAGCAGAACCAACGTATGCCTTACCACCAATCCTATGTTCCAGGCAGGGTTAGGAATCTCCAAAGCAGAGAGCAGAAGAGTCTCTGCCTCTTGAGGGCTTTTTTCTTTTAATCTTTAAAATTCAATTTAGTTAACATACTATATTAGTTTCAGGGATAGAATCTTATGATTCATCAATTGCACTTAACACCCAGTGCTCTTCACATCAAGGGCTCTGTTTAATACCCATCATCCAATTATCCTTTCCCTCCAGCAACCTTGAGGGCTTTGATCTTAATCCAGTGATCTAAACTGGGGCAGGGGAGAAGGGGGGAGAATGAAAATGCAACTACATTAGATCAACAACCCTCTTCCTACTCTTGACTTTTGACACACACACTGTGTATTTGTATAGCATTTCAGTCTTAGATTGAACGTTGCTAAATGTTACAACTAGGGTATCACATTTTAACCCCAGATGAGCTTATTTTTGTACTTAAAGAATCTGTGACAACCTATACAGGTGACCTCATTTACCATATTTTCACATCCCTCCTCTATCTTTTAGGTTTCTGTCTTAATGGGACTAATTTATGAATCCTCTAAATGTCTAAGTTCCTATTTGTGATTTTTGTGGACATAATGAAGACACAAGGTTTCTAGTAAGAGACTATAATAGGACTGACCATATCAATCATGTTTCCATGGAAGGTATATAATGTGTGTATGATGTAGTAGCAATAGATTTGGCATAAAAATTGCTAAACATATGGAAGGTTAGAGGGATTTGGGACAACCCTGTATAGCAGGCTGTTTGGAGTAAAAACTTGCTGCTGGAAAATATATTCTATGCCCTTGACTTACAGGGCAGAAAAGGAGGACACAGGAAGAACTGGGCTCCCCCATAGGAGTTTTAAGGCCTCTGTGTGTCAGGAAAAGGGAATGACTGCAAGTGACAAGTAGGAAATCCTCTTAATATATAATACCAGATAGAAAGACTACTTCAGCATTTCAGAGAGAAGTATAGTCTGACTGGTTTTTCCTCTGCCCTAAATGAGGGTGTTTATTCCCTTAGAATATAGTTGGCCTTCACAGCAGCTGTTCTGAAACTCTGCAGTTACTTAAAGCTCTTACTCTACCTCGCTCTCCCTCCCTACTACCCCTGACCCCAAACTTTTTACTAATAAAACCAAAGATGTGTGTCTTTAAGATGGAGTCAATGTGGTGTATGGCCTGAGTTCTCTTGTCTTCCATCCTCTCTGGCTCAATCTATATGAGTCCCAGGCTCACCTCTCTTTCCAAGACAATTTCCTTTATCAAGTCAACACTAATTTTTTCCCCCAAAGTATAGTTGATGGTTACATTAGTTTCAGGTGTACAACATAGCAATTTGACAAGTTTATACCTTATGCTAAGTTCACCACAAGTGTAGCTGCCATCTGTCATCACAGAACCTATTACAATATCATTGACTATTACCCTATGCTGTTCCTGTCATCCCCGTGACTTACTCATTCCGTAACCGGAAGTCCATATCTCCCACTCCCTTTCACTCCTTACGCCCTTTCCCATCTCTGCTCTGGCAACCATCAGTGTGTTGTCTGTATTTGAGTCTGTTTCTGTTGGTTTTATTTTTTAGATTCCACATATAAATGAAATCATATGGTCTTTCTCTAACTTAATTCACTTAGCATAATAACCTTTAGGTCTATCCAAGTTGTTGTAAATGGCAGGATCTCCTCCCTTTTTTACAATTGAATAATATCGGGGTGTGTGTGTGTGTGTGTGTGTGTGTGTGTGTGTGTGTGTACAATATCTTTATTCATCTATTGGTAGACACTTGTTTCCATATTTTGCCTTTTGTAAATAATGCTGTAATAACATAGGGATGCCTATATATTTTCAAATTAGTGTGTTTGTTTTCTTTGAAAAGATCTCTAGTAGAATTACTAGATCTTATGTTTAATTAAGTTAATTAACTTAATTTTTATTAACTTTTTGAGAAACCTCGATTGTGGCTGCACCAGTCTACATTCCCACCAACAGTGCAAGAGGGTTCCCTTTCCTCCACATTCTCACCGACACTTATTTTACCTTTTTGATTTTAGACAATGTGACACATATTAGGGGGTATCTCACTGTGGTTTTGATTTGCATTTCCCTGATTAGTGATGTTGAACATCTTTTCATGTGTCTATTGGCCACCTGCTGTCATCTTTGGAAAATGTATATTCGGGTTCTCTGCCTATTTCTAATCAGATCATTGGATTTTTGGGGTTTCTGTTTGTTTGTTTGTTTTGATAAGTTGTATTCTTAGTGGGTTACTATTTAAACTATGTAATTGAAGTTATCCTGTACAAGTTTCTCTTCCCATTTCATAAATGAAATGCCTTTTCATTTAGTGTTTCCTTTGCTGTGCTAAGCTCTTTATTTTGGTGTAGTCCTGATAGTTTATTTTGCTTTTATTTATCCCTTAATATTTTAGAAAAATATTGCTAAGGCTGATATCAAAGAACTTACTGCCTATATTTTCTTCTAGGATTTTTACGGCTGCAGGTCTCACATTTAGGTCTTCACTCCATTTAAGTTTATTTCTGTGTATAAGAAGGTGGCTCATTTCATTCTTTCACACGTAGAGGACCAGTTTTTCCAGTACCGCTTGAAGACATTGTCTGTTTCCCATTGCATTTGCTTTTCTCCTTTGTCCTAGACTAATTGACCATATAAGTGTGGGTTTATTTCTGTGTTTGGTTTAGTTCCATTGATCTCATGTCTGTTTTTATGCCACTGCCATACTGTTTTGATCACTATAGTTCTGTATCATATCTTGAAATCTGAGATTGTAGTATCTCTAGTTTTGTTCAAGATTGCATTGGCTTTTTGGGGTCTTTTGTGGTTCTACAAGCTTTAGTATGCAAGTTCTATGAAAAATGTTGTTGGCATGTTGACAGGGATTGTACTGAATCTGTAGATTGCTTTGGGTAATATAGACACTTTAACAGTATTTTTCCATTTGTTCATGTTGTCTTTGGTTTCTTCAGTGTCTTACAGTTTTCAGAGTATAGGTCTTTCACCTCAATTAAACTTGTTCCTAGGCATTTGATTCTTCGGTGCAAGTCAACACTATTTGAGTGCCTACCATGTGCCCAATGGTATTTTAAAGTCTAGAAACACAGAAATTTAGGTGCTAGGAATTATAGCACTGCTTAAAGCAACAAAACTGTCCCTCATGGGATTTATATCTTAATGGGTGATAAAAAAAAAAATATCACCATAGTGTTAAGATATGATAGGGGTTATGAAGGTACAGCATAGACCAGGAATAAAGAGTGTCAGGAGAAAAAATGAGAAGAATAAACTGAGGCCAGGAGCCATGTGACTATCTGGGGGTAGAAATTTCCATGCAGAAGAAATAGCAAGTGGGATGGGAGCTTGTTGGCCATATATCTGGACAGGGGTTCTCAGACCAGAAGCACCAGCATCACCTGGGAACATCACAGAAATGGGGACTCTCGGGATACACATGTTCCTCCCCCCAACCCCCTCTGCATAAGGAACTCCAGGGGTGGACCTAGCAAGAAAGGCTTTAACAAGCCTTTCAGGTAATGTGAGCTTAAAGTTTGAGAACCCGGTGGTTCTCGTGACATGGCTGGAGCAGAGCCATTGAAGGGAATAGTTACTCTCTTTTTCTGCTCCTCCCCTGCTGAAAAAAAAAAAATCCTTTATTTCCTTTTTCTTTACAGTGCGAAATATCCTCCAACTCCCCTCCACCTCCTCCTCTGGGCCTTTGTCTCTCTGGCATGCATTTTTTTTTTTAAGATTTTATTTATTTATTTGACAGAGAGAGATCACAAGTAGGCAGAGAGGCAGGCAGAGAGAGAGGAGGAAGCAGGCTCCCTGTGGAGCAGAGAGCCCTATGCTGGGCTCAATCCCAGGACCCTGAGATCATGACCTGAGCCAAAGGCAGAGGCTTAATCCACTGAGCCACCCAGGTGCCAGCAGGGGCTTAATCCACTGAGCCACCCAGGTGCCCCTCTGGCATGCATTTCTGGGGAATCCCTCCTTCTTCCTCTCTGGAGCCTTCCTGCCTTTCATGGGCTAGTTCAAACATTACTCCTCAGGCTGGAGTTACCTGATCCCACCAACAGCTGTGATTTCTCCCCACTCTGTGATCCCATAGTACTCTATCTGTCCTTTTTTACAATCACAACCGACTGCTGGGTATTAATAGCTTTTTGTGTCTGTCCTATCTTTGCTATTTCAGGAAGAAAGTTGTTTTACAAGCAAGTTGAGAGTAAGGTGCTAGATTTTACTCTTCTTTTATATTCTCCCAGTGCCCAGATAGTATTTGGGCGATTTGGTAAAAGTTTAGAAGGATGTGAGGGAAGGGAAGGAGAAGGCAGGCAAAGGAGGAAACGAATACATTAGGAATCAAACTTCTGACATTTGCAGGCAGTTTCACCAGACTAGATTTCATAAAAATAAAAATGGTAGTGAAAACTAGAAGCCATTTGCCCCTCAGGCCTGCAGGGAGGATGTGGGGAATATTGAAAGCTATCACCTGTATGTACCTATGTGCGATCTATCCCATCCTCGTGTCACTTTCTCCATGCTCAATGCAATTCATGTATCACTCCAATGATTACCCAATTTTGGTCTCAGATACTTTCCTTCTCATGCTCTTAGGACTGCTTTGAACAGTATTGTACCTCATTATGGGCCCAATAACTGGTAGGTCAGTTCTTTTTTTTTTTAGCATTTTTTTCCATTTTATTTATTTTTTCAGCGTAACAATATTCATTGTTTTTGCACAACACCCAGTGCTCCATGCAAAACGTGCCCTCCCCATTACCCACCACCTGTTCCCCCAACCTCCCACCCCAGGTCAGTTCTTTCTAAAGGGAACATTGTAAGAAAAAGATGGATGGTAAAGTGGAATTATTACCAATTCAACCATCTCCCCCCAAATTAAGTACTTCTAAAGCAACTACTGTAAAGATGCAAAATCTGTATAGCAGATTTTTCTAGAACAGCAAGATACCTAAAAGGACTTGAGAATGGAAACTATTTAACCAAGATTTTTATATTTACACATACTGCTTGCTTATAGGTTATTCACAGCTTCCGGTTAAAATAAAAAAAAAAAGTGCATCTTTAAATATTACTCCTAAGATTGTTCTCTTCATTCATAGTGTAATGGAAGCCAGTTCTTCACTTCACCCAACCTGAAACTGTTAACTTCAGAAAAAGAGAAACGGCCAAAGTGGGGCCCATGAAAATCGTACACCCTAAATGGTGAGACCTGTAAACTCTCATTAACTACTATGACCATTAAAGGACAACATGGTCCTTAGTTTTCTTAGTTCACGTGGCAAGTCATAGCTCCCAAACTTTGTGGAGCACCTTATATACTTAACCAATTGTTTTAAATCCGATTCCGTGAAGCTTCTGAGGATGCCCATATAATATTTTGACTAAGGCTTGTATGCCAGCCTTTTTTGCCACTAACAGAAGCAAATGATTTCCCATGTTTATTTTCCAGAACATCACTTGCCTTCTTCCAAAGCTCTCAGAATGCTCTCCTGTAGCACTTACCAATTTGCAATGTAATTGTTTAATTGTGTTTTCTTCCTGACTAACATGTATATTCACTGGGAATAAAGAACCTCTTCCACTTCAAGTCCAATCTGTACTCAAACTAATACCTGTTTTATTATTGTTATCCTTCCACCCACAGAAGTTGAGCCACACTAAGTTGCCAATATTAAATGTTTTCTCTAAAATAACAGCAGTTTCATATGCTTCAACCTCATAAAAGCTTTAACTAACTGAAAAATGATTTTTTTAATGCTGTGTAAATACTAGTTGTTTACATGCAGATTTTCCATTGAAGTACCAAGATCTATCTAGTTTATAGTGTATTGCCAGAGCTTCTCCAGCTTTAATGTGCAAAGGAATTACCAGGGGATCTTGTTAACATGCAGATTCTGCTTCAGGAGGGTTGGGGTAGGACCTGACATTCTGCATTTCTAACAAGTTCCCAGGTGGGGCTGATGCTGTGGTTCATGGGCCACCCTTGGAATAACAAGAGTTTGGACTACAGGATGAGGAGTCAAGATGTAAAACCTAGATCTGCCACCAGCGATTTGACTTTGTAGCTTAATCTTTCTAGGCCTTACTTTCTGTAGGGTCCAGGGGTTCAAGTAGGTCGTCTATTACTTCCAAGTCTAATGTGGATGACCTGCGAAGGTCATGTTTACCTAAGTGATTAGAGAGTCCATACAGCACAGGGGTCAGGAGCACCAGCTCCAGCCTCAAATCCCCTGGGGTAGCATCCCAGCTTTTCCACTTACCCTATGACCTTTGAGAATTAATCTCTCTGTGCTTCAGTTTCCCCCATCTGTAAAATTGAACTAATACTAAATGTATATACGTAAAGTGCTGAGGACAGACCCTGAGACAGACACAGAAACTCCAACATAAGCTATTTTCAACACTAATATTCTCTGCAGTTTAATTTCTAAGAAGCGTTCCTAAGGGAATTATCTGAAGTGTGGGCAAAGACTTAAAGTAGATGGAAAGATGTTTATCACCAATTTTATAAAAATGTGGAACACTACATCTAGGTTTAACAAGAAGGGTTACTTATATATTATGAAATCTGTGCCCATTATAAATGCCTAATATATTTAGTGCTCAAGATACAATATGAAATGTTAAGAAAACCACACACCAAACTGTATTAACAGCTTATGTTCATGATTCCTTACAAATGATACAGTTAGCTATCTGGTGGGGGGAAAGGTTCTAAAATATTAAGTGATTATTATGACCGAGAGACAGCATTAGGGGGTCCTGTTTTCTTCCTACATTATTTACTAATTCTACATGAGGGGTGAACAACTTTTGTATTCAGAGAAATTTTTAACCTGTGTAAACCGCATGGTATCTCCCCCTCCAAAAGACAACACTATGGCAAGGATTTCAGCTTCTGTTATGCCCAAAGTGTTCCAGAAGCATTGCAAATATGAATCAGAAGCCAGTAAATTTAATTATACAGCACTCAATACCAAACTAATGACTGAAAAGAGAAACAAATGCGCTCAATTTTTTAGTTCTTTTTTTTAATATTTTATTTATTTATTTGACACAGAGAGAGAGAAGTCACAAGCAGTCAGAGAGGCAGGCAGAGAGAGAGGGAGAAACAGGCTCCTCACCGAGCCGAGAGCCCGATGCGGGGCTCGATCCCAGGACCCTGAGATCATGACCTGAGCCGAAGGCAGAGGCTTAAACCACTGAGCCACCCAGGCGCCCCATCAATTTTTTAGTTCTGAGCAAAATTTGAGATTGAGTATTCTAACGAAGCATTAAATGGCCAAAGCGGCTGCCTTGCTGTGTGTCCCATAGATACCAAGGAAACTAGAAAACACAGGATCAGGGTTTATGACTTTGCAGGTTGGCAAAATACCAGGCACAACCAGCATCATGCTGTTGTGTTGTTTAAGTAGATTTTCAAATAGAAATTCTGTGGTTGCCATACCACACTACAAATAAATTTGTATTTCGATCTTTTTTCATTCAAAAGTTAATACAATGAGTCAGGACATGCATTTGAAATGACTAGAGGGAGACTCCATTATGCTTTTAGTCTGTTCCTCTATTACATATATTTTTCCAAGACTGAGCTAACCCATTATGTCTTGAAGAAATTCCAGAAAAATATTTGCTAGCAGTTTCCTACACCATCAATTTCTTTTTAAAGCTGCCGTAGTAATGATAATCAGAACCTAGTCCAGGTAGAACATTAAGGGTTATTTCATCTTGTCTCTGTGGGGCATGGGTTGAAAGGAAAGTTTGTCTGCATAAATTTTCTGCTGCTACTCCACTGTCTGATAAAATTTCACATCCCTAATTTTTATTTGACTTCTCAGTACTTTGAATTTCTCACTTTTTGAGTAGACTTCACCTCTGATCTATGAATGCTTGATTATCTCCCTCACCAGGACCTTCAACCTGGAAACTAGAAAAAGATCGTCTGAATAAAACCACTTTTCAATCACCTGCAAATCATTTTTCTTTGCCCCTCTCTCATACATTCTAGAACCTTGACTAAAGAGACCTCTGCCTTTAAACACAGGCTTTTGCTTAAAGAATATTGCAAAAGATTAGCTTTGCAGCTAACTTTGTGGCTGATTGTCCTGTAACTCTGGATAACTGTCACCCAGAAAAAAAAAAAAAAAGATATAACAGATCTCAAACATTTTCTCATCCTTTAATTTTGTGTATGTTTTGTAATATAATATAGGATAATAAATAGAACTGTAGATAACTCAAATGCTGGAGTCCACCTTACTTGTTGGGGTATATTCCAAGGCCCCCAGTGAGGTCTGAAACTACAGATAGCACTGAACCCATTATATATATGCATACCGTGATAAATTTGGATATATGTTAGGCACAATAAGAGGTGAACAATAACAGAACAATTATAGATATAGTATATTATGACAAGTTAGGTGAGTGTGGTCTCTCAAAATGTTGTGTACTGTACTCCCTCTTCTTTTGATGTGAGATGACATCCCTATGTGATACCTTGAAGTGGGGTCAATGACCTAGGCATTGTGAAGGCAGCATTAGAATATTATTGACTTATCTGATGATTTGGTGGGAGGATTATCTGCTTCCAGACCAGTTGACTGCAGGTAACTGGAATCATGGAGAAGGGTGGGGGCAGGCCAGAGGGGATGGGGGAGGGCTACTGTGTGTAGAAACCAGGAGTGCTCACAGCAGTTAATCATGGAGCCTTGAAAATGGAAGGTGGTGACCTCAAAGTTCCATTAAGTCAGCCAACAACAGTCTATACAGAGACCAATATTCATTTATCAAATTCTCATTGAGCACCTACATGTCTCAAGTTCCAGATGTTAAGAATATAAAGGACTAGAAATAAGGAAGGCAAAGCACTTATTCTTGTGAAGCCCATATTTTCATAAGGGAGATAGATAATGTATAAGTGAACAAACAGTAACAATTAGATTCGTACAGTGGGTATGATATAAAATGCTGTGACTTTCATTTCGAATGTTAGTCTATGCACCTAGCATAGTGCTAAGTATACCACAAGAAATGTGGTTCGTGCTTTCAGTGAGTTTGCGCTGAAGTCCAGGTGGCAGACATTAATTAGAACTGTAATTGTTATAAAGGAGAAGTAGCCCAGAGTGCTACCTACTCAGGAAAAACTATTAAGGCAGAGAGGTCTTTCTGAGGATGTTGTTCAAGGCAGGGCTTTGAATGATGCCGATTTCCTAGAAGCAGCTATTCTAGCAAATGGCAGCTGGTGAGAAACGTGCTGTCTCCAAGTAGGGGGTAAGGAACAAGGGGTATGTGATGCTTCCACTGATCACAGATTATTTTTAACCACAGTTTTAAAGGAAAATCTAGTCCGATAGGTTACTATTGAGTACCTGAGACTTTACAAAGTACTTTCTCTTGAAATCTCTCAGGCGTTCCTTACCTACAGTAACTTACAAGAAAGTGCTTTAAATTCTGCTGTAAATAAAGCAAGACATGTGCCTTTCCTAAACTTGGTTTCTAAACTATAGAACTGGATGTGATTCTCCCATTATAGGGTACCCCTGAAATTGTGAATGGTACTCAGTAGAGCTCTTTGCCTGGTACACAAAATTTTCTGAATATTAGCTATTGACTTTAAAAGGCAGGGGCGCCTGGGTGGCTCAGTGGGTTAAGCCTCTGCTTTCGGCTCAGGTCATGATCTCAAGGCCTGGGATCGAGCCCCGTATCGGGCTTTCTGCTTGGCAGGGAGCCTGCTTCCCTTCCTCTCTCTCTGCCTGCCTCTCTGCCTACTTGTGATCTCTCTCTCTGTGTCAAATAAATAAATAAAATCTTTTTTTAAAAAAAAGGCAGCTGAACTGCTGTGAGTTTGCTACAGTGCTACAGAGGGAAGGCTGGAAGGAAGACAAAAGTAAACAAGATGTGATCAGCATGTGAGGCTTACCAAAGGCAACACAGAGGAACTCCCACCTGAGGAAATCAGACCCAAATGCCAAGAGACTCTATAGGCAGAGAACAGATGGCTATGGGAGAAACTTGTATAGGAGGAAATACACCTCCTATTCAATAGTCTGATGTAAACATGTACTTTGTTTATGCTTCAAACACAAGAATCTTCAAAATGGGGTGGAAAAAATATCACTGCTTTTTTTTTCCTTTTGTCTATTTTGTGTACATTTTTTGAGAGAACCGTATTCAGGGATATTAATCCTTTGTTAAAGTCTGTCATGTATATGATATAATTTATTTGTGTTTTGACTTTTCTGTCAGGCAAAAGACAATATAAACAATTTTAATGGCTATAAATTCAACTTTACCTTAATTCTTCCTGCTTTGTTGCAGTTTTAGATTTATCTTAAAATGTCAGTTAGACAATGTCGCCCCCCCCCACTGTCTTTGGACCTTACATGGAATTTTCTTTGTACATGGTGTGAGGAAGAACGTTATTTTATCCTCGAGGGCCATTTACAGAAAAGGGCATACAAAGAGCCAACATAGACAAAAAGGTATAGTTCACTCCCAGAGAAGCGCAAATTAAAGCAAAAAAAGCCATTTTTCAAGTAGAAAATTGAACATTTTTTCAATTTTTTGGAGTTTCACTAATGTTGATGAGGCTGTGGAAAAAACCAACTCACAGTGCTGATGGAAATGTGAAATTGCTACTAACTCCTCAGAAAATAATCCTGCAGAATCTAGTAAGAGTTCTGATTCTTGCACCTTTGCACAAATCAATCTTATTCATAGAAATCATCTGTCCAAAAGTTAGCGTGTGTAAGGGCCTGGTTAGCCAGAAAGAGCCATTTCATTGTAAGCTTGAATTGACCCTGCCCCTCCCGGAGGAACTTACTTGCAAACCCCAGATATAGGGACGGGCCAGGCCGTGTGGAGACATCCAATCAGTGAGGTGCACGTATATTTGCTATGGTGAATTGGAATTCAATTGGCCACCCATATTGCTGACCAATGACTGTGGCAGCTTACCTGTTTGTTGCAATCTCATTGGCCACCTGTGTGTGGGCCGGGCTCAACCACCTCTATAAAGGTTAGTCTGTGAGGTGCTGGCAGTAGGTGCGGGTGGTAGTAGTCCTAGGCTTAGTGGTTGGGAGCGTTGTGGTCCTTGCGAGCTTGGTTCCTGGTTGTTGGCGAGCGGGTCTCCGGGGAGCATCATCGTCTTTGTCATGTAGGTAGTGCTCAGGTAGCGGCCTCGCTGGGGAGCAGCGCCGCGGGGGGTGTTGTGGTCGGGTAGGGTAGGCGTGGGGTAGGGTGATCATTGGAGAGGGGCCTCGCCGGGGAGCAGCCTCGCCTCGCGGAGGGGGGGGTGGTGTGGACGGGTAGGGGAGTCTTGGGGTAGCGGAGTCGTCGGGAAGCTGCCTTGCTGGGGAGCAGCGCCACTGGGGGTGTTGTGGTTGGGCAGGGTAGTCGCCAGGGAGCGGCTGCCGGGGGCTTCGTGGTCCATTAGGGTGGTCGTTGGGTAGGGTGGTCGACGGGAAGCAGAGTCGTCGGGAAGCGGCGCCGCTGTGGGGCGTTGTGGTCGGGTAGGGTGGGCGTCGGGTAGGGTGGGCGTCGGGTAGCGGCATCGCTGGGGGCGTTGTGGTCGGTTAGCAGAGTCGTGGGGTAGCGGAGTCCTCGGGAAGTGGCCTTGCCAGGGAGCAGCGCCGCTGGGGGCGTTGTGGTTGGGCAGGGTAGTCCGGGGGCAGGGTGGGCGCCGCCGGGGAGCCGCGACACCGCGGGCGTTGTGGTCAGGTAGGGTGGGTGTCGGGTAGGGTAGTCGCCGGGAGCGGTGTCCCCGGGGAGTGGTGCCGCTAAGGGCGTTGTGGTGGGGTAACGGAGTACTGGGGTAGCGGAGTCATGGGGTGAGGTAGCGGCCTTGCCCTGGAGCAGCGCCGCTGGAGGCGTTGTGGTCGGGTAGGGTAGTCGTGGGGTAGGGTGGTCCTCAGGTAGGGTGGTCCTGGGGTAGCGGAGTTGGGAGCGGCGTCGTCGGGAGCTGCGTCGTCGAGGTCTGTGTCCTGGTCGTTGTTGCCTCTTTGTAAGAGACGCCCCGACTGGTCGGTTTGATTTTTGATGCTTGGTGCAAAATAAAGTCTTGCTCGACTTTCACTTTGCATCAGTCTTCTTCCTTTGATCACGGACCCTAACAGTGTGCATTAGAATATTGATTACAGCATTGATGGAGGATTTACACTGAGAACTGGAAGTCCATCAGTAAATCCATTGGAAAAATCAAGATCTAAATCAAGAGAAGTCTATATTCCCTTCTGAAAGCACACACGGAGTGGCCATCAAAATCAAAGGGGTATTTTAGAGAAAGGTGTCCAGGGAGGAGAGAACATGGATGTGTTTTTCCACCTGTGAGGACTGATTTAACAGTGAATTTAGTTATTCCATAGTTTCCTTATCTCATTCCTTAAAAATAACTAAGTAAAATCACCATTATTGTTCAGGGTCCTTTTGGTTACAAGTAGGACGGCTGACTCAAACTGATTCAAACTGGTCTATACAGTAAAATTTTTATATTACAAAACAGGAGGTCTAGAGGTAGGACTAGCTTAATTGCTTGATTCAACAAGACTACTGAAGACCCAGGTTCGTTCTTTCTCCCCACTCAACAGTCCATAAAATCTGCTTCACTCTACAGCTCATTCCCTTCCTAATTACAGGCTTCCAGTGGCAAACAGTTATTCATTTCCTTGTTTACATTTGACAGGAAAATGACTGCCCCCCCCACCATGAAATAATAATCCTCCTCTTAAATTTGATTTGGCCAATTCATAACACATGTTAATCTCCACACTAACAAAGTTTCCTGGGCACTGATTGCTCTGATTGGCTGATAAAGACCCATTCCTGATGAAGGTATGGAGTGAAAATATCAGAGCAAACCCTTTCTGCTAGGGCTTAAGAAGGGGAAAATAGATTTGGAGGAGCAGCCAACAGTATCCACAACAGTCATCTAGTCTTATACCTCTGAAGAAGGGCATTAGATATCTTTTTCTACAGCTGGGGAAATTGTGCCTTTAGAAGTATCAAAACTCTGTAGCTTGTACCAATAGAGAAAATGTCTATACAGAACTTATTCTGAAATTTTCCATTTTTATTTTATATAAAGTGTCCTATTTGTCAGTAGCTGTTATAGAAAATACCATCTAATGTGTGTGATAAAGAGATGCCAGCCTGAGAAGAGAGGAAATAGTTCCAAATTAAGAAATGGATCAATGATTAGATTCAAATACCCATGGAAAGGTCAAGAAACAAAAACACCAGGAAAAACAACAAAAAAAAGGATAAATAGATCCATAATAAAATAGTGTTTTATTGTTTCTAATGTTCACAGTGGAACATACTTGGAGAAGCATCTGCTCTCAGCTCTTGAAATTCTACAGGAGGAGAATATAGTTTTCCTGTAGACATAATAACAGAAGTTACTATTCATTGAGAGTCTATAACAAGTTAAGCATTTACCAGGCAATATCTTGTTGGTACCATGAGCGTAAGCCTATCACTGGCAGAAACTGCTCTATCCCTAGCACCTACTGCCATACCAGGCATAAATGTAATTTTAACAAATGTGTCCAAATGAAATAAATCTCACAAAAATCTTATGCAAAAATCAATACATTGTTTCCTCAATTTACGGATTAGGAATCATTGGCTCTAAATGTTTAAGCAATGTGGTCAAGTGATAGAGCATGGATTAAAATCCAGCCTTACTCTTTTTTCCCCCTACCTGAAGAGGAAATAGATGGGAGAAGATAAATCCAGTGACTTGGAGATCAGATATTTTGTTGTTGTTGTTGTTGTTTAAATATTCTTAGCACTAGTACATTTGTTAGGTTTTAAAAAAAGACATGCTCCAGATACATCAGATGATAGCAGTTTATTATAGGAAACACAGGAAGAATGGAGACTATTTCCAAACCTGCCTCTGGAGCCTAAAAGATCATTTGCAAAGGGCAGTGTGTCCAGTGCCTATGATCCCTGCTTGAGAACCTTGCCATGGTGGTAATCATGATACTGAAAAATGATTTATTTTGTTGTTGCGAATGTAAACTCCCTAAGATCTGACTAGATCAGCAGTTAGTCGCCGTCAAGTGGGGTGAGCCCAACTGGGCAGGACTCACTTGTCATCCCCCATGACCATCCACTGGCTGCCTTTAAGTTCGATGTCAAATTAAGTGTGGTTACAGGGGAAGGAGTTACAAGATACCAGGCAAATGATACCTCAAAGGAAGACTGGACAAGTCCGACATTCTTAAGATATCCAGGATGTCTGCTACAAGTAGTTTCCTCTTAAAAGAATCTTACACATTTTATTCAATGTATTAGAGTCTAATAGAACATAGAAGACGGAGTTGTTATAGTCAGGAACCCTAAGGTATAAATATTGGATAAAGTGAAAATACACAAAAATTCAAAACCTTCATAGGATCAAACCTCTATATAGCCTTTAGTCTGTATTAGGTGTTATTCTAAGCACTGAACATGTGTCCCCCTTTAATCCTCACAATAACCCATGAACTAAGTACCAGGAACCCCAGTCTATAGATAGAGTGGCTGAGGCACAGAGAGGTGAAAAGCATTGCCTGAAGTGCCCCCAGCTAGTGCCGGCAACTTGTCTCCAGAGTACGGACTTTCACCGCCCTACCATTTGTTTTATTAGGTAATTGAACTTTGTAGGGAAAGAGGGAAATTTCCAAATGCCAAATATTTTGAGGCAAAAAGCATCAGCTAACATGCAAAGAAAAAGCTGATACTCTGTAGTTCTGGGGTCAGGACTATGAAAAGGGACTACCAAGTCTGAGGCTGGGATTCCAATGCCTATAACAGGAAGATATAGAAAGCCTACAAGCAAGTTTATAAAAAGAAAGGGAACTTCAAAGTGTGGTGGAAAACTCCCTATAGCTGGAGAAATGGAGGGAGGTTTTAGTCTACTTGAGATTTGGGTGATGGGAGATCACTGAAAAGTAGACACCCCAGGTCTCTACCATGTATGGGTGTGGTCTCCTACTTTACACTCTGTGTGATAGATAAATTGCAATTAAGAGCTACCCTATAACCCAGCAGTCTCACTATTGGGTATTTACCTTAAAGATGCAAATGTAGTTATCTGAAGGGACACATGCACCCAAATGTTTATAGCAGCAATGTCTGCTATAGCCAAACTAAGGAAAGAACCTAGATATGTCTAACGGATGAATTGATAAAGAAGATGTGAGATATATATATATATATATATAGATAGATAGATCTATCTATCTATCTATATATATAAAATGGAATACTATGCAGCCATCGGAAGAAATGAAATCTTGCCATTTGCAATGATGTGGATCAACTACACAGTATTACGCTGAGCGAAATAAGTCAGAGAAAGTCACTTATCACATGATCTCCCTGAGGAATTTGAGATGAGGAATTTGAGACGCAGAGTTGGGAGTTTGGGGGATGGGGAAGGAAAAAAATGAAACAAGATGGGATTGAGAGGGAGACAAACCATAAGAGACTCTTAATCTCACAAAACAAACTGAGGGTTGCTGGGGGGAGGGGGTATGTGGAGAAGGTGGTTGGGTTATGGACATTGGGGAGGGTGAGTGCTGTGAAATGTGTAAAAGCCTGACGATTCACAAACCTGTACCCCTGGGGCAAATAATACATTATATGTTAATAAAAACAATATAAAAAGAAAAATTTAACCTATCTGTAGACTCCTCAAGACAAGCTAAGCTTCAGATCACTCTATAGAGACACTTTCACATGACTCCCACAGAATAAACCAAAATGTATTGAGTTCTTGTTAATACAGAATTTAGAGCTTACTAAGAAATAAGTCACTAAAAAATTACAGTGAGTGCAATGAATGTTGTGATAGTTAATGTATGTAGTGATGGGAGAATTTAGAAACAAAGTGACTAAAGTCATTCAAATATCAAGGAATGACTGAGGACATAGCCATTAAGCTATCATCTTCAGTGTATATATTAGTTTGCTAGGGCTATGGTAACAAAGTATTGCAGACTGGGTGATTTAAGCCATAGGAACTTATTTTCTCACAGTTCTGGCACTGGAAGTCTGAGAGCATGGTTCAGCACAGTTGATTTCTTCTGAGGCCTTTCTTCTTAGTTTGTAGATGGCCGTCTTCTTGTATCTTCATGGTGTTTTCCCTTTGTGCAGTTTTGTGCCCCAATTCCCTCCTTTTGTAAGGATACAAGTCCAGTAGGATTAGGGGTCAACCCAATGACCTCATTTTAACTAATTACCTCTTTAAAGACCGTATCTCCAAATACATTCACATTCAGAGTTACTGAAGTTTAGGACTTCAACATATGATTTTTTATTAACATATAATGTATTATTTATTTCAGGGGTACAGGTCTGTGATTCTTCAGTCTTACACAATTCACAGCACTCACCATAGCACATACAACATATGAATTTTGAAGGAACCCAATTCAGATAACCACTTAGATATAATGTACAACAAAAAATCTAGGTGATTTTAAGAAAACATGGAGCAAAAATGAAAAACATGGGAGGAGGGCTGAAAAAATATATCTTTTCAAGGGGGGAAATACAAAGACTTAATTCTAGACATGAAGTACATTAAGTTTGCAAAACTTGTAAGAATTCACTAAAAAAATAGATGTAAGATGCATAGCTTGCACACTACTAGGTAAAAATTGGCAGAGAATTGACTCCAAAAAAGAAGGAAAGGAGAAAAGGCAAGAACCCATAACAAATAAAAAATAAAAACCACACATGTATACATGTTCTAATACTGATAATGTATGCACCTTACATTTTTATGCATATTAAGTTTACATAAAAAAGAGGGACACCTGGGTGACTCATTTGGTTGAGCACCCAACTCTTGATTTTGGCCTGGGTCACGATCTCAGGGTCATGAGACTGAACCCCGAGTGGGGCTCTATGATGACGGTGGAGCCTGCTGGAGATTCTCTGTCTGCCACCCTCTGGGTCCCCCACTCCACCCTGCTTGTGCTAGTTCAAAAAAAAAAAAAACCCACCATAAACAAAACCCACACATATTAAGTAATATAACTAATGTGAATAAGTAAAATTCTCTAGTAAAAAGTGAGAAAAATCTTATTAAATTAAAAAAATTTAATCTAGGGGCGCCTGGGTGGCTTAGTGGTTTAAGCCTCTGCCTTCCGCTAGGTCATGATCCCAGGGTCCTGGGATCGAGCCCCGCATCGGGCTCCCTGCTCAGCTGGCAGCCTGCTTCCTCCTCTCTCTCTGCCTGCCTCTCTGCCTACTTGTGATCTCTGTCTGTCAAATAAATAAATAAAAAATCTTTAAAAAAAAATTTAATCTAGCCTTATGATGTTTCCAAGAAACTCATCTGTTAAAAAAAGAAAGAAAGAAAAGAAAAAAAACATAACGAAGACCTAAGCAAAACTGTCCCAGCCAATCATTTGGCAAAAATGAATTTAAACAGAATTAAATGAGCTATAGAAGTATTTTTCTAGAGACATTTTAGGATAAAAGCTTTAGTCCATCTAGAAGATACACTAGTCATGAACTTATATATATCTACAAATCATCAGAATATGTGAATTAAGAGTTTTTAAATTAAACTGACAAATCCCAAATCACAAAAGGTATATTAAAATTCTATAAAAAAATTGTCAAATTTGGGTGTCTGGGTGGCTCATTGGGCCTCTGCCTTTGGCTCAGGTCATGATCTCGGTCCTGGGATCAAGGCCCACATCGGGCTCTCTGCTCAGTAGGGAGCCTTCTTCCCCTCTCTGTCTCTGCCTACTTGTGACCTCTCTGTCAAATAAATAAAATCTTTAAAAAATAAAAAAATAAAATATTGTCAAATTTGACAATAAGGATGGAAGATCTAAATAGCATAATTAAACATACTAAAAGGAATATGTAGAATTTAACATTCCTCAAAATAACTCTTCACTATGGAGAAACTAAAAGTTACAATTATCCCATTTGCAATTGCATCAAAAATAATAAAATGCCTATAAATCAAGTTAAACAAGGAGGTGAAAGGTATATATAGAAAACTATAAGACATTAATGAAAAACTTTGAATAAGACACAAATAAGTGGAAAGACATTCCATGTTGATGGATTGGAAGGTTTAATATGGTCAAAAAGTCCATACTTCCCAAAGCCAGCTACAGATTCAGTGCAATCCCTATCAAAATACCAATGGCATTTTTCACAGAAATAGAATTTAAAAAATCGAAACGTTATATGAACTGAGACCTCAAAGAGCTAAAGTAATTTCAAGAAATAAGAACAAAGCTGGAGGCATCAGACTCCCTGATTTCAAAGTGTACCACAAAGCTGTAGTAATCAAAACAGCATAGTATTGGCATAAAAACAGATACCTACATCAAAGGGACAAAAATAGAGCACCCAGAAATAACCTACACATATATGTCAATCAATAATGAGAAAATAACCAAGAATATACTATGAGGAAAGGGCCATCTCTTCCATAAATAGTGTAGGGAAAATTGGACAGCCATATGCAAAAGAATAAAACTGGACCATTACCCACATGAAAATTAACTCAAATGAATTAAAGATGTAAATGTAGGTCCTGAAATCATAAGAGTCCTGAAAGGAAACATAGACAGTAAGACTTTTGACATAGGTCTTGCTGATGATTTTTTAAGTCTGATCCCAATAGCAAAAACAAAGGGAGGTTACATCAAATGGAGCTTCTGCACAGTAAAGAAAATCATCAACAAAATGAAAAGTCAACCTACCAAGTGGAAGAAATATATTTGCAAACCAACCTGTCCCATGAGCAGCTAGTATGCAAACCATAAAAAATTCATACATTTCAGTGGCCAAACACTAAAAATGGGCAGAAAATCTAGATACGTTTTCCAAAGAAGATACACAGATAGCCAACAAGCACATAAAAAGTGCTTAACATCATTAATCATCAGGGTAGTGCAAATCAAAATTAAAATGATATTTTACCCCCTTTCTGTTAGAATGACTTTTACCAAAAAGTGTTGGCAAGGATGTGGAAAAAAGGAAGCCCTTGTGTGCTGTTTGGGGAGTATAAACTGATACAAGCGCTATGGGAAATAGTATGGAGGTTCTTATAAAAAGTATAGCTACCATATGATCCAGCAATTCCACTTCTGAGTGTTTATCAAGAGAAAAAACACTAACTCAAAAAGATATCTGCATGCCATGTTTATTACAGCATTATTTATATGCAATAACCAAGATATTGAAACAACCCAGGGACCATCAATGAATGAATGGATGATCTTGCTGTTTGTGATGAGAATGAAGCCTGAGGGCTTTGTATTAAGTGAAATTAGTCATAGAAAGACAAACACTTTAATCTTACTTATATATAAAGCCTAAAAAAAAAACAACAAAAAACTGAGAACAGATTGGTGGCTATCAGAGACAAGGGATGGGGCGTGGGAGAAATGGGTGACTTTTTAAAATTTAAGTAAGTTGAATTACAAAACCCTGAAATCACCTGATTTCAAATCACTAGATCTGAATATCAATAAAAATATTCCCTATCAAAACATGAGTAACAAAGTAGATCTAAATAAAGAAGTACATAATTCATAAAGATAGAATTAGAAATTATGATACACACACACACATACACAAATATAACATCAATAAAAGCAATGAGGTTTTTAAAAATTTTTTATTTTCTTAATTTTTCAGTGTACCAGAATTCATTGTTTATGCATCACACCCAGTGCTCCATGCAATACGTGCCTTCCATAATACCCACCACCAGGCTCACCCAACTCCCCCCCCACCCTTCAAAACCCTCAGATTGTTTTTCAGAGTCCATAGTCTCTCATGGTTCATCTTTCCCTCCAATTTCCCCCAACTCCCTTCTCTCCATCTCCCCATGTCCTCTGTGTTATTTCTTATGTTCTACAAATAAATGAAACCATATGATAATTGACTCACTCTGCTTGACTTATTTCACTCAGCCTAATCTCTTCCAGTCCTGTCCATGTGGATACAAAAGTTAGGTATTCATACTTTCTGATGGAGGCATAATACTCCATAGTGTATATGGACCACATCTTCCTTATCCATTCATCCGTTGAAGGGCATCTTGGTTCTTTCCACAGTTTGGCGACCATGGCCATTGCTAAAAGCAATGAGTTTTAAAAATCAAAGTCATTGGAAAGTCTGAATAAAGAATTTGTATTTAAAATCACAAATAACATTAGGGCATAAAAGGGGGGCAAAGATACAGATAAAGGTAAGATGTTTTAAATTATAAGACATTTCAATTTATTATAATTTATATAAAAAATGGATGGGTTTCCAGGAAGTGTAAATTACCAAAATTAACTCCAAAAGCCTGGAAGAAAACTGAATAGACCACAAAGTAATTTAGAAAGTAGATATCTAACCCCCAACTGCAAAAAAAAAGTGAAGAGTTCATCCCACCTTGAATAATTTTATGGATGTAGTCTACAAAACAATCAGGGACATAGTTTCTGTGTCATTCAATTTTTCAAGGCATATTACAAAGGTGGGAAATTTCAAATTCCACGAAGATAACTTAATGCAGATATCAAAATCAAACAAGGGTGATTCAAAAAACTTTTTGGTTTATAAGAAGTTTATTTTTTAAAATGTGTCTCTTATGAATATAGGCATAAACTCCAAAATAAGACATTGACAAATGGAAATCCAGCCATTTATTTTAAATGGTGTTTTAAAAGTTAACATGTTAAGTAAAAAATAAAAGCAAATTAGTATTACAAACTTCTGTGAAACCATCCTGTGAGTGTGCACATGTGTAAATGCAAAAGAGTCAGGAATGGGTCACAAAAAATAAACAATGGCCACTAGAGGACAATGGGAGGTTTGGTGTGAAAGAGAACTGGGAGGGGAACTTTATTTTGTATCTGCAGTAATATTTTCATTTTTACAAGCATAGATTTATAAACTGGTTCTGTAATTTACAAAGAAATTTAGAGTTTAATAATGGAATCAAATAGTGAAAGTTCATGCCAAGACCCAGAAGGCAAAATCTAGAGGTTCAGATCTTTGTCTTTCCAAAGAAGTCTGAGGACTCTCCAGTTGCCCATAAAACACATTCTTCCGTAGGTGTTGCAGTCAAGACATAGTAATAAATACGGCAGGCATCAGCTTTGAACAGCATAGTCTTAGAACTTTAAAACGCGAAGGCAACAGAGTTAGTTTATTGCCCACTCCTTTGATGAGGAAACTGAAGCCCAGACAGATTGTAAAAGGTTAGAGAAGGCACTCTCTTGCCAAATACTCTTCTCTGGGTGCATATGTTCTCCTTATGCACTTAACAATACTCTTGAAATTGATTAAACGTGTTTAATAGGGCATTCATGTGGTTGCTATTATGCATTGGGATCAGTAATCAACTTGCAACCTGGTGCTAGCATTATAGCAACATAACCTTATTTGTCCTGTAAGGCAAGAGGATAAAATTTAAGTGTATCATGAGTGAATACAGAATTACTGGATGATTAGTTATCTGGAATATTCTTCATTTTTATAACATCCTTAAATGGTGATTTAAAATATCTATGCTCCCTATGAAAATGTTACATAGGTTCCCATAGAAATATCTGATTTACAAAAACATACACATATGAGCAGCTGCTTGCCGTTGGCTCCCTAAACTTAACCCCTATGCAGATCTTTTTATTTATTTATTTATTTATTTATTTATTTTTATTTGCTTATTTACAGCATAACAGTGTTCATTGTTTTGGCATCACACCCAGTGCTCCATGCAGTACGTGTCCTCCCTATTACCCACCACCTGGTTCCTCAACCTCCCACCCCCCCCTCCTGCCGCCCCTTCATAACCCTCTGGTTGTTTTTCAGAGTCCATAGTCTCTCATGGTTCATCTCCCCTTCCAGTTTCCCTCAACTCCCTCTCCTCTCCATCTCCCCATGTCCTCCATGTTATTTGTTATGCTCCACAAATAAGTGAGACCATATGATACTTGACTCTCTCTGCTTGACTTATTTCGCTCAGCATAATTTCTTCCAGTCCTGTCCATGTTGCTACAAAAGTTGGGTATGCGTCCTTTCTGATGGAGGCATAATACTCCATTGTGTATATGGACCACATCTTCCTTATCCATTCATCCGTTGAAGGGCATCTTGGTTCTTTCCACAGTTTGGGGACCGTAGCCATTGCTGCAATAAACATTGGGGTACAAATGGCCCTTCTTTTCACTACATCTGTATCTTTGGGGTAAATACCGAGCAGTCCCTATGCAGATCTTTGATTCTCTCAACTTAATCCCAAAGGGTAGCCAAAGGGCCTTAAATTGATGTTGCCACCTAGCGGTTGAAAAAAATGCATCATTTATTAGGAACGCCTCTCCATTCAACTTTGATGTGCATAGCCAGTTTATCTCTGAGTTCCAGGAGCTGCTATACTTGCTGAAACCTTCCTGTTCATAGTACTGAATTACTGTTCACCACTTCAAAAAAAAAAAAAAAAAGCTATCAGGTCTAGGGAGAGCAAGCTTTCTGTCTGATAGAACAAATGGGGCATTTAGAGGGTATTTGGTATTGCATGCTGAATAGGGTACTCTTGTTGGTTTTGGTTACTGGTTAGTCTAATAAAATTTATGGGTTTACAAAATACATTACATGGGTTTTCCTAAATAACTTTCCTTATTCTCTGCTCTTTGATAAGGAATCAAACATTAATAAACACATTTCTCAAGTCACACCTGAGAATTTCTACAAGTTGTGATGAAGTGAACTTTTTGTGATAAAAGTGATAAACGTGGGCTTGAGTAATCCCTTTCAGAGGTAAATTATCCTAGGTATGGTCACCTTTTATCGTATACTCACAGAAGAGGAACTAATTGCCAGGTTGAATTATCCATCATTAAAAAAAAAAAAAAAAGATCTTCCTATGACTGAAACAGCTACAGATTGCATTCTTTGCACTCTTGAGGAGCTGATAGGGTCCCAGATGGAGGTTTTTTCAGCAAACTGTCAAGTGATCCATCCCTCAGAAACAACCGTATCACCCAGTGGAGTTGCCTTTCTCTGACAAGAATTATATTGGGTCAGGTGGGAGAGGCCGGGATATGATGAACCCAGGAAAAATAAAGGACAGAGAACTGTGTACCAGGAATGAGAAAGAAAAAAGGTGTAAGTTACATTTAGATTCTAAAGGTCATATTTGGAGTTCTTTCACAGTGATTTGATGATATTGTTCCTTACCACTACTTTCTTTTATTCTTTCTGGAAAAATAGACTTCATGGCATTGACACTGAAGGGTGCTTTTGTGTGATTTTGAGGAAACTAAAATGACCTATTAGGATAGTAGTGCCCGAAGCATACTAAATTATCAACAAGCCAAGAGCCTTTAAATGCATAGGTAAAAAAGATAAAACAACAGGGGTGCCTGGGTGGCTCAGTGGATTAAGCCGCTGCCTTCGGCTCAGGTCATGATCTCAGGGTCCTGGGATCGAGTCCCGAATCGGGCTCTCTGCTCGGCTGCGAGCCTGCTTCCCTCTCTCTCTCTCTGCCTGCCTCTCTGTCTACTTGTGCTCTCTCTCTGTCAAATAAATAAATTAAAAAATCTTTAAAAAAAAAAGATAAAACAGGATCATTTGAAATAGCAAAGCTAAAGTGATTGGAAATGAATGCACAGCCTTAACCAATAATTTACAACAAATCTGGAAGTCTCCCTTGGGATTCAATGACTTTCATATTAATCTTACCTAGCCTTGGACACGGGTATTCATCTAAGTAGTAAAACCATGGAAAAGTATGCATATTCCATCCTTACTCCAGTATATCTTTGAGGTTGAAGAGTTGTTTTTTTTTTAAAGATTTATTTATTTGACAGAGAGAGATCAGGAGTAAGCAGAGAGGCAGGCAGAGAGAGAGGAGGAAGCAGGCTCCCTGCTGAGCAGAGAGCCCAATGTGGGGCTCGATCCCAGGACCCTGAGATCATGACCTGAGCTGAAGGCAGAGGCTTAACCCACTGAGCCACCCAGGTGCCCTGAGGTTGAAGAGTTAAGTTGTGGGTGAACTTCTAGAGTTTTTGTGGGTGCTCTGTGTGTGTGTGTTTCTGTGTGTAGTATTAATAATCTATTTTATCTTCAGTCATTTATAACCCTCTACAGCATTTTACAAATATATCCCTGTTCCACTCTATTTAGTACAGGGAACTTTTACATTTCCTCTAGAAACCAATTATCCTCAATGATCTCCTTTATACCAATCTATTAATAAATACTTAATAACTATACTCTATGCAAAACATATTAGGATATTAATCCTACACTCTATGCAAAACACATTGAACCAGTTTTGCTTATTATGTACTAGAGCTTGCTTTCCAAACTGTCCTCAGCATGACATAACTACAAAAAATAACTGCTGTCTAACACACCTTTGGGGGAAGTCACCACTATAGAGAACTCTCTGGCAGATAACACGACTCATCCAGTCTTCTTAAACAATCCAAGATCTTTACTGAAATAAATTTTAGAGTGTTCAGATATAATTTCAGTTGTGGTACAATTTTAAGCAGTAAAAAAAAATTAAATTTTTATCACTTAAAAATTTTTATAGCCATTGATATCTTGTGGGACACATGAAACTGTTGGTGGTCCTCCAGTTTGGCCCCATATGCACTTGGGAAGCTCTGTACTACAGAAATAAGATGGCCAATAGAGATGAGCTTATCTTTACTGTTCTCAGTGTAGGAAGAATCGGAACAAGCACTTTTCCATAGTATATAAATTTCATATGGTTTCTTATTGAAAGTCACATTCCTTTTCAGCATTTTTTTTTTGTTTTCTTAAAAGATTTTATTCATTTATTTGAGAGAGAGAACATGAGAGGGGAGATGATCAGAGGGAGAAGCAGACTCCCCATGGACCTGGGAACCCAATGTGGGACTTGATCCCAGGACTCTGGGATCATGACCTGAGCTGAAGGCAGTCGCCCAACCAAATGAGCCACCCAGGCACCTCTTCATTAAGTTTTTAAAAAGAGTGTGTTAACTCCTATCATCAGAAATTTCTTATTTGGTATCTGCTCTGAGCTATTCATAAAAGTCCTTGTCCCTGTTACCATTGTTCCTGTGTTTTTTGGCTTTTCTCTGCTTAAGTTTGAATATTTAATCTTTAAAAACCGATGGAAAAACCAATAATCTTAAGGCAGGGGGAAAAAAGACCAATGTGGAGCTCCTGGGTGGCTCAGTCAGTTAAGCCTCCGACTCTTGATTTCAGCTCAGGTCTTGATCTCGGGATCATGAGATCAGGCTCCATGATCAATAGGAAGTCTGCTTGAGATACTCTCCCTCTCCCTACTCCCTTCCCCCTTTCCCCGCTCTCTCTCAAATAAATAAATGAATCTTATAAAACAACAACAAAAATGTGAGCTGAGAATAAAAATAACTGGTTAAAATACCTGGTCCTCTAAGTATTGCTGGTATTGGTTCAGTCCATTGTTATGCTATTACTCTTTCTAACTGCAAAGTTAGATTTTTAAAAGGTAAGCATATAAAGCTGACTAAATTCTTCCTTTTGAAAGGTAAATAACACCATCCCCCCCCCCCACCATCTTACAGTGATAAGGGGATTAGACTTACTCCTAATACAGAAGAAGAAGCAAATGCACTGAAGAAACTATACCACCAACTTAAGGTAAGGGAGCCTCCACTCACTTATCCCTTACGCCTATAGCCTGTTTACAAGGCTTTGCTGATGGGAGTTGAATAAGTGGAATTAATTAGCCAAGGGGGAAAAATGCTAAGCGATAACTTGAAAGAGCTTTTAAAAGACAAGTTAAAGTTACTCAAAAGATGATGTATCTTACCCATTATCTATTTATGACTTCATTTATTTTTCCATCTCCCTTAGTAGCATGTAAGCTTCATGAGAGAGCTTTTCGTATACTTCTCTCATTGCTGTGATGGCAGTGTCAGGAATAGTCTACAAGTTCAGTAAATGTTTTTTTGCTGTTTTTAATGAATGAGTGAATTTTGTTTACAATTTTCCAGAGTTCGCTTTTCCTTCTTAAAAATTTCCTGATGATCATCTATACTTCCATTCTAATTAAATTCAAGCAGAAGTGAATTGAGGAAAAGAAAAGAAATTCAAGTTAATTAATTTTTGTATGTTTCAGTAGGTCTGATAAGAAAATTCTGTTGGCAGAGGTTGAAGGACTCTGATTATTCAATCTTGGGTGAATTTTGTGGATTTTAGAGATAGAGAATTTCTTATCTCCCTAATACTGCATATAGTTGAGTGTTAGCTTTAGTTAGAAACTTATGATGAAAGGTGTAGTGATGGGCTCTTTTCTAGGCCTACAAAGAACAGAGGCAGGGCCATAAAATATGGGTGGTTTAGCTTTTTTTTTTAATGGTTAGCAAAACAGATTACCAAGAAGGCCTCCTTAAACTCCAAAATGGGATAGAAAAACATGTGTCCTAAATGTCTCTAGGACAGTCCTACCTAGAGAAGATGTTAGAAGGAAAAGAGAGGAGGGATAGTCTCAGTGGCTTCTGGAGATATTTGTAATTATCAGATTTTTGGTCTTTTATTGTTGGCTTGATTTTTCTTTTTGATATCTTTCCTTCAAATATTGAATGTCCTTATAAATGAATGTATTCATTTCCTTTCTTTCTCCTCATTCCTAGCTTTTACACATGCCATACACATTGTCCAATTTAAGCTTGGGTCTCTATACAAGGGCCCAAAGTGAAAATGCAGGAGGACCTCACCCCAAATCCTGATTGTATCTGGTACCAGAGAGGCTGCTCACCAGACATTTCCTAAACCTCTCCTTATCAAAGGAATCTCTGCTTCAGGATACTGACATGAACTTTCCTTTGATCATTTACCCCAGCATAGTCTTTTCAGCAGCAATATCTGCAACTATGTATACAGCCCATCAGGGACTCAACATTTGCAAAGAAACAAAGCAGTTTTCAGGTAGAAGCTCCCATCTTCATTAAAATTGTTTTTTTAGATACAGCGTTGGAAAAAATAAAATAGCTACTTTATACCATGAGGTCCAGTATCTCAGGAAACAAATATGCTTAACCAAGTATTGGGGAAAAAATACTTGTGAAAGAATGCCCCCCCTAAAACACACACACCATTTGTAAACATATTTACATGGTAGGTCTTACAAAGTCATAAAAATAAAATAGCATAGTTCTATATGTGATAAGTACTCATCATTAGCAAAAGTAATAAAACTTCATCAGTGAAGACTGGGAGGGTTACTAAAAAACTCTTCTAAATCATAGTAGATGGAACAAAAATGACATTGAGCATAGAAAGGACTGTGGACACTGAGGAGAACACATTATATTGTGCCCTTTTCTGTACACACTTCTGTATACACTTAAAAATCCTGCATATTTTCATTTAGTTGTTGAGGAAAGTTAGTAATCTGAGGGGAGGAATGGTTTGGATGTGAAGGAGTTTAGAGGACAACTACGAGAAGACAAGGAAAGGGGACTGATGAGGAAGAGGGGAGAAGAGTGAAGGCAAGCAAGGGGGTTAGTATCAGAATGTTGACAATGTTCTAGTGGTTTCAAACCACTCTGAGTGCTTCCTATAAATTGTTTCCTTTTAACAACTCTATGAGGTGGGTACAGTTATTGCTATTTCACAGCTGAAGAAATTAGGAGAAACAGAATTTAAGTAATTTGCCCTGGGTCACAGTGTGGCATTGGAGCACACATTGAACACAGCTCCAAAACCTCTAGAAGCCACATGAAGTCTGCCTTCTGCCTCCAGTCTGTTTATTCTGATCATTCTCCCAATGGAGAGGACTAAGGCCAAGTTTGCTGGGTGGTGGAGCCTAGACTCCATGTGTACATTGTCATGTTCTCATTTACTTTATTCCTTGAGTCACCAATACCACCTGCAGGTTCCGAGATTTGCAAGACTCACAGTTCAGCCGAAAATCCTACTCACAGTTTTGATTTATAATAGCAAGCTGATACAAAGCAAAACCAGCAATGAGAAAAACCAATGGCATGAAGTCCAGGAGAAACCCAGGCACAGGCTTCCAAGAATTGTTTTTCTGTGGAATTACCACAGGATGGTCCCAACAAGGAGTCATGGTAACACCAGGGAAGCTCATTATAGACTTAGTGCCCAGGGTTTTTATTGGGGCCTAGTCATGTAGGCCCCCTCTGCCAAGCACATACTAAAATTCCAGATTCTCCAGGGGAAAGCAGGTTTTCAGCATGAGCTATCTTGTTTGCACAGTTGAGGTGTGCAGGGAATCACCCTTCTCAGATTTCAGGAAGGATCCTCTCACACTAAGTTTCCAGATGCCAGCTAATGGCCACACTTGCAAGTAGGGCTTTCTAAGAACAGGAGTTTCAGGCCTGCTGTGTTGATTTTTCTGCATGTTTCTTCATTTCTTTTTACCAAAGAAATAGTGTTATTGGTTGAAATTTGAAGCACTGAGCTTAAATACATTTCTGTCTAAAAGCATCATGTTAACTGGATGTCATTTTGAATTCAAATGATTTCATCAAGCAATCCACATGCACAACTGAAAGCAGCAATTCTGGCCAGGCAGAGAAAGCAGCCTGCAGAGAAGAAAGAAGATGAATGTCTATCATCTTAAGCCACGTGGTGCTGATGAGATAGAATTGGCACTGTTGTTAACAGCTCCTTTGCAACCCCATGCACTGCCTGCAAGAGAAAGGGAGCTTTTAGTTGCCCCCTTTCCTTAAAGCACAGTGTGGTAGACAGAATTCTAAGATGGCGCCAAAATTTCTGCCCCCTGGTGTATACACCCTGCATAATCTGTCTTCTGAGTCTGGCCAGGGCCTATGAATATGATAGAATCGTCATTTCCTTGATAGATTACATTATGTGACAGAAAGGAGATAACCTGGGGTGGGCCTCACCTGATCAGATGAGCCATTTAAAAGCAGAGCATTGGGTTGCCTGGGTAGGTCAGTGGGTTAAAGCCTCTGCCTTCGGCTCAGGTCAGGATCTCAGGGTCCTGGGATTGAGCCCCACATCAGGCTCTCTGCTCAGAGGGAGCCTGATTCCCCCTCTTTCTTGCTGCCTGCCTCTCTGACTACTTGTGATCTCTATCAAATGAATAAATAAAATCCTAAAAAAAAAAGGCAGAGCATTTCTGGGTTGCCTGAGTGGCCTAGTCAGTCAAGCGTCTGATTCTTGATTTTGGTTCAGGTCATGATCTCCAGGGTCATGAGATCTAACCCTGCACTGGGCTCCACACTCAGCAGGGACTCTGCTTGGGATTCTCACTCCCTTCGATCCTTCTCTCTCTCTCTCTGAAGTAAATAAATCTTAAAAAAATATATATATATTTCCTCCAGCTGTTGACAGAGAAAGGAGTCAAAGAAGTGCTCCTCCTGGCAGTCAAAGAAGAATCAAACTGCCATGTTGTGAACTGTCCATAGGAGCCATGTGATAAGAAATGCTGTTGGAAAAAAAAAAAAAAGAAAAGAAAAGAAATGCTGTTGGGCTTGAGGAGGTGAGAGCCACCCTCAGCTGATAAGCCTCAAGGATATGGAGATGTCAGCTCTACAACTATAAGGAATTGAATTCTGCCACAACCATCTGAGCTTGAAAAATGACTCTGAGGTCCAAATGAAATCATAGCCCAGCTAGTGTCTTGTTTTTAGCTCAGTGAGACCCTGAAGAGAAAAGGCAACTGTGCCTGGACTTGTACCCATCAGAACTATGAGATGGTAAATGTCTGCTCAGTTTGTGGTAATTTTCTCTGTAGCGATAGAAAAGCAACAGAAATATGACAGAAATAGAAAAGCAATAGTAAAATCATACACATGGTAACAACCCTTCATCCTGGTCTTTTAATGACTCTTAGTTTAATAGCATATACAGATACTTTAAGTTAATTTTTCTGACTTGTTTGGCTATAACTAAGCATCTTTGGAAAAGCAAAAAGTGAGTGGGATACATGCTTTGGCTCTAAATTCACAATGTCCTCTCTGAAACAGGAACAAATGTAAAATATCTATGCATTGTTGAGTGAAATCTGAGAAGGTACAGTCACAGCATAGCTAATTAGACCTAGAACCACTGTTACAAAGCTGGTTACTTTCCTAATTAAATTTTATGGTTTTGCTAAAGAATTAAAACCAGAAAGTTAAACAGAAAACCATGCCTCCAGAGAAATGGGTTGAGAAAGCACCAACCAATTAAATTGTTAATTAAAAGCATAGCCATGATTTAAATAAAGTTATGATGGAAGGGAGACAGTTTGCAGGTGAGTAAAATTAGGGTCTGAACACCGTGCTCTGCCTACATTTCTTCATAATTTTTTTGTGCTCTGAAGTAATACAGATGCTTTATGTAGGATCAGAAAATTCTATGTAGAATTTACAGATTCTGTTAAAAGAAAAATTAATGATGTTTCTGTTTCTAGTTTTCTCATTCAGAGAGCTATCAGATTAAAAACTGTCCTGTAGCCAAAAGTCTGACATTTTTCGAACTAAAACACAACCTCAAAAATTAGTTGGGTTTGTCAAGTACTACTGAGTGGGATGTCAAGAAGTATGAAATTCCATGGGGAAAAACTGCACCATCCCTTCTCTTTCTCTTGTATGTGATATTCACAGCTGCCTTTCCCATGTGTGACCCTCCCTCCTCAGTACTGTGGTGAAGTTGGAAGTTCTCTAATCTTTGGTACTCACACAGATCATACACTTGAATCTATAGGAGCTTTGGAATACTTGGCGTCCTTGTACCTTTAAAAGGTCTAACATCCAACTGGACAGTTTATTGATTGGGAAACTTGTGAGAAAGAAGATGGGTGAAAGAATTCATGCTATTAGAGTCATTTGTCCCCATTTTCATTAGGAACTGATGGTACCATTATATCTCTTAATCATGGTTATGGTAGGCAGAATTATGAGATGGCCCTCAGGGTTCTTGACCCTGGTATATACACACCTTCTCCCAGGGATCCTATCAAGCATTAATCTAGGTACTGTTGTAAAAGCATTTTGGGGATGTAAGGAAGTAAGGAAGGTCCCAAATCATTTGACATTTCAACAGGGAGATTGCCTGGGTGGGCCTGACCTAATCATGGAGAAATAATGTTTTCTCTAGCTGGTTGCAAAAGAGGAAGTCAGAGAAATGTACTCTTGCTTCCCTGGGAGGAAATGAAACATCCCTGCTGAGAACTGCCATGTAGCAAGAAATTGCAGAGGGCTCTAGTTGCTGAGAGCTGTTCCCGGTTGACTAGAGGGAAAGCAGGGACAGACCTCAGTCTATAGCCTCAAAGAAACAAATTTCACCAGCACTGGGGAGAATGTAAAAAATTCTGAGTTCCTAATGAGACCACAGTCTGAGCTGACATCTTGATTTCTGCCCTTTGGCACACTGAACAACAACAACAAAATACTCCCAGGGAAATGGTGAAATAATAAAACAGAGAGGCTAAATTTGTAGCAATTAAGCAATAAAATCTAATGAGATGGGCTTCAACAGCCAGTGAGTTGGTGAGTTACCTGAACACAGAGGAGCTTATAAATTATACTGAAAGATAAAAGTGAAGAAACCAAAATTTAAATCTGTCAGTATGTTTGGGATAGGAAATAGCATTTCCATCTTTTTTGTTGAAGTCTTTGTAAAATAATAAAGCAACATTCCTTTTGCTTTCTCTAGCATGATTTTTGAAGGAGAGAAAATGTTTCTCATAATCCAGGCAGATGTCCAAATGCAGTTCTGGATTAAATTTCAGGAACATAAATTTCAGATGTGGCATATAGTTTTCTCTGTGTGACTATTGGTAATTAGTAAACTCAATAACAAAACATTAAGAGAAACAATGCAATATGTGGAAAAAACAGGAATACATTAAAAACATTCCTTCAAAAGTAAAAAACAAACAAACAAAAACCTATGGCATTATCATGATGATTGATTACCTTAATGATTCTTTACTTACTCAACTAGGTAAACAATATGACCATGGGCCAATGCCATAGTATTTTTGGGTTGACTATGTTTCTTTTGTTTGTATGACTTTCCAGTTTTAGTGTTTAAACAATCTAGTTTGAGACTAGCCTTTATTTTTTATTATTTTTTTATTTATTTTTTAAATATTTATTTATTTTTTGTTTGTTTGTTTATTTACAGCATAACAGTGTTCATTGTTTTGGCATCACACCCAGTGCTCCATGCAGTACCTGCCCTCCCTATTACCCAACACCTGGTTCCTCAACCTCCCACCCCCCCCGCCCCTTCAAAACCCTCTGGTTGTTTTTCAGAGTCCATAGTCTCTCATGGTTCATCTCCCCTTCCAGTTTCCTTCAACTCCCTCTCCTCTCCATCTCCCCATGTCCTCCATGTTATTTGTTATGCTCCACAAATAAGTGAGACCATATGATACTTGACTTTCTCTGCTTGACTTATTTCGCTCAGCATAATCTCTTCCAGTCCCGTCCATGTTGCTACAAAAGTTGGGTATTCATCCTTTCTGATGGAGGCATAATACTCATTGTGTATATGTACCACACCTTCCTTATCCATTTATCCGTTGAAGGGCATCTTGGTTCTTTCCACAGTTTGGCGACCGTAGCCATTGTTGCAATAAACATTGGGGTACAGATGGCCCTTATTTTCACTCCATCTGTATCTTGAGGTAAATACCCAGCAGTGCAATTGCAGGGTCATAGGGAAGCTCTATTCTTAATTTCTTGAGGAATCTCCACACTGTTCTCCAAAGTGGCTGCACTAACTTGCATTCCCACCAACAGTGTAAGAGGGTCCAGAATACACCAGCTGTCTCTACACCTTAAAGAACTGGAGAATCAACAACAAATCAACTCCACACGCAAGAAGGGAAATAATCAAGATTAGAGCAGAGATCAATGAGGTAGAAACCAGAGATACAGTAGAACGTATCAATGAAACTAGAAGCTGGTTTTTTGAAAGAGTCAATAAGATCGATAAACCATTGGCCACACTAATCCAAAAGAAAAGAGAGAAAGCCCAAATTAATAAAATTATGAATGAAAAGGGAGAGACCACAACTAACACCAAGGAAATAGAAACAATCATCAGAAATTATTACCAACAGTTATATGCCAATAAGCTAAGCAACCTAGATGAAATGGATGCATTCCTGGAAAACTACAAACTCCCAAAATTGAACCAGAAAGAAATTGACAACCTGAATAGACCGATATCTCGTAACGAGATTGAAGCAGTGATCAAAAACCTCCCAAAAAACAAGAGCCCAGGACCTGACGGATTCCCTGGGGAATTCTACCAAACTTTCAAAGAAGAAATAACACCAATTCTCCTGAAGCTGTTCCAAAAAATGGAAGCAGAAGGAAAACTTCCAGACTCTTTTTATGAAGCCAGCATTACCCTGATCCCCAAACCAAGCAAAGACCCTACCAAAAAGGAGAATTTCAGACCAATATCACTGATGAATATGGATGCAAAGATTCTCAACAAGATCCTAGCAAACAGGATCCAGCAGCACATTCAAAAGATTATCCACCATGACCAGGTGGGATTCATCCCTGGGTTGCAAGGTTGGTTCAACATTCGCAAATCAATGTGATAGAACAAATCAATAAGAGAGAAGAACCACATGGTCTTCTCAATTGATGCAGAAAAAGCATTTGACAAAATCCAGCATCTGTTCCTGATGAAAACGCTTCAAAGTATAGGGATGGAGGGAACATTCCTGAACTTCATAAAATCTATCTATGAAAGACCCACAGCAAATATCATCCTCAATGGGAAAAAGCTTGCACTCTTCCCGTTGAGATCAGGAACACGACAAGGATGCCCACTCTCACCACTCTTGTTCAACATAGTATTAGAAGTTCTAGCAACAGCAATCAGACAACAAAGAGAAATAAAAGGTATCCAAATTGGCAAGGAAGAAGTCAAACTCTCTCTCTTCGCAGATGACATGATTCTTTATATGGAAAACCCCAAAGACTCCACCCCCAAACTACTAGAACTCATACAGCAATTCAGTAACGTGGCAGGATACAAAGTCAATGTACAGAAATCAGTGGCTTTCTTATACACTAACAATGAAAATACAGAAAGGGAAATTAGAGAATCGATTCCATTTACTATAGCACCAAGAACCATAAGATACCTGGGAATAAACCTAACAAAGAGGTAAAGGACCTGTACTCGAGGAACTACAGAACACTCATGAAAGAAATTGAAGAAGACACAAAAAGATGCAAGACTGTTCCATGCTCTTGGATTGGAAGAATAAACATTGTTAAAATGTCTATACTGCCTAGAGCAATCTATACTTTTAATGCCATTCCGATCAAAATTCCACCGATATTTTTCAAAGAGCTGGAGCAAATAATCCTAAAATTTGTATGGAGTCAGAAGAGACCCTGAATTGCTAAGGAAATGCTGAAAAACAACAACAAAACTGGCGGCATCCCATTACCCGATTTCAAGCTTTACTACAAAGCTGTGATCACCAAGACAGCGTGGTACTGGCATAAAAACAGACACATAGACCAGTGGAACAGAGTGGAGAGCCCTGATATGGACCCTCAACTCTATGGTCAAATAATCTTCGACAAAACAGGGAAAAAATATTCAATGGAAAAAAGACAGTCTCTTCAATAAATGGTGCTGGGAAAACTGGACAGCGATATGTAGAAGAATGAAACTCGACCATTCTCTTATGCCATACACAAAGATAAACTCAAAATGGATAAAAGACCTCAACGTCAGACAGGAATCCATCAGAATCCTAGAGGAGAACATAGGCAGTAACCTCTTCGATATCAGCCACAGCAAGTTCTTTCAAGAGATGTCTCCAAAGGCCAAGGAAACAAACGTGAAAATGAACTTTTGGGACTTCATCAAGATCAAAAGCTTCTGCACAGCAAAGGAAACAGTCAACAAAACAAAGAGGCAACCCACGGAATGGGAGAAGATATTTGCAAATGACAGTACAGACAAAAGGTTGATATCCAGGATCTATAAAGAACTTCTCAAACTCAACACACACAAAACAGATAATCATATTGAAAAAGGGCAGAAGATATGAACAGACACTTCTCCAATGAAGACATACAAATGGCTATCAGAGACATGGAAAAATGTTCATCATCACTAGCCATCAGGGAGATTCAAATTAAAACCACATTGAGATACCACCTGACACCAGTTAGAATGGCCAAAATTAGCAAGACAGGAAACAACGTGTGTTGGAGAGGGTGTGGAGATAGGGACTAGATATCTGAATTAAATTAAAACTCAGACTGGTGAAAGTATGGCTAAGAATCTGTGGTGCAATGGTGAGATATTGAAATTTAAGATTTTGGAGGTGTTAGGGGTGCCTGGGTGGATCATTGGCTTAAAGCCTCTGCCTTCAGCTCAGATCATGATTCCCAGGGTCCTGGGATCGAGCCCCACATCGGCTCTCTGCTCAGCAGGAAGCCTGCTTCCTCCTCTCTCTCTCTCTCTGCCTCTCTGCCTATTTGTCATCTCTGTGAAATAAATAAAATCTTTAAAAAAGAATTAAAAAATAAAAAATAAATTAAAAAAAAAGATTTTGGAGATGTTAGAAGGTGTGATCCTTAAAGTGGATGTCTGCCATGAGTGGAGACTTGGATCATGAGATTTGAGAAGGTAGAGGCTTTGTGGTCAGATATGGACATTGACAGGGTGTTGCCTGCAGGTGAGGTGTTGACTGCAGACTAGAAGAGGTGTCCCATCTCAGTGCATGAGGGAAAGTGACTGCAAGTTCAGTACAGGGCACAGTAAATCAGGGAAAATGGTGATATATCCAAATAGTATTACCTTTGGAGGAAGATGCTCTCCTTCCACAGGAAAACTAGAGTAGTAGTATTGAAGCAACAGTGAGGAGTAGGGAGAATGCCAAGCAGGAGAACTGTGCAAGATTGGTTCTTCTCTCCCTTGAGATGTGAGCTCTTAATCCAGAGGTGAGAATTTGCTTTTGCCCTGGAAGGCTCTTCAAAATCCATTTGGGTGTCTGGCAAAGAAATGAAAATCATGAATCAATTTTAACCATACATAATTGAAAGTCTATCTGAAAATTTAATTTTGTCTTGGCAGCAACAAAGGAAAGGTTCACTTGTCATGGTGACCCTTGTTATCCAAGTATTTGCAGAAGGCATTCTCCAAAGTGGCAGAGGAGGAGGCTGATTTTCTCTGAAAACTCTGCAAAAATGAAGATGATACTTTAGAGACATTATCTCCCTGAGAGTCCAGTTACCTGAGACAAGCCTGCATTAGAAATCAAACCACAATTGTAGAGTGAACTCCCAGGTAGTTTGACCAATACTCACGAATGATGTGGTCCTCCTGTTTTCCGCTGGAAAACACTGATAGCAATTTGGCAAGTAACCACCATTGAATGTGCAGCTCTAAATGTCTTTTTCAAAGCAGTTCCTCCTTTGAAACAAAAAAGAGTCATATTTTTGTATAGGACTGTGGTTTCTTACCCATTAGTTGCTCTGTTGCTTTGTTTCTAGTGTGTTACCCTAGCCGTGTCCCTCATATGCAGTGCAAGGTGCTTCCTTTGATCTATCAAGCCAGCAGTAAGGGAGGCCCTTAGCTGAACAGAGGTCTGACTAAAAAGACAGACTTTAAAGTGAGTGTAGTTTTCAGAAATAAGCACACTCCACCAGATCTGTATGGGGTTTTTTCTAATCACATGCTGACAGAACATTCCTCATCATTTTTGTTTTTCTGTGTCCCATTATTCTTCCAGTCTTTCCCCTTTCGAAGTGTTTACACATGATCACTACATCTGGGTTTAGAGGTGGGATTTTGTAGTAGTTTACAGTATACCTAAGAGAGCAAGATCCTTAAAAAAAAAAAAAGGCATTGTCCCAGATCTTCTAATTTTCTTTCACCTGCTCTCCATTATCCAATATATTTAATATATATTAGGGTCATGCTGATTTAGCTATCCATCTCTAGCTTTAATTCATATAGTGGCTGATCTGATCAAATGTTATATACTAGATGGTTTAGAAGACCACAGTGTGATTCTCAATTCATTTCTCAGTAAATGTTTTTTGACATCGAGTCAAATAATCCTTATGAAATTCTTTTAAAGGACAGCATTACCTTGTTGTTTGTGGTGATTGTTTTGATCATTGTTTAATTAGGATGGGCATATTGCCACATTATGGATCTTTTTACATTAAATAACAGAAATGGCCATTTTAATTGCCAATTAAAATACATTGACATCATACCTAATGTGTAAAATGAGCTGAATTAAGCCTTAAATTTGAAAATTCATTTCATGGAAGACTAGTGGTTGGAAACAGACATATCTCTTCTAACATATTATGTGTATAATTGTTTTACTGGTACGATGACTACAAGAACTTTCTATGCATTTGATTCAGCTCTGTGAGCTCTTCTTCTGACCTTGAGAACTCACTCATGTAAGAAAAGAATTCAGTTTTGTAAAAAGATATATGCTTGAGGCACAAGTGGGAACCCTCAATAAATAAACTAATACCTCAAATGCAGTCCTTTATCTCTAAAGGCATCAAAATATTTTTAATAGCCACTATTCATCTTGAATCCCAACAAAATCTTTGGGAGTAATGGGAGACTAATAGGCTAAAAATAGAGAAATCTGGTTTTAACCACTATAGGTTTCAACAGGCTTTACTCCTGAGTCAGAGACCAGTTGCATGGTTCTTTCTGTTTTCTACATGAACATTTTGTCTTGTCAGCCAGATAAACTCTTCTGGGTCAGTCATGTCATTTTTTCAACATTAAGCACCTGAAAGGTGTAGCAGGTGCTCTTCTGAGTATTGGAGTTGCAGCTGTGAACAGTTTATGCAATGCCCCTTCCCTGGGACCTCCTAACTTACATTCAACATAAGTAATCTGAGCCAGTAAAACACTATAAAATGTACTTCCATACTGAGAGTATCGGAGTGGCTCACCATTGAGGTCCCCAACCAGCAAAATATGGAATAGCTTTTCACCCCAAGATGACTGCTTCGTTCATGGAAGGAGAAGTAGATAAATCATTCTAATTGTGCCTCAGAGAATGCGGTGGAAATCAGTTAAAATTAACACCAAAGATAGTCCTGAAAGACATGTGTTAAACAAACAGAATTACAGCTTTAGAGAGAAGGTATGGAAACAGAAGATGGAAAAAAAACGGCTTTACACCTATCGAACAGAAGTGAAATTTTAAGGCTGAGTCTCAGATCTTTTTGTACCCACTCACTCACTCTGAGCTCCACAGCCTACCTTGTATAACGGTAATCAGGAAAAGGAACTGATAAACAAAATGATTTCTTCTCCTTATCTGAAGCCTGAATGGGCTGGTCCAGTAGGTTCCCCAGCTGAAGCATCTTAAAGACTAAGAATGACCTCCCTGAAAGAATTTTAGAGCTATGCATTCCATTTTCTATCCAAAATTTTTAGGAAAAATTAATCATAATAGTAGCCTCCCTTGAGTTGTTCTTATTTGCCTGGCACTCTGTTTTTTGTGGGTTTTTTTTTTTTTTTTACATATATGATCTCAATAATGCAAAAATGTTTGGTGTCAAATGCGACTAATAATTCCAGGATTACAAAGCTGGGAACCAGCAGAACAATGATCCAAATGCAACCCAGGCAGCTGGGCCCAGGCCTATGTTTTCAGACACCAGGGTTAATTTCCACGGGGACAGTTGCTTAGTGCTTTAGCTAACACCAAAGCATCTATTTCTACAGCTCCTGTTTTAAACTAAGGAAAACATTATTTCACACCCTGTTCAACACTGGGTTTTTAGTTTGTTGTCATTTAATTTTTGACTCAGTTCAGTTCTATAAACATCCATTGAGCAACTACTCTGTGTTCATCACAGTTATCATTGCTCTGAGAACACAGCATCTGCCCCAGATGAGCAAAAACATTGTGGGTAAAACACAATGTATAGAGAGGAAACAGACAGTTAAACACTTGCACTATATTACATCAGCAAATACAAGAAGACATAATACCAGCTGCATGTAGAACTCAAGAACACACACAGAGTAAGGAGCTGCATTGAAAAGTAGTGTTGATCTAAGGACAACTTATTGAGAAGTCTTTCTACTCTCAGCCATCGGCACTTGGAATGGTGCTTGGATGAGACATTCTCTTAGGCCTGGAAAAGGCACAAATCTTGAACAAGTCCTGAACAAAGTAAAGAGCTTTGAGTGCTTGAGCAGAATGTGCAAAGAGGAAGGGACAGAGACCCGGAGAAGAAAGAATAGAGGTGCACAGGAGAAAAGAAGCCATAAGAAGCAAAAAAAAAAAAAAAAAAAAAAAAAAAGCCAGAGTCTATCTACTTGTTTCTACTGATAAGGTTAGAAAGGCCAAGGTGGAGGGAACTGAAACTTATGGCTCTCCTTCACGGAACCATAGCGACTTTCAGTTTTCCTAATCTACTGACACCGTTCCTGTCTCTCTGTCAAATAAGACATCTTAAAGCAGTCTTTAACCTTCTAGGGATCACTCTGGCATCTAATTTATTGTTTTAAACCTGTAGAATTTTCCCTAACAAACTCTCATTTGCCCACATCCTTCTCTTCCAACAGCCATCCCTTTACTTTCATCTGGGCTATTGTTAATAGCTTTCTAACTGATCCACCTCTTTTCAGGGTCACTCCAAACCAATCCCAGTCCCTTCTACACAACACAAACAGACCACCTTCTCTAACGCATAGATCTCTAACGCATCATCACTGTTAGGACACCTCCAACATCATCCTTGCAAGCACTACTGTGTGTTTGCACTATGCCAAGTCCTTTATGTGCATCATTTCATTAATTTTCAAACACATATACATCAGCTTTATTCTTATTTTATAGATGATGAAACTGAGACTCGCATAGTCAAAAGTCATATAGCTTGGGGTGCCTGGGTGGCTCAGTGGGTTAAAGCCTCTGCCTTCGGCTTGGGTCATGATCCCAGGGTCCTGGGATAGAGTCCCGCATCGGGCTCTCTGCTGGGTGGGGAGCCTGCTTCCTCCTCTCTCTCTCTGCCTGCCTCTCTTGCCTACTTGTGATCTCTGTCTTCAAATAAATAAAATAAAGTCTTAAGAAAAAAAGTCACATAGTGTGTTAAAGACAAAACCAGCATTTGAATCCTGGTTTAACTCCAGTGCCCACCTTAGCCACTTTTCTACTTCCTGCTTCCCTGTTCAAAAACTTAGTTTGTAAGACAATAGGGAAATACTCACTGCTCCTTTTTACATGAAAAGCTTTCCTTTTAGACCTCTCTACCTATCTAAATTCTCCCCAAATTCCATTTCTTCCATGAAGACTTTTCTATGCATGAAATATGCTTAATACCTCTGTGCCCAACCAGATGGTGGTAACATCTGCTCCAAGAAGAGAAACAGAATAGTACAAGGGAGAGTATGTTTTTCTAATTGCTTTTTTTTATTTTGAAACAATCTTAAATTTGCAGAAAACTTGGAAGTATAGCACAAAGGTTTTTTTCCCTGAACCATTTGAAAGTAAGTCCGTTATCCTCAGCTTTACAGTATATTTCCTCTAAACAGGGGCATTGCCCTAAAAACCACAATAGGACCCTCCTGGTTAGAAATTAATGTTGATACCACCATTAAATCTTCAGACCCCATTCAACTTGGTTTCCCCCAATAACACTGAGCATAGTAAAAGCAACTGGGACAGAATCACAGGACTGGATTAATCGTGGATTTCTCTTTAGTTTCCTCAGTTTGAAATAAGCCTTTCCTTGACTTTCATGATCTGATACTTTTGAAGATTTTATGCCCATTATTATGTAGAAATGTTCTCAGTTTGGGTTTGTCTGATATTTTCTCATGATTAGAATCTGGGTGTGCTGCTTGGGCAAGGAGCATCAGAGAAAGCTACTGCGTTCTCAGTGTTTCCTCTCACAAGGGGCACTATTTTCAATATGTCCTGTGGCTGATGATGTTCACTATGATTACCTGATTGAGAAGGTGTCTGCCAGGCATCTTCACTGTTTTCTCTTCAAGTGCTTTGTAGGGGAGGCACTTTGAAACTTGATTATATCCCATTCCTCAAAAAACTTTTATTTGTATAGCTACTTATTTATATTAATATAGATTCATGGTTTCCCATTTTTATTCAATAGATTGACTATTATGTTTATGTCAATGCTAACTTTGTCCTATATTCGGCCAATGGAGGCTCCTTTAAGTTGACTTCTTGCTTTTTGACATGTTCCATTCATTAAAAAAATATATATATTTATTTATTCATGAGAGACAAAGAGAGAGAGAGAGAGACAGAAGCAGAGGGAGAAGCAGAAGCCCCTAGGAGCAGGGAGCCTGATGTGAGACGTGATCCCAGGACCCTGGGATCATGAACTGAGCTGAAGACAGATGCTTAACCAACCGAGCCACCCAGGGACCCCCCATTCATTTTTTTGAACTACTTTCTCTCACAAGAGGAATTTATCAACTCATCTTGTATTTCCCTTTTCCCAGCCCTGGAATTAGCTATTTTTCCAAAAAGTCCTGGTTCCTCTTAGTGGAAAATAGCATTTAGAAGCCAAGGTATAGGTACTAGGTGAGCTCACTAGTAGCAGAGCTAGGAAATATATGCATGCATATACATATATGTATACATTCTGATATTTAGATGAATATTTTTGTATCTACTTTCACTTTGAAAACCACAGTTTTATATTAATGCCTATTTTAATTTGGTTTTATTTTTGTCCTTTTCCTTGTTTATAAGTCCCTTCTTTGGCACTGAGAAACCAGCCTCCCATTATTCGAAATACATGTTCTTATTTGACTAATCTCTAGTATGGAACTCATTCCCATAAAATCCTGCTTTTGTGCGTGCACACACACACACACACACACACACACACACACATCAAAGGATCTCCTCACCCTATATAGGCTCTAAAACCTTGTGCCAAGCCACTATGACCCCATGTTGAAAGACTTCTTAATATGCTCAAGCTCTAACACCTAAGACAAGCTCTGAGTACGCATCCACAGGGTACTCTTCTCACTGCACATGGGTTCTAATACCAGTTACCTGGCCAAGCCCTCCTTGTGGACACCCTCAATGGCCTTGTCCTTGTTCTGGATTTCCACACCCCATGCCCAAATAAAGACTCCTACCTCACTCTACCCAACTTCTTTACTTTAGGGCTGAACGGTTCAGGAAGGGAAAGGAAGAAGAGAAAGAGGAAAAGGAAGCAGATATATACTTTGAAACAAAATAAATCTGTCAGTCCTTAATGCTACTTAAGAGCTTCATGAACTCTGACAAGATACTGACTTTCTCTGAGCTCTTTTTCCTAAGAAGCCACATGGCATAATCCAAAAAAAAAAAAAAAAAAGGACTTTGGGGTTAGTTAGACCTGGGTTTGAAACTTGGTTCTGCCACTCTCGCAGGATATTTAGGCTGCATTCCAAAATACCACAGACTGGGTAACTTGTAAATAGAAGAAATTTGTTATCTCACCGTTCTGGAGACTTGGAGTCCAGGATCATGGTCACATTCTCATTAAGGGCCTTTTCCAAGTTGCAGACTGCCCACCTCTTACTTATCCTCACATGGTGGAAAGGATCTAAAGAGCTTTCTCAGCCCTCTTTTATAAAGGTACTAATCCCCTTACTGAGAGTTACTCTCCCTAGTTTTTATCATTTCTCACAGGCCAAATACCATCACATGGGTGTTGGGATTCCAACATGTATGTTTGGGACAGGGACACAAGCATTCAGACAATAGCTGCTGCTAACTAATTCTGTGACCTCTGACAAATCACTGACACTCATTTATAAGATAAAAGTTGTTGTGGGGATGAAGTGTGATCATATATGCAAAGCACCTGTCACTGGTAGGAATTTGGCTCTTATTATTGTTATCTGTAATGGAGATACCAAGGTGTCTGTTACAGGGTTGTTGTGAGGATTCATGATAAGAGAGGTAAACTACCTGGCATGCAATAAAGGCTTAGTATAATCGCTGTTATGTGCCACAAAGGAGATATGCATAATATTTCTGCCTTGTAGTTATTTTTTTACATATATTTTCTCAATAGGTTGTATTTTTTGAAAGCAGGAATCTTATTCTCATTTTCTATCTTCAGCAATGCCTGGTGGATTTCTTGGCATGTATTTTTTCACTAAATTAACAGAGTTTTAAATCACCAAGATTAAAATTTGGGAGTCTTGTTCTGTAGGCAATTTGTGGTAATTATACATTTGAGGGTATGGTAGAGACATCAAAAGTGTTGTTAAAAAATTAATTGGATAGTTCTGTATAAGATGAATGAGAATAGGAATTGAAAGTGGAGATTTAGAAATTGTTTATTTGATCAACTATATAGAATCTTCCACCTTTGCATATTTGTTATATTTGCTGCCCAAGCGAGCACAGAATTTCTTTTTTTCTTTTTTCACACTTGCATGTTTATAATGTGGTTTCAAAGAATCGGGGTTTGGTGCAGCAAGTACTATTTGTTTTAAACATGGGTGGAGAAATGTTTTTGTTTGTAATGTCTGGGTGAACAGGGGCATGGGGACTGGTACTGAGCAGAGAGTAGCATAAAATCACTGAGTCACAAAACAGGTGGACAAGGGGATCTAGCAAGAAAATAAGAAGTGTCCTAGCAATCCATTTCCATTTGGTCTAAGGACCTGGTGTGAGATGGTCACTTAAGATGTCAACACCCAAGTGAAAAATGCAAACAGCTGAAAAGCTAGCAAAACTCTTCTTCATCCAGTTCAACCCTTTTTCCTCTGTATGAGCCTCTTCTTGTAGAATAAAGGAGAGAGAATGAGAATGAATGAGCATTGACTCTAAGGCCCCTGGCCCTTGAGCCTCTTCTCTCCACCGATTACTAAGTTAGTTTATTGCATTATACAAAGACTGTCCCTGTCCACAGGGGCCATTCCTCTGTACCCCTTGAGAGATCAGAGGCCTTGCAGAGTACTGTTAATTCATCTCCAGCTTGTGAAAGCTTTGTATTGCTTCCTAGCACATACTGCACTAGAAGTTAGGAAGTCTGAGAAATTCAAGTTTGAGAACATAGTAGCTTTGTCCCTCTGAGGGACACTATAAATCAGGTTAATGATACCAAACGTCATAAATGGTGGAGTCTAGCAAGCACTGTCAAACAAGCATCATTTCTTTTATAATTATAGTGTTCTCTCCATTTCACTGTGCAATGATTTAGAACCAGAGCATTGCCAAAAGTACATCTGGGAACCAGGATATTTTTTTGGTCCAAATCATCAGCAATAGAAAGGCCTAGTGTAGAAACCTGTGTTTATGAGACTACAAATATCCCATTTTGTCACTTCCTCTAAATGACTCAGAGCATGATGTCTGTGGTTGTGAAGGATTTATACTAAGATTTGTCTAGGCCTTAGAAATATAAACAGAGCAGAATACATAAGCTTGCTTGTATCTCCACACTTGGAAAATTTGAATGACTTGGGATACTGACAGTGGAGAAAGTCCGTTCTACTGATCCTATAAAATGATAATGATGGAACATGACCAGAAATCTGAAGACTGCATATTTATAAATCTAAATCCTCTGCCTTAGAAGGGCATGATTGTAGGATATTATGGTCGTGAAGCAGTGGGGGTTTGTGTGTAGGCTGGTATCATCATCCTGAGACTGAATTTACAGATGAGACTTATCTAGTTCATTTCTTCTACCCAGTTACCTATGTGTGCTTGAGGGGAGAGGAAATAAATGCTTTCAGCAGGAGAAGTATAAAACTTGGATAATCTATCAGTTGGGAAATCACTGCCTGGATAATTAGTTAAATTTCTTATTGATCTTAGGTTATGTGTATGTAAACATTAAATGGTTTAGAAACAGGTATCATTGATAGTAGAGCTATGGTGTAAGAAGACCATACCAACATGGGGGCAAAAAGAAATTTCAGCTGACCTTTAATGGGATACAATTCCCCAAAAGTGTAATGTGTTAAATAAGGCCTGAATATTGATTTTTATGACACTATAGTAGTCAAGTCTCTGAGGCAAGGGGACCTTACATACATTTAGAAAAAGTGTGTCAATGTTAGGCAATATGGTAAAACTTCTTAGGCCACTATAGTTTGAAAGAAATTTTCATCAATTTCACTGACTTACACTTTGCCTTAAAGTTTTGCTTGCTTGACAATATTGTACCTTTTTCCTTTTGAGCCAGTGTGCAGGGTATGTTTACTGACACCTTTAGGCTCATGATGAAGTGTGACCTTTGGGATGAACAGCCATAAGTGTTCAAGACTTGCAATATGTATTGCTAGGATCAAACACACTGGTAGAATAATTTGCAATAGCTCCTCTTCAGTCTGACAGAGTCTTGCTTCAAAACTATTCTTAACCTCCTTGCTGCTGATCTTTTTCCAAGATGACTTACTGTCATGACTTAGCACATGATCGGTCCATCCTATGAAGATAGTTGGCCATTTGCTCTGAGTAGGCATAGAAGAATAAACATTTTGTATTTAGGTATTTTGAGTTTCTAGGTTCCTCTGAAGGATAAAAGTAATCAATTTGCATTGATTTACATATTTTAGTACCAAAAGCTTAATTTATTTTTTATTTAGTAGATAGTTAAAGAGGTAGGGTATTCAACATTCCAGTTGTGGAGAAGAAAATAGGCAAATGAAGAAGTAAAAAAGTTATAGATTGTAGCAAATGTTGTGAAAGAAATAAATACGATTAAATAGAATGGGATTCTTTGAAAGTTCAGGAACGGTCACCTGAAAAATATAATAAGACTATACCCTGTCATGCAAAGGTCTCAAGAAAATGTTCAAGGCAATGATCGTCATAAGGACAAAGGCAGATTTACCTAGCTGTGCTTAGTTGTTTGGAGAGGAATAAAGCTAGTATGGCTAGATTATAAAGTAAACAGAAGGGAGAGCAGTAAGATATGAGTCTGAGAGATGCTAACCCTGGGAAAGTTCATACAAGGCCCTGAGGAAAAGATGAAAGTTTGGAGCTTTGTGCTGAAGACAGTAGGAAGCCACTAAATGTAAGAGATATGTGATCTAAAGAAAAGCTGATCAGCACCTATTTTGTATTTTATATGTATTAGATACTGTATTCTTCCAATAAAGTAAACTACAAAAAAAGAATGTTAAAGTCATAAGAGAAAATGCATTCACAGTACTGTAGAATCTTTATGAAAAAAGAAAAAAACTGCATATGAGTAAACACAGTTCAAACCTGTGTTGTTCAAGGGTCAACTGTCCCAGACTTTAGAAGCTTGCAGGAAGGCTCTTCCAGAGCCAGAATTCAGACCTCCAAGAAAGGGCCCTCTTTGGCTGATCCTGGTATCCCAGGAACTTTGAGCAGACACCCTACAGAGCTGAGATCAAACCTATGAGGATGAAGGGATTTGCTCCCAGATGGTTCTGGGCACTCTGAAGTTGCACAATAGTACTGATAGGGTAGGAAAACCTGCAGATCGAGTCCAGCTGCTGCTACTAGAAACTACTGATGCAGTCACAGACCTAAGGAGCAGCAGCTCCATTTAGTAAGGAGTAAATGAAAGCTGCACCTATCTCTTCCTCTCATATCCTATTAGTCTAACAGATATAAACAGGTTTCATAATAAATATGACTGGGGCTCCTGGGTGGCTCAGTGGGTTAAGCCTCTGCCTTCAGCTCAGGTCATGATCTCAGCATCCTGGGAATGAACCCCGCATTGGGCACTCTGCTCATCAGGGAGCCTGCTTCCCTCTCTTTCTCTGCCTGTTTTCTACCTACTTGTGATCTCTTTGTCAAATAAATAAATAAAATCTTAAAAAAAAGAATAAATATGACCAATTCTTGGTTAGCTGCAACTCAGCTGGTGGGAGTAGAGATGCACCAATACTATTTAAGGATTACCCATATACTTCTACCACCCAAGACGTCTTGGGCACTACCTTCCTTTCCAGAGAACAGGGAGACTGCCCATTAATCTGGCAGCTGATTAACTACAGTACAGTTAAGTTCTTTTAGGATACTCTGCTGGCTGCACCCAAGTTTCACCACTTATCCCTACCTCCAAAAGCAAAGAATATTGTTATGGGTCAAAGATAAAATGTAGCCCTCAAAGAGTTACAAATGTAAAGGGGCAGATAAGGAACCACAGGTGGGACTTCACAGGAGCAAAAGTTCTTTAAATTATCCTGTCTTATTGGGGAGGGTATGTGTTATCGTGAGTGCTGTGAAGTGTGTAAACCTGGCGATTCACAGACCTGTACCCCTGGGGATAAAAATACATTATATGTTTATAAAAAAAAATTGGAAGGGGAGGCGAACCATAAGAGACTATGGACTCTGAAAAACAACCTGAGGGTTTTGAAGGGTCGGGGGTGGGAGGTTGGGGGAACAAGTGGTGGGTAATAGGGAGGGCACGTATTGCATGGAGCACTGGGTGTTATGCAAAAACAATGAATACTGTTATGCTGAAAAAATAAATAAATTTAAATACTGAAAAAAAATTATCCTGTCTTTCCCCACACTTGCAGGATCTGGCAGGACGAGGGGAAGGACATATGGAGAAAGGTGACTTAGTAAAGTTTGTCTTCAGGCCTTAGCAGGAAAGGGTCTTATTCTCCTTCCATGGTCCAAGTGCTAATCTCAAGGTCCAGGATCAGATATGGTCCTGCAACAGAGAGCCTAAGCAACATACCATTGACCTTGTTTTCAGCTGGGTCTTGTGCTAAAGAAAGCAAAAGCAGTTTGACATTCAGAAATGGTCCCTCTCAGTTTGCCAAAGTCTGAGTCCAGGTAAGAATCTGAGAAGAGGGGCACCTGGGTGGCTCAGTGGTTTAAGCTGCTGCCTTCGGCTCAGGTCATGATCTCAGGGTCCTGGGATCGAGTCCCGCATCGGGCTCTCTGCTCGGCGGGGAGCCTGCTTCCCTCTCACTCTCTCTGTCTGCCTCTCTGTCTACTTGTGATCTCTCTCTGTCAAATAAATAAATAAAATCTTAAAAAAAAAAAAAAGAATCTGAGAAGAGACCTCTAGCTTATAGTAGAGCACGATTTTTTTTTTTCCTAGAGTGTGTTCATAGCAGTGGCACTTTTGTATGTGTCAGTGTCACTAAGCTGGGACTATACTTCCCAGAATTCCATCCAGTTCTGAGTTCGGATTGACCAAAGAAATTGTTGAAGATAAGACATATAATAAATAAATAAAATAAATAAAAGCTGATAATAAATGGAATTAAACTATATAGTATAAATTATATATTTTATATATAAATATATATTATATTTTATATAAATAAATAAGTTGAATTAAACTATATAAATAATAGTTTAATTCAATTTATTATCAGCTTTTATTTATATTTATATATATATTTATATATTATACATAATCTAAATTATATAGTTTAATTCAATTTATTATCAGCTTTTATTACTTGTAAGTTCAAATAAAAATGGAATTTATCATTTTAGCCACATTAATTACCGTTATTCTGCCATGTAATTGAGAAATAAGTCCTTCAGATTTTGTTGTCCTTCCAATTCACTCTTTTGTAATCTACTCAGAAGTGTTAAGACATGTTTCACATTAATCATTGTTTTTATATTGACCTAATTATATACTGAGTATACATAGTAACATATTCTGCTAAAAGCCATGGAGATAGAGTGATATTTCTATCCCTGTGCCATCTAAGACCCTGAAGCCATAGGCAAAACCTCTACTAAGCAATTAACATTTGTTTACTTTGTAACCAACCCCAGTCTTCCAAGCCTTAGTAAATAATCTGCTTCTATTCTGTTTATGAATTTCAACTTACTTACATATATGTGCTGCCTTGTTTGGTCCAATTTGCCACTTGAAAATGTGGTTGTTTTAGTAGCTAGGGGGGGGGAGATTTCTTCATAAACCACAGGACCATATTTGTTTAATTTGAAAGGATTTGGAAAAAGGAAAGAGGCATTTTGTTTAAAAAACTGTTTTCGTATTTTGTGATCGAGGTATGCAGATGAAAGGAATAAAGTCTGATTTTTAAAGCAACAGTCTGCTTCTTACAGCAGATGATCAGAAATGCCGACTGAAATTCTTCACTGGACCATTTCATCATCTGCAGCATGACAGACTTTCACATAATCCCAGTGGTCTGCAGATGTGCATAAAGGCAACTCCTTATAAATAAAAAGAATATTTCAATGTACCTACTCTTTCCCAATTTTTTAAAAGATTTTATTTATTAATTTATTTGACAGAAATTACAGGTAGGCAGAGAGGCAGGCAGAGAGAGAGGAAGGGAAGCAGGCTCCCTGCTGAGCAGAGAGCCCAATGTGGGGGTCAATCCCAGGACCCTGGGATCATGACCTGAGCCGAAGGCAGAGGCTTTAATCCACGGAGCCACCCAGGCACCCTTTCCCAATTTTTTAAATGAAAGTTTATTATAGGGACACCTGGGTGGCTCTGTCGGTTAAGCATCAGAATCTTGATTCTGCTCAGGTCATGATCTCAGAGTCGTGAGATTGAACCCTGCATTGGGCTCTGTGCTCAGCAGGGACAGTATTTGAGATTCCCTCTCTCCCTCTCCCTCTGTCTCTCTTTCTCTCACACACTCTCTCTTTGTCCCTCATATAAATAAATAATCTTAAAAAAAAGAAGAGTACATGCTGTATGCCAAATATGGGAATAGAAGTTATTTTTAGATAAGGGTCAAGTGGTCTTTTATGAGTATTTGATATTGCACTCTTAGACACTTATTCTAGGGAAATGAAAATTTATGTCTACACAAAAGGCTGTACAGGGGTGTCTGGGTGGCTCAGTAGGTTGAGCTCCTGATTCTTGTTTTCAGCTCAGGTCATGATCTCAGGGTCATGAGATCAAGCCCCTTGTGTACTCCATGCTGGGTATGGCCCCTGCTTTAGATTCTCTCTCTCCTTCTCTTCCTCGACCTTCTTCGCGTGCGCGCTCTCTCTCTTTCTCAAAAAAAAAAAGGGAGGACACATCTGAGTAGCTCTGTTGGTTGAGCATCTAGCTCTTGGTTTTGGCTCAGTTCATGATCTCAGGGTCCTGGATCAGGCCAGTATCATGCTCTGCAGGGAATCTGCTTGAGGATTCCCTCCCTCTACTTCTCCCCCAACACACACACACACACACACACACACACACACACACACACACACGCACTCTCTCTCTCTCCCTTTCCCTCAAACCTATTTTTAAAAAAAGACTGTCCATAAATGTTAATAGAAGCTTTATCTATAATAGCCCCAAACTGGAAAAAGCTCAGTGTCTTCAGTAGGTGAATACTTAAACAAATTGTAATACATCCATGCCATGGGGAGCTACACAGCAATAAAAAAGAACTAACTACTGATACATGTAATTACTTGGTTATATCTCAAGGGAATTGTGCTGAGTGAAAGAAGCCAATCCCAGAAGGTTACATACTATATTATCCCATTTATGTAATATTCTTTAAATAACAGAATTATAGAGGCAGAGAACAGATTTGTGATTTCCAAGGGTTAGGGATGATGGAGTTAAGGTGGTGGGTGTGGCTATAAAGAGTCAGCAAGACAAAGCCCAGTGGTGAAAGAAGAGTTCTATATCCTAATTGTGATAGGAGTTACACAGATCTTCATCTGTGATAAAGTTGCATAGAACACACACACACACACACACACACACACACACACACACACTCACCACCTAAAAACTGGTGAAATATCCTGATTATAATATTGTACTAATAAGTAAAGGATACATAGGACCTACCTGTCCATTTTTCCCCAAATTCTTGTGAATCTATAAGTATTTGAAAATTAAAACTTCATAAAGTTAATCTGCATAGACAGGTAGAGCCATATCAAACCAAAAATCTGCAAAGCAAAAGAATCAACAAAGTGAAAAGGCAACCTACACAATGGGAGAAGATGTCTGCAAACTATATGTCTGATAAGGGATTAATATCTAAAGTATAAGGAACTCCTATAACTCAATAGCAAAAAAAAAAAATTAAAAAATGAGTAAGAAACTAGACATTTCTCCAAAGATGACACTAATCATCAGGTAAATACAAATCAAAACCACAATGAGACATCACACCACAATGAGACATCACTTCACATCTGTTAGGTTGACCATTATCAAAATAACAATATAGCAAGTGTTTGGTGAGAATGTGGAGAAATTGGAATACTTGTACACTAATGGTGAGAATGTAAATTGGTGCAAGCACCATGGAAAACAGTATGAAGTTTCCTCAAAAAACTAACATTAGAACTAATATCATCCAGCTTCCCACTTCTGGGTATATATCCAAAGGAACTGAAATCAAGATCTTGAAGAGATATTTGTACTTCCATGCTCATTACAGCATTATTCACAATAGCCAAGAAGTGGACCACCTAAATGTCCAAGAAGTGGAGACCACCTAAATGTCCAGTGGACAAATGGATTAAAAAAAATGTGGTTAGTGCATACAATGGAATGTCATTCAGCCATAAAAAGAATATCGTGCCATTTACAACAACATGGATGATTCTGGAAGACATTATGCTAAGTAAAATAGGCTAGTCACAGAAGGATAATACTGCATGATTCCACTTACATAGGAGAATTTTAAAATGGTCAGCTTCATGGGAACAGAGTAGAATGGTGGTTGCCAGAGGCTGGGAGGAGAAATAAGGGAATTGCTGTTTAATCTATATAGAGTTTGAGTCATACAAGATGGAAATGTATAACATTGCATTTTTACTTAAAAGTAAACTGCCCAGGGAAGCCTGGGTGGCTCAGTTTGTTAAGCGTCTGCTTTCAGCCCAGGTTACCATCCCAGGATCCTGGGATTGAGTTCCACATGAAGCTCCTTGTTTAGTGGGAAGCCTGCTTCTCCCTCTGCCTGGACTTATGTTCTCTCTCTTGCTCTCTCTCTCTCTGACCAATAAATAAATAAAATCTTTTTCAAAAGATAAAAAATAAATTTCCCAGATGTAGCCCTCTGCAGATATTTCTGAGAATTCCCAAGGAAGTTTGCCTGCCTCATGCCCCCTCTCCAACTAAACTGACTTATCCATAAATATTTTTGGTCATTGTCACCACCTTTCCATGATGCAAAATTGTACAAGTCAATGCTCTGGTTCTATTTTAAGATTGCCATAAGGGAATTATAATTCAGAAAAGGAAATTTTAATTTGATCAAATTTGTGGAGCTTATCCCAAGTCCTTTGGATTCACTTTGCCACAGGACTACTTTACCATTTACTACTATCAGTCTCTCCCAGCAATAATGTCATTAAACCCCAGTCTGTAACTGGTCTGTTCCAGAGTCTGCTCCAGAACAGAGAAGGGAAGGGAAGCTTTGATTCTTTTCACTGATTTCTATACTCTCCTAAGACTTTGCCCAAACCAACATAAATAAGAAATAACTTACCCATAGGGTATTCTGTTTTACAAACCAGATGTGACCAACCTCTCTATTACTATTAAAGTTGAAAAATACATTATATGTTTATTAAAAAAAAATTTGGAAGGGGAGGCGAACCATAAGAGACTATGGACTCTGAAAAACAACCTGAGGGTTTTGAAGGGTCAGGGGTGGGAGGTTGGGGGAACATGTGGTGGGTAATGGGGAGGGCACGTTTTGCATGGAGCACTGGGTGTTGTGCAAAAACAATGAATACTGTTACACTGAAAAAATAAATAAAATGGAAAAAAAAGTTGAAATTAAATTGTTAGAACAATTTTCTTAAAACTTCTGTTCCAGATCATGGGCCCCAACAGTAAATTAGGGTCTATGGTCTTTCTAAATCTTACCTGTAAATTTCCAATTCTAATACCAATGCCAAGTCCCATCCCAAGGGGGCACCCAGAGCACTGGGCAATGGTGCCCATTTCCCATCCTCCAGGACCTACTGCAGCTCCACACATAGACACACACAACATATTGTCCCGGTCGTTAATCCCTTGTAATCTCAGGTCTTCAGGCAAGTAGAAAGCATTTACTCCTGGTGTAGTAAGTGATAATTCTTTCTTAAAATGTTACTATAAAATTGCCTGGGCTTCTTCAAAGTCTTTTTTTTTTTTACTTCTCCCTCTCTCCCTCTTCTTTCCAGTTTTCTCCCTTTTACTCAGGAAACATCTAAATCCTTAGATAAATAAAAGCAGTGTATTCCTGATTATTTTCTGTAGGTACAAGTACTGCTATAAATGTTTTTTTAAAGATTTTATTTATTTATTTGACACAGAGAGAGAGAGATCACAAGTAGGCAGAGAGGCAGGCAGGGAGAGAGAGGGGGAGGGAAGCAGCCTCCCTGCTGAGCAAAGAACCCGATGCCAATGCTGGAGCTCTATCCCAGGACCCTGAGATCATGACTTGAGCCAAAGGCCGAGACTTAACCCACTGAACCACCCAGGTGCCCCAAGTACTGCTCTAAATTTTTAAAAGCTTTTTCTTGTTGAGTAAATTTCTTGTTGAAAAATTCTTTTGTTACTTATAAAATTTTCTTAACATTGTGCTCTGTTCTGCCTCCCCTCTGTATTTTTTCTTCGCTTTTCCAAATTTAATCTCAGTATCACTGTATACATCATAAACACCATGGAATTTAATATTAAATATTTTATTGGCTATATGGAACATCTTTTTTTTTTTTCCCTTTTTATTTATTTATTTTTTTCAGCGTAACAGTATTCATTCTTTTTGCACAACACCCAGTGCTCCATGCAAAACGTGCCCTCCCCATCACCCACCACCTGTTCCCCCAACCTCCCACCCCTGACCCTTCAAAACCCTCAGGTTGTTTTTCAGAGTCCATAGTCTCTTATGGTTCGCCTCCCCTCCCCAGTGTCCATAGCCCGCTCCCCCTCTCCCAATCCCACCTCCCCCCAGCAACCCCCAGTTTGTTTTGTGAGATTAAGAGTCATTTATGGTTTGTCTCCCTCCCAATCCCATCTTGTTTCATTTATTCTTCTCCTATCCCCCTACCCCCCCCCCCATGTTGCTTATGGAACATCTTTTAATATTAAAATCTCATGGCTATAATTTTAATCAAGTACCATCTTATAGTTTCTTTTTTTATTCTTTTGTTATCTTGGCATTTAAAAATAATATGCCCTGATCTAGTTTAAGAATCTAGTAAATTTGGTGTTAAACATTTCTCTAAGTACTATATAAAATATGTAATTTAAGGAACAGTCTGAATCTTCAAAATTCTGTTTGTTTTTTTTTTCTTTCTTTTTAAAATGCAATTGAAGAGTAAAAAGACCACATATTACTCAATATTGTTAATTACCTTAATTATTAATGGAGAAGTCAATTTTTAAAGATATGTATATAAGACTATAATTTGTTACTTGCAAAAAGTATAGAAAGTTAAAATTTTATAATATGCTTAACTATTTTTCTATTTACTATACATATTTAGGCACCTACCATGAACCAGGAATGTGCTTAGAATGAATGGGGTGTAGCTGCTGTAGAACTTGGCCATGGGCATCACCTGGGAATTCATTAAAAATGTAAATCCTTAGATCCCACCCCCAGGCTACAGAGTCAGGAACTCTGGGAGTGAGATTAATAAACTCTTCAAGCTGATTCTGACCTATGCTAAATTTGAGGACACTGATTCATATGAAACAATCAACTACTATGTAGTGTAGAAAGTATTACATTAAATCTGTCTACAAAATACTCTAGAAAAAAGAAGAAACATCAAATAACTGGGGAAATTCAGGAAAACTGTAGAAAAGTAACATCTGAGCCAACTTTGGAGCTGAGTAGGATTTTACTTGGTAATTAAATAAATTTTTGTACAGTACATACTATCCTAGTCACTCTGCCAGACTGAGAGAGTTTAATAAACAATAGTTCAATAAGTCATTGAGCAATAACTCAGAGGCAGATTTACCAGGAAGCAGAAGCTTCAGGCTTCCTCACTTGTCTAGGACTCTTTCAATGCCCCATCTCTACTTTGTAATTATACAATATTAGGAGAATGCATAATTTTGACTCTTTTTCTTACAGTGGGCCCCCAAATCATATATGTCTCACAGCCCCCCCCCCCAAAAGAAAACTACCCTCAAAATCACATTTGCTATGTTTGGAGGAACAAAGGAGATAGTAAGGAAGCAAGCCAGGACCTTCCAGCAAAGGAAACCACATATGTCAGGGGTTGGAGGCAGAGTGTTAAGTCTGTCAGTATGCCTGGAGCAGGGGTAAATGAGGGGGATGTGATGCTGACAAGATGCATTACCACAGGCCTTGGATGTACTGCCAAGGGGTTTGGACTTTATCCCCTATACAATAAATTATGTTAGTGATTTCTCAGTAGGTACCTGCATTTAACAAAGGTAACTGTAGGAACTAAGGAAGCAAACAGATTGAAGAAGGGAGAGACTAGTGCCAGGGATATCAGTCAGGAACATAATGAAATAGACCAAGAAGGAAATGTTGAAGGTGTAGGTGCAGGTAATGGGAGTAATTTGAGGGAGATACTTGCGAGAGAATCTACTTAGGGACCATTTGAAAGATAGACCAGGAAGAGATATTAAAGGTGACTTGGATTTATACTTTGGGTGATTTTGGATGCATTATAATGTGAATAATAAACCTCTCAGCTCAAAAAATATATGGAGGAGCAGTGGGTTTTATGGAGAAAATAATGTGCTCCATTTCAGTAAGTTGTTTTACTACAGTTATTCGTCTATCGTTCTGAAATACATATATATCATTCTAAATAACTGCTTTTTGAAAAAAGCTACACAGTGAAAGAAAAATTACTTATACACAGCCTAGTACTTTATAAGTATACAATATCATTATTCTAAAAATTATTATATTCTATAGTCATTAATTAAATCACTATTTCTTTCTAAAAAAATGAAATGGGATTTAAAAGCCTGTCTTGCTGATAAAATATGGAACCAAACAGACTAAAATAACACCATCTTTGGCTAGAAAAATTGTCCTCAAACATCCACAAAAAGCTTCTAGGATGAAAAGGTCAGAAGACTCCCCAGCTGTATTATAAAATAGAAGGTAGCAGAATAGGTAAGGAGAAGAAGGAACAGTACACTCTTGCTTGGGTCCAGGTGGAGCATGGGGATTCATGGACAAAAGTCTGAAGTTCCATATCAGAGATAAACATGACAGGAGCAGTGAGTTATATCTGCAATCCACATCAAAGAACACTAACCAGATTTGATGCTTTGATATAATTATACAGATTAGACATTTAGCAAAGCATAAAGCAGCATGATGTCTCAAGATCATCTAAATATCCCTAAAGGATTGTTCACCGAGATTGTTCAGAAAGAGAAAACTCTCCAAGGACGAGGGACATCTGTTTTAGTTGCATGAGCTTTGCAGTGCTATTAGATTTCATGACTTGCTCATTGCCATTTAATAGGAAAGCTGTTGCCAAGGCACCTCACCTGTCATTGAGAACTCTGCTTGCTGGGCCATGGCACTGCTAACCACAACAGAAAGAAGCAGTGGATGCCCCAGAGTTGCCAGTTCTCAGGCCAACTCAATATCCACCAGAGTTCCTTGTTGGGACTTATGAGCTGATACACCTGGGACTCTGACAGTACATCCTGACAACTTTTCTACACTTAGGACTGAGAATATTTCTCTCTTTCCCTGGATTTATCTCATGCCTGGTGGAAGTTAATTCCCCTGTCTCCATATTTTTTATGACTCTGCAAACTAAAGTTGATTTTAGATATTAACACTTTTCGCCGCATGTTTAATTGGCAAATGGTCAGGAATTTTACACAGTGATAGTAGAGGCAGGGGAGGAAAATTGTTTAATGAGTATAGACGAGTGTTGGAGATCTGTTTCACAATAATGTGAATATATTTAACACTACTGAACTATATACTTACAAATGGTTAAGGTCATTTAAAAATTCTCATTATATATTATGCCACAAGAAACTCAAGGTCCCTAATGGGTACCTTAGGTCTTCAAGACCCCTCTAACTTGTTTTTGTATTATTTCTGGGCTTGGTTCTTCTTGGTCTTTAACTGTATATTTGTCAAACAGAAATGCATATTCAACTGACAGGCATACTGTTTGAAGCTGAGTTAAAAGAATTGTGTATCTGCCACTGTACCAAGTTAGGTAATTCATAAACCAAACCCCTTGATGTGGTGCAAGAAAGTAATACTTAATGATTTCGAACCCAAAGCCAGTACCTGTCCATTCTTCAGTGTTCCTCATCATGGAGAAAAACAAAAACATAAATGACTTCAAAGAGCAGGTAGATGAGCATTTCTGTTTTGCTTCGGAACATAGGTGTTTTTTTCTCTAATGCAATACATGTATTCCAGAACATTTTGCATTCTACAAATTTATGCTACACGTGACAGGGCTTGTGAGAAACTTTGGATTTACCACATACCACGCAAACCTATGCAACTTTATATACAGAATGCTAACAACAAAAACTAATACATAGTTTAAAAGGTATATTAAATTCCTAATGAATAACCACTGTCATTAATATAAGCATTTGTTGCAGGAAATAACAGTAGCTTGATGGAAAGGGGTGACAGGAGGGCTGAGACCACTGAGCTTTGTAGCAGAAGGGCAACATTTTAAAGGATCGGCAAAAACTGAAGTGTATTTCCAACAAATGCCAGTGACCAAATAGAGCCAAGAGTGAAAACATGGAATGAATGGGATTTTTGAATATTCCTGAGTTCCTTTGTGCCTTGCTGTGCTCCTCTGCAGTATTACACTTTATGTTCAACTCCTGATGCTTGGCAGCATCAAAGATTAATGCGCTGGGGAAAGCTTGGATAAACCAAGGCAAATTCGGTATTATTTTGACATTACCCTGCATGACCACTATAGATTGAATGTTTGTATCCCTCCGAAATTTGTATGTTAAAACTTAATCTTTAAGATAGTAGTATTAAGAGGTAGGGCTGTGGGAATGTTGGTTAGGTGATGAGGGTAGAGGTCTCATAAATGGGACTTAGTGACCTTATAAAAGAAACCTTAGAGAGCTCTTCTGCATCTTCTGCCATGTGAGGACACAACAAAAAGATGACATTATAAAGCAGGAAGCAGGGCTCTCACCAGACATCTAATCTACTGGCACTTTGATCTTGGACTTCCTAGCTTCCAGAATTGTGACAAATTTCTCTTGTTTATAAGCCACCTACTCTATGGTATTCTGTTATAACAGCCTTAACAGATTAAGACAATAATCATGCTGAAGCAATGTTGAATTATCAAAATGCACATTATCACAGAACAGAGTTGTCTGCATTTGAATATTTTCTAAAAGTTTATATAATGTGTATGTTTGATTCAGATTTGACAAATTGGGAATGAACTTGGTTCCTATCCCTGCATCAACACCTGTATACACTTTTTTTGCAGCCAGATGAGTTTTCCTCTAAAACTTTCTCTAAGAGTCACTGAAAATGAGTTTTTGATTACATACTGCTAAGGGTTTCTTGATGTGCAAAGTAAGAGAAAATTTCATTATCTTCAAAACTATCTGAAAGAGCAGTCCCTAAATGCAGAGGACTTTCATAAAGCATAGTCATCAGACCAACTACTTCAGAAGTACCCAGTGAACTTCTTAAAAATACAAATTCCCCTGTGCCAACCAAAAACTCCTGAAATCAGCATTCCTGCCAGTAGGTCCCAAGAACCTTTATTTCATCAAAACATTCAGTTAAGTCTGATGCTCTTTAAAGTTTGGAAAAGAGTAATGCCATGGTTTCCTGCTACATAATACGAGTGGACATAGTGCGGATAGTTGTCTAAGAATGTATCTTTCAAAGCCTGTGCTGCTAAGAATCTGACACAACCTCATGACAGGCACTGAGGCAGGAAAAGCATTGGAAGAAGAGACAGGCAGATGCTACCTGATACTGTTAGGGTATACTACGCCTAAGACATTGATTTTCAGTGTGCATCTAACCCCTGACAGGGCACTGAGGTCTTCTGTTCAAGTCTTTAATCCATTTTGAGTTGATATTTTACATATGGTTTAAGATGGAGGTCCAGTTTCATTCTTTTGTATGTAGCAGTCTAGTTTTCCAGCACCATTTCCTGAAGAGACTGTCTTTTCTGCATTGTATATTCTTGGGCCCTTTGATATTAATTAATTGACCATATATGCATGCGTTCATTTCTGAGCTCTCTGTCCTGTTACATTGATCTATCAGTCTATTTTTATGCCCATACCATACTGTTACAGCTCTGTGATATAGTTTGAAATCAGGGAGTGCGCTACCTTCAGTTTTGTTGTTCTTTCTCAAGATTGCCTTAACTTGGAAATGTTTTGTGGTTCCAGACAATTTTAAGATTGTTCTTTTTCTGTGAAAAATGTCACTGGAATGTTAAAGATTACACTGTATCTGTAGATGGCTTTGTGTAGTATGGACCTTTTAACAATACCTTAACCCAGGAACACAGCATGTGTTTCCATTTATTTGTGCCATCTTCAATTTCTTTCATCATTGTCATAGTTTTCACTGTGCAAGGCTTTTACCTCTTTGCTTAAATTTATCTCTAAGTATTTTATTCTTTTTGATACAAGTGTAAATAAGATTTTCTTAATTTCTCTTTCTGATAGTTACTAGTATATAGAAATACAACTTTTTTGCATATTAATTTTATATCCTGAAATTTTACTGAATTTATTTACCAGATTTTTGGTGAAGTCTTCAGGGATTTCCATGCATAATAGCATGTCATATGCAAATGGAGAGTTATGCTGCTGCTTTTCTGATTTGGATGACTTTTATTTCCTTTTCTTACCTAAATACAACTTTTTAATAGTGCTCAAGAGTTAAAGTCATACAAATAAAACTAGCACTTCAGGAATTAATATTCTTGTTGGCTTAAAAATCTTAATCAGCTGAACATTTCAAAATTTTTAATTATTCAATTAATAGTTCCTTAAGTCTGAAATAACCACAGTTGGCCATCAGTATGACTAATCTTTCTAGTTCTTTGCCTTCTCACTGCTACAGCCATTCTTGTCCCAGGTAGATGATTTACTCTAAGAGGGGTGGAAGTGAGGTTGTAAGGGCAAGCAGTCATTCATACCTCCAGTCCCATGAAGAATGCACGAAATAACATGACTAGATGTTTTTTGTTCCAGTTGAACTAGAAATAAGAGTAAGACAGATACCATTTCTATTAATATCTAAAGAAAATCTTACCTGAATGAAACCCAGTTCCTATTAAACCTAGAATAAGTCATTGTTTAGCTAGAAAGAGTACCCAGGAAAGCAAGCACTTAGATTTACCAATACACATCTAAAACATCTATTAACTCCAGTGTGTTCAGTCTCAAAAACTTCCAAATGTCCCTGTGCCTTGTTCCTATAAACATCCATCTCTCCTCAGTCATGACACTTGCAAAAAGATCAATAAAAGAAGAATTTCATGGTACCCATTTGACCACCAGAAATAGAAAGGAAGACAATAAATAATGAATGTAATGACAATCCTCTGGAGCCCAGGCCAGCTGATAGGAGCATACATTTATTTAAAGGGATGAAAAGGAGACACATTCACAATCCCAAAGCCATTGAGCTCAAAGAGTATTTAATACAAGGTTCTTTGACTTGTCAGTTGATACCAACAAAGCCCAGTGTCCCTCTGTTGATTATGGAGTAGGCCACCAGAACATGGAATTCATTTCAGCTTTAGAAGGCTGGTTGGCTATATTGATGTGTGTTTATCACTGTTGTTTTTTCCTGGACTTTAGAGATTATCCAGAGTGTGGGAAAGATGGAGTAGGAGGTCAACAACAATAAAGTAAAAAACAGAACCAGGGCCATACCACTTTGGAAAGCCTCCCATTATACACTGGGAATATATATGGTTTATTCAAATGCAGAGTACCTTGGATGCAAGACAGAATAGAAGCAACAGCTTGGTCATTTAACAAGGAAGGCAGCATAGAAGAGACGTCTAATTCGGTACCCAAATAACTACTGTGGAAAAACCAGAATACCAGAAATACACCATTTCTTCAAGCCTGTGTCCTTCAAATTTGGAAGAGTTTCAGGGATATAAGAAAAACATACTGCAAATAAATCTGTCTTCAGATATTACAGAGAGTACATGAACTGTTTTTTTGAAAAATTTTTCTAAGGATCCAAATTCATCAATAAATGATTAGTGTCCACATGCAGTGGAATAGATCTATGTGTATTTACTTGAAAAATGTCCTTGATACATTACCTAGAGAAAAAAAATCAAATACCTAACAGTTCTACTTATTAAGTAGTTAGGTCTGAAAAACTTAATAGTGGTATTCTCAAGGCATTTCTCCCATGGTGCCCCATGGCACCAACTGTTTAGGAAATACAGCATGGGATATATACCTGGGAGTAAAATTGACGTATTGAAAAACACATGTTTATTTTTTATGAGAAATTGTCAGGTACTCTCCAAAACGTTTCTATCAATGTGCTCCCGGAGCAGTGTAAGAAATTTCACAACACTTCACCCTCCAGACTCCATTTGGTGTCGTCAGACTCTTTAATGTTTGTAACTCTCAGGTCTATGTGCTATCATTTTATTTTGATTTAACATATATTTCACTGATTACAAAGGAGATTAAGCCCATCTTCTCATGATGTTACCAGTTGCCTGTCCCTGGAGGGCAGGCACGTTTCAAACCAGAATAATATTAATATAATAAAAATCATTATAAATATAAATAATATAAATGAAATATTATAAATATAAATAAATAATATAAATATATAGTAAAATATACAAGAGTTGAGAGGAATAAGGAGGTGGCAAAAACTTTGTTAATGAAAAAGGTAGTATTCTCTACCAGTAATCAACATTCTCTTATAGAATTCAAATGGTCTTTCTTAAATTATTGCTCTTTTTCCTCCCACTTAGTTTTGTGTTCTCCCAATTTGTTTATGTACATAAGGCTACACATATTTTTGTAAAAATGACATCATACTATACCCACCATTCTTTTTATTTTCAGCTTTATTGAGATATTATTGACATACAGGCATGTACAAGTTTAAGGTATACAACATGCTGACATGATACACTTACATACTTCAAAATGATTACCACTATAGCATGAGCTAACACCTCCATCACATCACATAATTACCATTTCATTCTGGAGATGAAAACATTTAAGATCTAGTGTCTTAGCAACTTTGAAGTAGAGGATACAGTATCATTAATTGTAATCAAAATGCTGTACATTAGATCCCCAGAACTTATTCATCTTATAACTGGAAATTTGTACCCTTTGATCATATCTCTAAATTTCTCCCACCCCAGATCCCTGATAACCACCACTCTACTCACTGTTTCTATAAAATTAGCTGTTTTAGGTTCCACGTGTAAGTGATATCATATAACATTTTTCTTCTTCTGTCTTAGTTTGCCTAACATAATATCTTCCACACTCATCCATTGTCTCAAACAACAGGATTTCCTTCTTTCTCATGGCTGAATCATATCTGTTATATATATTCTCTGTCACTTAAGTGACATACCATATTATATCAATTTCAGGTATAAAATCCAATGATTCAGCACTTCACAGTGTTGTGAAATGATTACCATAATAAAACTACTCACCATCCATCACCATAAAAAGTTACAAAATTTTTTTTTCTTATGATGAGAACTTTCAAGATCTGCTCTCTTAGCAACCTTCAAATACATGCTACAATACCATTCACTACAGACACCATGCTACACACCACAGTCCCCATGCGCTATTCACTTCCCAGCTGGAAGTCTGTACTTTCCATTCCCCCATCTTCTCTTTTGCCCAGTCTCAGCTCCTCTTCCTCCTGGCAACCACCACTCTGTTCTCTATATCCATGCATTTTGTTATGTTGTTTGTTAGTTTTTAAGATTCCACATATAGTTGAGATCATATGGGATTTGTCTTTGTTTATCTGACTTACTTTACTTAGATCAAGGTGCATCCACATTGTCACAAATGGCAAGATTTCATCCTTTTTTTTAATGGTAAAGTAGTATTCCATTGTGTATACATGTCAAATCTTTGTCCATTCGCACATCAACGCAAGCTAAGGTTGTTTCCATATCTTAGCTGTTGTAAATAATGCTGCAGTAAACATAGAGGTGTGTATATCCCTTTAAGTTAGTGTTTTGTTTTATTTAGTTAAATACCCAGAAGTAAAAATACTGGATCATATGGCAGTTCTATTTTTAATGTTTTGGGAAACCTCCATACTGTTTTCCACAGTGACTACCAATTTACATTCCCACCAACAGCGTGCAGGCACTCCCTTTTCTCCACATCCTTACCCAAACTTGTTATTTCTTGTCTTTTTGATAATAGCCATTCTAATTGGTAGGAGGTGATATCTCATTGTGGTTTTGATTTGCATTTCCTTGATGATTAGTGGGGTTTAGCATCTTTTCATCTGCCTGTTGGCCATCTGTATTCTTCTTTGGAAAAATGTCAACTCTTCCCATTTTTAAAGTGGATTGTTTGATTTTTTCTTGTTCAGCTGAGTATGTATGAGTCCTCAGTGTATTTTGTATATTAACCCCTTATTGGATATATTATTTGTAAATAGTTTCTTCCACCTAGTAGATTGCCTCTTTGTTTTGTTGATGGTTTCCTTTGCTATGCAGAGGCTTTTTAGTTTTATGTAGTTCATTTGTTTATTTTTGTTCTTGAATATCTTGGAATCAGAGCCAAAATAACATTATCAAGACCAATGTCAGTGTTTAACACCTATATTTTGTCCTAGAATTTAATCCATTTTATACGCCATAAGACAATCATCCAGTTTTTTTTTCTTGCCTCTGGCTCTCTGGCTTTCCCAAAACCATTTATTAAAAAGGCTATCCTTCAGCAACCCAATCTGGGGGGAGGTGGGATTGGGAGAGGGGGAGCGGGCTATGGACATTGGGGAGGGGAGGCGAACCATAAGAGACTATGGACTCTGAAAAACAACCTGAGGGTTTTGAAGGGTCAGGGGTGGGAGGTTGGGGGAACAGGTGGTGGGTGATGGGGAGGGCACGTTTTGCATGGAGCACTGGGTGTTGTGCAAAAAGAATGAATACTGTTACGCTGAAAAAAAAATAAATAAATAAAAAGGGAAAAAAATGGTTAAGTTAGTAAAGTTTAAGTTATATACATTTTACCACAATAAAAAAAAGGTGGAAAAACCCTAAAAAAAAAAAAAAAAAAAAAAAGGCTATCCTTTTCCTATTGTCTACATTTGGCTTCTTCATCATAAATTAATTGACCATATATGCATAGTTTATTTCTGGACTTTCTATTCTATCCCATTTGATCTATGCGTCGGCTTTTATGCCAATACCATACTACTTTGATTACCATAACTTTGTAATATAGATTGAATTCAGGGAGTATGATACTTCCAGCTTTGTTCTTTCTCAAGACTGCTTTGGCTATTCAGGGTGTTTTGTGTTTCCACACAAATTTTAGGATTGTTTTTTTCTGTTTCTGTGGAAAATACCATTGGGATTTTGATTGGGAGTACATTGGATCTATAGATCTTTGGGTATTATGGACATTTTAAAATATCAGTACCCCCAATCCATGAGCATGGGTTTTCTTTCCATCTATTTGTGTCTTCTTCAGTTTCTTTTATCACTGTATTATGGTTTTTAGGGTAGAAGTATTTCACTTCCTTGGTTAAATTTATTCTAAGTATTTCTTTTATCTTCTTATTTAATCCCATCCCCTATCTCCCCCAAACTCCCACCTCACCCTCACCTAGTAACCATCAGTTTGTTCTCGACAGTTAAGACTCTATTTCTTAGTCTGTCTTCTTTTTCTTTTGCTCATTTATTTTGTTTCTTAAATCCCATATATGAGTGAATCATATTTATCTTTCTCTCACTGACTGATTTGATGAGGTTGATACTCTCTAGCTCTGTCCTTGGTGTTGCAAATGGCAACATTTTATTCTTTTGGGGGGGCTCTGTAATATTCCATTGTATTGATATATCACATCTTCTTTACCCATTCATCTATCAGTGGGCACTTGGGTTGCTTCCATAGTTTGGCTATTGTAAATAATCCTAAAATAAATATAGGAGTGCATTTATCCCTTTGAATTAGTGTTTTTGTATTTTGGGGGGAGAGGGGAGTTCAATAGTTGGTAGTATGGTTACTGGATCATAGGGTAGATTCATTTTAACTTTTTTTTTGTGATTGTATAATTTTATTTTGCAAACAAAAATGTATCCAAATTCAAGTATTGGTAACAAATTGTGGCATCCATTGTGATTCTCTCTAAGTTTTTTTTTTTAATTATAGGACATAAAGTTCTATAAATTATTAAATGACACAAACCCAGGATGAGCCCTAGGCAAAATGTGAACTAAGGGAGAGTTGCTTTATGTCTTCTTCTCTTCTTTCTAAACAGTGACTGATCCCTATGGCAATGGCTGATAATGGTTTATATATGTTACCTCAAATTTAAGGCATTTCTTTTTATTTTTTTTAATTTTTATTTGTTTATTTTCAGCATAACAGTGTTCATTGTTTTTGCACCACACCCAGTGCCATGCAGTACGTGCCCTCCCTATTACCCACCACTTGGTTCCTCAACCTCCCACCCCCCTTCCCCTTCAAAACCCTCTGGTTGTTTTTCAGAGTCCATAGTCTCTCATTGTTCATCTCCCCTTCCAGTTTCCCTCAACTCCCATTCCTCTCCATCTCCCCATGTCCTCCGTGTTCTTTGTTATGCTCCACAAATAAGTGAGACCATATGATACTTGACTCTCTCTGCTTGACTTATTTCGCTCAGCATAATCTCTACCAGTCCCGTCCATATTGCTACAAAAATTGGGTATTCATCCTTTCTGATGGAGGCATAATACTCCATTGTGTATATGGACCACATCTTCCTTATCTATTCATCCATTGAAGGGCATCTTGGTTCTTTCCACAGTTTGGCGACTGTGGCCATTGGTGCAATAAACATTGGGGTAGAGATGGCTCTTCTTTTCACTCCATCTGTATCTTTGGGGTAAATACCCAGCAGTGCAATTGCAGGGTCATAGGGAAGCTCTACTCTTAATTTCTTCAGGAATCTCCACCCTGTTCTCCAAAGTGGCTGCACTAACTTGCATTCCCACCAACAGTGTAAGAGGGTTCCCCTTTCTCCACATCCTCTCCAACACACGTTATTTCCTGTCTTGCTAATTTTGGCCATTCTAACTGGTGTCAGGTGGAATCTCAATGTTGTTTTAATTTGAACCTCCCTGATGGCTAGTGATGATGAACATTTTTTCATGTGTCTGATAGCCATTTGTATGTCTTCGTTGGAGAAGTGTCTGTTCATACCTTCTGCCCATTTTTTGATATGATTATCTGTTTTGTGTGTGTTGAGTTTGAGAAGTTCTTTATAGACCCTGGATATCAACCTTTTGTCTGTACTGTCATTTGCAAATATCTTCTCCCATTCTGTGGGTTGACTTTTTGTTTTGTTGACTGTTTCCTTTGCTGTGCAGAAGCTTTTGATCTTGATGAAGTCCCAAAAGTTCATTTTTGCTTTTGTTTCCTTGGCCTTTGGAGACATATCTTGAAAGAAGTTGCTGTGGCTGATATCGAAGAGGTTACTGCCTATGTTCTCCTCTAGGATTCTGATGGATTCCTGTCTGACGTTGAGGTCTTTTATCCATTTTGAGTTTATCTTTGTGTATGGTGTAAGAGAATGGTCGAGTTTCATTCTTCTACATATCGCTGTCCAGTTTTCCCAGCACCATTTATTGAAGAGACTGTCTTTTTTCCATTGAATATTTTTTCCTGTTTTGTCGAAGATTATTTCACCATAGAGTTGAGGGTCCATATCTGGGCTCTCCACTCTATTCCACTGGTCTATGTGTCTGTTTTTGTTTTTTTTTTCTTAAAACTATAGAGCTTCTGAACAGCAAAGAAAACTCTCTTACTTTATTAATTTGATAATGAAAATATGCTTCACATTATACCCTGTATTCTTTTTTTTTATTTGTTTATTTGTTTGTTTACAGCACAGCAGTGTTCATTGTTTTGGCATCACACCCAGTGCTCCATGCAGTACGTGCCCTCCCCATTACCCACAACCTGGTTCCTAAACCACCCACCCCCCCCACCCCTTCAAAACCCTCTGGTGGTTTTTCAGAGTCCATAGTCTCTCATGGTTCATCTCCCCTTCCAGTTTCCCTCAACTCCCTCTCCTCTCCATCTCCCCATGTCCTCCGTGTTCTTTGTTATGCTCCACAAATAAGTGAGACCATATGATATTTGACTCTCTCTGCTTGACTTATTTCGCTCAGCATAATCTCTTCCAGTCCCGTCCATGTTGCTACAAAAGTTGGGTATTCATCCTTTCTGATGGAGGCATAATACTCCATTGTGTATATGGACTACAACTTCCTTATCCATTCATCCGTTGAAGGGCATCTTGGTTCTTTCCACAGTTTGGCGACCGTAGCCATTGCTGCAATAAGCATTGGGGTACAGATGGCCCTTCTTTTCACTCCATCTGTATCTTTGGGGTAAATACCCAGCAGTGCAATTGCAGGGTCATAGGGAAGCTCTATTCTTTTTTTTTTTTTTTTAAAGATTTTATTTATTAATTTTGACAGAGAGAGATCACAAGTAGGCAGAGAGGCAGGCAGAGAGAGTGAGAGGGAAGCAGGCTCCCTTCAGTGCAGAGAGCCCGACGTGGGACTCGATCCCAGGACCCTGAGATCATGACCTGAGCTGAAGGCAGCGGCTTAAACCACTGAGCCACCCAGGCGCCCAGGAAGCTCTATTCTTAATTTCTTCAGGAATCTGCACACTGTTCTCCAAAGTGGCTGCATTAACTTGCATTCCCACCAACAGTGTAAGAGGGTTCCCCTTTCTCCACATCCTCTCCAACACACGTTGTTTCCTGTCTTGCTAATTTTGGCCATTCTAACTGGTGTCAGGTGGTATCTCAATGTTGTTTTAATTTGAATCTCCCTGATGGCTAGTGATGATGAACATTTTTTCATGTGTCTGATAGCCATTTGTATGTCTTCATTGGAGAAGTGTCTGTTCATATCTTCTGCCCATTTTTTGATATGATTATCTGTTTTGTGTGTGTTGAGTTTGAGAAGTTCTTTATAGACCCTGGATATCAACCTTTTGTCTGTACTGTCATTTGCAAATATCTTCTCCCATTCTGTGGGTTGACTTTTTGTTTTGTTGACTGTTTCCTTTGCTGTGCAGAAGCTTTTGATCTTGCAGAAGTCCCAAAAGTTCATTTTTGCTTTTGTTTCCTTGGCCTTTGGAGACATATCTTGAAAGAAGTTGCTGTGGCTGATATCGAAGAGGTTACTGCCTATGTTCTCCTCTAGGATTCTGATGGATTCCTGTCTGACGTTGAGGTCTTTTATCCATTTTGAGTTTATCTTTGTGTATGGTGTAAGAGAATGGTCGAGTTTCATCCTTCTACATATCGCTGTCCAGTTTTCCCAGCACCATTTATTGAAGAGACTGTCTTTTTTCCATTGTATATTTTTTCCTGTTTTGTCGAAGATTATTTCACCATAGAGTTGAGGGTCCATATCTGAGCTCTCCACTCTGTTCCACTGGTCTATGTGTCTGTTTTTATGCCAGTACCATGCTGTCTTGGTGATCACAGATTTGTAGTAAAGCTTGAAATCGGGTAACGGGATGCCGCCAGTTTTGTTTTTGTTTTTCAACAACTTGGGGTCTCTTCTGATTCCATACAAATTTTAGGATTATTTGCTCTAGCTCTTTGAAAAATACCGGTGGAATTTTGATCGGAATGGCATTAAAAGTATAGATTGCTCTAGGCAGTATAGACATTTTAACAATGTTTATTCTTCCAATCCAAGAACATGGAACAGTCTTCCATCTTTTTGTGTCTTCTTCAATTTCTGTCATGAATGTTCTGTAGTTCCTCGAGTACAGGTCCTTTACCTTTTTGGTTAGGTTTATTCCCAGGTATCTTATGGTTCTTGATGCTATAGTAAATGGAATTGATTCTCTAATTTCCCTTTCTGTATTTTCATTGTTGGTGTATAAAAAAGCCACTGATTTCTGTACATTGACTTTGTATTCTGCCACGTTACTGAATTGCTGTATGAGTTCTAGTAGTTTGTGGGTGGAGTCTTTGGGGTTTTCCATATAAAGAATCATGTCATCTGCGAAGAGAGAGAGTTTGACTTCTTCCTTGCCAATTTGGATACCTTTTATTTCTCTTTGTTGTCTGATTGCTGTTGCTAGAACTTCTAATACTATGTTGAACAAGAGTGGTGAGAGTGGGCATCCTTGTTGTGTTCCTGATCTCAACGGGAAGAATGCAAGCTTTTTCCCATTGAGGATGATATTTGCTGTGGGTCTTTCATAGATAGATTTTATGAAGTTCAGGAATGTTCCCTCCATCCCTATACTTTGAAGCGTTTTCATCAGGAACGGATGCTGGATTTTGTCAAATGCTTTTTCTGCATCAATTGAGAGGACCATGTGGTTCTTCTCTCTTCTCTTATTGATTTGTTCTATCACACTGATTGATTTGCGAATGTTGAACCAACCTTGCAACCCAGGGATGAATCCCACCTGATCATGTCAGATAATCTTTTTAATGTGCTGCTGGATCCTGTTTGCCAGGATCTTGTTGAGAATTTTGCATCCATATTCATCAGTGATATTGGTCTGAAATTCTCCTTTTGGTAGTGTCTTTGCCTGATTTGGGGATCAGTGTAATGCTGGCTTCATAAAAAGAGTCTGGAAGTTTTCCTTCTGCTTCAATGTTTTGGAACAGCTTCAGGAGAATTGGTGTTATTTCTTCTTTGAAAGTTTGGTAGAATTCCCCAGGGAATCCGTCAGGTCCTGGGCTCTTGTTTTTTGGGAGGTTTTTGATCACTGCTTCAATCTCGTTACTAGATATTGGTCTATTCAGGTTGTCAATTTCTTTCTGGTTCAATTTTGGGAGTTTGTAGTTTTCCAGGAATGCATCCATTTCATCTAGGTTGCTTAGCTTATTGGCATATAACTGTTGGTAATAATTTCTTTTTTTTTTCTTTTTAAAAGATGTTATTTATTTATGTGACAGACAGAGATCACAAGTAGGCAGAGAGGCAGGCAGAGAGAGAGAGAGACGAGGAAGAAGCAGGCTCCCTGTTAAGTAGTGAGCCCGATGCGGGGCTCGATCCCAGGACCCCGGGATCATGACCTGAGCTGAGGGCAGAGGTTTTAACCCACTGAGCCACCTAGGCGCCCCAGTAATAATTTCTGATGATTGTTTCTATTTCCTTGGTGTTAGTTGTGATCTCTCCCTTTTCATTCATAATTTTATTAATTTGGGCTTTCTCTCTTTTCTTTTGGATTAGTGTGGCCAATGGTTTATTGATCTTATTGATTCTTTCAAAAAACCAGCTTCTAGTTTCATTGATACGTTCTACTGTATCTCTGGTGTCTACCTCATTGATCTCTGCTCTAATCTTGATTATTTCCCTTCTTGCGTGTGGAGTTGGTTTGATTTGTTGTTGATTCTCCAGTTCTTTAAGGTGTAGAGACAGCTGGTGTATTCTGAATTTTTCAATTTTTTTGAGGGAGGCTTGGATGGCTATGTATTTCCCCCTTAGAACTGCCTTTGCGGTATCCCATAGGTTTTGGACCGAAGTGTCTTCATTCTCATTGGTTTCCATGAATTGTTTAAGTTCGTCTTTGATCTCCTGGTTGATCCAAGCATTCTTAAGCAAGGTGGTCTTTAGCTTCCAGGTGTTTGAGGTCCTTCTGAACTTTTCCTTGTGATTGAGTTCCAGTTTCAAAGCATTGTGATCTGAGAATATGCAGGGAATAATATCAGCCTTTTGGTATCGGTTGAGTCCTGCTTTGTGACCCAGTATGTGGTCTATTCTGGAGAAGGTTCCATGTGCACTTGAGAAGAATGAGTATTCTGTTGTTTTAGGGTGGAATGCTCTGTATATGTCTATGAGATTCAAGTTCAATGTTTCATTCAATGCTCTTATTTCTTTATTAATTTCTGCTTCGATGATCTGTCTATTTTTAAGAGAGGCATATTAAGATCTCCTACTATTATTATATTCATATCAATATGACTCTTTATCTTGATTAATCGTTTCTTATGTAATTGGGTGCTCCCATATTGGGGGCATAGATATTCACAATTGTTAGATCATCTTGGTGGATAGTCCCTTTAAGAATTATGTAGTGTCCTTCTGTATCTCTGACTACAGTCTTTAGTTTAAAATCCAATTTATCTGATATGAGAATCGCTACCCCGGCCTTCTTTTGAGGCCCATTGGCATGAAAGATGCTTCTCCATACCTTCACTTTCAGTCTGGGTGTATCCTTAGGTTCAAAATGGGTCTCTTGTAGACAACATATGGATGGGTCCTGTCGTTGTATCCAATCTGCAACCCTGTGTCATTTTATGGGCGCATTTAGGCCATTCACACTGAGAGTGATTATTGAGAGATAGGTTTTTATTGACATCGTGTTACCTTTGAAGTCTTTCTGTCTGTAGATTGTTTCTATATTTCTGTTCAATGATATTCTTAGGATTTTTTCTCTTTTATAGGACCCCCCCTTAATATTTCCTGCAGTGTCGGCTTGGTGGTTGCATAGTCATTTAAGCCTTGCCAGTCTTGGAAACTCTTTCTCTCTCCATCCATTTTAAATGTCAGTCTTGCTGGATAGAGTATTCTTGGTTGCATGTTCTTCTCATTTAGTACTCTGAATATATTTTGCCAGCCCTTCCTGGCTTTCCAGGTCTCTGTGGAAAGGTCTGACGTTATTCTAATGGGCTTTCCTCTGTATGTAAGGAGCTTCTTTGTCCTAGCTGCTTTTAAGAGGGTCTGTCGTGAAACATAATTCCTCATTTTAACTATAAGGTGTCGTGAGGACTTTCGAGAATCTAAAATCTTGGGAGGAAATCTCTCTGCCTCTAGTACATGAACGTTATTTCCATTCATGAGATTGGGAAAATTTTCATAGACAACTTCTTCCACTATATCTTCTAGACTTCTTTCTTTTTCCTCCCTTTCAGGGATTCCAATAATTCTGACGTTGGAACATTTCATGGCATCGTTTATTTCCCTGATTCTGTTTTTGTGGCTTCTGGGCTGTTTGTTCCAGGCTTCCTCCTGATCCTTTCTCTCTATCTGTTTGTCCTCCAGATCACTAATTCTATCTTCTGTCTCAATTACCTTAGCTTATAGAGAATTTAGATTAGATTGGAACTCATTGAGAGCATTTTGAACATCATCCCTGGTGGCTTTCAGTTCTGCCCTAACATTGTGAACATCATCCCTGGTGGCTTTCAGTTCTGCCCTAATCTATTCCGTTTGGTCATCCATGGCTTTCTCCAACCTAGCTATTGCCTGGATAATTGTTAGTCTGATTTCCTTTTCTGACATATTGTCTATGTCGATAGCCATTAGCTCTGTTGCAGAAGGTCCATCCTCTGTATTTTTCTTCTGTTGGGTATTCCTCCTCCTAGTCATTTTGGTAAGAGGTGACTGAACATATGCAGTTGGAACATATTGTGGTGCAGTCAAGGTGCACCCTGGAATGCTTCTTTGCAATCAGGGTTCCCCACCCAAATGAGAGAATCAAGAAAAGAAAAAGAAATAGAGAAAAATAAAGAAAAAAAAAAGGAAAAGAAAAAAGGAAAAAAAGAGAGAGAGAGAGAGAGAGAGACAAGAAAAAAAGGGAAGAAAAAAGAGAAGGCTCAGCCCAAATGGGCCCCAAGGTAAGATTTATGAAGCATACAAACAAAAACAGACAAACAAAAAGACTGATAAAAATATATGACAAGAGAAAAAAAATATATATATATATAAGCAAAAAAAGAAGAGCCTCATCAGAAAGAAGCCCAAGTATAAGATTTATATATTATCAAGACAAACACAAATTCACAGAAACTCTGACAGAAGAAAAAATTGGGAGAATGGTTAAAAATTCTCATTGTGGGCGAGGAAGGTTATTTTGATTCTTCCTGAATGTATCTTTATGTTTTTGTTAAGGGACTCAACTTTCCTAAGTAACAGGGGAATTATAAACTGGTTTGCCTATAGGGGTAGCATTGATTGGGGAAAGGGGATTACCTTGAAGTTTATATGTATAGTAGAAAATAAAAATTAAAAAAGAATAAACTAGACTAGACTAAATTAAAATTAAAAAAGAATTTACAAAATAGAAAAGCAAAAAAAATGGGTGTATGTATCAAAAAGTTCAGGTTAGAAGGTTATTAAAGAATTTGTTGTCCTGGACATCTCAGTGTGATGGTTAATAGGTTAAAAAATTATCTGTATGTATTAAAAAAAAAGAACCAGAATATTGGTAGAGAGTTAAAAATAAAAGTTGTATTTATGAAGTAGTGGTGGTTGTTCTCTTGTAATCTTTTTTTTTTTTTTTATTCCTTCCTGGTTGGTTTTCTGGGGGAGGGGCCTGCCACGTGGGTTTTCAGACAATGATGTTCCCTGAGTTAGGTCCTCCTGTCCCCCTCAAGGGGGTGGGCTCTGAGGAAACCGTTTTTTTTTTTTTTTCAGGCTTTTGTTCTCTGGAGGTTTTTATGTTCTTTCATCTGTTTTCTCTCGTCTTGACAGCTTTTGATGGTTTTTTGGAGCTTTAGAGGAGAGCAAACTGCACCCAGACCTCCCTCTCAGAAAGAAGCCTCAGAATGTTCTGCAGAGCTGCTGGCAGAGTCGGTTCTGAGTCACTGTCCCTGGGGATGCAGGAGCTCCTCGTTGTACCCAATACCAGGGCAGCGGTGGCTGTCTAGGCAACTCCAGACCGCCAGAGAGGTTCCAAACAGAGATCGCACACTGAGATTTTCCCACTGTCCTTGGCTGGGAATGTCTGGTTTTTCTGGATGCCAGAGCTCCAGGCTAGCGCTTAAGAGCACCTCTCCCAAGGGAGGGTGTGGGACGTGCGCCTTTCAAGATTGCCGTCTGGCCAGGCTCCCAGCCCCTCCCGGGAGCCAGACCCCACTCATTCTCAGGGCGCTGGCAGGTCAGGTGCACTGGTGGCTCAGGGATGGAGACCTGATTTCTCCATCGCACTCTCTCTGGCTCAGCGCCAGGGGAGGCTGTCCTGGGTCCGGGGACTTAGGTCCCTGACCCTAACTGCCCAGGTTCCCACTATTTCCCCCCATGATCCTTTGCTCTTTGTTTTTTTGAGTGCTTTCAACCAGACTCCAAGTTAACACTGGTCCCCAGATGCAGGGCACTCTCATATTGGGGTATTACTTTCCAATCGGTCACCTCTGGTGGCTCCCTCTCCCTTTTGTTTATCTTTCGATATCAGTCTGATGCTCCCCGTCAACTTTACCTGCCACTGGCATCTTCTACTCCTGTAGAGATCCAGATGTGTATAATTCTGATCTCAGGCTGATTTCATGGGTGGTCGGAGTTCTTTGGTAGGTAATCAGCTCACTTTAGAGTACAGGTTGAAACGGTGCCTCCTCCTACTTCCCCGCCATCTTGACTCCCCCCCATTTTTAACTTTTTGAAGACATTCCATACTGTTTTCCTCAGTGGCTGCACAAGTTTGCATTCCTACCAACATTGCATAAATGTTCCTTTTTCTCCACATCTTCACCAACATTTGTTTCTTGTATTTGTGATTTTAGCCATTCTGACAGGTATGAGGATGATGTCTCACTGTAGTTTTGATTTGCATCTCCATGATGACAAGTGATGTTCATCTTTTCCTGTGTCTGTTGGCTATCTGGATGTTTCCTTTGGAGAAATGTCTATTTGTGTTATCTGCCCATATTTTTATTGGATTATTTTTCTTTTGAGTATTGAGTTGTATCAGTTCTTTATAAATTTTGGATACTAACCTTTTATCAGATATGTCATTTGCATATATCTTCTCCTGTTTAGCAGATTGGGTTTTTTTGTTGTTGTTAATTGTTTTCCTTGCTGTGTACTTTTTATTTCAATGTAGTCCCAATAATTTATTTTCACTTTTGTTTCCCTTGCCTCCAGAGACATATCTAGAAAATGTTGCTATAGCCAATATCAGAGAGATTACTGCCTGTGTTCTCTTTGAGGATTTTTATCATTTCAGGTCTCACATTTATGTTTTCAATCCATTTTGAGTTTATTTTTGTGTATGGTGAAAGAAAGTGGTCCAAGTTTCATTTGCATGTGGTTGTCTAGTTTTCCCAGCACCATTTGTTGAAAAGACAGTCTTTTTCCCATTGTGTATTCATTCCTCCTTTGTCAAAGATTAATTGACCATCTAATTGTGTGTTTATTTCTGGGTTTTCTGTTCTTTTCCATTGATCCATGTGTCTATTTTTATGCCAGTACCATACTATTTTAATTATTACTTCTTTGTAATATAACCTTAAGTCTGGAATTGTATTACTTCCAGTTTTGTTTTTCTTTTTCAAGAGTGTTTTGGTTATTCAAGGTTCTTGTGGTTCCATACATATTTTAGGATTGTTTGTTCTAGTTCTGTGAAAAATTCTGTTTGTATTTTGATAGCAATTGCGTTAAATTGTAGATTGCTTTGGGTAATATAGACAATATTTGTTCTTCTAACATATAAGCATGAAATGTCTTTCCATTTCTTTGTATCATCTTGAATTTATTTCATCAGTGTTTTATAGTTTTCGGAGTACAGGTCTTCTACCTCCTTGATTAAGTTTATTCCTAGATATTTTATTGTTTTTGGTGTAATATAAGTGGAGTTATTTTCTTAATTTCATTTTCTGCTTCATTATTAGTATATAGGAATGCAACTGATTTCTGTATGTTGATTTTGTATCCTACAACTTTACCTCATTCATTTATCAGTTCTAGTAGTTTTTTTTTTTTTTTTTTTTTGTGGAGTCTTTAAGGTTTTCTATATATAATATCATGTCATCCTCAAATAGTGAGAGTTTTACTTCTTCCTTACCAATTTGGATGTCTTTGTTTCTTTATGTTGTCCCTAGGACTTCCAGTATTGTGTTGAATAAAGTGGCCAGAATGGATATCCTTGTCTTATTCCTAACCTAAGGGAAAAGCTCTGCTTTTCACCATTGAGTATGATGTTGGCTGTGAGTTTTTCATATAAGGTCTTTATAGAAATACTCTGCAAAGGGTTTTTTATCTTGAGTGGATGTCATGCTTTGTCAAATACTTGTCTGCATCTACTGAGATGATCATATGATTTTATGATATGATGCGTATTGTCAATTGTTTTGTGAATATTGAACCACACTTGCATGCCAGGAATAAATCCCACTTTATTGTAATGAATGATTTTTTTAATGTATTGTTGGACTTGGTTTGCTAATATTTTGTTGAAAGATTTTACATATGTATTCATGAGAGATAGTGGCCTGTAGTTTCCTTTTTTTCATGTCTTTATCCCAGTTTTGGTATCAGGGTGATACCACCCTCACAGAATGAATTTGAAGTTTTCCTTCCTCTTGTATTTTTTGGAATAGTTTGAGAAGATAGGTATTGACTTTTCTTTAAATTTTTGATAGAATTCACCTGTGAAGCTATCTAGTCCTGGACTTTGGGTATTATTATATTATTATTACTGATTCAATTGCATTGTTGGTAATTATTCTGTTCAAATTTTCTCTTTCTTCCTGCTTTAGTTTTGGTGAGTTTCCAAGAATTTCTCCATTTCTTCTAAGCTGTCCAATTTGTTAGTATCTAGGTTTTCATAATATTGTTTCAATTGTTTGCAATTGGCAACAAAATTGTTCTCTTAAATTCTCTTTCTGATAGTTTGATGTTATTGTATAGAAACACCAGAGTTTTTTGTGTGTTTATTTTGTATTATGTATCTTTCCTGAGTTTATTAGTTCCAACAGGTTTTTTTTTTTTAAGCCTTTAGGGTTTTCCATATATAAAATCATGTCTTCTGCAAATAATGGTAGTTTTGCTTCTTCCTTTGCAAATGTGGATACATTTTATTTCTCTTTCTTGTCTAACTGGTTAGAACTTCCAATACTGTGTTAAATAAAAGTGGTGAAAGTGGGCATCCTTATTTTATTCCTGATCTTACAGGAAAACCTTTTAGCCTTTTTCATTGACTATTATGTTAGCTGTGGGTTTGTCATTTATGGCTTTTATTATATTGAGGTACATTCCCTCTATACCTATGTTCTTCTTTTTTTTATTTGTTTATTTACAGCATAACAGTGTTCATTGTTTTGGCATCACACACAGTGCTCCATGCAGTATGTGCCCCCACCTATGCTCTTGAGAGTTCTTATCAAATGTTTCCCTGCATCTATTGATGTGATCATATTATTTTTATTCTTTATTAATGTAATTGATTACATTGATTGATTTGAGGATGTTGAACCATCTTTGCATCCCTGAAATAAATAACACTTGATTGTGGTGTGTCATTTTTTAAATGTATTGTTGAATTCAGTTTGCTAATATTTTGTTGAGAAATTTGGCATTTATATATATCAGAAATATTGACTAGTAATTTTTTTTACAATGTCTTTCTCTCATTTTGCTATATTGGTAATAAATTAAAGTGAGTTATGAAGTGCTCCCTATTCTTCAGATTTTTGGAATTTCTGGAGAAGGATATGCAGTAAATCTTCTTTAAATGTTTGATAGAATTCATGTGAAGCTGTTTGGTCCTAGACTTTGGTTTGTTGGAAGGTTTTTGATAAATGATTCAATCTCACTACTAGTAATAAGTCAATTTGTATTTTATTTTTCTTCAAGATTCAATTATATAGACTGTTTCTAGAATTTTATATATTTCTTCTAGGTTTTTGGTGTGTAATTGTTTGTAGTAGTCTCACGATCTTTTATATTTCTATGGTATGTGTTATAATCTCTCCTTTTTCATTTCTGACTTTATTTGAGCCTTCATTTTTTTTATTCCTGAATCTAACTAAAGTTTTGTCAGTTTTATCTTTTCAAGGACCAGCTCTTAGCTTTATTGATTTTTTTTTCTATTTTCCTTTTATTCTCTATTTCCACTCTAATCTTTGTTATTTCCTTCCCTTCTAAATTTGGGCTTTCTTTGTTCTTTTTTCTAGTGCTTCTAGGTATAAAGTTAGATTGAGATATTTCTTGCTTCTTAAAGATGTTATTAAAGTATTGCTATGAACTTCTTTCTTAGAACTGCTTCTGCAGCATTCCATAAATTTTGGTAAATTGTGTTTCCATTTTTATATCTCAAGATAGATTTTTATTTCTCCTTTGATTTCTTTATTGACCCATTGGCTGTTTGGTACCATGTTTTTTTAATCTCTAAATATTTGTAATTTTTCCAGTTCTCTTTTTTCAGTGGCTTTCTAGGTTCATACTATGTGATCAGGAAAAAATGCTTGATATAATTGCAATCTTCTTAAATTTACAGTTCTTTAGTGACCTATCTCCTGGAGAATGTTATAAATAAACATATAAAAATGCCATAACATGTGTTATATATGTGATATATTTATTCTGGCCTACTGTCATTTATAGCCAATGGTTCCTTACTGGTTTTCTGTCTGGGTGATCTATCCATTGATGTAAATGTGGTATTAAAGTCCCCGATTATTATTGTATTGTTGTCAATTTCTCCCTTAAGGTCTGTTAATATTTGATTTATATATTTAGATGTTTTAAATTTGGGTGCAAAAATATTTACAAATGTTACGTCTTTTGTTAAGCTGACCTCTTTATCATCATGCAATGTCTTTTATTTGTCTCTTATTACAGTCTTTATTTTAAATTTTATTTTGTCTGGTATAAGTTTATCAGCTCTCCTTTGATTTCCATTTGTGTGGAATATCTTATTCCATTCTTTCACTTTCAGGCTTTGTGTTTCATTACATTTGAAGTGGGGTTCTTTTACACAGTATATAGATGGGTCTCCCTGTTTTATCCTTTTAGCCACTCTAGATTTTTTGATTATAGAATTTTGTCCATTTACATTTAAAGTAATTTTACTAATAGGTGTGTACTTATTGCCTTTTTTGTTAACTGTTTTTTGGGATGTTTGGTTCCTCTTTGTATCTTCTTCTCTTGCTCTCTTCCTTTGTGGTTTAATGACTTTCTTAAATTTTATGCTTAAATCCTTTCTTATCTTTTGTGTTCACCTCCCCTCCAGTAACCATAAGTATAGAACTTAAGTCTTTTCTGATTTGTCAAATATAAGTTGATCACATAGTTGTGGGTCCATTTCTGGGTTTGCTGTTCTGTTCCATTGATCTATGTGTCTGTTTTTGTGCCAATACCATGCTCTCTTTGTCATCACAGCTTTGTAATATAGCATGAAGTCAGGCAATGTGATGCCCTTAGCTTTGTTTTTCTTTTTCAACATTCCCTTGGTGATTCAGAGTCTTTTCTTGTTCCATACAAAATTTAGGATTGTTTGTTCCAGATCTTTGAAAAATGCCAATGGTATTTTAATATGGATGACAATGAAAGTGTAGATTGCTCTAGGCAGTGTAGACATTTTAACAATGTTTATTCTTCCAATCCATGGAGCATGGAACATTTTTCCATCTTTTTGTCTCTTCTTCAATTTCTTTCATAAGTATTCTGTAATTTCTAGAATATAGAACTTTTACCTCTTTGGTAGATTTATTCTTGTGTATCTTATGGTTTTTGGTGCTATTGTAAATGGAATCAATTCTCTAATTTCTCTTTCTACATCTACATTGTTAGTATATAGAAAAGCAACTGATTTCTGTGCATTGATTGTAGCTGTATTTTTAATTTTTTGAGGAACCTTCACTATTTTCCAAAAGTGGCTATACCAGTTTGCATTCCCACCAGCAGTGTAAGAGGGTTCCCATTTCTCCACAACCTCTCCAACACTTGTTGTTTCTTGCCTTGTCAGTTTTTGCCATTCTAACTGGTGTCAGGTGGTATCTCAATGTGTTTTTTGTTTGTTTGTTTGTTTGGTTGGTTGGTTGGTTGGTTGGTTGGTTGGTTGGTTTTGTTCCATTTTATTTTATTTTATTTTATTTCTTTTCAGTGTTCCAGCATTCATTGTTTATGCACCACACCCAGAGCTCCATGCAATACATGCCCTCCATAATACCCACCACCAGGCTCACCCAACCCCCTACTCCCCTGCCCGCTAAAACCCTCAGTTTGTTTCTCAGAGTCCATAGTCTCTTATGGTTTGTCTCCCCCTCCAATTTCCCCCGACTCACTTCTCTGCTCCATCTCCCAATTTCCTCTGTGTTATTCCTTATGCTCCACAAGGAAGTGAAACCATATGATAATTGACTCTCTCTGCTTGACTTATTTCACTCAGCATAATCTCCTCCAGTCCCATCCATGTTGATACAAAAGTTGGTATTCATCCTTTCCTATGGAGGCATAATACTCCATTGTATATATGGGCCATATCTTCTTTATCCATTCATCCATTGAAGGGCATCTTGATTCTTTCCACAGTTTGGTGACTGTGGCCATTCCTGCTATGAACACTGGGGTAGAGATGGCCCTTCTTTTCATTACATTGGTGTCTTTGGGGTAAATGCCCAGTAGTGCAATTGCAGGGTCATAGGGAAGCTCTATTTTTAATTTCTTAAGGAATCTCCACATTGTTTTCCAAAGTAGCTGTACCAACTTGCATTCCCACCAACAATGTAATAGGGTTCCCCTTGCTAAATATCCTCTCTAATACATTTTGTTTACTGTCTTGTTGATTTTGGCCATTCTAACTGGTGTAAGGTGGTGTATCTCAGTGTGGTTTTGATTTGAATCTCCTTGATGCCTAATGATGATGAATATTTTTTCATGTGTCTGTTAGCCATTTGTGTGTCTTTGGAGAAGTGTCTGTTCATGTCTTCTGCCCATTTTTTGACTTGATTATCTGTCTTTTGGGTGTTGAGTTGGGAAGTTCTTTATAGATCTTGGATATCAGCCCTTTGTAGTGTCACTTGCAAACATCTTCCATTCTGTCGGTTGCCTGTTTGTTTTGTTGACTGTTTCCTTTGCTATGTAGATCTTTTTATCTTGATGAAGTCCCAGAAGTTCATTTTTGCTTTTGTTTCCCTTGCCTCTGGAGATTTGTCTTAAAAGAATTTGCTGTGGCCGATTTTGAAGAGGTTACTGCCCATGTTCTCCTCTAGGATCTCAATGGATTCCTGTCTCACATTGTGGTCTTTCATCCATTTAGAGTTTATCTTTGTGTGTGGTATAAGAGAATGGTCCAGTTTCATTCTTCTAAGGAACCTTTCTTTAGTACCTATAGGTTTTCAAATGTTCACTTAGAGGGCACGAATTAAGTAGTATCAACTCTTTTACATGAGAAAGGTGGTACTATGCGGTACTACAAGGATGCAGGGTACCAGGATCAGTGTCATTGAGTTCCTAATTTCTCCTGGATAGACCATCACAAGGCTACTTCCTTCATTCCATAACCCCAACACCCCTATCACTCAAATTACCTTCAAGCCATTCTGGCTAGATATTGCAGGGAGTGCCCATCCCTCATTTGTCATTCCATTAGTTATCACACCTCAGTAAAATAGTGGTTATCCTGAGATGAGGAAAAGCAGCTCTGGCAGCCAGGGCCAGCCTGGCAGTAACAGCGAAACCTTGATGTTCTCCTGTTAGACTACTTTACAGAGTACCAACATCAGTCAAGACCATTCTGTGTTCTTCATGAAATAAGATTAAAAACAAGACCACTCTGATCATGTCTAAACAAAGACCAAAAAAAAAAAAAAAGAAAAAAATTGTCCAAACCAGAAAAATGACAAAACCTCACTCCCCTGTCTTTTTTTTTTTGTTGTTGTTGTTGTTGCTGACATGACTATTGCTTCTTTATCACTTATAGCCCCAATTGTTCCTTTAACCTTATAGATAAAATTATCAGGATATCCAATAATGGATTTCCCCTCATTCTGATAATATTCACCCAAAGAAAAATCTCAGTTCCTTAACCCTATCCAAAATCACCTAATATAAACCCAAATCCCATTAGTTCTTTCTAATATCATCTTTCTGAGATTACCCATTCTTGAAACAAGCAAATAAATTAAATCTTTTTTCTGCATGCTTATTTCCTATTTTATTGGATTGATGTACATTTCATCATTTCTGAGAAATAAAGCTAACATAGGACTAATGTAGAATAGGGAAGGGGGAGAAGCCATCCACAAATTTGAGTAAACTAGAAAAGTACATAAATCATTGGGTTGGAATGGAAGGAAAACAGAACTGAAGGAAGGGTTCTAAAAAAAAATAGACTTTGTTGTACTTATTGAGTCTGTGCTTTAGGGAAGTAATAACTTAGCATTTTGTAAGAGAGAGAGGATGAAGCTAGGTAAAATGAGTCCCAGAATTTTAACAACCTACCAAGTGCCTTTGGTTTGTAAGGGACCCTATTCTCTGGCTAAGTTCCTTTCCAGCATTCCCCTGGTATCTGAAATGTTAATAAGTCCTAAGAAGTAGAACAAAGACAGTAATAACCATAAAATATAAGCATTTCTTTAACTGTGTTGCTAAAATGGCCACTCCAGTCATCAGAAAAGTATGTAGTACTGTGACCTAAGAAGCAGCATATTCTAAGATTAAACTTAATGAAAATTTAAAATTTAAAGACCTGTGAGTTGGGAGTACCTAGGTTTCTCAGTCAGTTAAAAGTCTGCCTTCACCTCAGGTCATAATCTCAGAGTCCTGGGATTGAGTCCTGCATTGGGCTCCCTGCTTAACAGGGAATCTGCTTCTCCCTCTGCTCCTCGTGATCTCTCTCTCTCTCTCAAATAAGTAAATAAAATCTTAAAAAAAAAAAAAACTAAAGACTTGTGAGTCAAGAAGTGGGATGAGTGGACAAAATTGAAGTGGACTACCTTAAAATTTCTGTGTAAGAGGAACGAGAATTAGAATCCAGAAATACTATGGACCAGTTTTAGAGAGAGCACATATCTGAAAAAATGAAAGATAAAAATGGGTTATTTCATTTATTCCATCTACAGAATATTTAGTACCTTCTGTGGCATGCATGGTTTTAAGCATTAGAGGTATGGGCAGAAGGGGAGAATTTTACAGTTTCTGTTCTCATGAAGATAATAGGAAAATGGATATTGATATGACAATTGCAATGGGGTGAATCGTAGACCCCCAAAATGGATGCCTATTCCCTAACCCCTAGAAACTGTGAACATGGCCTAATTTGAACAAAGAATTTTTAAATGCACTTAAGGATATCAGATAAGAACGTCCAGAATTACCCAGATATCTCCTAAATCCAAAGATAAGTATCCTTAGAAGTTATGAAAGAGAAGATACAGACACAGATGAGAAGACCATGTAAAGATGGAAATGGATATTGGGGAGATGTGGCCACAAACCAAGGAATGCCTGGAACCACCAGAAGCTGGAAGATGCAAGGAAGGACTTCCCCTGGATGCTTCAGAGAGAGTATTGCCTGTCAATACCTAGATCTTGGACTTCTGGCCTTCAGAACTGTATAAGACTATATCTCTGCTGTTTTAACCCATCTGAGATGTTGAAATTCATTATAGCAGCCCTAGAAAACTAATATAATATCTATAAGAATAAGATGTAATTAAAAGTCCCATGAAAGCAGATAACAACAGGACTTGACCTTGGGTGTCAGAAAATCTTCTCAAGAGGTCAGAGACAAAAATCCTAAAAGAAGACACAAGGTTAAATGGATTCAGGCCAAAAGCACAATCTCAAGGGTAAATAAGAGAGGATACTTTTCTGTGCATTAAGATTGTATGGGTGTTCACGGAATGGGAGAAGATATTTGCAAATGACAGTACAGACAAAAGGTTGATATCCAGGATCTATAAAGAACTTCTCAAACTCAACACACACAAAACAGATAATCATATCAAAAAATGGGCAGAAGATATGAACAGACACTTCTCCAACGAAGACATACAAATGGCTATCAGACACATGAAAAAATGTTCATCATCACTAGCCATCAGGGAGATTCAAATTAAAACAACATTGAGATTCCACCTCACACCAGTTAGAATGGTCAAAATTAGCAAGACAGGAAACAACGTGTGTTGGAGAGGATGTGGAGAAAGGGGAACCCTCTTACACTGTTGGTGGGAATGCAAGTTAGTGCAGCCACTTTGGAGAACAGTGTGGAGATTCCTGAAGAAATTAAGAGTAGAGCTTCCCTATGACCCTGCAATTGCACTGCTGGGTATTTACCCCAAAGATACAGATGGAGTGAAAAGAAGGGCCATCTGTACCCCAATGCTTATTGCAGCAATGGCTACAGTCGCCAAACTGTGGAAAGAACCAAGATGCCCTTCAACGGATGAATGGATAAGGAAGATGTGGTACTTATACACAATGGAGTATTATGCCTCCATCAGAAAGGATGAATACCCAACTTTTGTAGCAACATGGATGGGACTGGAAGAAATTATTCTGAGTGAAATAAGTCAAGCAGAGAGAGTCAAGTATCACATGGTCTCACTTATTTGTGGAGCATAACAAATAACATGGAGGACATGGGGAGATGGAGAGGAGAGGGAGTTGAGGGAAACTGGAAGGGGAGATGAACCATGAGAGACTATGGACTCTGAAAAACAACCAGAGGGTTTTGAAGGGGCCGGGGGGTGGGAGGTTGAGGAACCCGGTGGTGGGTAATAGGGAGGGCACTTACTGCATGGAGCACTGGGTGTGATGCCAAAACAATGAACACTGTTATGCTGTAAATCAACAAACAAAAAAAAAGATTGTATGGGTGTTAATATGTAATTAATATGATTATGTAAATTAAACCCTAGTTGACTACAAACTTGATATGGAGGTTTTGTATTTAGAAACCTATTATGTGACACATAAGTGCTCAATACTTTTCCAAACCAACAAATCGTAGAGTAAATATAGAGTAGGATTCTCCTCTCTTGTGCTTCTGCATTACTTTAAGTGGTTGGGAGGCAGACCATCTGTTCCCAAGCTGAAGAAACACCAGATGACTTCCCATATCCACATGAAAGACTCACTCTGAAACTGTTGGGGGACACTGACTGCACCTCCACAAATACCTGCACTGGGTATGTAATCAGCCATGGGCCTAAAAGACAGGTGGACCATGAAGCCTGGACCAAGCCAATAAGTAAACACAGCACAAGGACCAGAAGAGCCATGAAATTAGTGCCAGACTAAAATATGATAGTTTTTCATTGCAAATAAATTATTTTTGAATTTTGAATCATTTACCATTTAACAAATGACCCCTGTTCACCAGGTGCTGTTTAAAGCATTTTATAGGGCTGCCTGGGTGGTTCAGTCAGTTTGGCTCAGATCATGATTTCACAATCCTGGGAGTCCTGCATCGCACCCCCTGACAAGAAGGATCCTGCTTCTGCCTCTACCCACCCCACCCCACCCCACCCCTCACCACTGCTTGTGAGCTCTCCCTCCCTTTCAAATAAATAAATAAAATCTTTAAAAAATAATAAAGTAAAGCATTGTGTAAGTATTGATTAGTTTAAGCCTAACAAATCTATAAAATATATGGTATTTATAGCTCCATTTTATAAGTGAGGAGACAAGTACAGAGAGCTGAAGTGAGTTGCCCAGAGTCACACAGCTAATAAGCAGCAGAACTGGGATCCAGACTCATCCTGTCTTGAGGTTCAGAATTTATGCTCTTAATGATTATATTTACTGTAGTCTCTATTATCCCATAACAGTAATAACCAAGAAGTGCAATTATCATCTTCATTTTACAGATGAAGAAAGTGAGGCCCAAAGAGGTGAAGGAACTCTTCCTACATTATATAGATGCTAACTGTAGAGAGCTTGAATATAATTGTAGGAAGTCAGACTCCAGAGTCCAGGGAATTAACCAGCAGGTTATTGTGGCTTCAAATCCAGCTGTTTGCCCTTGTGTTAGGAAACATTCCAGCCTTGCTCATATTCTTGGTTTATTTATTGCTTCCTCTCCTCCTTAAAATTGTCTATAGGTTTTAATGTTTGAATAAGGGAATCATCTCCTCATAGTCTTCATTTTACTCAGAAACACCTGAAGTAAAACTTTATCTTTACTACTTTGAGCTTTTTTTAGATATATTTTTCAAAAAGAAAAAAATAGCTAATATTTTTTAGGATTCCACTGTATGCCAGATTCTCTGCTGTGTGTTTTACTTCTATTTTTTCCAACTCATCCTACAGAAAAGACTGTAGGTATTTTTTTTTTTTTATTATCTTCATAGTACAGATGAGGAATTTGAGGCTCAGAAATGTTAAAAGCTCCCCTAAAGTTACATAGCCAATACTACCAAAACTCGCATTCCATTTCAGGACCTTCAGATTCCAAAGTCCATACTCATACTCTTCATCACACACTAAATTGCCTCTACCTCTCTCTTTCTCTCTCCCCACCCCCCACTTTTTTTTTTTAAAGTAAGCTCCACGGCTAATGTGGAGCCCAACATGGGCTTGAACTCACAACCCTGAGATCAAGACCTGAGCTGAAATCAAGATTCAAGATGGTTAACTGATTGAGCCACCCTGGTGCCCCTAAATTGCTTCTACCTCTTAAACAGATCTGACCATATGTGACTAGTAATCCTTTGAGGAAAGGAAAACATGGGAAAACCCACCAGGTTTCAGGGCAAGAAGTTTCTGGAAAGGAGCCTCCTTTCCTTGGAATATCAGATGGCTCTTTACAGCCAAGACCTGCAGTAGTTAGCACACAACCTGAGGCCATCCTGAGAAGACTACTAATCCTTTGTTGTCATCATCGTAAACCCTCACCTAGTTTTGCCATCCAAAGATAGTTTATCACTTCATCTGGATGTGTTCAGGCCCTAAGGAAATGATGGTAACCTTCCCAGAGTAAACTGATCTCAACTTTGAAATACCTGCATATTAATTTATAGAGTAAATAACCCCTGACAGGAAAGATTAGTGTAGGAGATCTGCAAACCAAACCTCCTCAAACACTAAGTCAAGAACTTGGAAGTTGTTTATTTCCTCAGAAGACCCTAAACACACTTACCATACAGGCACTGGAGCTAAGCACTTCCCGTGTCACCATTTTGGAACTCTGCATCCTTGGAAAATTGACTTTGCTTCTATGAGTCTGAGTGTTCTCTCTCTCTCTCTCTTTTTTTTTTTAGATTTTATTTATTTGCAATAAAGAGAGAGCTTGAGAGAGAGAGAGAGAGAGAGATCACAAGAAGGGGGAGTGGGAGAGGGAGAAACAAGCTCCCTGCCCATCAGGGAGCCCAATGCGGGACTTGATCCTAGGACTCTGGGACCATGACCTGAGTTGAAGACAGCTGCTTAACCCACTGAGCCACCCAGGTGCCCTCATTCTTTAAATGTCTCTACCATTAACTCCTACCTGAAGGCATTATTGAAAAGATCGGAAATAAAATAGGAGCCTATAAAATAGGAGCACTTTACAAATGTCACATGAGTATTACTGTCCCCTGTATCTTGATATGGGCATGTGCTGCCACCCAGATTGAAATACCCATATTATGTATCCAAGTATCCTTTCCCTATAATTTTACTGGAGAAAAGCTGATAATTCATTATAACTTCCTTTCCTAATATCACAACAGAACACAATTCCCGATTTTGCAGATTGCTTTTGTTAGTTTCCTGTAGACCAACTGCTTAGTCTGATGGCCTGTTTCCTAGGAAGCCCTCTCCAGGGCAGGCTGTGGGGCATGTCACTTCCACGGAACTCTCTACAGGGAAGCTACTTTCTTTTGCAGGATGAGGATTCTTATTTTAGCATGTACCCTAGAAAATGACACATAAAGGAATTTGCCAGAGTGGCTATTCATATTATTTTAGGTTCTTATGGCTCTCTACCCTCCAAATACAGCATTATTTCCTCATCTTCACTGGCATTAAGGGATGGCTGCAAAACTTAATATCAAAAAACTCTCTCTGTAACAGGTTTAGAGGCAGGTCTCAAAGATGATTAAAGGATCAGAAAACCTAACGTGCAGAGAAAAGTGAAAGACACCAATGTACTTTATCTAATGGAGGGAAGAAACCAGACATCCCCTACTGAAAAATGGAACAAGAGAAAATGAATCTGTGTTGCAGTGTGAGGGATGGGGAGAAAGATCTGCATTCTTCTTAATGTGGCTATGAGTTATGTTAGGATGTTGTCAACCCTCCTCTTTTGGAGACTTAAAAGATGTGGTCTGGATACATCTACTGAGGACAGGTTTGTTCAGTCCTACCTCCTTGCCCAAGGGCTGACAGATGGATCAAATGACCTCTCAGCATCCCTTTCAGCCCACACTTCTGTTTTTCTGTGATTGTTGGACTGGTATGAGAGCTGAGTCAGATTTGCCCTTGCAATTTTGAGGAGGAGTCAGCTACTTTAAAAAAAAAAAAAAAAGGTAGACTCTTTGTCCCCAAAACAAATGCCTCTATACCCTGTTCAAGATTAAATTATACCACCAGAGGTGTTATTTCTTTGAGCCACAAAGCATTTTTGGTCTTCTAGAGTTCCCTTCCAGAATGCAGACACTGACACCTAAGTGAGGATCAAGTGAGTAAATCTTATCAGATCAGAGATCAAGGCCCTTTGACAGATGAAGGCTGGAAATGCAGGAAGAGGAGAATCCCAAACACAGAGAAGACAGAGACAGGACTGTAAAGGCAAATTGGGTCTAATTGAAAATTGTAGCCTGAGGCTACTCCAAAAGGGAGGATAGGGCCCTCTTCCCTCCCAGCTGAGTTCAGTAATTCCTTCAAAGAATGCAGAGCACTAGCTACTGGATGTGAAGCACCAGACAAGGCACTGGGAACACTGCAGTAAGACAAACACACTGCTGGCTCCTGCTTTCCTGCAAGACACTGAACATGTGGTAAATGTAGAGTAAATATTACATGGGGTCTCCACATATGCAACGGTGAGTTGCTGATGTACACAAGGAACTCTTCTGGGCATTTGGAATGGGTGGTGACCAAATGGAGCTTACATTCTGGTAAGATGAAACTAGGGAATGAAAGAAGCTTGTGTTGCTCTAAGAACTCTGACAGAGAGACAAGCCTCGCTAAAAAGTCCAACCTGAGAAAGGGATGCTTCTATCACCATGTGAAGCTTGAGTAAGGACTGGTAAAAGGTATGCGTTGGGGAAGGAGGAAATACCTGGAGAGTGTTCCATTTCAAGTTACCAAATGTTTCCAAGCTACCACAGTTTGTTGTATAGTAAAATAAAAAGTAATTTTTATCTTTCTCTCTCTTATTCGAGTATTTGTGTAATAATTTTTAAGCATATCAAAGTCATACTTAAAACTGCTTTATCTAATTTTTACCTCATGGCTTTAATGTATATTGGTCTTTAAACTGTTGCTTGTCAATTATGATCAAATTCTATTATGGATATGATATAATTTGGAGACCTAAATCAAAATCAAGTAAGAGTTTTACCCTGTTGATGAAAGCATTGAGTTTAAATCCAAAATGTGTTTGTATCTCTGAATGTAAACAAGATGACATGTTTCACCTTGTGACATAGATCTTTCCCCACCTGCATGGAATATGAATTATAGGTTGGTTCCTGCACTACAGGTGGACCTGTGGCAGCCCAGCAGTATCTCCTATGTATCAAAAGGAGCAGTTACTGATGTCCATATTCCCCAAAATGGTTCCCAAGCCCTGTTAGTGTTCTTACAGGAAGCCAACATCCAGTACAAGTAAGCATTCTTTTTCACTTGCTTAATTCATGAGTACTAAATTGAACTGAATGAGAGGTGTATTCAGGTTATTTACTGAGTGCCTACAACAGTGTTTCAGGCAGTTTTTCACACTGCAAAAACAGACACAAATGTAACACAGTTATAGTCACCTTTGATGTGCTTACTAGTGTAATGAAGGAGGGGAGAAAAACCACACTGGCCTATCATTTCACCCTTAACACTAGGTGGCCAGTGTAAACAGAGATCTTCTCTGTGTGATGAAAGGAGAGCAGCCTAACAATGCCCAGAAACTGGGTAGGAATGCAGGGGGAGATAAAGCTTTCTGCAGGAGCAATGACACCTAAGCACAGGATGAGCCTCCGGACTTCCAGGCAAAGGGAAGAAGCAGTATGCTACCTGTTTAGGGAACTGAAGTGTTTGAGTGTTATCAGTGTACAAACTGGGAGTAGAAACAAAAGATGCTGGAGATGTTGAGGGAAGACCAGGTTGTGGGAAGTCTGATGTGTACAGGGCTAGGATGTATGTGTGTGATGCTGCACACTGGGATGATGGAAGTAAGGGAGCCAGATAGAAGTGGGGTGGAAAGGCAACAGGGGACTACAATAATAGTCCAAGTAAGAGGTTGTGAGGCATTGAGTCAGGACCAGAGTAGTGTGATCAGGAGAGTATTTTAAAAAAATAGTTAATAGGCAAAACCCCCTGGACTGGACTTGGTTGGATGTGGGAAGGAAGAAATCAAGGACAGCCCCAAATCTTCTAGCTTGGGCAATGGAGTAGATAGATTAAAATAGATCAGGTTCCTCGAGGTATTTGGTTTGGGTTGTTTGCATTTTTTTTAAAGGAATAGTTACATAATAAGAGTGAAGCAAACAGAAGATAGTCACAGGAGTCAAAGAAGAAACGAGAGACTTTCAAGAGGGAGAAACATTAGTGGTTCCAAGTGTGCAGTAATATCCAGCAAGAAAAGGACTGACCAGTTTCCTCTGGATTTGGCAATGTAAATTGTGTTGGTAACTCTCGTGGTGGAATGTGGGATTAAATTGCCAGGAGCAGAAGACAGAGAAGGACAGAAGTGAATAGGAGGTGGGAACATGGAGAAGCAGAGCAGACTACTGCTCTTAGGAATTAAAATAAGGAGAGAGGTAGAGAATAAGGAATGACTATAAGGAGATGCAGCATCAATGACCACTTGAAATTTGGAATTTTAGGGGGTAGGGAGCAATTTTTGTATGTTTGCAGGCTGAATGGAGGAACGAGTTAGGGAAGGAGACATTGATGGTACAAGATAGAATGCACCAAAGGAAGAATGGGTTTGAGCACTAGGAAGGATACCTTATCCAGTAAGACCGAAGAGGTAAATGTAAGTCTAGTTAGGATTATAAAGAGGAGAGTCAACAATTTGAAAGAAATAATAACTAATGGGTAAATTTTCTATATGGAATAGGAAGCAAAATTATCTACCAAAAGGGAAGAAACGGGGGCTGAAGAAATTTACCAAGAGAAAAACTGGGATAAGAACTAATAACTGGTTGTTGAAAAGAAAGGAGATGGTAGTGCTCATACAGAGTTGAGGTTTTGTTGGGTTAGGACCATGGAAAGATCAGGATGGCAAGGAAGTTGAGTTCCTAGTGAGATACTAGCTCAAGTATTCATCCATGGTGTCAAATCTGGAGAGGAAAGGAGAAGAGTGTAGGAGGAATGATGGAGTCAAATGGAAGAATCAAGAAGGGTATAAGGATCATTATATGGAACACAGATATAGCATAACTGCGGGCAACAAGGAAATGGAAGGAAGAAAATTTTGACAAAATGTAGGCTGAGATTGAGTGTCCTGATATAGAACATTTATGGCTGGTGACAAAAGTCAGGGCATAGTCATGGAAGATTTGGCTAAAGTGGAGTGTAAATCACCAAGACTGATGTGATTGAGAATGAATGGACTAAATCACCAGAGAATCAATACAGCAGTTTTGAATTTCCTTGGGTGTTGGCAAGATTAGAGATAAAGAGACAGAATGTGCCCCTGGGACAGTAATTTCAGAGATTACACAGGAGTTAGAGGAAAGAAACAAGGAATGGCACAATGCCAAAGGCCAAATTAGCTTTTCTAGAAGTATGATTGATAGGGAAGGAGAAATGCGGGTTTGGGAGGATGCTGACCTCCTTCCCTTCTGGTCCCATGATGGGTGGATTGGCAGAAGAGAAAGCCACAAAAGAATCTATCCTTGAGAGAGTACAATTTCTGTTAGGGCAAGAATATGAGAGGAGAGAGTTCTCTGAAGAGGTAAGAATGTAGGAAGTCTTATTTACAGTGAAAGCAGGCTTCCAGCAGGCACAACATAAAACGAAGTGGTGGAGTGATGAAGAGTCAATGCAGGATGTGGGGGAGAAGGGCAGTAGAGTGAATTTATGACATGGGAATGAGTGACATACCTTTCATTTGGGGACCTAGGATTTCAGGGCTGAGAGGCATGATCTTAAGTGACTAATCTGAATTGCTCCAACTTTTCAGCAAATTGTTGTACTGTTAAAACTGGCAGGAAGGGGGGGAGTCAAGATGGCGTGGAAGTAGGAGGAGGCACCATTTCAACCTGTACCCTAAAGTGAGCTGATTACCTACCAAAGAACTCCGACCACCCATGAAATCAGCCTGAGATCAGAATTATACACGTCTGGATCTCTACAGGAGCAGAAGACGCCAGTGGCAGGTAAAGCAGACTGGGAACGTCCGAAGATAAACAAAAGGGGGAGGGAGCCACCAGAGGTGACATATCGGAAAGTAACACCCCAACACGAGAGTGCTCTGCGTCTGGGGACCAGCATTAACTTGGAGTCTGGTTGAAAGCACTCAAAAAACAAAGAGCAAAGGATCACGGGGGGGGGGTAATAGTGGGAACCTGGGCGGTTAGGGTCAGGGACCTAAGTCCCCGGACCCAGGACAGCCTCCCCTGGCGCGGAGCCAGAGAGAGTGCGGCGGAGAAATCAGGTCTCCGTCCCTGAGCGGCCACTGCACCTGAACGCCAGCGTGCCCGAGAACGAGTGGGGTCTGGCTCCCGTGAGGGGCTGGGAGCCTGACCAGATGGCAATCCTGAAACGCGCGCGTCCCACACCCTCCCTTGGGAAAGGTGCTCATAGGCGCTAGCCTGGAGCTCTGGCAGCCAGAAAAACCAGACATTCCCAGCCCGGGACAGCGGGAAAATCTCAGTGCCTGATCTCTGCTCGGAACCTCTCTGGCGGTCTGGAGCTGCCTAGACAGCCACCGCTGCCCTGGTTTTGGGTACAACGAGGAGCTCCTGCATCCCCAGGGACAGTGACTCAGAACCGACTCTGCCAGCAGCTTTTGCAAAACAGTCTGAGGCTTCTCTCTGAGAGGGAGTTTGGGGTGCTGTTTGCTCTCCTCTAAACCTCCAAAAACCATCAAAAGCTGTCAAGGCGAGAGAAAGCAGATGAAAGAACATAAAAACCCCCAGAGAACAAAAGGCTGAAAAAAAAACAGTTTCCTGAAAAAAAAAAGAGCTCACCCCCTTGAGGGGAGCGGGAGGACCTAACTCAGGGAACATCATTGTCTGAAAACCCACGTGGCAGGCCCCTCCCCCAGAAAACCAACCAGGAAGGAAGAAAAAAAAAAAAAAAAAAGACTACAAGAGAACAATCACCACTACTTCATAAATACAACTTTTATTTTTAACTCTTTACCAATATTCTGGTTCTTTTTAAATTTTTTAACCTATTTTTATACTTTTTATAATTTTTTAACCTATTTACCATCACACTGAGATGTCCAGTACATCAAATTCTTTAAAAACCTTCTAACCTGAACTTTTTGATACATATACCCGTGTTTTTCTTTTGTTTTTCTATTTTTTAAATTCTTTTTAATTTTAGCTTAGTTTAGTCTAGTTTATTCTTTTTTAATTTTTATTTGCTACTATACATATAGAGTTAAACTTCAAGGTAATCCCCTTTCCCCAATCAAGGCTACCCCTATAGGCAAACCAGTTTCTAATCCCCCTGTAACTTAGGAAAGTTGAGTCCCTTAACAAAAACATCAAGATACCTTCAGGAAGAATCAAAATAACCTTCCTCACCCACACTGAGAATCTATAACCATTCTCCCAATTTTTCCTTCTGTCAGTGTTTCTGTGAATTTGTGTTTGTCCTGATAATATATAAACCTTATACTTGGGGTTCTTTCTGATGAGGTTCTTCCCCTTTTTTTTTTTTGCTTATATATACATATTTTTTCCTCTTGTCATATACTTTTATCACTCTTTTTGTCTGTCTGTTTTTGTTTGTATACTCCACAAATCTTACCTTGTGGCCCATTTGGGCTGAGCCTTCTCTTTTATCTTCCCTTTTTTTCCTATCTCTCTCTCTCTCTTTTTTTTTCCTTTTTTTTCCTTTTTTTTCCTTTTTTCCCCTCTTTTCTTTCCCCTTTTTTTTTCTTTCTTCTTCTCTATTTCTTTTTCTTTTCTTTTTTCTCTCATTTGGGTGGGGAATCCTGATTGCACAGAAGCCTTCCAGGGTGCACATTGACTGCACCACAATCGATAAGTCCAGCTGCATCTGTTTAGTCATCTCTTACCAAAATGACTAGGAGGAGGAATACCCAACAGAAGAAAAATACAGAGGATGGGCCTTCTGCAACAGAGCTAATGGCTATCGACATAGACAATATGTCAGAAAAGGAATTCAGACTAACAATTATCCAGGCAATAGCTAGGTTGGAGAAAGCCATGGATGACCAAACAGAATTGATTAGGGCAGAACTGAAAGCCACCAGGGATGATGTTCACAATGTTAGGGCAGAACTGAAAGCCACCAGGGATGATGTTCAAAATGCTCTCAATGAGTTCCAATCCAATCTAAACTCTCTAAAAGCTAGGGTAACTGAGACAGAAGATAGAATTAGTGATCTGGACGACAAACAGATAGAGAGAAAGGATCAGGAGGAAGCCTGGAACAAACAGCTCAGAAGCCACGAAAACAGAATCAGGGAAATAAACGATGCCATGAAACGTTCCAACGTCAGAATTATTGGAATCCCTGAAGGGGAAGAAAAAGAAAGAAGTCTAGAAGATATAGTGGAAGAAGTTGTCTATGAAAATTTTCCCAACCTCACGAATGGAAACAACGTTCATGTACTAGAGGCAGAAAGATTTCCTCCCAAGATTTTAGATTCTCGAAAGTCCTCACGGCACCTTATCATTAAAATGGGGAATTATGTTTCAAGAGAGACCCTCTTAAAAGCAGCTAGGACAAAGAAGCTTCTTACATACAGAGGAAAGCCCATTAGAATAACGTCAGACCTTTCCACAGAGACCTGGCAAGCCAGGAAGGGCTGGCAAAATATATTCAGAGTACTAAATGAGAAGAACATGCAACCAAGAATACTCTATCCAGCAAGACTGACATTTAAAATGGAAGGAGAGATAAAGAGTTTCCAAGACCGGCAAGGCTTAAAAGACTATGCAACCACCAAACCGACACTGCAGGAAATATTAAGGGGGGTCCTATAAAAGAGAAAAAATCCTAAGAATATCATTGAACAGAAATATAGAAACAATCTATAGACAGAAAGACTTCAAAGGCAACACGATGTCAATAAAAACCTATCTCTCAATAATCACTCTCAATGTGAAAGGCCTAAATGCGCCCATAAAACGACACAGGGTTGCAGATTGGATACAACGACAGGACCCATCCATATGTTGTCTACAAGAGACCCATTTTGAACCTAAGGATACACCCAGACTGAAAGTGAAGGGATGGAGAAGCATCTTCCATGCCAATGGGCCTCAAAAGAAGGCCGGGGTAGCGATTCTCATATCAGATAAATTAGATTTTAAACTAAAGACTGTAGTCAGAGATACAGAAGGACACTACATAATTCTTAAAGGGACTATCCGACAAGACGATCTAACAATTGTGAATATCTATGCCCCCAATATGGGAGCACCCAATTACATAAGAAAACTATTAATCAAGATAAAGAGTCATATTGATATGAATACAATAATAGTAGGAGATCTTAATACGCCTCTCTCAGAAATAGACAGATCATCGAGGCAGAAAATTAATAAAGAAATAAGAGCATTGAATGAAACATTGGACCAGATGGACCTCATCGACGTATATAGAACATTCCACCCTAAAACAACAGAATACTCATTCTTCTCAAGTGCACATGGAACCTTCTCCAGAATAGACCATATACTGGGTCACAAAGCAGGACTCAACTGATACCAAAAGACTGACATTATTCCCTGCATATTCTCTGATCACAATGCTTTGAAACTGGAGCTCAATCACAAGGAAAAGTTCAGAAGGAACTCAAACACCTGGAAGCTAAAGACCACCTTGCTTAAGAATGCTTGGATCAACCAGGAGATCAAAGACGAACTTAAACAATTCATGGAAACCAATGAGAATGAAGACACCTCGGTCCAAAACCTATGGGATACAGCAAAGGAGGTTCTAAGGGGGAAATACATAGCCATCCAAGCCTCCCTCAAAAACATTGAAAAATCCAGAATACACCAGCTGTCTCTACACCTTAAAGAACTGGAGAATCAACAACAAATCAAACCAACTCCACATGCAAGAAGGGAAATAATCAAGATTAGAGCAGAGATCAATGAGGTAGAAACGAGAGATACAGTAGAACGTATCAATGAAACTAGAAGCTGGTTTTTTGAAAGAATCAATAAGATCGATAAACCATTGGCCACACTAATCCAAAAGAAAAGAGAGAAAGCCCAAATTAATAAAATTATGAATGAAAAGGGAGAGATCACAACGAACACCAAGGAAATAGAAACAATCATCAGAAATTATTACCAACAGTTATATGCCAATAAGCTAAGCAACCTAGATGAAATGGATGCATTCCTGGAAAGCTACAAACTCCCAAAATTGAACCAGGAAGAAATTGACAACCTGAATAGACCGATATCTAGCAATGAGATTGAAGCAGTGATCAAAAACCTCCCAAAAAACAAGAGCCCAGGACCTGACGGATTCCCTGGGGAATTCTACCAAACTTTCAAAGAAGAAATAACACCAATTCTCCTGAAGCTGTTCCAAAAAATTGAAGCAGAAGGAAAACTTCCAGACTCTTTTTATGAAGCCAGCATTACCCTGATCCCCAAACCAGGCAAAGACCCTACCAAAAAAGAGAATTTCAGACCAATATCACTGATGAATATGGATGCAAAGATTCTCAACAAGATCCTAGCAAACAGGATCCAGCAGCACATTAAAAAGATTATCCACCATGACCAGGTGGGATTCATCCCTGGGTTGCAAGGTTGGTTCAACATTCGCAAATCAATCGGTGTGATAGAACACATCAATAAGAGAAGAGAGAAGAACCACATGGTCCTCTCAATTGATGCAGAAAAAGCATTTGACAAAATCCAGCATCCGTTCCTGATGAAAACGCTTCAAAGTATAGGGATAGAGGGAACATTCCTGAACTTCATAAAATCTATCTATGAAAGACCCACAGCAAATATCATCCTCAATGGGAAAAAGCTTGCAGCCTTCCCGTTGAGATCAGGAACACGACAAGGATGCCCACTCTCACCACTCTTGTTCAACATAGTATTAGAAGTTCTAGCAACAGCAATCAGACAACAAAGAGAAATAAAAGGTATCCAAATTGGCAAGGAAGAAGTCAAACTCTCTCTCTTCGCAGATGACATGATTCTTTATATGGAAAACCCCAAAGACTCCACCCCCAAACTACTAGAACTCATACAGCAATTCAGTAACGTGGCAGAATACAAAGTCAATGTACAGAAATCAGTGGCTTTTTTATACACCAACAATGAAAATACAGAAAGGGAAATTAGAGAATCGATTCCATTTACTATAGCACCAAGAACCATAAGATACGTGGGCATAAACCTAACCAAAGAAGTAAAGGACCTATACTCGAGGAACTACAGAACACTCATGAAAGAAATTGAAGAAGACACAAAAAGATGGAAGACTGTTCCATGCTCTTGGATTGGAAGAATAAACATTGTTAAAATGTCTATACTGCCTAGAGCAATCTATACTTTTAATGCCATTCCGATCAAAATTCCACCGATATTTTTCAAAGAGCTGGAGCAAATAATCCTAAAATTTGTATGGAGCCAGAAGAGACCCCGAATTGCTAAGGAAATGTTGAAAAACAAAAACAAAACTGGCGGCATCACGTTACCCCGATTTCAAGCTTTACTACAAAGCTGTGATCACCAAGACAGCGTGGTACTGGCATAAAAACAGACACATAGACCAGTGGAACAGAGTGGAGAGCCCAGATATGGACCCTCAACTCTATGGTCAAATAATCTTCGACAAAACAGGGAAAAAATATTCAATGGAAAAAAGACAGTCTCTTCAATAAATGGTGCTGGGAAAACTGGACAGCGATATGTAGAAGAATGAAACTCGACCATTCTCTTACACCGTACACAAAGATAAACTCGAAATGGATAAAAGACCTCAACGTGAGACAAGAATCTATCAGAATCCTAGAGGAGAACATAGGCAGTAACCTCTTCAATATCAGCCACAGCAACTTTTTTCAAGATATGTCTCCAAAGGCCAAGGAAACAAAAGCAAAAATAAACTTTTGGGACTTCCTCAAGATCAAAAGCTTCTGCACAGCAAAGGAAACAGTCAACAAAACAAAGAGGCAACCCACGGAATGGGAGAAGATATTTGCAAATGACAGTACAGACAAAAGGTTGATATCCAGGATCTATAAAGAACTTCTCAAACTCAACACACACAAAACAGATAATCATATCAAAAAATGGGCAGAAGATATGAACAGACACTTCTCCAACGAAGACATACAAATGGCTATCAGAGACATGGAAAAATGTTCATCATCACTAGCCATCAGGGAGATTCAAATTAAAACCACATTGAGATACCACCTGACACCAGTTAGAATGGCCAAAATTAGCAAGACAGGAAACAACGTGTGTTGGAGAGGATTTGGAGAAAGAGGAACCTTCTTACACTGTTGGTGGGAATGCAAGTTAGTGCAGCCACTTTGGAGAACAGTGTGGAGATTCCTGAAGAAATTAAAAATAGAGCTTCCCTATGACCCTGCAATTGCACTGCTGGGTATTTACCCCAAAGATACAGATGTAGTGAAAAGAAGGGCCATCTGTACCCCAATGTTTATTGCAGCAATGGCTACGGTCGCCAAACTGTGGAAAGAACCAAGATGCCCTTCAACGGATGAATGGATAAGGAAGATGTGGTCCATATACACAATGGAGTATTATGCCTCCATCAGAAAGGACGAATACCCAACTTTTGTAGCAACATGGACGGGACTGGAAGAAATTATGCTGAGCGAAATAAGTCAAGCAGAGAGAGTCAAGTATCATATGGTCTCACTTATTTGTGGAGCATAACAAATAACATGGAGGACATGGGGAGATGGAGAGGAGAGGGAGTTGAGGGAAACTGGAAGGGGAGATGAACCATGAGAGACTATGGACTCTGAAAAACAACTAGAGGGTTATGAAGGGGTGGCGGGGGGGTGGGGGGGTTGGGAGGTTGAGGGACCAGGTGGTGGGTAATGAGGAGGGCACGTACTGCATGGAGCACTGGGTGTGATGCCAAAACAATGAACACTGTTATGCTGTAAATAAACAAATAAAAATAAATAAATTAAAAAAAAAAAACTGGCAGGAAGATCACTGATGGTGTCTGGTAAGGCCTGGGATGGGCTCATGGCTCTGTGAGTCAATAGTAAAAGCCTTAGTCTCTGGAAGGCTGAGCCACAGGGTGCAAAGTAGCAGTGACATTCCTACCTCATCCATACAAATACTTCCCTGCCAGAAAGATAATTACACCCTTATTAAAGTACTGATATGCTTTTTACAGAAAGGTATTTTATCATGCTTCTAGAACAGGGTAGAGTCACAGCTGTGCATAAAACTATTGTTCATACTGAACACATTTTAGTCATCACTATAACTTCAAAGGCATGCTTTGATTCTCTGAATGGCAGGAAGGAACTTGGTAATTATATCTATAGGTGCTCAGCAACAACTCACATGCTTCATTAACTATAATTCAGTAGAAGGGAATATAGCAGTTATTTTAACAAGTCTCTATTTCTTGCCATTAAATATAGGTCATGTGGAACTGATGTAGAATAAAATATCACACTTTTTGTCACAGAGAATGGAATCTAAAAAAAATGAATGTTTTAAATCAGTTGTCTCCTCATGGAGGACAATCATTTAGAATTATTCATTTTGTTGGTCTCAAGATAATACATAAGAGTTGATTAAATTCCACAGGGCAGTAGGTAGAGATAATTTTTAATTGACTTTTATCATTGTAGCCTAGGGTATTTTCAAAAGATCATTAACTCTGTACAACTACACATAATATATAGCTGTAGTCATCTTCAAGGCAGAGATAATGTGACCCCATGAGTCTGGCCCCTGGGTAATCAGTCCCTTTCAATGACATGCCAGATGAGATGACTCATTCTGTTATAAAAAATTCAATCATTTTATAAATTACAAGTTTTGAGCCCCCCTCACCCGCCATAGAAGCTTTGGGGTGGGGGTTTTATTCTGAGTGTTGACATCATTTGAAAAGTTCTCAATATCTCTGGTCACTATCCTAGGAGTGTACGCAACTAGTGTAGGAATAATAATCAGCCATAAAGGACCTAGAAAATACAACACTTATAAATGCTATTTTGGGCTCCTTTTCATCAATCTGTGGCGATAACTTCTTAACAAGAAAAATGGGGCTAGAACTGTCACACAACAATTATTTTAATTTTCAGATTGGTCTTTTAGAGCCTGTATTAAGATACTTTCCAGTTATTGAACAGAGAACTGTATTACTTTTCTAGGACTGTCATAACAAATACCACAGACTGGCTGGTTTAAAAGGCAAAAATTTATTGTCTCATGATTCTCGAGGCTAGACGACTTATATCAAGGTGTGGGCAGAGTTGGTTCCTTCCGAGGGCCTTGAGGGAAGGATCTGTCCCAGGCTTCTTTCCGTGGTTTGTAGACAGCCATCTTTGCCTCTTCATATCTTCCCTCTATGTGTGTCTTTGAGTCTTGATTTCCCCAGTATATGGAACATAAAATGTACCATTTTAACCATTTTAAATATACAATTCAGTGACACTAAGTACATTCACATTACACAACCATCAGCACATGCATCTCTAGAACTTTCTCATCTTCCCACACTGAATTTCCTTTCTATAAAAACATCAGTCATATTGGATGAGAGTGCATCCTGGTGACCAAAGTTTAATTACACCTGCAATAATCCTAGTCCCAAATAAGGTCACATTCTGAGGTGCTGGGAGTTAAGACTTCAACATATGAACTGGGGGAGATGGGGACACAATTCAACCCATAACAGATCCCCAAACACAGTAGCTTCAATCAAATAGAATTTACTTTGCCCTCATGGAATGGTCCAAAGGTCCAGAAGCTGTGACTGCACTACTCCAGCCACCACTGTTGTTACCATAACTGCCTCTCACGCTATAAACCTGATGACTAAGCCACTGGAGTGCTGATTCCAGCAACACTGACTGCCTCTCAACAGTCACATCTCTGTGACCTTGACATGGCCACAGCAACAGCAGGAAATGGCTTCTGCCTCATTCTTAACTTCCTATCTTACCAGCGTTTACAAATCTGTACCCAGAATCAAGGCTGCAAGAGAGTCAGGAAAAAGTAGGTTTTGGCTTCCCAGACCCTGCAGTATAGGAAGTCCATAAGGAGAGTAGGCAGTTGACCATGTCCAGTATAGACACTCAGGAGAGGAAAAAGGAAACAAGGGTCAGCAATATTCTACTATTCTCTTCATTTACATTTAATATGGAACTTCAGAGGACTGATACCAGTGATTTTCTAGATTTAATGAACCTGAATTCATGGTTTCCAGATTGTTAGCCTAAATTTGATCACCACAGTATATTAAAATCACTTTGGTGAACTTTCAAAAAGGACTGATACTTATTCATAAATATTCTTATCTATGTAGGGCCCAGTGTGGTATATTTTAAGTTTTTTTTTTTTTATTTTTAAGTAATCTCCACACCCAACGTGGTACCCCAGGTCACAACTCCAAGATCCAGAGTCACACACTCTTCCAACTGAGCCAGTCTGGTGCCCCAGTGTGGCATATTTTTTAAAGATCACAGGTAACTTTAAAGAAATGCATCTTAAGAATCACTAGCCTAAATGGATAGGCAAGTACTAAGGAATCCAAAAACTAGTTCTACTTAGGACACTTGGAGACTTTAAAAGAAAACTGAAATGCTTAAGAGTTTATTCATCAATTATGTTAATATCCATCTAGAACGATCCCATACAACTTGAAACTGAAAAACTTTATAATTTTCCTATTTTGGTGAAAACACTAGTAAACTTGAATAGAAAATATTAAAATAAATCCATTGTAGGAGCAATTCTCCATTAGAATTATTTCGACAATTCTCTGAGTGGACATTTCATGATGTGACTGGTAATTTGTCATGTCATTTATCAATTGATAATGATAAATGATAAAGAATCTAATCAATTAAGAGGCATAGATTTTTGTACTGAAACGTCTGGGAAAATATTGCCTTTCTAACGGGAACAATGGTAGTTCTATCAGGAGCTGCCAAACAAACAGATATATCAGTATCAGAGCTTCATAACTTTCTGGTGATAAATGTGGGGAATTGCTCTTACCTTGAATGGGAACAATTTGCACTTGTTTGTATTTAGAAGGTCTGTCCACTTTGGAAATAATGCAATGGCAATATACCATGGCTCAATTTTGTGAACATTTTTTGAACTTTTGAAAACTTTTTTGTGGGTGTGTTGTCTTGTTTTGGGGTTCATAATGTCACACTGGACTCAAGAATCTAAAGATTAGAATTCCGAGTTCAAATTCTGGCTCTGTACTCCCTAGCAGAGTGATGCTGGCAGGTTCTTAACCTTTTGGGGGTTCATTTTTCCCTGTCTGTAAAACAGAAGTAACAAAAAAATCTACCTTATAGGGTGTTTAACTCAGCTCCTGCACATGAAGTACGTAGCATGGTATCTAAATAGGTACTCAATAAATGTAAATGCTCATACCCATCATTCAGTTCTTGTAGCTGTTCAATCAGTGGTAGTAATTATCATTTGAGAACATCTACTTATAATTTTACCTTTTATGTTCTTTACCCAATTTAGTAGTTTCTATTTCCCAAAAGAGAACATTTTCTCAACATTTGATATTTTTAGTGATGTAAATATTTGATACCTTCTTTTTCATAGATGCATAATTTTCTTTTCAAATTTTATGTGATCTCCATTCAGTTTGCATCATGTCTATCATTTCAAATCCAGGGTCCTCATAGAAGATCTTCAGAACACACTGGAAAAGGCAAGCAGTTTGTGAACCCAGAGAAATCGAAGATACCTGTCTGGATATAATTATGAAATTTATCACTCCTTAGAAGAAGTATGTAATCAGAGAGCTTTTTTTTTTTAAATAAATACGTCTTTATCATTTAGGTCTGATGGCTGGGAGCAAAGCATAAAGATAGAGGCAGGGGCCATATGAAGAATATATAAAGTTCTTATATGGCCCAGCCAGCTCAGTTCATCATCTCTTCCATTATTAAGCCTTTATAAGTTGGATTTCATTTGCTTTACCCAAACCACCCCTCCAAAATACATGGGAAGGGTAATGGAAAAGTGAGGTAATGCTACTATAATTGCAGTTGTGAAAACCTTAACTAAAAAGACATGGAAGGTAGATCTAGTCAGAGTTTGAGGGCAGTGATTGGGATGGGGGTGGAGTGAACGTTGATGCTTGCCACATAGCTTCTGCACAAGTTGAGACTTCCCAAAGGCCAAGCCTTATTTGCAGAATCTCAGGGCCTTTAAACATGTTGTTATTTATTCTTCCTATTATTTATTCTACAACAACCTCATGGCTACCACTATATCCTTTACTGGTCACCTAGACAATACCTAGTTACTCTTTGAATCTCAGCCCAAGCAAAAAGATGGCTGTTTCTACTCTCGAAGATGGAATTAGAACTCCTCACCTCTAACCCCAGCATATTACATGCACCCACAGCACATGGATATGATATCTATGTAATTGTTTTTATGTATGTAATTGTAGGACCACTTGATTAATGCTTTTCTCTCCTCATAAGCTTCAAATTCAATGAGGGCAGGCCATTTCTTTCTTGTTCACCACTATATCCCCAGTGGCAAGCAAATAGGAACCTCCAAGTAGGTAGTAGATGACAATAAATAAATGAAGAAGTACATAGATTTTCCAGTTTCCCCTGAATTGAGCAAAGGAATGTCAGGCATAAAATTAATGTGATCCAAAAAAAATTAATGTGATCCTGTTATATTCTAAGAATATTTGGTTATCTTGATAATGACTTTTTTTTTCAAAATTATTTTCATCTATTTCATGTTCCAACATATGTTTTAGAAGCTTGAAATTAGAAAAAAATGGGAAGGTTTTAGCTAGCTTGGCACATGGAAGTGTTATAAAATGCACTAGAAAGAAAATTATAAATATATCTATAGATATGTACATACATATGCATACATATATACATAAGATATATATATATTATACACATATATATATGTATGTTCATTAGACTAAGTAAGAATAGAAAGAAAAGAAAGCTTGGGTACTTCTCAAAATCTAAATTTTTCAGCACAGACTGTCTTGCACACCATGGATTAAAGGGACACTTTTGTGTGACTTCCTTACTTCTTGAAAAGCTTTTAAGTTAGAAATGTCATTCATATTTCTAAGTGCCTTATTCATCCATCTCAAATATACCTTCTTCTGATGACAGATAAGTGTGTGTGACTGGATCAATGCAAATGTATCACCGTTATTGGGGAAATTATTCAGAGTATGCCCTCTGATGTGTGACTTGAATAACCTTTAAATGTAGAAGACAATGCCTTTTCCTTAGCATCTTCTTTTCAGTGGCAAATTACAATATATGGAACTTTAATAGACCCTTTCAAGTAGTTTGCATAGTTTTCATGAACCTGATTTCTTTTCCTCTTAACTACTTGGGAGGGAAATGGAAATAATTTTTTTTTTAAGATTTTATTTATTTATTTGACAGAGAGAGATCACAAGTAGGCAGAGAGACAGGCAGAGAGAGAGGAGGAAGCAGGCTTGCTGCTGGGCAGAAAGCCCGATGTGGGGCTCGATCCCAGGACTCTGGGATCATGACCTGGGCCGAAGGCAGAGGCTTTAACCCACTGAGCCACCCAGGTGCCCCTGGAAATAATTTTTGTTTTCAAAAAGAACCCAGAACACATGGATTAATTTTCTACAAAGCTCTGCCATCAAGATACTAATGATAAATGGTAGTAGAAGGTATGCATTAAAAAGGGGACAATATAAAGACATGAAGCTACTATTTGTAAAGATAGAAAATATAATTTTAAATATCTTAAGGAAAATTAAAAACACCAAATTGATTTTTGTTCAGTTTTATACTCATGTATGCTCTTTGAGCCTGAGACTTATTGCTGCCTTTTGTTACCTTTTGTTCTCTGAAATATCCATAACTGGGAGACTCTGACATGGTTTTCATTTATTTGTTTTAGATTCAAAATTGGATGCGTCATCTAAATAAAACTCATTCAGGTCTCATTCACATGTTCTCTATTGGAAAATCATATGAGGGAAGGTCTCTATATGTTTTAAAGGTAAAAATAATTTTTTTAATTTAGTAAGCATAAAAACATTTATTTATTTAGTAAACATTCATCTTTTTCAAGTTTGACTTATGGGAAAAAAATGAAACGGTCTTTCACATAATCTCATATTAATATCATCTGATAATTTCCCTTAGATTTTTGGGCCATATTTAAATTTTGCCATTGAGTATTCCAGGGAATGCTATTTCGAACATAGAGTTGTTGATGCACTTAAAAATAGAGTTGTTGATGCACTTAAAAATAATGGCATTCAAAATTATTGTGAGCTGGTGCTACTTAAGGTGAACTAGTGCAAAACTACATAAATGTATATGTATAAGAAAGTATATGCCCTTCCCAGTCTTTGGCCCTACATTCTCTTCTAGCTACTTACCCAGAGCTCTCTATCTCTTCTCAGCCAAATGTCTGAAAAGATTTCCTTATATCACTGTTTCTATTTCCTTACCTCCCATTCAGACCTCGACTCAATGGCCTTCATCCCCATGGCTTTTCTAAAATTTCTCTTGCTGAGACCAACAATGACTTCTAGTTGGTTCTCCTCCTTTGTCTCTGACCATACCCTCCTGTCTCACTCACTGGCTCCTCTCCCCATGCCCTTCCCATGGGTTCTGATCATCCCAGAACTCTCTGCTCAGGCTCTATACTCTCCCTCTACCATCCTCTCTAGATGGACACATCCACCCCCATGGTTTCAACAATAATTCCGGAAATTTCTATTTAGTTGGGGTCCACTCTCTGGAGCTTTACATTCATATGTCATTACCTATTTGACCTTCTTATCTCAATTTTCACAAAAGCACCTTGGACGCAGAATGGCACCATTCTGTGACTGCAGTCAAGAAGCATGAACATCATCCTAAATTCCTCTTATTTTTACCACTTCCTTTAAATCTGCCACGGAGACCTGACAATTCTCTCTTCTAAATATCTTTTGGATCTGCTCCAGTTCCTTCTCTTGTCTTCTCTACTCTCGCCCTAACTTATCTCTGGATCTCTTCTCCATGGACTATTGCAATAAAGCATTCGGTACGGAGTTCCTTTCAAGTTCCTGTCCTTGCCCCTCTCATACTCTAATCCGCCACTACTGTCAGCATGGCCTTGTGTCCACCCGTGCCTTTGTCTCTCTCTCTCACAGACATACCCCTCTTCCATGAAATACACGATGAAACCTTCTCTCTTTTACATAAGATCCAGGGATTTCACGTGTTCTCTGCCTCTGTGTCCCGTTTCATCTGCCATTTCTTCTTCATACCCCAAAAACAGTTCTTCAAAGAGGATGTGCCCAGATTCTCTTCCAAGCTTGAGATCCCTTCTTCCAACTTGTCTGCTGGGCAAGCTTCAGGTCTTACCCAACTATTCAAGTGTTCCTCCCCTGAAAAGCCTTATTTTATTCTCTGGGAAAATTGGACATTACACCCTATGCTCCCTAAGCAACATATGCATGTCCATATCACAATGATTGATTGTTCCCATGTCTGCCCTCCCTATTAGCATATAAACTCTTTGAATCTCCAGTGTCAAGCACAGTATCAAAAAAGGATTTCCTGGGGCGCCTGGGTGGCTCAGTGGGTTAAAGCCTCTGCCTTCAACTCAGGTCATGATCCCAGGGTCGTGGGATCGAGCCCCGCATCGGGCTCTCTGTTCAGCGGGGAGCCCGCTTCCTCCTCTCTCTCTGCCTGCTTCTCTGCCTACTTGTGATCTCTGTCTGTCAAATAAATAAATTTAAAAAAATCTTATTAAAAAAAAAGGATTTCCTGAAGTATTACTTGAGTGAAGTAATGAATGAAAACTAGGTCCCCTATGCATATAATGTTTAATAGCTACCTATTTGTTATTGAGTTAAAAACCACATTTAAGTAATATTGATATAATGAGATTATAAAGAAAACTCTGTCACTTGATTTTATAAATCAATTTGCTTTGCTTTCCCAATTTGTGTTGTAATAAAATTTGACTTTGTACAGCAATAAAACTTAATTATTGCTGGGGTGCCCGGTGGCTCAGTCAGTTAAGTGTCTGCTTTCAGCTCTGGTCATGATTCCAGGGTCCTGAGATCAAGCCCTGCATTGTGCTCATTAGGGAGTCTGCTTCTCACTCTACTCCTCTCCCTGCTCCTGCACTCTTTCTGCCTTTATCAAATAAATAAAATCCTTTAAAAAATTTTTAAAAATATAATTATTGCTTTAAGAAATAATTTAAGAATCTTTGTGATTCTGATTCTCTTGGAGGAGGGGGTTAGGAGGAAGAGGAATTTAGCTTTTTTACTTAACAATCACATACGATATTGAAGGAGAAGCAAACTTGGGGCACCTTGGTAGCTCAACCGGTTAAGCATCCAGCTCTTGATTTCAGCTTAGGTCATGGTCTTGGGGTTATGAGATCAAGCCGTAAATCGGGCTCTGTGCTCAGTGTGGAATCTGCCTGGGATTCTCTCTCTCTCTCCCTCTCCCTCAGCCCCTCTTCCTGCTCACACACGTGCTCTTGCTATAAATAAATAAAATCTTTTAAAAAGAGAAAGAGAAACAAACTTATTTAAGGGATTGCCCTTTTTTGTCTATTTTCCTGTAAGATTCGTAATTAAGGCAATAAATTTATTATTTCTGCATAAATAGGCCTGGGCTTCAGAAATAGATAGGAAATTTCTGTATCTTTTTTGTGGGCTATCTAATGACTCAAACTATAGTGAAGAACTGCACTGAAATCTTATTAAATTATGCTGATCAATGACTTTAAAAATAAAAGCCTGAGTTGGTTACTATGAATGCTCTTGTTTTCAGCTGGGCAGAAGATCACAAATTTACAAAAGAGCTGTCTGGATAGACTGTGGTATTCATGCAAGAGAATGGATTGGTCCTGTTTTTTGCCAGTGGTTTGTAAAAGAAGTAAGTTAAATCCTTTATACAATGTCCATTTCAACTAACTGTTGCTTCCCATGTGTTTTTATTCTGCTCAAGAAGCAAAACTAGGAACTTAAAGCCAGCAATACCTGATTGAATGATAACATCTTGATTTTGGTAGGTTACTTCATGGTTCTGAAGATCCCTCATTACTCTGGCTCAGTTTATCCTTGCCTCTGTCCTCAGAGGTTGGAGTTACCAATCCTCATTAAAAGAAAGGATTAGAGTTTCAGAGCATTTATGAATTTGTGGACAAATTAGGAACCAACCAGACAGCTGATTTATGGAAAAAGGCTAAACATCTAATTTAGGTGCTCCAGAGCAGCTTCTCATACATTATCCAACTTGGAAAAATCTGTACCACTTATCACAATGATCTCATATATGCTATAACAATAAAGGGGTGAGCAAACAATTGCATTTTACTTTCCTGCTATAGATCTGTAATATAATACCAAAGCCCCTTTGCCTCTATGGATTTTACGTTCTCAGTTTTACTGTTTTTCAGTAATTCTAATGGTTGAAGATTCATTGTGATTTCTTATCAGTGGTTTCATTTAAATTATAAGTCTAGTGTATCAAGTGGGTCCCTATTCCAAGCATTGGTCAATGGAGCTAACCTCATGGACCAACATCTTAATGTGTTTTGACATTTTCCATTCATCATCCAGAATGCAATGATTTCCATGGTTATTTTTAAACTTATTTGTATTTTTTTGAAGATTCTTAAAATCAGCCACTAGTACTGGTTCTGAAAGTAAAGAAGTCTAAGGATATGAAGTTTCAAAGCCAGAAAATAACCCTACAAATTTCTTTAGTCCTTTATAGGGAACCATTAAGAACACAAAAGATCTTTGGGCGCCTGGGTGGCTCAGTGGGTTAAGCCGCTGCCTTCGGCTCGGGTCATGGTCTCAGGGTGTTGGGATCGAGTCCCGCATCGGGCTCTCTGCTCCACAGGGAGCCTGCTTCCCCCTCTCTCTCTGTCTGCTGCTCTACTTGTGATCTCTCTCTCTCTCTGTGTCAAATAAAAAAAAAAAAGAACACAAAAGATCTTTAAATATTTTAGTTCTATTTCACTGCCTTTTGTGGGAAAATTAGGATCCCTGCTGAGGTTTGTGATTTTGACTCTTAGGAAAATATACCTCATAAGTGTCAAAAATGTACTAAATTTGCAAAGTCTGCCTCCTGCCACTACCATACCCACATACATATCTTCAATTTTATAAATACGATGTAATAATTTTTAAATCATTCCCACTCAGTGCATTAAGGAATTCATATTCTCTTAAAATAAAATTCCATCCTGGTAGGACAAATGCAAAATCTAATAAGAAATCAATTCTAGGAGCATCTGGGTGATGCTCAGTTGAGCATGAAACTCCTGATTTCAGCTCAGTTCTGATATCAGGGTCATGAAATCAAGTGCTGTGTCAGACTCTGTGCTCTGTATGGAGTCTACTTGTCCCTCTCCCTCTGTCCTTCCCCTCTGCCCCTCTTCCTGCTCATGCAAGCACTCTTTCTCCAAAATAAATAAAATCTTTAAGAAAAAGAAATTTACTCTATTACCGTGTGTTAAATAACTTGTTATACATACAACATATTGTCTGCTTTCTTAAGTTTCAAAAAGAAAAGGAAGAAAAATGGATAAGTATAGAACATCCATCATTAATAAACTGTAGTCTTATGTTAAAAGATTTGGAATGTATGTCGCAAACATTTTACCTCACCCTCACATGTGCAACTTCTTTACAACACCTAAACTTACTTTACTGGTTCATGTGGTTGTCTGTCTCTTTCTGTACCAATGCCAAGGGCAGAGACTATCCTGTTCATTGTTAAATCCTCAGAAGCTACAACAATACCAGGCATTTAACCAATCTACAAATATTAGTTAATGAATGGCAATATTGAGAATCGAGTAATAATGATGTGGAAAGATTTCTGGGAGAAGACTTGTCCAATCATCTCATAGGAAATAAATGGTACCACCTGGACTTTTACAATGCACAATCTGTACAGCCATATATAGCAGCCCTATACCCAAGCTAAGTTTCCAAGAAATAGAATAACACAGTATAAACATGGAAAATGATGAGGCATATATAATGACTGCCAATCAAGGGATGTTGACTTTAGAGCAAGAAAAAGAAGCATCAATTAAGATTACGGTCCATTTCACCCAAGATGAGAAAGGTCTCATTCCACGCTCACCAGGCCATCTTCAAGCATGCACATGACACTAGCCATTTCCATGTCTCTGCTACTCTTTCCACACCCTGTCACTCTCGCTATTTCAGGCTCTCAAATGATGCTCCACTTAATCGCTTAAATTTCACGTCTGAGACAGGGCAGCAACCAGAAACTGGGAAAAGAAACCTTAGAGGTCACTTGTATCTGTGAACTTATGGAAGCAGTGGGGCTGCCAACAGGGTAGAAGTGACTGGAGTGGTTGGATATTGACACTTGACAGGCTTGTAAGAGATGGTCTCATCTTGCTTCTTTAAAGGCCCCTTCCCATTCATGGTGGTCCTGAGGACAAGGAGAAAAGGAATGTCAATGATTTCAAGAAGTTGAAACCTGCCAAGCCTTAGAACACCATCTCTTCTACACTAATTCATTCTCTTATTCAACCCCAGTCTCCCAAAGCAGACAGGAGGCGTCTGGTCCAAAAGGGGTTCCAGGCAGTATCCCTTCCACAGGCCATCTCCCCTCTCGCCCAGAAGTCCAAGGACCAGGTCCCAGGCTTTCAACTCATCTCATTTCTGTGCTTTCTCTAGGAGCACCAGGGAACTTCTGGGCTCTTTCTCTGCCTTCTAGGAGGTTCTGCGGGGCTGGGTCTAGTGCTCTCAGCCGGCTTGTACCTCACTGCCAGTTGTCTCCTCCTGCATTTGCCACATATCGGCATGGGAGGATCAGGTGAGGGGATGTCCTCTCAGAGAGATACATGGCAAACAGAATAGAGGTCCTCTGTCTTCCATTGTTTACCCTCATCTCTCAGTTGTTTCTCCCATCTCTTTTGATATCCCTGGAATTTCAACCCCAGGAGAGGGGGTGGGTCAGAAGTCAAACATTTGGCTTCACATTTCTGTCTTTCTTGAATGTTTTCCCCAAACCAAAGGGCCTAAAACAACATTGATAACGAATGGTTTCTGTGGGCAGCCATCCAGGTGCAAATAGCCAGGTACCTGTGGCTTAGGATCTCTCCTCACAAGGCTGCAATCAAGATGTCATCGGGATCTTCAGTACTCTCCAGGCTTGTTGGGGGAAAATCTGCTTTTGAGCTCACTCAGGTGGCTGTTAGCATCCAGAGTCCTCCATTGCTGTAAGCAAGAAATATTCATTCCTTGCCATATGGGCCTCTCCATTACACAGCCAAAAAGGAGCAGCCGGCTTCCCTGGGAACAGATGAGGGGGGGAGGGAGAAAGGGAGAGAGGGAGGGAGAGACAGCAAGCCCAAGAGGAGACCTGTCTCTTTGTAAACTAACCTCCGAAGTGACACCCTATCACTTTTGCCATATTCTGTCCTGGAGAAGTGAGATAGTAGTTCCTGACTAGATTCAAGAGGTAGAGTATGGAACACAAAACGATGTGTACCAATGATAGGAATCATTGGGGACCCTTAAAGACTGGCCTCCATTCTTTGGTGGGACTTTACCTCAGCTAGTCAACACTATAATCTTTGCATATATACTAGGACGTGAACTAGGAGGAAATTTTATTCAGCCCTTCTAGGACCCTTGCAGCACCTTGCATAGATGTTCCTTGCACAAAGGTGCCTCTGTGACTCCGTCGGTTCAGGGTCTGACTCTTGGTTTCGGTTCAGATCGTGATCATGTGATCTGTGAAATCCAGGCCATCGTCCGGTTCTGTACTTGATTGGGAAGCTTGTCCAGGAATCTCTCTCTCTGACCCTCCCCCGCTTGCATGTGTGTGTGCCTTCTCCCTTTCTGTCTCTCAAAAAAAGAAGAAGTATTAGTAGTAGAAGCTATTTGCACAGCAGTTGATAATTAGACAACCCTGGTTTGGAATGGGAGCTCTGAAATTCACTAGCTGTGTGACCTTGGGGCGAGTTGTTTACCCTACCTGATCCTCAGTAACAGAGGACAAACTGAATTATTGGCACAATTAAGTGATAAGTAATATACACTTAAAACCCTTCATTGCTTGGCATAGAATCCCTTAATAAAATCCATTCTCAGTAGCAGTAGTCTCAGCAATTTGATATTTTTATTTTTATTTGTGTTATGCTTAACACTGAAAAATATTCTCTCACACTCATAAGGCTCTAGGAAATATGGAGCATCAGCTAAAAAATGGGGTGGATACCAAGTCAAAGCAGCAATGGGTATGGCTTAAGGGGTAAGCACAGGAACGTTCGTGCTCTGGTTGTGAGTGTTGGTGGCTGCTGGACAAGGGAATCAGACCTGCAGGGGACCCGAGAACTTGGGAGTCTGGCCAGTGCACCCTTGCTCCCCTCTTGGGCTTCTGGGGTTTCAGGGGAGCCTTTGGCCCTTGAGGGTATTTGGAGGCTGTGCCCGGAACAGCAAGAGCAGGAGCAGGAGGCCTTCCGGTGACAGGCTGGACCTTGGGCCCAGAGTTGGCCAGCTCCTGCCTGAGGCAACGGTTTTGGGCCTGGAGCCTCTGGAACTCCCTCTCTGCCCACACAACAGCATTCTGGCCCTCCTCGCTTCTGTTATCCACCAGGAGGCGCTCCTGCTCATGCAAAGAGGAGATTTTCCGCCATTCTCAGTGCAGGTCAGTGGCCATGTTCCTATAGAGGCCCAAGGGCCAGTGGGCAGCATCCGCCCTCCTGTGCACCTTGGCAAGTTCCTTCTTCACTTGCAGGAAGCGTGGCTTCTCCTCCATCAACCTCCGCTCCAGGTGTCTGAGGTGCTCTTTGCACAGCTTAGGCACTGCCTCGAGCTTCAGGCGCAACTTCTGAATCTCACTTTCCAAGACGGGGTTTGGAAGATGAAAAGATACTTGGGCAGCTTGGTGGATTGTTCGGTTTCTTGGGAGCTCTTCATTCCTCTGACCTGCATTCTTCAGTGCCCTGGACGGGTTCCTTCACGTGTGTCCTTCACAAGTGTCCTTCACAGGCTCCCGCCTCAGGGCAACGTGGTCCGGGGAGGAGGAGCCAGTCTCCACCAGCCTCCTTGAGCCCCACCTTCCAGATGATCCCTAAGCAGCTCTAGCGCATGCACCCCTTCAGGAGGATCTGGCTCAGCGTCTGTTGTTGGCACTGGCCCTCACCAGTGGCCTGCCACCACACTCCTCCATCAGGAAGCTGTGGCCTGCCTGCCTTCCCTGCCTCTTCCTGCACTCTTTGTCCATAGTGGCCAATGGCCTCCACCAGCGGATCCGCACTTGCCTGCAGATCAGGGTTGTCCTTGAAGACTTCTGGTATTTTCCACACCAGGGGTTCTCCATCTTCCTGGGCCGCTCCACAGATGGGATTTGCATCAGTCAGCTGGTGAGGGCTCTTCAACAGCCTTTCCCGAACTCCCTTCAGCAGTTGCGTAGTGTTTTCCACGCACCAATACCCAGCAATTTGATTCAGGGCAGCCAGAGCAAGAATCTATAACGGGAGAGGACTGGCCTTCTGCTCAGATGATGCGACGGTTCCACAGGCTTGGCGTCCAGTTCGGCCTTCTGCTTGAGTTTTCTAGATACTTCATTCTGGACACAGTGCCCCTTTTCTTCTTCTTAAGCAGAGTCCACTCTTTACTCTGAACGACACCACTGCAGTGCACACCAGGACCTGCCCTCATCTCTTGACAAGTTTTCTCCCACTTGCCAGTAATCCTCTGTAATCAGAATATTGTTACAGATGATCCTTACCAGGCACAGTGACTTCTTCACTGTCAGCGCTGGATTCAGCTGCCTCCGTCTTTCATAACTCCCCTACATTCCTCAACTGATCAGTGTGGACCCGAATAGGGAGGGACAACTCTACGCCCCTATTCAGCAGGAAGAAGTTGCAGAAGATGAGACCTTCCACCTTCAACTACCTTAGAGATGTAAGGGCAACGTTGTTCAGGAGAAAATAACGAGGGAGCAGAAAACTGGCTGAGGACAAAACAAAAGCTGACACCTTACACCCCCCCCCCCCCCCCCCGCCACCTCGGTGACTTATGTAACATCCCTCAGGCACTCCTGGCTACCCTAAAACAAAAACAAGCTTAAAAGTCAAGGATTTGACTAATCTCCAAAGAAAAGGGGGGAATGAAGGACCTATTTAGCCAGAGGGACTCCATCTTGGGCAAAGAGCCACTTTGTTGTTTGTGCAGTAAACTTAAATTGACTCTCCCCGCCCAGACAAACTTACTTAGAAACAAGTCCGAGAAACCAGTAAAATGTAGTCAGCTAGTTCCCGATAACAGAGCCCAGAATACAAGGACGAGTCAGGCCAGATGGAGACATCTCATCAGTACGAAGTACTGTTTGTAACAGTGAGAAGGTCTTGCCCAAACCAAAATGACTCCATCTTGGGAAGGACGATGATCTTACTATTTACACTGAATATGTTAGTTGACAAAGAATTCCCAAAAAGAACTGTTTGTAACAGTTCCTGGTATGGGGTAATCTTGAATAACATGTCACCAGACCGGATGAAACTAGCCAATCAACAAGACACACACAAACCCAGGGGGTTGAGATACCAAGATACGGGTTGCAGTTTCACCCAATAAAAGGTAGCCTGTAAGATTGGGAGGAGTCGCTCTCTTCAGAGGCGGCCCTGACCCCAGTCAGTCAGTCGATTCTTGAGCCTGTAAGCTAGGGGTGGTCGCTCTCCTCAGAGACAGCCCTGGCCGGTCAGTCTGACATCTAATGCTTGGCATAGAACAGAGCTCTGCATAACTTTAACTTTATTTCAGTCTCGTTCCCCTGGCCAATCAATTTGATTTCGAATACTTATCATAAAATACAGCTTTACATAAATTTCACTTTGCCTCAGTCGCGTTTCGCTTAATAATGGAACTAACAATCAATGCATAGTAGAAAGGAGGAGGAGCATCTGGGTGGCTCAGTCAGTTAGTCAAACTTTTGATTTTGACTCGGGTCATGATCAAACTCGGGGTTGTGAGAATGACCCTGTATTGTGCTGGTGCTAGGCATAGAGGGCTTAATAATCTCTCTCTCTGCACCCCTTACCTCTCTCTCTCTCTCCCCCCCTCCCATCCTCGAAAATGAAAAGGAGATTTAAAACCATAAGCTCTCAGCTTCAGAACCAAAAAAAGAAGAGAAAATAAAACTAAAGAAGAAAACCAAAAGAATCCTTCTACCCAATTTCAAGATCTATAGCTACAGTAATCAAAAGTGTGTGGTGTCGGTGATGGATAAACAAGTGGAACAGAATAAGGATAGGTAAGTGGAACAGGATCAAGGACCCAGAAGGAGACCGACACCAATATGTCCAATGGGGTTTTGACAAAGGTAAAAAGCAGTTCAATGGAGGAGTGACCGCGTTTTGAATAACTGGAGTTAGAACAAGTGGACTTCCATAGACAAAGAAGAAGAGAGAGGGGGAGAGGGGAGGAGCAGGTGGAGGACAAGGAGGATGAGGACCACAATCGAAGTCTCATACCCTGTACAAAACTTAACTCAGGCGCCTGGGTGACTCAGCCGGTGAGGCAGCCAGCTCTTGATTTCCACTCTTGTCATGCTCTCAGGGTCCCGGGACAAAGTCGGGCTCCAAACTCACTGGGGAGTCTGCTTAAGTTTGCTCTTTAAACTTCTCCCTCCACCCCACGTTCCGCTCATGCCCATGCTCACTCTCTCCAAAAGAAAAAAAAAAAATTAATGAACTCAAGAGTAATCATCGCCTTACACGTAAAATGATAAATCTTAGAGGGAAAAAAATGGGAAAAATTTCAGGAACGGAAAGCTAGGGAAAGAATCCTCCGACTGGACATCAAATCTTTTTCCATAAAGGAAAAGTTGATTCATTGGACATGATCCAACAATCAGAATTGTAAGTCTGTCCTGTGTGAAAGACCTTGTGAAGAAGACCCAAAAGACAAGCTACAAACTGAGAGAAAATAGGTGCAAACCACAGACCTGATAAAGGACTCCTGTCTCAAGTAGAGAAACTCAAAAGTTGACCCCCAAATAACCAAGCCATCCAGTCAGAGAAAAAAAAAAAATGGGAAAAGACCTGAACACTTTACCAAAGAGTATACAGATGGAAATCACATAAAAAGTTGCCACTGGAGCAATTCCAATTCAAACTCCCATGAGCTCTCACTGCACACCTCTGACAATGATTCAAAGAAAATGCACCGGAGAGGGAGAGAGACACCCCACTGCCAAATGCAAGGCAGGATGTGGAATGACTGGATCCCGCCTGCATCGCTGTTGGGCATGGAAGATGATAGAGCTAACTCTTGAAAACAGTTCACACAGTTCCTTTTCCTTTTCAAAGCCTCGATTTCAATTCCAGTGAACACACAGTGGAATATGCATTTCGGGTGCACAATATAGTGCCTCAACACTTCCACACAGTTTCTGTGAAAACTAGACTTGCAACCACCATATGACCCAGTCATTGCATTCTTGGCATTTCTCTGAGAGAAATCCAAACTTACGTTTGCTCAAACACCTGTACGTGAATGGATCTGTGTCCTTAGGGAAGCACTGGGCCTGCCAAGGGGGTAGAAGTGACTGCAGTGGTTGGATATTGACACTGGACAGGCTTGTAAGAGATGGTCTCATCTTGCTTCTTTGAAGGCCCCTTCCCATTCATGGTGGTCCTGGGGACAAGGAGAAAAGGAATGTCAACCATTTCAAGAAGTTGAAACCTGCCAAGCCTTAGAACACCATCTCTTCTACACTAATTCATTCTCTTATTCAACCCCAGTCTCCCAAAGCAGACGGGAGGGGGTCCACGCAGTGTCCCTTCCACAGGCCATCTCCCCTCTCGCCCAGAAGTCCAAGGACCAGGTCCCAGGCTTTCAACTCATCTAATTTCTGTGCCTTCTCTAGGGGCACCAGGGAACTTCTGGGCTCTTACTCTGCCTTCTAGGAGGCTCTACGGGGCTGGGTCTAGTGCTCTCAGCCGACGCAGACCACACTGCCAGTTGTCTCCTCCTGCCTTTGCCACATAACGGCACGGGAGGATCAAGTGAGGGGATGTCCTCTCAGAGAGATACATGGCAAACAGCATCGAGGTCCTCTGTCCTCCACTGTTTACCCTCATCTCTCAGTCGTTTCTACCATCTCTTGGGTTCCCTGGAATTTCAACCCCAGGAGAGGGGGGTGGGTCAGAAGCCCAACATTTGCCTTCCCACTTCTGTCTTTCTTGAATGTTTTCCCCAAAACAAAGGGCCTAAAACAACATTGATAACCCGATATGGTTTCTGTGGGCCAGCCATCCAGGTGCAACTAGCCAGGTCCCTGTGGCTCAGGATCTCTCACAAGGCTGCAGTCAAGATGTCATCTGGATCTTCAGGCATCTCCGGGCTTGTTGCGGGAAAAATCTGCTTTTGAGCTCACTCAGGTGGCTGTGAGCAGCCAGAGGTCCTCCATTGCTGGAAGCAAGAAATAGTCATTCCTTGCCACATGGGCCTCTCCATAATACAGCCAACAAGGAGCAGCCCGCTTCCCTGAGAACAGATGAGGGAGGGCGCGCGGACGGGCAGGCGGGCGGGCAAGCCCAAGGGGAGACCAGTCTCTTTGTAAACGAACCTCCGAAGTGACATCCTATCACTTTGGCCATATTCTGTCCTTTAGAAGTGAGTCCGTAGTTCCTGACTGGAATCAAGAGGTAGAGAATGGAACACAAAACGATGTGTACCCAAGTGGGGAATCGTTGGGAGGCCCTTAAAGGCTGTCCTCCGTACTTTGGTGGGACTTGAACTCAGCTAGCTACCACTATAATCTTTGCACCCTTACTAGGACGTGAACTAGGAGAACAGTTGATCAAGCCCTTCTGGGATCCTTACAGCAGCTTGCCTAGAAGTTCCTTGCACAAGGGTGCCTCTGTGGCTCCGTCAGTTCAGCGTCTGACTCCTGATTTCGGTTCCGGTCGTGATCCCGTGATCTGTGAAATCCAGCCCAGTGTCCGGTTCTGCACTTGAGTGGGGAGCCTGTCTAGGAATCTCTCTCTCTCTGCCCCTCCCCCGCTTGCATGTATGTGTGTGTGCCTTCTCCCTTTCTGGCTCTCAAAAGAAGAAGAAGAAGTAGTAGTCGTAGTAGGAGAAGTTATTGGCACAGCAGCTGATAATTCGACAACCCTGGTTTGGAACGGGAGCTCTGAAATTCCCTAGCGGTGGGATCTTGGGGCGAGTTGTTTCCCCTCTCCGAACCTCAGGCGTACATGACACGCTGGGTTATTGGGACGATTAAGTGATCGATAAAAGACACTTCAAACCCTTCCTTGCTTGGCATAGAACCCCTCAATAAAATCAATTCTCAGGAGCAGTAGTATCAGCAATTTGGTATTTTCATTTTTATTTGTTTTATGCTTAACATTGACAACTATTCTCTCGCACTCATACGGCTATAGGGAATATGTAGCATCAGCTGAAGAATGGGGTGGTTCTCAAATCAAAGGAGCGATGGGTATGGCTTAAGGGGTAAGCACAGGAGCTTTCGTGCTCTGGTTGTGAGTGGCGGGTGGCTGCTGGCCAAGGGAATCAGACCTGCAGGGGACCTGAGAACTTGGGAGTCTGGCCAGTGCACCCTTGCTCCCCTCTTGGGCTTCTGGGGTTTCAGGGGAGCCATTGGCCCTTGAGGGTATTTGGAGGCTGTGCCCGGAACAGCAGGAGCAGGAGCAGGAGGCCCCCCGGAGACAGGCTGGACCTTGGGCCCAGACTTGGCCAGCTCCTGCCTGAGGCAATGGTTTTGGGCCTGAAGCCTCTGGAACTCCCTCTCTGCCCACACAACAGCCTTCTGGCCCTCCTCGCTTCTGTTCTCCACCAGGAGGCGCTGCCGGTCATGCAAGGAGGAGATTTTCTGCCATTCTCGGTGCAGGTCAGTGGCCATGTCCCTGTAGAGGCCCAAGGGCCAGTGGGCAGCATCCGCCCTCCTGCGCACCTTGGCAAGTTCCTTCTTCACTTGCAGGAAGCATGCCTTCTCCTCTATCAACTTCCTTTCCAGATGTCTGAGGTGCTCTTCGCACAGCTTAGGCTCTGCCTCGAGCTTCAGGCGCAACTTCTGAATCTCACTTTCCAGGAGGGGGTTTGGAAGGTGAAAAGATACTTGCGCAGCTTGGTGGATTGTTCGGTTTCTTGGGAGCTCTTCATTCCTCTGACGTGCCTTCTTCACTGCCCTGGACAGCTTTCCTTGGTTCACGGGGCTCCCACCTGAGGGCACATGGTCAGTGGAGTAGGGGCCAGTCTCCACCTGCCTCCATGAGCCCCCACCTTCCAGAAGAATCCAAAGAAGCTCTAGCAGGTGCATCCCCTTCAGGAGGATCTGGCTGAGGGTGTGGTGTTGGCTTTGGCCCTCACCGGTGGCCTGCCACCGCACTCCTCCATCAGGAAGCTCTGGCCTGCCTGCCTGCCCTGCCTCTTCCTGCACTCTCTGTCCACAGCTGCCAATGGCCTCCACCAGCGGGTCTGCTCTTGCCTGCAGATCAGGGCTGTCCTTGAAGCCTTCTGGTATTTTCCTCGCCAGGGGTTCTCCATCTTCCTGGGCCGCTCCACAGATGGGATTTTCATCAGTCAGCTGGTGAGGGCTCTTCAACAGCCTTTCCCGAACTCCCTTCAGCAGTTGTGTAGCGTTTTCCATGGAAAACGCCCCGACATCTTGATTCAGGGCAGCCAGAGCAAGAATCTATAACGGGAGAGGACTGGCCTTCTGCTTAGATGATGCGACGGTTCCACAGGCTTGGCGTCCAGTTCGGTCTTCTGCATGACTTTTCTAGATACTTCATTCTGGACACAGTGCCCCTTTTCTTCTTCTTAAGCTGAGTCCACTCTTTACTCTGAACGACACCACTGCAGTGCACACCAGGACCTGCCCTCATCTCTTGACAAGTTTTCTCCCACTTGCCAGTAATCCTCTGTAATCAGAATATTGTTACAGATGATCCTTACCAGGCACAGTGACTTCTTCACTGTCAGCGCTGGATTCAGCTGCCTCCGTCTTTCGTAACTCCCCTACATTCCTCAACTGATCAGTGTGGACCCGAATAGGGAGGGACAACTCTACGCCCCTATTCAGCAGGAAGAAGTTGCAGAAGATGAGACCTTCCACCTTCAACTACCTTAGAGATGTAAGGGCAACGTTGTTCAGGAGAAAATAACGAGGGAGCAGAAAACTGGCTGAGGACAAAACAAAAGCTGACACCTTACACCCCCCCCCCCCCCCCCCCCGCCACCTCGGTGACTTATGTAACATCCCTCAGGCACTCCTGGCTACCCTAAAACAAAAACAAGCTTAAAAGTCAAGGATTTGACTAATCTCCAAAGAAAAGGGGGGAATGAAGGACCTATTTAGCCAGAGGGACTCCATCTTGGGCAAAGAGCCACTTTGTTGTTTGTGCAGTAAACTTAAATTGACTCTCCCCGCCCAGACAAACTTACTTAGAAACAAGTCCGAGAAACCAGTAAAATGTAGTCAGCTAGTTCCCGATAACAGAGCCCAGAATACAAGGACGAGTCAGGCCAGATGGAGACATCTCATCAGTACGAAGTACTGTTTGTAACAGTGAGAAGGTCTTGCCCAAACCAAAATGACTCCATCTTGGGAAGGACGATGATCTTACTATTTACACTGAATATGTTAGTTGACAAAGAATTCCCAAAAAGAACTGTTTGTAACAGTTCCTGGTATGGGGTAATCTTGAATAACATGTCACCAGACCGGATGAAACTAGCCAATCAACAAGACACACACAAACCCAGGGGGTTGAGATACCAAGATACGGGTTGCAGTTTCACCCAATAAAAGGTAGCCTGTAAGATTGGGAGGAGTCGCTCTCTTCAGAGGCGGCCCTGACCCCAGTCAGTCAGTCGATTCTTGAGCCTGTAAGCTAGGGGTGGTCGCTCTCCTCAGAGACAGCCCTGGCCGGTCAGTCTGACATCTAATGCTTGGCATAGAACAGAGCTCTGCATAACTTTAACTTTATTTCAGTCTCGTTCCCCTGGCCAATCAATTTGATTTCGAATACTTATCATAAAATACAGCTTTACATAAATTTCACTTTGCCTCAGTCGCGTTTCGCTTAATAATGGAACTAACAATCAATGCATAGTAGAAAGGAGGAGGAGCATCTGGGTGGCTCAGTCAGTTAGTCAAACTTTTGATTTTGACTCGGGTCATGATCAAACTCGGGGTTGTGAGAATGACCCTGTATTGTGCTGGTGCTAGGCATAGAGGGCTTAATAATCTCTCTCTCTGCACCCCTTACCTCTCTCTCTCTCTCCCCCCCTCCCATCCTCGAAAATGAAAAGGAGATTTAAAACCATAAGCTCTCAGCTTCAGAACCAAAAAAAGAAGAGAAAATAAAACTAAAGAAGAAAACCAAAAGAATCCTTCTACCCAATTTCAAGATCTATAGCTACAGTAATCAAAAGTGTGTGGTGTCGGTGATGGATAAACAAGTGGAACAGAATAAGGATAGGTAAGTGGAACAGGATCAAGGACCCAGAAGGAGACCGACACCAATATGTCCAATGGGGTTTTGACAAAGGTAAAAAGCAGTTCAATGGAGGAGTGACCGCGTTTTGAATAACTGGAGTTAGAACAAGTGGACTTCCATAGACAAAGAAGAAGAGAGAGGGGGAGAGGGGAGGAGCAGGTGGAGGACAAGGAGGATGAGGACCACAATCGAAGTCTCATACCCTGTACAAAACTTAACTCAGGCGCCTGGGTGACTCAGCCGGTGAGGCAGCCAGCTCTTGATTTCCACTCTTGTCATGCTCTCAGGGTCCCGGGACAAAGTCGGGCTCCAAACTCACTGGGGAGTCTGCTTAAGTTTGCTCTTTAAACTTCTCCCTCCACCCCACGTTCCGCTCATGCCCATGCTCACTCTCTCCAAAAGAAAAAAAAAAAATTTAATGAACTCAAGAGTAATCATCGCCTTACACGTAAAATGATAAATCTTAGAGGGAAAAAAATGGGAAAAATTTCAGGAACGGAAAGCTAGGGAAAGAATCCTCCGACTGGACATCAAATCTTTTTCCATAAAGGAAAAGTTGATTCATTGGACATGATCCAACAATCAGAATTGTAAGTCTGTCCTGTGTGAAAGACCTTGTGAAGAAGACCCAAAAGACAAGCTACAAACTGAGAGAAAATAGGTGCAAACCACAGACCTGATAAAGGACTCCTGTCTCAAGTAGAGAAACTCAAAAGTTGACCCCCAAATAACCAAGCCATCCAGTCAGAGAAAAAAAAAAAATGGGAAAAGACCTGAACACTTTACCAAAGAGTATACAGATGGAAATCACATAAAAAGTTGCCACTGGAGCAATTCCAATTCAAACTCCCATGAGCTCTCACTGCACACCTCTGACAATGATTCAAAGAAAATGCACCGGAGAGGGAGAGAGACACCCCACTGCCAAATGCAAGGCAGGATGTGGAATGACTGGATCCCGCCTGCATCGCTGTTGGGCATGGAAGATGATAGAGCTAACTCTTGAAAACAGTTCACACAGTTCCTTTTCCTTTTCAAAGCCTCGATTTCAATTCCAGTGAACACACAGTGGAATATGCATTTCGGGTGCACAATATAGTGCCTCAACACTTCCACACAGTTTCTGTGAAAACTAGACTTGCAACCACCATATGACCCAGTCATTGCATTCTTGGCATTTCTCTGAGAGAAATCCAAACTTACGTTTGCTCAAACACCTGTACGTGAATGGATCTGTGTCCTTAGGGAAGCACTGGGCCTGCCAAGGGGGTAGAAGTGACTGCAGTGGTTGGATATTGACACTGGACAGGCTTGTAAGAGATGGTCTCATCTTGCTTCTTTGAAGGCCCCTTCCCATTCATGGTGGTCCTGGGGACAAGGAGAAAAGGAATGTCAACCATTTCAAGAAGTTGAAACCTGCCAAGCCTTAGAACACCATCTCTTCTACACTAATTCATTCTCTTATTCAACCCCAGTCTCCCAAAGCAGACGGGAGGGGGTCCACGCAGTGTCCCTTCCACAGGCCATCTCCCCTCTCGCCCAGAAGTCCAAGGACCAGGTCCCAGGCTTTCAACTCATCTAATTTCTGTGCCTTCTCTAGGGGCACCAGGGAACTTCTGGGCTCTTACTCTGCCTTCTAGGAGGCTCTACGGGGCTGGGTCTAGTGCTCTCAGCCGACGCAGACCACACTGCCAGTTGTCTCCTCCTGCCTTTGCCACATAACGGCACGGGAGGATCAAGTGAGGGGATGTCCTCTCAGAGAGATACATGGCAAACAGCATCGAGGTCCTCTGTCCTCCACTGTTTACCCTCATCTCTCAGTCGTTTCTACCATCTCTTGGGTTCCCTGGAATTTCAACCCCAGGAGAGGGGGGTGGGTCAGAAGCCCAACATTTGCCTTCCCACTTCTGTCTTTCTTGAATGTTTTCCCCAAAACAAAGGGCCTAAAACAACATTGATAACCCGATATGGTTTCTGTGGGCCAGCCATCCAGGTGCAACTAGCCAGGTCCCTGTGGCTCAGGATCTCTCACAAGGCTGCAGTCAAGATGTCATCTGGATCTTCAGGCATCTCCGGGCTTGTTGCGGGAAAAATCTGCTTTTGAGCTCACTCAGGTGGCTGTGAGCAGCCAGAGGTCCTCCATTGCTGGAAGCAAGAAATAGTCATTCCTTGCCACATGGGCCTCTCCATAATACAGCCAACAAGGAGCAGCCCGCTTCCCTGAGAACAGATGAGGGAGGGCGCGCGGACGGGCAGGCGGGCGGGCAAGCCCAAGGGGAGACCAGTCTCTTTGTAAACGAACCTCCGAAGTGACATCCTATCACTTTGGCCATATTCTGTCCTTTAGAAGTGAGTCCGTAGTTCCTGACTGGAATCAAGAGGTAGAGAATGGAACACAAAACGATGTGTACCCAAGTGGGGAATCGTTGGGAGGCCCTTAAAGGCTGTCCTCCGTACTTTGGTGGGACTTGAACTCAGCTAGCTACCACTATAATCTTTGCACCCTTACTAGGACGTGAACTAGGAGAACAGTTGATCAAGCCCTTCTGGGATCCTTACAGCAGCTTGCCTAGAAGTTCCTTGCACAAGGGTGCCTCTGTGGCTCCGTCAGTTCAGCGTCTGACTCCTGATTTCGGTTCCGGTCGTGATCCCGTGATCTGTGAAATCCAGCCCAGTGTCCGGTTCTGCACTTGAGTGGGGAGCCTGTCTAGGAATCTCTCTCTCTCTGCCCCTCCCCCGCTTGCATGTATGTGTGTGTGCCTTCTCCCTTTCTGGCTCTCAAAAGAAGAAGAAGAAGTAGTAGTCGTAGTAGGAGAAGTTATTGGCACAGCAGCTGATAATTCGACAACCCTGGTTTGGAACGGGAGCTCTGAAATTCCCTAGCGGTGGGATCTTGGGGCGAGTTGTTTCCCCTCTCCGAACCTCAGGCGTACATGACACGCTGGGTTATTGGGACGATTAAGTGATCGATAAAAGACACTTCAAACCCTTCCTTGCTTGGCATAGAACCCCTCAATAAAATCAATTCTCAGGAGCAGTAGTATCAGCAATTTGGTATTTTCATTTTTATTTGTTTTATGCTTAACATTGACAACTATTCTCTCGCACTCATACGGCTATAGGGAATATGTAGCATCAGCTGAAGAATGGGGTGGTTCTCAAATCAAAGGAGCGATGGGTATGGCTTAAGGGGTAAGCACAGGAGCTTTCGTGCTCTGGTTGTGAGTGGCGGGTGGCTGCTGGCCAAGGGAATCAGACCTGCAGGGGACCTGAGAACTTGGGAGTCTGGCCAGTGCACCCTTGCTCCCCTCTTGGGCTTCTGGGGTTTCAGGGGAGCCATTGGCCCTTGAGGGTATTTGGAGGCTGTGCCCGGAACAGCAGGAGCAGGAGCAGGAGGCCCCCCGGAGACAGGCTGGACCTTGGGCCCAGACTTGGCCAGCTCCTGCCTGAGGCAATGGTTTTGGGCCTGAAGCCTCTGGAACTCCCTCTCTGCCCACACAACAGCCTTCTGGCCCTCCTCGCTTCTGTTCTCCACCAGGAGGCGCTGCCGGTCATGCAAGGAGGAGATTTTCTGCCATTCTCGGTGCAGGTCAGTGGCCATGTCCCTGTAGAGGCCCAAGGGCCAGTGGGCAGCATCCGCCCTCCTGCGCACCTTGGCAAGTTCCTTCTTCACTTGCAGGAAGCATGCCTTCTCCTCTATCAACTTCCTTTCCAGATGTCTGAGGTGCTCTTCGCACAGCTTAGGCTCTGCCTCGAGCTTCAGGCGCAACTTCTGAATCTCACTTTCCAGGAGGGGGTTTGGAAGGTGAAAAGATACTTGCGCAGCTTGGTGGATTGTTCGGTTTCTTGGGAGCTCTTCATTCCTCTGACGTGCCTTCTTCACTGCCCTGGACAGCTTTCCTTGGTTCACGGGGCTCCCACCTGAGGGCACATGGTCAGTGGAGTAGGGGCCAGTCTCCACCTGCCTCCATGAGCCCCCACCTTCCAGAAGAATCCAAAGAAGCTCTAGCAGGTGCATCCCCTTCAGGAGGATCTGGCTGAGGGTGTGGTGTTGGCTTTGGCCCTCACCGGTGGCCTGCCACCGCACTCCTCCATCAGGAAGCTCTGGCCTGCCTGCCTGCCCTGCCTCTTCCTGCACTCTCTGTCCACAGCTGCCAATGGCCTCCACCAGCGGGTCTGCTCTTGCCTGCAGATCAGGGCTGTCCTTGAAGCCTTCTGGTATTTTCCTCGCCAGGGGTTCTCCATCTTCCTGGGCCGCTCCACAGATGGGATTTTCATCAGTCAGCTGGTGAGGGCTCTTCAACAGCCTTTCCCGAACTCCCTTCAGCAGTTGTGTAGCGTTTTCCATGGAAAACGCCCCGACATCTTGATTCAGGGCAGCCAGAGCAAGAATCTATAACGGGAGAGGACTGGCCTTCTGCTTAGATGATGCGACGGTTCCACAGGCTTGGCGTCCAGTTCGGTCTTCTGCATGACTTTTCTAGATACTTCATTCTGGACACAGTGCCCCTTTTCTTCTTCTTAAGCTGAGTCCACTCTTTACTCTGAACGACACCACTGCAGTGCACACCAGGACCTGCCCTCATCTCTTGACAAGTTTTCTCCCACTTGCCAGTAATCCTCTGTAATCAGAATATTGTTACAGATGATCCTTACCAGGCACAGTGACTTCTTCACTGTCAGCGCTGGATTCAGCTGCCTCCGTCTTTCGTAACTCCCCTACATTCCTCAACTGATCAGTGTGGACCCGAATAGGGAGGGACAACTCTACGCCCCTATTCAGCAGGAAGAAGTTGCAGAAGATGAGACCTTCCACCTTCAACTACCTTAGAGATGTAAGGGCAACGTTGTTCAGGAGAAAATAACGAGGGAGCAGAAAACTGGCTGAGGACAAAACAAAAGCTGACACCTTACACCCCCCCCCCCCCCCGCCACCTCGGTGACTTATGTAACATCCCTCAGGCACTCCTGGCTACCCTAAAACAAAAACAAGCTTAAAAGTCAAGGATTTGACTAATCTCCAAAGAAAAGGGGGGAATGAAGGACCTATTTAGCCAGAGGGACTCCATCTTGGGCAAAGAGCCACTTTGTTGTTTGTGCAGTAAACTTAAATTGACTCTCCCCGCCCAGACAAACTTACTTAGAAACAAGTCCGAGAAACCAGTAAAATGTAGTCAGCTAGTTCCCGATAACAGAGCCCAGAATACAAGGACGAGTCAGGCCAGATGGAGACATCTCATCAGTACGAAGTACTGTTTGTAACAGTGAGAAGGTCTTGCCCAAACCAAAATGACTCCATCTTGGGAAGGACGATGATCTTACTATTTACACTGAATATGTTAGTTGACAAAGAATTCCCAAAAAGAACTGTTTGTAACAGTTCCTGGTATGGGGTAATCTTGAATAACATGTCACCAGACCGGATGAAACTAGCCAATCAACAAGACACACACAAACCCAGGGGGTTGAGATACCAAGATACGGGTTGCAGTTTCACCCAATAAAAGGTAGCCTGTAAGATTGGGAGGAGTCGCTCTCTTCAGAGGCGGCCCTGACCCCAGTCAGTCAGTCGATTCTTGAGCCTGTAAGCTAGGGGTGGTCGTTCTCCTCAGAGACAGCCCTGGCCGGTCAGTCTGACATCTAATGCTTGGCATAGAACAGAGCTCTGCATAACTTTAACTTTATTTCAGTCTCGTTCCCCTGGCCAATCAATTTGATTTCGAATACTTATCATAAAATACAGCTTTACATAAATTTCACTTGGCCTCAGTCGCGTTTCGCTTAATAATGGAACTAACAATCAATGCATAGTAGAAAGGAGGAGGAGCATCTGGGTGGCTCAGTCAGTTAGTCAAACTTTTGATTTTGACTCGGGTCATGATCAAACTCGGGGTTGTGAGAATGGCCCTGTATTGTGCTGGTGCTAGGCATAGAGGGCTTAATAATCTCTCTCTCTGCACCCCTTACCTCTCTCTCTCTCCCCCCCTCCCATCCTCGAAAATGAAAAGGAGATTTAAAACCATAAGCTCTCAGCTTCAGAACCAAAAAAAGAAGAGAAAATAAAACTAAAGAAGAAAACCAAAAGAATCCTTCTACCCAATTTCAAGATCTATAGCTACAGTAATCAAAAGTGTGTGGTGTCGGTGATGGATAAACAAGTGGAACAGAATAAGGATAGGTAAGTGGAACAGGATCAAGGACCCAGAAGGAGACCGACACCAATATGTCCAATGGGGTTTTGACAAAGGTAAAAAGCAGTTCAATGGAGGAGTGACCTCGTTTTGAATAACTGGAGTTAGAACAAGTGGACTTCCATAGACAAAGAAGAAGAGAGAGGGGGAGAGGGGAGGAGCAGGTGGAGGACAAGGAGGACGAGGACCACAATCGAAGTCTCATACCCTGTACAAAACTTAACTCAGGCGCCTGGGTGACTCAGCCGGTGAGGCAGCCAGCTCTTGATTTCCACTCTTGTCATGCTCTCAGGGTCCCGGGACAAAGTCGGGCTCCAAACTCACTGGGGAGTCTGCTTAAGTTTGCTCTTTAAACTTCTCCCTCCACCCCACGTTCCGCTCATGCCCATGCTCACTCTCTCCAAAAGAAAAAAAAAAATTTAATGAACTCAAGAGTAATCATCGCCTTACACGTAAAATGATAAATCTTAGAGGGAAAAAAATGGGAAAAATTTCAGGAACGGAAAGCTAGGGAAAGAATCCTCCGACTGGACATCAAATCTTTTTCCATAAAGGAAAAGTTGATTCATTGGACATGATCCAACAATCAGAATTGTAAGTCTGTCCTGTGTGAAAGACCTTGTGAAGAAGACCCAAAAGACAAGCTACAAACTGAGAGAAAATAGGTGCAAACCACAGACCTGATAAAGGACTCCTGTCTCAAGTAGAGAAACTCAAAAGTTGACCCCCAAATAACCAAGCCATCCAGTCAGAGAAAAAAAAAAAAAATGGGAAAAGACCTGAACACTTTACCAAAGAGTATACAGATGGAAATCACATAAAAAGTTGCCATTGGAGCAATTCCAATTCAAACTCCCATGAGCTCTCACTGCACACCTCTGACAATGATTCAAAGAAAATGCACCGGAGAGGGAGAGAGACACCCCACTGCCAAATGCAAGGCAGGATGTGGAATGACTGGATCCCGCCTGCATCGCTGTTGGGCATGGAAGATGATAGAGCTAACTCTTGAAAACAGTTCACACAGTTCCTTTTCCTTTTCAAAGCCTCGATTTCAATTCCAGTGAACACACAGTGGAATATGCATTTCGGGTGCACAATATAGTGCCTCAACACTTCCACACAGTTTCTGTGAAAACTAGACTTGCAACCACCATATGACCCAGTCATTGCATTCTTGGCATTTCTCTGAGAGAAATCCAAACTTACGTTTGCTCAAACACCTGTACGTGAATGGATCTGTGTCCTTAGGGAAGCACTGGGCCTGCCAAGGGGGTAGAAGTGACTGCAGTGGTTGGATATTGACACTGGACAGGCTTGTAAGAGATGGTCTCATCTTGCTTCTTTGAAGGCCCCTTCCCATTCATGGTGGTCCTGGGGACAAGGAGAAAAGGAATGTCAACCATTTCAAGAAGTTGAAACCTGCCAAGCCTTAGAACACCATCTCTTCTACACTAATTCATTCTCTTATTCAACCCCAGTCTCCCAAAGCAGACGGGAGGGGGTCCACGCAGTGTCCCTTCCACAGGCCATCTCCCCTCTCGCCCAGAAGTCCAAGGACCAGGTCCCAGGCTTTCAACTCATCTAATTTCTGTGCCTTCTCTAGGGGCACCAGGGAACTTCTGGGCTCTTACTCTGCCTTCTAGGAGGCTCTACGGGGCTGGGTCTAGTGCTCTCAGCCGACGCAGACCACACTGCCAGTTGTCTCCTCCTGCCTTTGCCACATAACGGCACGGGAGGATCAAGTGAGGGGATGTCCTCTCAGAGAGATACATGGCAAACAGCATCGAGGTCCTCTGTCCTCCACTGTTTACCCTCATCTCTCAGTCGTTTCTACCATCTCTTGGGTTCCCTGGAATTTCAACCCCAGGAGAGGGGGGTGGGTCAGAAGCCCAACATTTGCCTTCCCACTTCTGTCTTTCTTGAATGTTTTCCCCAAAACAAAGGGCCTAAAACAACATTGATAACCCGATATGGTTTCTGTGGGCCAGCCATCCAGGTGCAACTAGCCAGGTCCCTGTGGCTCAGGATCTCTCACAAGGCTGCAGTCAAGATGTCATCTGGATCTTCAGGCATCTCCGGGCTTGTTGCGGGAAAAATCTGCTTTTGAGCTCACTCAGGTGGCTGTGAGCAGCCAGAGGTCCTCCATTGCTGGAAGCAAGAAATAGTCATTCCTTGCCACATGGGCCTCTCCATAATACAGCCAACAAGGAGCAGCCCGCTTCCCTGGGAACAGATGAGGGAGGGCGCGCGGACGGGCAGGCGGGCGGGCAAGCCCAAGAGGAGACCAGTCTCTTTGTAAACGAACCTCCGAAGTGACATCCTATCACTTTGGCCATATTCTGTCCTTTAGAAGTGAGTCCGTAGTTCCTGACTGGAATCAAGAGGTAGAGAATGGAACACAAAACGATGTGTACCCAAGTGGGGAATCGTTGGGAGGCCCTTAAAGGCTGTCCTCCGTACTTTGGTGGGACTTGAACTCAGCTAGCTACCACTATAATCTTTGCACCCTTACTAGGACGTGAACTAGGAGAACAGTTGATCAAGCCCTTCTGGGATCCTTACAGCAGCTTGCCTAGAAGTTCCTTGCACAAGGGTGCCTCTGTGGCTCCGTCAGTTCAGCGTCTGACTCCTGATTTCGGTTCCGGTCGTGATCCCGTGATCTGTGAAATCCAGCCCAGTGTCCGGTTCTGCACTTGAGTGGGGAGCCTGTCTAGGAATCTCTCTCTCTCTGCCCCTCCCCCGCTTGCATGTATGTGTGTGTGCCTTCTCCCTTTCTGGCTCTCAAAAGAAGAAGAAGAAGTAGTAGTCGTAGTAGGAGAAGTTATTGGCACAGCAGCTGATAATTCGACAACCCTGGTTTGGAACGGGAGCTCTGAAATTCCCTAGCGGTGGGATCTTGGGGCGAGTTGTTTCCCCTCTCCGAACCTCAGGCGTACATGACACGCTGGGTTATTGGGACGATTAAGTGATCGATAAAAGACACTTCAAACCCTTCCTTGCTTGGCATAGAACCCCTCAATAAAATCAATTCTCAGGAGCAGTAGTATCAGCAATTTGGTATTTTCATTTTTATTTGTTTTATGCTTAACATTGACAACTATTCTCTCGCACTCATACGGCTATAGGGAATATGTAGCATCAGCTGAAGAATGGGGTGGTTCTCAAATCAAAGGAGCGATGGGTATGGCTTAAGGGGTAAGCACAGGAGCTTTCGTGCTCTGGTTGTGAGTGGCGGGTGGCTGCTGGCCAAGGGAATCAGACCTGCAGGGGACCTGAGAACTTGGGAGTCTGGCCAGTGCACCCTTGCTCCCCTCTTGGGCTTCTGGGGTTTCAGGGGAGCCATTGGCCCTTGAGGGTATTTGGAGGCTGTGCCCGGAACAGCAGGAGCAGGAGCAGGAGGCCCCCCGGAGACAGGCTGGACCTTGGGCCCAGACTTGGCCAGCTCCTGCCTGAGGCAATGGTTTTGGGCCTGAAGCCTCTGGAACTCCCTCTCTGCCCACACAACAGCCTTCTGGCCCTCCTCGCTTCTGTTCTCCACCAGGAGGCGCTGCCGGTCATGCAAGGAGGAGATTTTCTGCCATTCTCGGTGCAGGTCAGTGGCCATGTCCCTGTAGAGGCCCAAGGGCCAGTGGGCAGCATCCGCCCTCCTGCGCACCTTGGCAAGTTCCTTCTTCACTTGCAGGAAGCATGCCTTCTCCTCTATCAACTTCCTTTCCAGATGTCTGAGGTGCTCTTCGCACAGCTTAGGCTCTGCCTCGAGCTTCAGGCGCAACTTCTGAATCTCACTTTCCAGGAGGGGGTTTGGAAGGTGAAAAGATACTTGCGCAGCTTGGTGGATTGTTCGGTTTCTTGGGAGCTCTTCATTCCTCTGACGTGCCTTCTTCACTGCCCTGGACAGCTTTCCTTGGTTCACGGGGCTCCCACCTGAGGGCACATGGTCAGTGGAGTAGGGGCCAGTCTCCACCTGCCTCCATGAGCCCCCACCTTCCAGAAGAATCCAAAGAAGCTCTAGCAGGTGCATCCCCTTCAGGAGGATCTGGCTGAGGGTGTGGTGTTGGCTTTGGCCCTCACCGGTGGCCTGCCACCGCACTCCTCCATCAGGAAGCTCTGGCCTGCCTGCCTGCCCTGCCTCTTCCTGCACTCTCTGTCCACAGCTGCCAATGGCCTCCACCAGCGGGTCTGCTCTTGCCTGCAGATCAGGGCTGTCCTTGAAGCCTTCTGGTATTTTCCTCGCCAGGGGTTCTCCATCTTCCTGGGCCGCTCCACAGATGGGATTTTCATCAGTCAGCTGGTGAGGGCTCTTCAACAGCCTTTCCCGAACTCCCTTCAGCAGTTGTGTAGCGTTTTCCATGGAAAACGCCCCGACATCTTGATTCAGGGCAGCCAGAGCAAGAATCTATAACGGGAGAGGACTGGCCTTCTGCTTAGATGATGCGACGGTTCCACAGGCTTGGCGTCCAGTTCGGTCTTCTGCATGACTTTTCTAGATACTTCATTCTGGACACAGTGCCCCTTTTCTTCTTCTTAAGCTGAGTCCACTCTTTACTCTGAACGACACCACTGCAGTGCACACCAGGACCTGCCCTCATCTCTTGACAAGTTTTCTCCCACTTGCCAGTAATCCTCTGTAATCAGAATATTGTTACAGATGATCCTTACCAGGCACAGTGACTTCTTCACTGTCAGCGCTGGATTCAGCTGCCTCCGTCTTTCGTAACTCCCCTACATTCCTCAACTGATCAGTGTGGACCCGAATAGGGAGGGACAACTCTACGCCCCTATTCAGCAGGAAGAAGTTGCAGAAGATGAGACCTTCCACCTTCAACTACCTTAGAGATGTAAGGGCAACGTTGTTCAGGAGAAAATAACGAGGGAGCAGAAAACTGGCTGAGGACAAAACAAAAGCTGACACCTTACACACCCCCCCCCCCCCCCCCCGCCACCTCGGTGACTTATGTAACATCCCTCAGGCACTCCTGGCTACCCTAAAACAAAAACAAGCTTAAAAGTCAAGGATTTGACTAATCTCCAAAGAAAAGGGGGGAATGAAGGACCTATTTAGCCAGAGGGACTCCATCTTGGGCAAAGAGCCACTTTGTTGTTTGTGCAGTAAACTTAAATTGACTCTCCCCGCCCAGACAAACTTACTTAGAAACAAGTCCGAGAAACCAGTAAAATGTAGTCAGCTAGTTCCCGATAACAGAGCCCAGAATACAAGGACGAGTCAGGCCAGATGGAGACATCTCATCAGTACGAAGTACTGTTTGTAACAGTGAGAAGGTCTTGCCCAAACCAAAATGACTCCATCTTGGGAAGGACGATGATCTTACTATTTACACTGAATATGTTAGTTGACAAAGAATTCCCAAAAAGAACTGTTTGTAACAGTTCCTGGTATGGGGTAATCTTGAATAACATGTCACCAGACCGGATGAAACTAGCCAATCAACAAGACACACACAAACCCAGGGGGTTGAGATACCAAGATACGGGTTGCAGTTTCACCCAATAAAAGGTAGCCTGTAAGATTGGGAGGAGTCGCTCTCTTCAGAGGCGGCCCTGACCCCAGTCAGTCAGTCGATTCTTGAGCCTGTAAGCTAGGGGTGGTCGTTCTCCTCAGAGACAGCCCTGGCCGGTCAGTCTGACATCTAATGCTTGGCATAGAACAGAGCTCTGCATAACTTTATTTCAGTCTCGTTCCCCTGGCCAATCAATTTGATTTCGAATACTTATCATAAAATACAGCTTTACATAAATTTCACTTGGCCTCAGTCGCGTTTCGCTTAATAATGGAACTAACAATCAATGCATAGTAGAAAGGAGGAGGAGCATCTGGGTGGCTCAGTCAGTTAGTCAAACTTTTGATTTTGACTCGGGTCATGATCAAACTCGGGGTTGTGAGAATGACCCTGTATTGTGCTGGTGCTAGGCATAGAGGGCTTAATAATCTCTCTCTCTGCACCCCTTACCTCTCTCTCTCTCTCCCCCTCCCATCCTCGAAAATGAAAAGGAGATTTAAAACCATAAGCTCTCAGCTTCAGAACCAAAAAAAGAAGAGAAAATAAAACTAAAGAAGAAAACCAAAAGAATCCTTCTACCCAATTTCAAGATCTATAGCTACAGTAATCAAAAGTGTGTGGTGTCGGTGATGGATAAACAAGTGGAACAGAATAAGGATAGGTAAGTGGAACAGGATCAAGGACCCAGAAGGAGACCGACACCAATATGTCCAATGGGGTTTTGACAAAGGTAAAAAGCAGTTCAATGGAGGAGTGACCGCGTTTTGAATAACTGGAGTTAGAACAAGTGGACTTCCATAGACAAAGAAGAAGAGAGAGGGGGAGAGGGGAGGAGCAGGTGGAGGACAAGGAGGACGAGGACCACAGTCGAAGTCTCATACCCTGTACAAAACTTAACTCAGGCGCCTGGGTGACTCAGCCGGTGAGGCAGCCAGCTCTTGATTTCCACTCTTGTCATGCTCTCAGGGTCCCGGGACAAAGTCGGGCTCCAAACTCACTGGGGAGTCTGCTTAAGTTTGCTCTTTAAACTTCTCCCTCCACCCCACGTTCCGCTCATGCCCATGCTCACTCTCTCCAAAAGAAAAAAAAAAAAATTAATGAACTCAAGAGTAATCATCGCCTTACACGTAAAATGATAAATCTTAGAGGGAAAAAAATGGGAAAAATTTCAGGAACGGAAAGCTAGGGAAAGAATCCTCCGACTGGACATCAAATCTTTTTCCATAAAGGAAAAGTTGATTCATTGGACATGATCCAACAATCAGAATTGTAAGTCTGTCCTGTGTGAAAGACCTTGTGAAGAAGACCCAAAAGACAAGCTACAAACTGAGAGAAAATAGGTGCAAACCACAGACCTGATAAAGGACTCCTGTCTCAAGTAGAGAAACTCAAAAGTTGACCCCCAAATAACCAAGCCATCCAGTCAGAGAAAAAAAAAAAATGGGAAAAGACCTGAACACTTTACCAAAGAGTATACAGATGGAAATCACATAAAAAGTTGCCACTGGAGCAATTCCAATTCAAACTCCCATGAGCTCTCACTGCACACCTCTGACAATGATTCAAAGAAAATGCACCGGAGAGGGAGAGAGACACCCCACTGCCAAATGCAAGGCAGGATGTGGAATGACTGGATCCCGCCTGCATCGCTGTTGGGCATGGAAGATGATAGAGCTAACTCTTGAAAACAGTTCACACAGTTCCTTTTCCTTTTCAAAGCCTCGATTTCAATTCCAGTGAACACACAGTGGAATATGCATTTCGGGTGCACAATATAGTGCCTCAACACTTCCACACAGTTTCTGTGAAAACTAGACTTGCAACCACCATATGACCCAGTCATTGCATTCTTGGCATTTCTCTGAGAGAAATCCAAACTTACGTTTGCTCAAACACCTGTACGTGAATGGATCTGTGTCCTTAGGGAAGCACTGGGCCTGCCAAGGGGGTAGAAGTGACTGCAGTGGTTGGATATTGACACTGGACAGGCTTGTAAGAGATGGTCTCATCTTGCTTCTTTGAAGGCCCCTTCCCATTCATGGTGGTCCTGGGGACAAGGAGAAAAGGAATGTCAACCATTTCAAGAAGTTGAAACCTGCCAAGCCTTAGAACACCATCTCTTCTACACTAATTCATTCTCTTATTCAACCCCAGTCTCCCAAAGCAGACGGGAGGGGGTCCACGCAGTGTCCCTTCCACAGGCCATCTCCCCTCTCGCCCAGAAGTCCAAGGACCAGGTCCCAGGCTTTCAACTCATCTAATTTCTGTGCCTTCTCTAGGGGCACCAGGGAACTTCTGGGCTCTTACTCTGCCTTCTAGGAGGCTCTACGGGGCTGGGTCTAGTGCTCTCAGCCGACGCAGACCACACTGCCAGTTGTCTCCTCCTGCCTTTGCCACATAACGGCACGGGAGGATCAAGTGAGGGGATGTCCTCTCAGAGAGATACATGGCAAACAGCATCGAGGTCCTCTGCCCTCCACTGTTTACCCTCATCTCTCAGTCGTTTCTACCATCTCTTGGGTTCCCCGGAATTTCAACCCCAGGAGAGGGGGGTGGGTCAGAAGCCCAACATTTGCCTTCCCACTTCTGTCTTTCTTGAATGTTTTCCCCAAAACAAAGGGCCTAAAACAACATTGATAACCCGATATGGTTTCTGTGGGCCAGCCATCCAGGTGCAACTAGCCAGGTCCCTGTGGCTCAGGATCTCTCACAAGGCTGCAGTCAAGATGTCATCTGGATCTTCAGGCATCTCCAGGCTTGTTGCGGGAAAAATCTGCTTTTGTGCTCACTCAGGTGGCTGTGAGCAGCCAGAGGTCCTCCATTGCTGGAAGCAAGAAATAGTCATTCCTTGCCACATGGGCCTCTCCATAATACAGCCAACAAGGAGCAGCCCGCTTCCCTGGGAACAGATGAGGGAGGGCGCGCGGACGGGCAGGCGGGCGGGCAAGCCCAAGAGGAGACCAGTCTCTTTGTAAACGAACCTCCGAAGTGACATCCTATCACTTTGGCCATATTCTGTCCTTTAGAAGTGAGTCCGTAGTTCCTGACTGGAATCAAGAGGTAGAGAATGGAACACAAAACGATGTGTACCCAAGTGGGGAATCGTTGGGAGGCCCTTAAAGGCTGTCCTCCATACTTTGGTGGGACTTGAACTCAGCTAGCTACCACTATAATCTTTGCACCCTTACTAGGACGTGAACTAGGAGAACAGTTGATCAAGCCCTTCTGGGATCCTTACAGCAGCTTGCCTAGAAGTTCCTTGCACAAGGGTGCCTCTGTGGCTCCGTCAGTTCAGCGTCTGACTCCTGATTTCGGTTCCGGTCGTGATCCCGTGATCTGTGAAATCCAGCCCAGTGTCCGGTTCTGCACTTGAGTGGGGAGCCTGTCTAGGAATCTCTCTCTCTCTGCCCCTCCCCCGCTTGCATGTATGTGTGTGTGCCTTCTCCCTTTCTGGCTCTCAAAAGAAGAAGAAGAAGTAGTAGTCGTAGTAGGAGAAGTTATTGGCACAGCAGCTGATAATTCGACAACCCTGGTTTGGAACGGGAGCTCTGAAATTCCCTAGCGGTGGGATCTTGGGGCGAGTTGTTTCCCCTCTCCGAACCTCAGGCGTACATGACACGCTGGGTTATTGGGACGATTAAGTGATCGATAAAAGACACTTCAAACCCTTCCTTGCTTGGCATAGAACCCCTCAATAAAATCAATTCTCAGGAGCAGTAGTATCAGCAATTTGGTATTTTCATTTTTATTTGTTTTATGCTTAACATTGACAACTATTCTCTCGCACTCATACGGCTATAGGGAATATGTAGCATCAGCTGAAGAATGGGGTGGTTCTCAAATCAAAGGAGCGATGGGTATGGCTTAAGGGGTAAGCACAGGAGCTTTCGTGCTCTGGTTGTGAGTGGCGGGTGGCTGCTGGCCAAGGGAATCAGACCTGCAGGGGACCTGAGAACTTGGGAGTCTGGCCAGTGCACCCTTGCTCCCCTCTTGGGCTTCTGGGGTTTCAGGGGAGCCATTGGCCCTTGAGGGTATTTGGAGGCTGTGCCCGGAACAGCAGGAGCAGGAGCAGGAGGCCCCCCGGAGACAGGCTGGACCTTGGGCCCAGACTTGGCCAGCTCCTGCCTGAGGCAATGGTTTTGGGCCTGAAGCCTCTGGAACTCCCTCTCTGCCCACACAACAGCCTTCTGGCCCTCCTCGCTTCTGTTCTCCACCAGGAGGCGCTGCCGGTCATGCAAGGAGGAGATTTTCTGCCATTCTCGGTGCAGGTCAGTGGCCATGTCCCTGTAGAGGCCCAAGGGCCAGTGGGCAGCATCCGCCCTCCTGCGCACCTTGGCAAGTTCCTTCTTCACTTGCAGGAAGCATGCCTTCTCCTCTATCAACTTCCTTTCCAGATGTCTGAGGTGCTCTTCGCACAGCTTAGGCTCTGCCTCGAGCTTCAGGCGCAACTTCTGAATCTCACTTTCCAGGAGGGGGTTTGGAAGGTGAAAAGATACTTGCGCAGCTTGGTGGATTGTTCGGTTTCTTGGGAGCTCTTCATTCCTCTGACGTGCCTTCTTCACTGCCCTGGACAGCTTTCCTTGGTTCACGGGGCTCCCACCTGAGGGCACATGGTCAGTGGAGTAGGGGCCAGTCTCCACCTGCCTCCATGAGCCCCCACCTTCCAGAAGAATCCAAAGAAGCTCTAGCAGGTGCATCCCCTTCAGGAGGATCTGGCTGAGGGTGTGGTGTTGGCTTTGGCCCTCACCGGTGGCCTGCCACCGCACTCCTCCATCAGGAAGCTCTGGCCTGCCTGCCTGCCCTGCCTCTTCCTGCACTCTCTGTCCACAGCTGCCAATGGCCTCCACCAGCGGGTCTGCTCTTGCCTGCAGATCAGGGCTGTCCTTGAAGCCTTCTGGTATTTTCCTCGCCAGGGGTTCTCCATCTTCCTGGGCCGCTCCACAGATGGGATTTTCATCAGTCAGCTGGTGAGGGCTCTTCAACAGCCTTTCCCGAACTCCCTTCAGCAGTTGTGTAGCGTTTTCCATGGAAAACGCCCCGACATCTTGATTCAGGGCAGCCAGAGCAAGAATCTATAACGGGAGAGGACTGGCCTTCTGCTTAGATGATGCGACGGTTCCACAGGCTTGGCGTCCAGTTCGGTCTTCTGCATGACTTTTCTAGATACTTCATTCTGGACACAGTGCCCCTTTTCTTCTTCTTAAGCTGAGTCCACTCTTTACTCTGAACGACACCACTGCAGTGCACACCAGGACCTGCCCTCATCTCTTGACAAGTTTTCTCCCACTTGCCAGTAATCCTCTGTAATCAGAATATTGTTACAGATGATCCTTACCAGGCACAGTGACTTCTTCACTGTCAGCGCTGGATTCAGCTGCCTCCGTCTTTCGTAACTCCCCTACATTCCTCAACTGATCAGTGTGGACCCGAATAGGGAGGGACAACTCTACGCCCCTATTCAGCAGGAAGAAGTTGCAGAAGATGAGACCTTCCACCTTCAACTACCTTAGAGATGTAAGGGCAACGTTGTTCAGGAGAAAATAACGAGGGAGCAGAAAACTGGCTGAGGACAAAACAAAAGCTGACACCTTACACCCCCCCCCCCCCCCCCGCCACCTCGGTGACTTATGTAACATCCCTCAGGCACTCCTGGCTACCCTAAAACAAAAACAAGCTTAAAAGTCAAGGATTTGACTAATCTCCAAAGAAAAGGGGGGAATGAAGGACCTATTTAGCCAGAGGGACTCCATCTTGGGCAAAGAGCCACTTTGTTGTTTGTGCAGTAAACTTAAATTGACTCTCCCCGCCCAGACAAACTTACTTAGAAACAAGTCCGAGAAACCAGTAAAATGTAGTCAGCTAGTTCCCGATAACAGAGCCCAGAATACAAGGACGAGTCAGGCCAGATGGAGACATCTCATCAGTACGAAGTACTGTTTGTAACAGTGAGAAGGTCTTGCCCAAACCAAAATGACTCCATCTTGGGAAGGACGATGATCTTACTATTTACACTGAATATGTTAGTTGACAAAGAATTCCCAAAATGAACTGTTTGTAACAGTTCCTGGTATGGGGTAATCTTGAATAACATGTCACCAGACCGGATGAAACTAGCCAATCAACAAGACACACACAAACCCAGGGGGTTGAGATACCAAGATACGGGTTGCAGTTTCACCCAATAAAAGGTAGCCTGTAAGATTGGGAGGAGTCGCTCTCTTCAGAGGCGGCCCTGACCCCAGTCAGTCAGTCGATTCTTGAGCCTGTAAGCTAGGGGTGGTCGTTCTCCTCAGAGACAGCCCTGGCCGGTCAGTCTGACATCTAATGCTTGGCATAGAACAGAGCTCTGCATAACTTTAACTTTATTTCAGTCTCGTTCCCCTGGCCAATCAATTTGATTTCGAATACTTATCATAAAATACAGCTTTACATAAATTTCACTTGGCCTCAGTCGCGTTTCGCTTAATAATGGAACTAACAATCAATGCATAGTAGAAAGGAGGAGGAGCATCTGGGTGGCTCAGTCAGTTAGTCAAACTTTTGATTTTGACTCGGGTCATGATCAAACTCGGGGTTGTGAGAATGACCCTGTATTGTGCTGGTGCTAGGCATAGAGGGCTTAATAATCTCTCTCTCTGCACCCCTTACCTCTCTCTCTCTCTCCCCCTCCCATCCTCGAAAATGAAAAGGAGATTTAAAACCATAAGCTCTCAGCTTCAGAACCAAAAAAAGAAGAGAAAATAAAACTAAAGAAGAAAACCAAAAGAATCCTTCTACCCAATTTCAAGATCTATAGCTACAGTAATCAAAAGTGTGTGGTGTCGGTGATGGATAAACAAGTGGAACAGAATAAGGATAGGTAAGTGGAACAGGATCAAGGACCCAGAAGGAGACCGACACCAATATGTCCAATGGGGTTTTGACAAAGGTAAAAAGCAGTTCAATGGAGGAGTGACCGCGTTTTGAATAACTGGAGTTAGAACAAGTGGACTTCCATAGACAAAGAAGAAGAGAGAGGGGGAGAGGGGAGGAGCAGGTGGAGGACAAGGAGGACGAGGACCACAGTCGAAGTCTCATACCCTGTACAAAACTTAACTCAGGCGCCTGGGTGACTCAGCCGGTGAGGCAGCCAGCTCTTGATTTCCACTCTTGTCATGCTCTCAGGGTCCCGGGACAAAGTCGGGCTCCAAACTCACTGGGGAGTCTGCTTAAGTTTGCTCTTTAAACTTCTCCCTCCACCCCACGTTCCGCTCATGCCCATGCTCACTCTCTCCAAAAGAAAAAAAAAAAAAAATTAATGAACTCAAGAGTAATCATCGCCTTACACGTAAAATGATAAATCTTAGAGGGAAAAAAATGGGAAAAATTTCAGGAACGGAAAGCTAGGGAAAGAATCCTCCGACTGGACATCAAATCTTTTTCCATAAAGGAAAAGTTGATTCATTGGACATGATCCAACAATCAGAATTGTAAGTCTGTCCTGTGTGAAAGACCTTGTGAAGAAGACCCAAAAGACAAGCTACAAACTGAGAGAAAATAGGTGCAAACCACAGACCTGATAAAGGACTCCTGTCTCAAGTAGAGAAACTCAAAAGTTGACCCCCAAATAACCAAGCCATCCAGTCAGAGAAAAAAAAAAAATGGGAAAAGACCTGAACACTTTACCAAAGAGTATACAGATGGAAATCACATAAAAAGTTGCCACTGGAGCAATTCCAATTCAAACTCCCATGAGCTCTCACTGCACACCTCTGACAATGATTCAAAGAAAATGCACTGGAGAGGGAGAGAGACACCCCACTGCCAAATGCAAGGCAGGATGTGGAATGACTGGATCCCGCCTGCATCGCTGTTGGGCATGGAAGATGATAGAGCTAACTCTTGAAAACAGTTCACACAGTTCCTTTTCCTTTTCAAAGCCTCGATTTCAATTCCAGTGAACACACAGTGGAATATGCATTTCGGGTGCACAATATAGTGCCTCAACACTTCCACACAGTTTCTGTGAAAACTAGACTTGCAACCACCATATGACCCAGTCATTGCATTCTTGGCATTTCTCTGAGAGAAATCCAAACTTACGTTTGCTCAAACACCTGTACGTGAATGGATCTGTGTCCTTAGGGAAGCACTGGGCCTGCCAAGGGGGTAGAAGTGACTGCAGTGGTTGGATATTGACACTGGACAGGCTTGTAAGAGATGGTCTCATCTTGCTTCTTTGAAGGCCCCTTCCCATTCATGGTGGTCCTGGGGACAAGGAGAAAAGGAATGTCAACCATTTCAAGAAGTTGAAACCTGCCAAGCCTTAGAACACCATCTCTTCTACACTAATTCATTCTCTTATTCAACCCCAGTCTCCCAAAGCAGACGGGAGGGGGTCCACGCAGTGTCCCTTCCACAGGCCATCTCCCCTCTCGCCCAGAAGTCCAAGGACCAGGTCCCAGGCTTTCAACTCATCTAATTTCTGTGCCTTCTCTAGGGGCACCAGGGAACTTCTGGGCTCTTACTCTGCCTTCTAGGAGGCTCTACGGGGCTGGGTCTAGTGCTCTCAGCCGACGCAGACCACACTGCCAGTTGTCTCCTCCTGCCTTTGCCACATAACGGCACGGGAGGATCAAGTGAGGGGATGTCCTCTCAGAGAGATACATGGCAAACAGCATCGAGGTCCTCTGCCCTCCACTGTTTACCCTCATCTCTCAGTCGTTTCTACCATCTCTTGGGTTCCCCGGAATTTCAACCCCAGGAGAGGGGGGTGGGTCAGAAGCCCAACATTTGCCTTCCCACTTCTGTCTTTCTTGAATGTTTTCCCCAAAACAAAGGGCCTAAAACAACATTGATAACCCGATATGGTTTCTGTGGGCCAGCCATCCAGGTGCAACTAGCCAGGTCCCTGTGGCTCAGGATCTCTCACAAGGCTGCAGTCAAGATGTCATCTGGATCTTCAGGCATCTCCAGGCTTGTTGCGGGAAAAATCTGCTTTTGTGCTCACTCAGGTGGCTGTGAGCAGCCAGAGGTCCTCCATTGCTGGAAGCAAGAAATAGTCATTCCTTGCCACATGGGCCTCTCCATAATACAGCCAACAAGGAGCAGCCCGCTTCCCTGGGAACAGATGAGGGAGGGCGCGTGGACGGGCAGGCGGGCGGGCAAGCCCAAGAGGAGACCAGTCTCTTTGTAAACGAACCTCCGAAGTGACATCCTATCACTTTGGCCATATTCTGTCCTTTAGAAGTGAGTCCGTAGTTCCTGACTGGAATCAAGAGGTAGAGAATGGAACACAAAACGATGTGTACCCAAGTGGGGAATCGTTGGGAGGCCCTTAAAGGCTGTCCTCCATACTTTGGTGGGACTTGAACTCAGCTAGCTACCACTATAATCTTTGCACCCTTACTAGGACGTGAACTAGGAGAACAGTTGATCAAGCCCTTCTGGGATCCTTACAGCAGCTTGCCTAGAAGTTCCTTGCACAAGGGTGCCTCTGTGGCTCCGTCAGTTCAGCGTCTGACTCCTGATTTCGGTTCCGGTCGTGATCCCGTGATCTGTGAAATCCAGCCCAGTGTCCGGTTCTGCACTTGAGTGGGGAGCCTGTCTAGGAATCTCTCTCTCTCTGCCCCTCCCCCGCTTGCATGTATGTGTGTGTGCCTTCTCCCTTTCTGGCTCTCAAAAGAAGAAGAAGAAGTAGTAGTCGTAGTAGGAGAAGTTATTGGCACAGCAGCTGATAATTCGACAACCCTGGTTTGGAACGGGAGCTCTGAAATTCCCTAGCGGTGGGATCTTGGGGCGAGTTGTTTCCCCTCTCCGAACCTCAGGCGTACATGACACGCTGGGTTATTGGGACGATTAAGTGATCGATAAAAGACACTTCAAACCCTTCCTTGCTTGGCATAGAACCCCTCAATAAAATCAATTCTCAGGAGCAGTAGTATCAGCAATTTGGTATTTTCATTTTTATTTGTTTTATGCTTAACATTGACAACTATTCTCTCGCACTCATACGGCTATAGGGAATATGTAGCATCAGCTGAAGAATGGGGTGGTTCTCAAATCAAAGGAGCGATGGGTATGGCTTAAGGGGTAAGCACAGGAGCTTTCGTGCTCTGGTTGTGAGTGGCGGGTGGCTGCTGGCCAAGGGAATCAGACCTGCAGGGGACCTGAGAACTTGGGAGTCTGGCCAGTGCACCCTTGCTCCCCTCTTGGGCTTCTGGGGTTTCAGGGGAGCCATTGGCCCTTGAGGGTATTTGGAGGCTGTGCCCGGAACAGCAGGAGCAGGAGCAGGAGGCCCCCCGGAGACAGGCTGGACCTTGGGCCCAGACTTGGCCAGCTCCTGCCTGAGGCAATGGTTTTGGGCCTGAAGCCTCTGGAACTCCCTCTCTGCCCACACAACAGCCTTCTGGCCCTCCTCGCTTCTGTTCTCCACCAGGAGGCGCTGCCGGTCATGCAAGGAGGAGATTTTCTGCCATTCTCGGTGCAGGTCAGTGGCCATGTCCCTGTAGAGGCCCAAGGGCCAGTGGGCAGCATCCGCCCTCCTGCGCACCTTGGCAAGTTCCTTCTTCACTTGCAGGAAGCATGCCTTCTCCTCTATCAACTTCCTTTCCAGATGTCTGAGGTGCTCTTCGCACAGCTTAGGCTCTGCCTCGAGCTTCAGGCGCAACTTCTGAATCTCACTTTCCAGGAGGGGGTTTGGAAGGTGAAAAGATACTTGCGCAGCTTGGTGGATTGTTCGGTTTCTTGGGAGCTCTTCATTCCTCTGACGTGCCTTCTTCACTGCCCTGGACAGCTTTCCTTGGTTCACGGGGCTCCCACCTGAGGGCACATGGTCAGTGGAGTAGGGGCCAGTCTCCACCTGCCTCCATGAGCCCCCACCTTCCAGAAGAATCCAAAGAAGCTCTAGCAGGTGCATCCCCTTCAGGAGGATCTGGCTGAGGGTGTGGTGTTGGCTTTGGCCCTCACCGGTGGCCTGCCACCGCACTCCTCCATCAGGAAGCTCTGGCCTGCCTGCCTGCCCTGCCTCTTCCTGCACTCTCTGTCCACAGCTGCCAATGGCCTCCACCAGCGGGTCTGCTCTTGCCTGCAGATCAGGGCTGTCCTTGAAGCCTTCTGGTATTTTCCTCGCCAGGGGTTCTCCATCTTCCTGGGCCGCTCCACAGATGGGATTTTCATCAGTCAGCTGGTGAGGGCTCTTCAACAGCCTTTCCCGAACTCCCTTCAGCAGTTGTGTAGCGTTTTCCATGGAAAACGCCCCGACATCTTGATTCAGGGCAGCCAGAGCAAGAATCTATAACGGGAGAGGACTGGCCTTCTGCTTAGATGATGCGACGGTTCCACAGGCTTGGCGTCCAGTTCGGTCTTCTGCATGACTTTTCTAGATACTTCATTCTGGACACAGTGCCCCTTTTCTTCTTCTTAAGCTGAGTCCACTCTTTACTCTGAACGACACCACTGCAGTGCACACCAGGACCTGCCCTCATCTCTTGACAAGTTTTCTCCCACTTGCCAGTAATCCTCTGTAATCAGAATATTGTTACAGATGATCCTTACCAGGCACAGTGACTTCTTCACTGTCAGCGCTGGATTCAGCTGCCTCCGTCTTTCGTAACTCCCCTACATTCCTCAACTGATCAGTGTGGACCCGAATAGGGAGGGACAACTCTACGCCCCTATTCAGCAGGAAGAAGTTGCAGAAGATGAGACCTTCCACCTTCAACTACCTTAGAGATGTAAGGGCAACGTTGTTCAGGAGAAAATAACGAGGGAGCAGAAAACTGGCTGAGGACAAAACAAAAGCTGACACCTTACACCCCCCCCCCCCCCCCCGCCACCTCGGTGACTTATGTAACATCCCTCAGGCACTCCTGGCTACCCTAAAACAAAAACAAGCTTAAAAGTCAAGGATTTGACTAATCTCCAAAGAAAAGGGGGGAATGAAGGACCTATTTAGCCAGAGGGACTCCATCTTGGGCAAAGAGCCACTTTGTTGTTTGTGCAGTAAACTTAAATTGACTCTCCCCGCCCAGACAAACTTACTTAGAAACAAGTCCGAGAAACCAGTAAAATGTAGTCAGCTAGTTCCCGATAACAGAGCCCAGAATACAAGGACGAGTCAGGCCAGATGGAGACATCTCATCAGTACGAAGTACTGTTTGTAACAGTGAGAAGGTCTTGCCCAAACCAAAATGACTCCATCTTGGGAAGGACGATGATCTTACTATTTACACTGAATATGTTAGTTGACAAAGAATTCCCAAAATGAACTGTTTGTAACAGTTCCTGGTATGGGGTAATCTTGAATAACATGTCACCAGACCGGATGAAACTAGCCAATCAACAAGACACACACAAACCCAGGGGGTTGAGATACCAAGATACGGGTTGCAGTTTCACCCAATAAAAGGTAGCCTGTAAGATTGGGAGGAGTCGCTCTCTTCAGAGGCGGCCCTGACCCCAGTCAGTCAGTCGATTCTTGAGCCTGTAAGCTAGGGGTGGTCGTTCTCCTCAGAGACAGCCCTGGCCGGTCAGTCTGACATCTAATGCTTGGCATAGAACAGAGCTCTGCATAACTTTAACTTTATTTCAGTCTCGTTCCCCTGGCCAATCAATTTGATTTCGAATACTTATCATAAAATACAGCTTTACATAAATTTCACTTGGCCTCAGTCGCGTTTCGCTTAATAATGGAACTAACAATCAATGCATAGTAGAAAGGAGGAGGAGCATCTGGGTGGCTCAGTCAGTTAGTCAAACTTTTGATTTTGACTCGGGTCATGATCAAACTCGGGGTTGTGAGAATGACCCTGTATTGTGCTGGTGCTAGGCATAGAGGGCTTAATAATCTCTCTCTCTGCACCCCTTACCTCTCTCTCTCTCTCCCCCTCCCATCCTCGAAAATGAAAAGGAGATTTAAAACCATAAGCTCTCAGCTTCAGAACCAAAAAAAGAAGAGAAAATAAAACTAAAGAAGAAAACCAAAAGAATCCTTCTACCCAATTTCAAGATCTATAGCTACAGTAATCAAAAGTGTGTGGTGTCGGTGATGGATAAACAAGTGGAACAGAATAAGGATAGGTAAGTGGAACAGGATCAAGGACCCAGAAGGAGACCGACACCAATATGTCCAATGGGGTTTTGACAAAGGTAAAAAGCAGTTCAATGGAGGAGTGACCGCGTTTTGAATAACTGGAGTTAGAACAAGTGGACTTCCATAGACAAAGAAGGAGAGGGGGAGAGGGGAGGAGCAGGTGGAGGACAAGGAGGACGAGGACCACAATCGAAGTCTCATACCCTGTACAAAACTTAACTCAGGCGCCTGGGTGACTCAGCCGGTGAGGCAGCCAGCTCTTGATTTCCACTCTTGTCATGCTCTCAGGGTCCCGGGACAAAGTCGGGCTCCAAACTCACTGGGGAGTCTGCTTAAGTTTGCTCTTTAAACTTCTCCCTCCACCCCACGTTCCGCTCATGCCCATGCTCACTCTCTCCAAAAGAAAAAAAAAAAATTTAATGAACTCAAGAGTAATCATCGCCTTACACATAAAATGATAAATCTTAGAGGGAAAAAAATGGGAAAAATTTCAGGAACGGAAAGCTAGGGAAAGAATCCTCCGACTGGACATCAAATCTTTTTCCATAAAGGAAAAGTTGATTCATTGGACATGATCCAACAATCAGAATTGTAAGTCTGTCCTGTGTGAAAGACCTTGTGAAGAAGACCCAAAAGACAAGCTACAAACTGAGAGAAAATAGGTGCAAACCACAGACCTGATAAAGGACTCCTGTCTCAAGTAGAGAAACTCAAAAGTTGACCCCCAAATAACCAAGCCATCCAGTCAGAGAAAAAAAAAAAAATGGGAAAAGACCTGAACACTTTACCAAAGAGTATACAGATGGAAATCACATAAAAAGTTGCCACTGGAGCAATTCCAATTCAAACTCCCATGAGCTCTCACTGCACACCTCTGACAATGATTCAAAGAAAATGCACCGGAGAGGGAGAGAGACACCCCACTGCCAAATGCAAGGCAGGATGTGGAATGACTGGATCCCGCCTGCATCGCTGTTGGGCATGGAAGATGATAGAGCTAACTCTTGAAAACAGTTCACACAGTTCCTTTTCCTTTTCAAAGCCTCGATTTCAATTCCAGTGAACACACAGTGGAATATGCATTTCGGGTGCACAATATAGTGCCTCAACACTTCCACACAGTTTCTGTGAAAACTAGACTTGCAACCACCATATGACCCAGTCATTGCATTCTTGGCATTTCTCTGAGAGAAATCCAAACTTACGTTTGCTCAAACACCTGTACGTGAATGGATCTGTGTCCTTAGGGAAGCACTGGGCCTGCCAAGGGGGTAGAAGTGACTGCAGTGGTTGGATATTGACACTGGACAGGCTTGTAAGAGATGGTCTCATCTTGCTTCTTTGAAGGCCCCTTCCCATTCATGGTGGTCCTGGGGACAAGGAGAAAAGGAATGTCAACCATTTCAAGAAGTTGAAACCTGCCAAGCCTTAGAACACCATCTCTTCTACACTAATTCATTCTCTTATTCAACCCCAGTCTCCCAAAGCAGACGGGAGGGGGTCCACGCAGTGTCCCTTCCACAGGCCATCTCCCCTCTCGCCCGGAAGTCCAAGGACCAGGTCCCAGGCTTTCAACTCATCTAATTTCTGTGCCTTCTCTAGGGGCACCAGGGAACTTCTGGGCTCTTACTCTGCCTTCTAGGAGGCTCTACGGGGCTGGGTCTAGTGCTCTCAGCCGACGCAGACCACACTGCCAGTTGTCTCCTCCTGCCTTTGCCACATAACGGCACGGGAGGATCAAGTGAGGGGATGTCCTCTCAGAGAGATACATGGCAAACAGCATCGAGGTCCTCTGTCCTCCACTGTTTACCCTCATCTCTCAGTCGTTTCTACCATCTCTTGGGTTCCCTGGAATTTCAACCCCAGGAGAGGGGGGTGGGTCAGAAGCCCAACATTTGCCTTCCCACTTCTGTCTTTCTTGAATGTTTTCCCCAAAACAAAGGGCCTAAAACAACATTGATAACCCGATATGGTTTCTGTGGGCCAGCCATCCAGGTGCAACTAGCCAGGTCCCTGTGGCTCAGGATCTCTCACAAGGCTGCAGTCAAGATGTCATCTGGATCTTCAGGCATCTCCGGGCTTGTTGCGGGAAAAATCTGCTTTTGAGCTCACTCAGGTGGCTGTGAGCAGCCAGAGGTCCTCCATTGCTGGAAGCAAGAAATAGTCATTCCTTGCCACATGGGCCTCTCCATAATACAGCCAACAAGGAGCAGCCCGCTTCCCTGAGAACAGATGAGGGAGGGCGCGCGGACGGGCAGGCGGGCGGGCAAGCCCAAGAGGAGACCAGTCTCTTTGTAAACGAACCTCCGAAGTGACATCCTATCACTTTGGCCATATTCTGTCCTTTAGAAGTGAGTCCGTAGTTCCTGACTGGAATCAAGAGGTAGAGAATGGAACACAAAACGATGTGTACCCAAGTGGGGAATCGTTGGGAGGCCCTTAAAGGCTGTCCTCCGTACTTTGGTGGGACTTGAACTCAGCTAGCTACCACTATAATCTTTGCACCCTTACTAGGACGTGAACTAGGAGAACAGTTGATCAAGCCCTTCTGGGATCCTTACAGCAGCTTGCCTAGAAGTTCCTTGCACAAGGGTGCCTCTGTGGCTCCGTCAGTTCAGCGTCTGACTCCTGATTTCGGTTCCGGTCGTGATCCCGTGATCTGTGAAATCCAGCCCAGTGTCCGGTTCTGCACTTGAGTGGGAAGCCTGTCTAGGAATCTCTCTCTCTCTGCCCCTCCCCCGCTTGCATGTATGTGTGTGTGCCTTCTCCCTTTCTGGCTCTCAAAAGAAGAAGAAGAAGTAGTAGTCGTAGTAGGAGAAGTTATTGGCACAGCAGCTGATAATTCGACAACCCTGGTTTGGAACGGGAGCTCTGAAATTCCCTAGCGGTGGGATCTTGGGGCGAGTTGTTTCCCCTCTCCGAACCTCAGGCATACATGACACGCTGGGTTATTGGGACGATTAAGTGATCGATAAAAGACACTTCAAACCCTTCCTTGCTTGGCATAGAACCCCTCAATAAAATCAATTCTCAGGAGCAGTAGTATCAGCAATTTGGTATTTTCATTTTTATTTGTTTTATGCTTAACATTGACAACTATTCTCTCGCACTCATACGGCTATAGGGAATATGTAGCATCAGCTGAAGAATGGGGTGGTTCTCAAATCAAAGGAGCGATGGGTATGGCTTAAGGGGTAAGCACAGGAGCTTTCGTGCTCTGGTTGTGAGTGGCGGGTGGCTGCTGGCCAAGGGAATCAGACCTGCAGGGGACCTGAGAACTTGGGAGTCTGGCCAGTGCACCCTTGCTCCCCTCTTGGGCTTCTGGGGTTTCAGGGGAGCCATTGGCCCTTGAGGGTATTTGGAGGCTGTGCCCGGAACAGCAGGAGCAGGAGCAGGAGGCCCCCCGGAGACAGGCTGGACCTTGGGCCCAGACTTGGCCAGCTCCTGCCTGAGGCAATGGTTTTGGGCCTGAAGCCTCTGGAACTCCCTCTCTGCCCACACAACAGCCTTCTGGCCCTCCTCGCTTCTGTTCTCCACCAGGAGGCGCTGCCGGTCGTGCAAGGAGGAGATTTTCTGCCATTCTCGGTGCAGGTCAGTGGCCATGTCCCTGTAGAGGCCCAAGGGCCAGTGGGCAGCATCCGCCCTCCTGCACACCTTGGCAAGTTCCTTCTTCACTTGCAGGCAGTGTGACTTCCCCTCCATCGTCTTCCTCTCCTGGTGTCTGAGGTCCTCCTCACACAGCTTCGTCTCTGCCTCGATCTTCAGGCACAACTTGTGAATCTCACTTTCCACAAGGGGTTTGGAAGGTTAAAAGATACTTGCGCAGCTTGGTGGATTGTTTGGTTTCTAGGGAGCTCTTCATTCCTCTGATATGCCTTCTTCAGTGCCCTGGACGGCTTTCCTTGGTTTACGGGGCTCCCACCTCAGGGCACGTGGTCAGGGGAGGAGGAGCCAATCTCCACTTGCCTCCTTGAGCCCCCACCTTCCAGATGATCTTGAAGCAGCTCTATCACATGCACCCCTTCAGGAGGATCTGGCTCAGCGTCTGGTGTTGGCACTAGCCCTCACCGGTGGCTTGCTGCCGCACTCTTCCATCAGGAAGCTGTTGCCTGCCTGCCTTCCCTGCCTCTTCCTGCACTCTCTGTCCACAGCTGCCAATGGCCTCCACCAGTGGGTCTGCACTTGCCTGCAGGTCAGGGCTGTCCTTGAAGCCTTTTGGTATTTTCCGCACCAGGGGTTCTCCATCTTCCTGTGCCGCTTCACAGATGGGATTTGCATCAGTCAGCTGGTGAGGGCTCTTCAACAGCCTTTCCCGAACTCCCTTCAGCAGTTGCATAGTGTTTTCCACTGACCAATACCCGGCATCTTGATTCAGGGCAGCCAGAGCAAGAAGCTGTAATGGGAGAGGATCGGCCTTCTGCTCAGTTGATGCGACGACCCCACGGGCTTGTGCATCCGGTTCGGTCTTCTCCATGCCTTTTCCAGAGACTTCGTCATTTTGGACATGATGCCCCTTTCTTTTTCTTAAGCTGTGTCCACTCTGTACTATGAACACCACCACTGCAGTGCACACCAGGATCTGCCAGGGAAACCCAGAGACTCATGGCTCGTGTGGCAAACCTTCATATATCACCAACCCAGCAGCCCACAGCTGCTTCAGGACAGCCCACAGCGGTTCCAGAACTGTGTGGGAAGACATTTGCATGGCCACCAACTGGCTCCAAAGAGCCTTGTGGCTTTGTCTCCGGTCACCAGTGTCTTCTGGGCCACTGGGACCTGCTTGGAACCCCTGCGAGGGTTCCGTCTCCAATGCAAACCAGTACCTGACAACAGGAGCTGAAGGTAGGAGGGGTGGGGGAGGTGCACCTGAGTCTCCAACACAACTCAGCGCCTGGCAACAGGAGCTGACAGGAGTTGGTTTAGGGGAGGTGAATCGCTATATTGTACACCTGAAACAAATACAACCCGATAGATCAATCTATCAGAATTAAAATTTTAAAAATTAAAAAAAAATTTAAAAATCACACTTGTTATCCAAAGGCCAAAGATAACAAATATCCAAACACTTAGAAAGGAACATTCTATATGATCAAAGATCAAAGATCCAATCTCCATGCACTGAACTGAAGGAAAAGGAAAATACAACATATTAAAATTTGTGGGACATGGCGAAATCAATGGATAGCAAAATTTAGAGCACTCAGTGCACACATTAGAAAGGAGCAGCAGCATCTGGGTGGCTCAGTCAGTCCAACTCTCGATTTAGACTCAGGTCATGATCAAACTCGGTGTTCTGAGACTGAACCTGCATTGTGCTGGTGCTGGGCATGGAGGCTGCTTAATAATCTCTCTCTCTCTCTACATCCCTTCCCTGTCTCTCTCTCTCTCTCTCTCCCTGTCTAAAAACAAAAGGAGCCTCCAAATAATAAGCTCTCAGCTTCAGAACCTAGAAAAGAAGAGAAAATAAAACTAAAGAAGAAATCCAAAAGAATCCTTCTACCCAATTACAAAATTTATAGCTACAGTAATCAAAATTGTGTGGTGTTGGTGAAGGGATAGACAAATGGAACACAATAAAGATAGTAAGTAAAACAGAACCAAGGACCCAGAAATAGACCGACACCAATATGTCCAATGGGTTTTTGATAAAGGTAAAAAGCAGTTCAATGGTGGAGTGACAGGTCATTTTTATAACTCTTATATGCTGATATCAGTATATAACATCGTCAATTTTATGTAATGATTACTCTGGCTTTAATATAATTCCCTAGATTTTATATTGACCTGAGAGCTATACCTCAGTGGCAGGCATTGGATCACTGTTTACCAGATTGGTTAGCTTTTATTTCCCCTGAGCATGAACCTACATTACTTTCTAAGTTTCTCTTGCAATAAGGAGTGGTCATGGAACTGAGTTGCATCTAAGGACATGCACACAAAAGTAAGACAAAACGTGGAGTGTACAGGCCCATTTAAAACAAGCAATCCAAAAACTCCACCACTCCTTCAAATGACGGTTAAGAACCCTGCACTGAAGGAGGGTGAGCCTGTCTTCCAGGACAAAAACCCTGGTGCCTGCAACATCCTCCAGCAGTGACTGGTTTTACCTGAGAGAAAAAGTCACTTCTAGAATGGGAGCCACTGTACTGAGGTTTAAATTTGTTAGAGCATTATTGCTAACCAATACAGTTTTCCTTCTCAGTGTTCTCAGAAAAAAGTTAATTGTCCCATCCTGGTGGATTTCTACCTTTATGAAAGGAAATATGTCAACACCTGGATTGATTGATGAATAAGGTAAAAAGATAGGTTTAAACTATTAGGCCATAAGAAATAAAGGCCATAACATGATAATTTTATGCTAGGTAGCATAATATTTTACACACAGAATGAAGGAAAGAGTCAGTAAGGAAAGGAATAAACGAATAGTTCATAAATAGGTTTTCCCTTCTTTGCTCTACTAGTAAGACATAGTTCCTGGAAGTATGTAGTCTAAATGAGAAAGGAATCACTTGATTTCTGAAGGTCTATGATTGTATGTAAAATCTCTCGATAGTCCACCTACTTGAGCTTCAGTAGACTGCAGGACAAAACACAACATATTCCCTTCTTGACTCACATATACATTTGGGCTTGGGGTTAGAAGAAAGGAAAGAGAAGCATCCAAGAGGAAAGTTATCCAACTCAACATTTTTCATTTTTACTTACAAGTTTTTGGATGATGTGTTTTAGCACACTAGATGCTATGTGGTGTGTTTTCACAGTGCTAAAGAATCAAGAACAAAATCACCTATAATTTATCACTATTATCATCTATTTACTAACAATATAATTACTCCTTTATTCATTCACTGAGCAAATATTTATCGAGCACCTACATGTGATGGGCACTCCAGGTATCCTGTTCCTACATTACTTCTATTTTGATGGGCAACCAGAATCAATGTGGGAGGTAAAGAGAGAAATAATAAATAAAATAGCATGATAATTTTAGAGAGTGATAAGTTCATGAAGAAAATTTCAAAAATTAAAAACACAGTTTATGGTAACAGGACGAGAGTCTAAAAGAGTGTCACTGAAGACATGAATCATGAATACTGCAACTCTTGTCATTTCATTCACTGCTGTCCCTCCAGCACCTAGAAAGGTCCCTGGTATATACTAGGAATTAATAAATAATAGTTGAATGAGAATTGCAAGAGCAAAGATCCTAAATGCAGAGTCATCCCAGAGTGTTTAAGGAAGAGACAGAAAACCACAGGGGCCACAGTGTAATGAGCTTGGTACAACATTATTTGCCAACTCAGAGAGGAAGTCAGGGGCCCTATTATGTGGGGCCTTGTGGGCCATGGTAAGAGATCTGGACCATAGTAAGGAAGAGATTCCAGACTTTTCTTTGAGTGTAATGGGATGCCAGTAGATGATTATAAGCAGAAGAATGCTTTGATCTTACATTTGTTTTAAAAGGTCTCCAGCTATTTCCTGGAGGCTGTGTCATAGGGATGGTGGACAGAAGCAGGAGCAAGGAAGGAGAAGTTGTAACTGGGAAGAAGGTGGGGATCTTGGAAGTGACAGAAGTGGTCTGCTTAGTGATCTATTTTGGTGGAAGAATTCACAGGGAAACCAGGATGGTGAGGAAAAACTGGGAGAATCTAGTTCAGTTTCATCCCACTCTAACTGAAGAAAAAAAAAAAAAAGAACTTGAAGTAGCTTAGCCAAATACCTATATTTATTCATAATTCCCTCTTTTTCTGCTCTCCCACATTTTGCATTAGAAATTCTTCAAGCTTTACTTCTCAGTCCCATTATCACTGCATTCTTCTTTGTTATTGATCTTCTCAGGAAACTGGTGCCCTCTTGAAATGATTCCCATGATTGTATACACTGAGCTTTACACATACATTTTCAACCTCTTGCTGGGTGTTTCCCTGTGGATGTCTTATAATGATCCTGACAAAAACGCTTTATCCTCTCCCACCCTGCTCCTTCTCCTGAAGAGTCATCCCTGTCAACCAGACAGAAATCTCACAGTAACCTGATCTTGCTCTTCACTCCTCATCTCCCATATCCAACAGTTTTCAAACAGGCTGCTTCAGCTTCACCAAAGTCTCCCAGGTGGGCCACTGTCATCACGCCCTAGAACACAGCCTTCATCCTCCTACTACAGGGAAAGGCAGGGGCTGCCTGATGGATGGGGCTCCCCCACAGTGTCTCCAATGTCTCCACTCCACATTCCACATTGTTGCACCTAAGCATTCTGAAAGCCATGTTCTGGCCACTTTTCTACTTAAAAGTGTCCATCATCTCCTCATCTCCTTCAGAATAAACCAAACATATTACAGCCAGAGAGTTAAGATCTTGTGGGATCAGATGTGCCCACCTCTCCCACACAACCCTTCCTCTCCAGTATATTCATCTGTGAAGTAGACTGTCTTGCCTCGTGAGAGTCTGTGCTAATTCCTAAGAGGCCACCATGAGCAATCCCACTTCCATGCCTCAGGGAAGGACGTCTTTCTTCCCTTCTGCCCTGTCAGAGTTCTACTCATTCTACAATGCCTTACATGAGGCCCTTTCCCTCATAATGCAGCCCCAAATACTCCAATTAGAACTTGCCATGTCTTCCTCCACTATCCCAGGTAAATACTTACCTGTATTTCTAATTTTTGCCTGTTTCATAGCCATTCACATTAAAATTAGCAAATATATCACCATAAACCCATACTCCACAAAATTCCCAGAACTGCAGTTCTATATATATTAGGTACTTGAAATGTTAAAAATACATAAGAATCCTATAATGTAGATATTCACTATAAGCCAGATTGATTAACGGAATCAAGATGCTTCCAACTGGTGGCCAAAGAGAATAACTTAGTAATTAACAAAATAATTACCATGGTGGATGATTCCATTTTCTAATAATGATTGTCCTAAATGTACACCTTCCTCAGGCCTGTGAATCTCTCCAATTTCCAAGAGCCATAACACAAATTCACTGCAATAGAAATCCAGTGAATTAGTTAAAGAGTTTTCCCACCCCTGCCTCCCCAAGAAGTCTATTTCTACCATGCTTTCATCAAGCGACCTTGGAAGGAGCCTCAGATATAAAGAAATATTTGCAGTGCATTTAAGCTTGCATTTTTTCACATATGCAAAGCCCCAAATTATTTAAATTTTACTCTATCCTAGACAAGCCATGTCCATTCATTCATGCTTACCTAAACCCTATTATATAATACCTATTCAACTTACTGGGACCTCTGATAAACACCAAGGGAAATTTTTAGAGTAGTTTTAACTGTAAAGAGAATACAACAAGATCCTAAAGATACCAAACAGACAAAATAGACACAATAATAATAACTTAATATAAGAGATAGACTGGAATATGGCTTTCCAGGCACAGAAAACCAGTGTGTTTGAACTCTAAGAAGGCAAACCCAAAAAAACTGCACACCCCATATGGTAGATGGAATTCTAAACATGTTCTCTTACCCCACTATCAAGAATCCCATCCCTTGGTTTTGTAACCAAATCCTAATCTAGGTAGTGGTATGAATGGATTTTGTATAGGAAAGTAAAATTCCAAGTCAGCTGACCTCAAAATATGTAAATTATTCAAGTGAGCTTGACCCAGTCAGTTGAGCACTTTGAAGCAGAAAGTTTTCTCAGGCTGGTGGCATAAGAGTAAGAGAAAAATTAAAAGCACAAGAAAGATCCGGTGAGCCACTGCTGCCTTAGAAGATAGAGGGGCCGTGTACCAAGGAACACGGGCAGCTTCTGCGAGTGGTCCTGGCCAACAGTCAGCACAGAAGTAGGACTTATTCTTACAATCACGGGGGACTGAATTCTGTCAACAACCTGAATGTGCTTGCAAGTGAATTTTTCCTCAGACCCTTAAGATAAGGTCCAGCCGCATCTCAGCCGTTGATTTTTTTTTAAATATTTTATTTATTTGCGAGAGACAGTGAGAGAGAGCATGAACGACAAGAAGATCAGAGAGAGAAACAGACTCCCTGCGGAGCTGGGAGCCCGATGCGGGACTCGATCCCGGCACTCCGGGATCATGACCTGAGCCAAAGGCAGTGGTCCAACCAACTGAGCCACCCAGGCGTCCCTCAGCCGTTGATTTTGCCTTGATTTTGACCTTGTGAGACCCTAAGCAGACAGCCCAGCATTGCTCCCCTCAACTTCTTTCTGACGTATAGAATTATGAGCTAATGAATAGGTATTCTTTCAAGGCACTAGGAGTATTGTTATTTATTCTGCAGCAATATAAAATTAGTACACACCAACAGTTTTACTATACTGTTTTCAAGTTTTGAAGTTATTTAGTGGGGCACATGTGTGGCTCAGTTGGTTATTTTGGCTCAGGTCATGATCTGGGGGTCCTGGGATCAGTCACACCTCCAGCTCTCTGCTCGGCAGGGAGTCTGCTGCTCCCTCTCCCTCTGCCCCTCCCAATGCTTGTGCGCTCTCTCTCCCTCTCCTCTCAGATAATAAATAAAACCTTTAAAAATACATATACACATACCTACATACATAAATAAGGTTTTTAATAAATTCATCCTTGTATTTAAATGTCATCTGGGGAGTGTGGGTGGAGGGACCTGGGTGGCTTAGTCGCTTAAGCATCTGCCTTTGGCTCAGGTCATGTTCCTGGAGTCTGGGAATCTAGCCCCACATTGGGTTCCCTGCTCACTGAGACATCTGTTTCTCCCTTTGACCCTCCCGCCTGTTGGGCTCTCTCTCTCTGATTTTCCTTCTCTCTCAAATAAATAAATAAACTCTTAAAAAAAGAATAAACTTCCATCCAAAAGGAATATTCCAGCACAAAACCACCCATCAGAACTGTCTACCACCATCTGCTGTGGCTGTGAAAGGCCAAGGAGGATGAACAAACCACATCTTTTACCATTTTGGGGTGGGAAGAGGAGCCCCACATCACAGGTAAGTAGGATGATATTTTATAACACAGGAGAGCACCAGCTTGGTACTGTTTTTTTTGGGCCATGTGGTATCAGTAAGAGAACACTAAATAGAGAAACATTTTATAATAAAATATTTTATTGTGTTCATGTTATAAAAATATAACATTTGAACTTTTACATAAAGTAATGGATACATTTTAGAATGGTTTCAACTTTACACAGAGGTTAGAGAAGCCAAGCTATAGAAGGTGTCAGGAAATTACTTTTCCATTTATTTCAAAACAAAAAGCAACAACTATGGCTAAAGTCAAATAACCGAGGGGCATGGAATTCTAAAAATGGATATTTAGTCTACAAAGTACATTTTAAGGCAGAAGAAGTTGTTAAAGCCATCCAAAAGAAAGAAAATTTTAAAAAGAAGTAAAACTTCAGTTTTTTCTTCAATAGCACAAAAATAATAATACCAATTCCAGTGATGTTGAGTAGCTCTGTCAGTTAAGCATCTCCCTTTGGCTCAGGTCATGATCTCAGGGTCCTGAGATCAAGCACCAAATCAGGCTCTGCACTCAGCATGGAGTCTGCTTGTCCCTTTCCCTCTGCTCCCCTCTCTCTTTTTCTCTCTCTCTTTCTCTCTCACGCAAATAATTAAGTAAAATCTTGGGGAAAAAAAAAAAGTGTATCAACTCCACAGTGCTGTCACAGGATTAAATGCGCTGATGTATGTCAGGAGCTCAGCACAGTGTAATGGCACATTTTGAGCACTTATGAAACGTCAGTGGTTGACAAATGGGTTGAGCTAGTTGGTATGTAGCGAAAGCATCATTCTCTGTTCTGATGTCAGCAGATTCCGGAATATGCCAAATTAAAATGAGGAAAAGAACACACTGTAAGTACTGCTACTAATTAGGAGCATAGGGGAAGGAAAGAGAATGGGTAAGAAAGGAAGTTACTGGCTGGCTTTATCATGGGACCTACAGAAATCACAAGATCCCATCAACACTCTGCGAAAGGATCCTGATCCAGTCAAAAACAATCTCAAACTTGGTCTATAATTAGTAACTAGTAACTAAGCTAGTGTGCTGTTATGGAAAAAGCCACAATGAACAAACTACAATTTACTGTCTCTCCTGTGTATCAGGCACTGTGGAGAACGCTCACATATCATTGTAACTAACTAGCACTTTGGCCATGTAAGATCATGTTAACTCTTTTTTTTAAGTATTATTATTATTTTTATTACCATATAATGTATTATTTGCCCCAGGGGTACAAGTCTGTGAATCATCAGGCTTACACATTTCACAGCGCTCATTATAGCACAAACCCTCCCCAATGTCCATCACCCAGCCACCCTCTCCACACTCCACCCACGTGTTAACTCTTTAGTTAACAAGACTCCGGCTCCTTTAATTAGGAAAACTTGACCCTGGGTCAGCCTTGGAGCTCTGTTTCCCTGGAACCTGATGGAGGCAGGGCATCTGCTGGGTTACCAGGCAGCATTGATCATGGCCAAAATGACTCCTGATGGCTATATGGAATATGAATACATTCTTGGTGAGAAGCTATAGCTTGAAGTGACTCCTATAAACAGGCATATTCCTCTGACAACCCCGGAAGTTATGCCCCAGAGGTGGTTCTAAGAAATTGGGTCTTCTTTGCAACATGGGGTTTCTAAGCCAAGGTGGGCTCCCCTCCACTCTCTCCTACAAGAGCTGTCGGCTGAGGGCCTACAAAGGACAGCAACAGCAGCTTGCTGGCAGCTGAGTGCTCTGCTGTGAGGACCCCAGCCTCTGAAGGAGGGACCCCATGCTGCCCTGCAGGCCAGGGTTTCCTGGCTTATATTTTTCTAACTAGGTTGGCAGCCGGTGTGGCCTATGGTTATTTTATGGTATCTGCATAACTTATCGAGAAGACATGCTGGTAGGCATTACAGGTAAGCACTATGATCATCATGTTTAGAGAGGAAAAAGACATTTAAACTTCCCACATCACTCAACTAGCCAGAGGTAGGACCAGATTTGCATGGAGACAGTCTGACTGCGAAGTGTGGGCTTTGAACTACCACTCCAGTCTGCTTCTACAGAGTTGACATTGGCATTCACTGGTTGTATGAAGGCGGGCCTGGTAAACTCCCTGAGAGCTGGTTTCTGAATCTTTAAAAAATATAAAGATTATAAATGCAGAGTATGCATCTGAGGATTAGAAATATATGGAAACAGCCAACACGGGGCATGGCTTAAGGCAGCTGCCCTTCCCTTTGGTCCTGCACCCTTCACCCGGCAGGGACTTCCACGTGCTGCTGCCCACAGACCCCGGAGGACTGACAGTGGGTCTATGCTCAAAACCCAGGCAACCTCTCTGCCTGTTGCTCTGCACCAGGCCCCTTGCAGGACTCTCTTTTTCAGATTCCTCATCGATGGTCCTTCAACCTGAGCCCAGATGTCCAAAGTGCTGATGAATCTCGGGTTTGGACTCTGTGTCTTACACATTCTTTGGTTCTCTGACTTGTAGGCCCTGTACTCACATCTTTGCTAGACTTCGTCCCCCTTCAGTGAACCTACTGCCTGCCAGCCCTGCCTGACCCCAGTGTCTGCTTCACCCTCAGAACACCACACATCTGAAATTGTTGACATCAGGGATGGACGGATAGATGTCTAAAATTTTCCATGATTTCGGGCTCTAGATCGATTCCTTCACCTCACTATCATCCAGGAAATGTTGACAGTAAAAAGATATTCAAAAATGCCCAGAGGAATATTTAAAAAAAAAAACAAATCATTGAAAGAATGGTAGTTGATACATGACATAGTGAAAATATGAAAGAAATCCATGCACCCAGACTATGGACCTTACCTTCCAAGGAAGCATTTAGGGAATGTGGTCAGTTTTCTTTTTCTGTCTTTGGTCAGATTTCCTTGTTTGCACATCATCTTGTAGAGTTTCTCACCCTGTTCCAAGATCATTACCCAGGTGTCTTGCTCCATTCCTAATTTTAAACCTATCGAAAAGGAAACCAAGGAGAGGTAACTAAAAAAGTCTCCTCACTCACTCTTGCCTGCGTGAAACCAAAATTTATTGCACATCAAGCATGGGCAGGGGGTTGCAGATACAGAGCTCTCTACCACAGGGCACTTGGGTAGCTCAGTCGGTTAAGTGCCTGCCTTCGGCTCAGGTCATGATCTCAGGGTCCTGGGATGGAGTCCTGAATCGAGCTCCCTGCTTAGCAGGGAGTCTGCTTCTCTCTCTCCCTCTCTGCCCCTCCTCATGTGCATTAGTTTTCTCTCTCTCACACATACATAAATAAATAAAACCTTACAAAAATACCTGAATTTGGAGCACAGGCGAAGGAAAGAGAACGGGTCAAAAGGAAGTTAATGGGTGGCTTTATCATGGGACCTACATAAATCACAACATTTCTGTGATTTTTATTTTCAGTCTTCTAACTACAAAATTTTTTACTAGAATTTTTATTTTTTACAATGGAGGAGGAATTACCATTTGTCAGTAAAAGAATAATTTTTATTAAGAATAGAGCCTGTTAACATAAACAAATTAACAGAACATGCTTGTCTGCTTGCTTTGCTTTCTTCATTTTTCCCTTCCTTCTTTCTCTCCTTCCTTTTTCACTTCAGATTTATCTATATGCATAGTTATTCTGAAAAAATAAAGGTTCAACTTGATGAAACATTTATTTTACCTTTGAAATGATTTGGTATGCTATTTGAATTGATTGCTAGATTCAACAAAACTTAAAGAATCAGCTATGTATTCATAATCTTTGTTTTAAATTTTTCTCACAGGGTCTCCATCCCAGATCACTTAAGGGAGTTAAGTATCTGAAATGCTTTGGAAATTCTCAAACAAGTGTGTACTATGAATATTTTAATAGAAGTAGAAGCTTTGTATGTTCTTCAAGGGAAAACTTCTGAAGGTGGAAGAAAGGGTTGTTTGGGTCCTAAAATTTCATCAGCAATGAGATATTTTGCTCCTAAATCTCTGGGGAAAAGGAATAGACACTGCTTTTTATCTTATCAGTTATTTGGTAAAGAAATTAGTAGTAACACAAGCATTTCTGTTTTCTAGCTGAATTGCAGAAATGTACTTAATTGCAGATAAACTTCACATAACTGAATATTGCCAGATCAAATACCTTTTGCAAATCTTGCTAAAAGTGTGAAGCAATTTTTGCTTCTCCTCATATGAACACACTCCTTATTGGGTTGCATTATATTCAATGGCATCGTAACAATTTAAAAATGTTAATGTATATCCAGAGTACTTTATTCTATCATTAGGATACTAACATATTTGGTCTAGAAATTTTCAATGTACTGTTAAAGAGATAACTGTTGAAGGCCCTACAGCACTGCATTGTACTACTGAAATCTGTGTCTTACAGGAAAACTCCATAATGATGTTTTCAAAATAGCAAGAATAAGGTGCAAAGAAAACTGAACAATTCTAAAGCAAATGAAATATTTGTGTAGACTGAACGTTTGCATGCCTCCCAGATTTATATGTTGAAACCTAACACTCAACATGATGGTATTAGGAGGTAAGGCATGTAGGAGGTGATTAGGTCATGAGGCTAGAGTCCTCATGAATGGGACTGGGATTAATAGCCTTATAAATAACACACAGAGAGCTCTCTTGCCCCTCTACCGTATGAGGACACAGTGAGAAAATGGCCATCTATGAACTGGGAAATTGCTGTCACCCCTCACTGAATCTGGGACTCCTGGCCTCCAGAAGAGTGAGCTACAAATTTCTGTTGTTTATAAGCAATCCGGTCTGTGGTATTTTGTTATAGTGGCCTCGACAGACTAAGATACTATTTAAAAGACACTGCTGGCCACAATATATTATTTTACTAACTATTCAATGTTTTTCTTTTCTTTTAATAAGAATATTAGAAGTATTCAAAATATATTTTAGGGGTGCTTGGGTGGCTCAGTCGGTTAAGCATTTGCCTTTGGCTCAGGTCATGATCCCAGGATCCTGGGATCGAGTCCCGCATCGGGATCCCTGCTCAGTGGGAAGCCTGCTTCTCTCCCTCTCCCTGCCGTTCTTCTTCCCTCTGCCTGCTGTACCTGCTGCTTGTGCTCTCTCTCTTTTTTGCTGTGTTAAATAAATAAAATCTTTTAAAATAGTATTTTATCAGGAGTCTTACATCACATGGGAAATCTAAGTGAACATCATATGCCTTTTGCCTTTCTCGTAACTTCTGCCCATTATCTGCCTTCTTGCTAAGTTAGAATCTTCATAAAGTATAATAGTGCCCGATTCATACACCCACCTTTTTGCTGTTCTCTTTCTTTCAAAATAGCTTCAAACCATTCATGTTTCTCCTCGGGTGTTTTTGCCATACACACAAACCATTTAGTTTTCGTTGTGTTATGTATCTTCTATCCATTGACAACAATGTGTCTACTGCTATGGAAGTCAGCTGGAAATTAATGGGTAAAGTTGAACAACAAATATAATATTATATCAATGTAACCATTCAATTCATAACAGTTCCAGGATCACTGAATTCTTTTTTTTTTAAGATTTTATTTATTTATTTGACACAGAGAGAGAGATAACAAGTAGGCAGAGAGGCAGGCAGAGAGAGAGGAGGAAGCAGTCTCCCTGCAGAGCAGAGAGCCCGATGCGGGGCTCGATCCCAGGACCCTGAGATCATGACCCGAGCTGAAGGCAGCGGCTTAATCCACTGAGCCACCCAGGCACCCCGGATCACTGAATTCTTAAAAGTATCTTTGCTTTATATGTGTAAATGAAGAACATAGAAACCAAAAAATTACGTGTTTCTATAGTAAATGCAGTCAGTACTCAGGAATGGAACATTCTAACTCATAGTATTATCATATTACATGAAATAGAACATATGAACTAATTAACATTCCTTTCCTCTATGTCCAAAAATGTTGTTAAAGTCCCTAAAGTAATAAAAGAACTTTTAAAAGAATTTTCATCTCAATAATCAAATATCCAAAGTGTCACATTCATTTTGTCTTTTTAATATTCCTTTGAAATATTCTTCTAGGTTTCAAAAGCAAACAATACCGCCACAGAACGATTCTCAGCTGTTTAATGAACCCTACAGTAAGAATCAGAACAAATGAAGGGAACATACCAAGAGTACATTTACCTAGTCTTCAATAAATGGAAAGATACAAATGCCAATCCATTATCATTGCTCACGGTTGAAAAATACACACTCTGTAAAACCACATCATTCCATATAACTGGCATGAATAGAAACAATAAAAAAATTTGAGTATGAATTCACATTGTCTTTTTTTATATATATATTTATTTTTATTTGTTTATTTACAGCATAACAGTGTTCATTGTTTTGGCATCACATTGTCTTTTACTAGTTCTCACCGTAATTTTGGCTACACTGTCATGCTGGATTTGAAAATGTCAACAGGAAACCCTCTATGGCAGTTTTCTGCCTAATAACAACAACAGGTAGAGAATAGTGATGTTACTTGTATCCAGCCTTTACTGGCATGACAGCCTGCAAAGCAAAGATCCAGAATGAAAAAACATATGACAATGACCCGAGTCAGCACCTGCACCAATTTAAAGTGACAATTTTCATTCATCTCCTGGAGAGTCACTAAACAGTAATGGTGGGTAGATAGGAGATGAGCCACAAAATGTTAAGGGTGGTTTAGAGAAATGATTTTGTCACACTGTGCTATTTTTTGTTTCTTTAGGTTTTCTCAAATGGCCCATTTTATTAGGTGAGTTCTAAGTAGAAGCAGGCATGGTTGGCACTCATTCTCCCAAAATCTTGTCCCCATTATCTTTTTAGCTCCCACATCACTATACAGTATCTTTGATCAGATTAACTATTCCAAAAACACATTTTCAAATGATTCTGTATAGTTCAGGGTTTTTAAAAATTCCAAATTATCTACGAGTCAGAATAGACTTATATTAGATGTTAGTCTATTATACATACACACACACATATACACATATGCCATAATCCCATTAATAATAACAATTTCTGATAAAATAGGGAATCAAACTATTCGAAGATTTTCCCCATCAGGAAATAACAGTCTGTTTTGAAAAGGGATTTTTACCTTTTCCTTCTTACCCTTACATAATTTAATTCATATTCGTATCCTATACAAAGTAGCAGCATCTAGTAATACATGTCAGATAGGTATCAATGGCTTTAATGCCTTGTTCCTTCCTACAAAGAATCACTAAGTGAGAAATCCTGATAAATTGGTGGGGAAAAAAGATCAAATTGTACATGTCTACACACCCTCCTCCACAAATGTGTCACCTTACAGGGCCAGTATCACAAAGAGCATCATTTTTTCAGACTCGGGATCCCCCTCCCACAATCAGACCAAGATTAGCTGAGTGAAGCCAGCACTGCCGCTTAAAAGATCCCACAGTCCCACTAGTGCTACTCCTCTTTTAATCATACTCCAGGTAAAGAAAACCACAAGAACCACACGCAACCTACAGTGATAAAACATTGGACTTACTTTAAAATGAACGTAATGTATTCTTCCCATAAAATAACCGAGGAACACAAGTTCATGTGCGAGGCTGATGCTCTTGACCCTGCATACTGAAGTCCTGGGCCAGTCACCCCTGTAAGCTGGGTCTTCCTTCCTTCCCTTCCTCCCTGCATTCTTTGATCCTGGCCTTGCTCTCTCCACACCCTGATGACTCTTCCTTCAATATTTCATCAGGCCATTCCTTACTTCAAAAGCCTCTGGTAGCTCACCACTGAACCAAGTGAAAACATGGAAGCTTGCTTTTGTGCTTCTCCTTAAACTGACCCCACCCTATCGAACCATGCCATTTTCCACTGCGTTCTTCTGTGGCCCTGCCACCCTTTGTGGTTTTCCCTCCTTGTCCTGTGAATACTTACCTGTTCTGCAGGCTGACGCTCCCATCAAGCTACCCAGCTCTGCTCTCTGCCTCAAGCAACTCTTTCGTCCCTTTACAATGTACCCAGATCCTTCATGAAGCCTTGCCTAACCATTACAACCTGTGCATTCAGACTTCCCTTGGAAAATAAATGATTAAACTTAGAACTAGACAAGTCAGGGTGCCTGGGTAGCAGTGGGTTAACAAACTGCCTTCGGTTCAGGTCGTGATCTCAGGGTCCTGGGATTGAGACCTGCATCAGTCTCTCTGCTCTGCAGGGAGCCTGCTTCCCTCTCTCTCTCTCATTGCCTACCTCTCTACCTACTTGTGATCTCTCTCTGTCAAATAAATAAATAACATCTTTAAAAAAAAAAAGAACTAGACAAGTCAGTATGAGATTGCATGTGGCCATTCCTTCATGAACAGAAAGCAAGACTCTTAACTGACTGTTAATCTGCCAAGTCAAGTAATGGGTTAATTGCTGCACCAATATATTTTGAAAGAAAAGGTTATATCACCTAATAATTTAAATTGGAAAGACAGGGGATGCCTGGGGGGCTCAATTGGTTAACTGTCTGCCTTCGGCTCAGGTCATGATCCCGGGATTCTGGGATCAAGCCCACATCAGGCTCCCTGCACAGCAGGGAGTCAGCTTCTCCCTTTGCCACTCACCTGTTCATTTTCTCTCCCTTGCCTCTCTGTCTCTCTCTCTCTCTCTCTCAAATAAATAGATAAAATCTTTCTAAATAAATAAATTGAAAGGATAATGGTTCCTTTTCAAAGTTTATGTGCTAGCCACCTTCTATCACTAATTTTAAAAATCATAAATAATTTTAAACATATGTGCAAACATGAATGTATATATACATACAACAGGCCTCAAAATGTATAAATATCACAATGATATCTATTACCAAATTACCACTTATTTCAAATAAGAATTAGTGATATAAAAATGGCTTCATAATTTTAATCACAGCACATTTTTTTAATAACTTCATTCTAAAAAATAAATTTGAATTCAACTTATTTATTAAGAACAGTAATAGTAACAGTACAAAGAATGGAAGGGGTGTGTGGGTGGCTCAATTGGTTAAGCATCTGCCTTCAGCTCAGGTCATGATCCAAGTCCTGGGATCCAGCCCCATTAGCCCATGGCAGGCTCCCCGCTCAGTAGGGAGTCTGTGTCTCCCTCTGCCCCTCTCCTCCATGCTCTCTCTATCCCTCTCTCTTTAATAAATGAAATCCTAAAACAAACAAACAAAACATGGAAAAGCCCAACAGTGCTTTTCCTTAGTAGAAATTTTAAAATATTTTTTAATGAAAGAATGATTTATTAATGCCATATGCAGGAATTTGTAAACTTCAATGGATCTAAAATATAATTCCACAGGAAGTGTTAAAAAGGAATGAAATTAAAATCGTCATTCATTACGTGTAGAATATCCAACTGAACAGTCTCCAGGCACCGATGTTTTTTTCCAAAAAGAAAAAAATCCAAGGGGCAGCCCTGAACAACTCACTAATTACTTTGAAGCTATACAGTTTTCAAATTCCTCACTCTTAATTCAGCAAAGTTTTACATAATGAGATGAGGTTTTTCTAAAACTGATACTACTATAACTCTCAGTGGAAATACTGGTATTTTTTCAATAGTGTGAGTTTTAATGAGATGGAAGCTAGCCAAGTACTGTATACTCAAGCTAGGAAATAGAAGAAACTGCCAAAAAATATTATTCAAAACATCAAGAAACTGATATCTACACATTGTATTTAACCCTTATCCTGATGATCAATGGTGTGAATCCATAAATTTCCAAGAGAAATTTTAAAAGTCACAATTTACTCACAGTATGAGTAATTAATGCTGAAAAAATTACTTTTTGGAATAAATCTTTGATTCTATCAAATAACATAAGAAGATTTTCTGGCATCCAAAATCATTTGACATTATTTATGGCAAAAAAAAATTTTTTTAAAGGTTGTAACAGATTTTTTCCTTTTAAAACTAGAAGTCACTCCACTGACATTTTTTCAATTCCCAAGAACACTCCTTTAAATTAATAACATTGAGGGGCGCCTGGGTGGCTCAGTGGGTTGGGCCGCTGCCTTCGGCTCGGGTCATGGTCCCAGGGTCCTGGGATCGGGTCCCGCATCGGGCTCTCTGCTCGGCGGGGAGCCTGCTTCCCTCTCTCTCTGCCTGCCTCTCTGTCTACTTGTGATCTCTCTCTGTCAAATAAATTAAAAAAAAAAAAAAAAAAAAAAAAAAAAAAAAAAACTTAAATTAATAACATTGAAAATTTAAGTGTATCAGGAAGGAATTAATATATATATATTTTGGTAGTCTTTTCAACATTGTAAAGTTATGTTACTTTTTTTATTAAGAAAGTATTCAATAGCGCTTATACTACAGTAGTATGGTTGTTAAAGTAATTATGGTTTGTCTATTTTGTTGATGATTAAGTAACAATAAATATATGTGATGTGGATAATAAGACATGAAGATTAAGATGACTACAATTCAAAAAATGATTCTACTTAACTGAAAAGAGGATACAAAACTATAGAGGTTCATGTTTTTAAGCATTTAAAAAATCTATGCATAAAAAGAAAATGGAAATATTTTAAAATTCTCATTTACTTCTTTTTAGGTGATGAAATTATCTAGTATTTTTAATTTATTTCTCTGTTATTTCCAAATTTTCTCTAATAAGCAAAATTTAATTTAAAAAACAATGTGTTTAATATCTTTAAATGGTCTAAAATATTTGTATTGGGAATGACAGCTGAAATATTTCCTTAAAAAAACAATTCACACTAAAGAACACCTTAAAGAATAAAAAATTTCCATCTGATTCAATGCAAATTTGACCACTCTATTGAAATTTGTGGTTTGCCTAACTGCACTACAGATCACATTTTCTAAAGGTCACCATTTTGCCCTCTATCCAACTACACAAATAAATTAGGTCTTAAGAGAGAATATAAGTGACCTATTGTTACTTTCCTGAATGAATTTCTAAGCATATACTATGAAAATTACCAAGGAAGTTAACTGCAGAAAGTTCAACAGCTTTCCTACTTAGGTCTTAAGTTGGATACTTTTTATGCATCATGTTCAAACTAATATCTCAGAAAAAATGTTCAAAGAATAATTAAATTAGAATTAACCAAAATGAGAGTTGGGTCTTGAGAAAGATGGGATAGAAATTTGGAGACAAACTCAATGGCTACCATCTTCCTTCAACATAAGCAGTAATGGACAACATGGATATATTAAAACAAACAAATTTTCACATTTCTACATGTCATATCATTATTGCATTAATTTTTTGTATTCTAAGATATAACTGCTGTAATTCAATTTATAAAACATTGTAAGTAAAAGTATAATCAAGTTTATTTTTCAAAAGATTTAAATAGCTATACACTGGCTAAAAGCTTAGTCTCATTCCAAATGCAATTATTTCTTCTGCAAGTTTTGAGCTAAATCAATGTGATCAGTGTCTGATGGAGTCCTTTACTTAGAAAAGTATTTTACTTATACCTAGACTATGCAAAAATACCTAGTATTTTTATAACATATTGAAATAGACGGGGGAACGTTTAAATTTTTCATCAAAAGTTTTAAGCATGGGGGTGTCTGGGTGGCTCAGTGGGTTAAAGCCTCTGCATTCAGCTCAGGTCACGATCCCAGGGTCCTGGGATTGAGCCCCGCGTTGGGCTCTCTGCTCAGCAGGGAGCCTGCTTCCTCTCTGCCTACTTGAGACCTATGTGCTATCGTGAGTGCTGTGAAGTGTGTAAACCTGGCGATTCACAGACCTGTACTCCTGGGGATAAAAATACATTATATGTTTATTAAAAAAAAAATTTGGAAGGGGAGGCAAACCATAAGAGACTATGGACTCTGAAAAACAACCTGAGGGTTTTGAAGGGTCAGGGGTGGGAGCTGGGGGAACAGGTGGTGGGTAATAGGGAGGGCACGTTTTGCATGGAGCACTGGGTGTTGTGCAAAAACAATGAATACTGTTACATTGAAAAAATAAAATGGAAAAAAAAGTTTTAAGCATGCTTAAAAATATATCTTGATTAATCAATTTGTATTATTTACAGCACAACATGGTATAGTCATTGTTTGTTTTGGGTTTTGGCAATGAGCAGATGAGCCTGACAGTGTCTGCCATCCCTCATATAACTTATCCAGGGTCCAAGGTTGGGAGGGACTTGGCATATGGACATTGGTTAGCTCTGCAGAGACCTATCAACATCCGAGCTCCCATTCATAGAGTTTAAAGTAAGAACACTTAAAACCTGAGCTCATCAAAAGAAATGGAGATTTTGTGATGGAAGTGACCAAGAAAACAAAAAAGGAAAAAGCTGGTATAGCACACAGATCATTTCTTAGAAGAAACAAAGAACAAAAGTTCATCTTTACACTGATGCCTTACTTCTTCACTGCTCTCCAGTTGGTCCTTCTAGATTTAAAATCCATATGGAACCTCTGCTCCATGGCTCAAGGCATGGCTATGGTCACCAAGGAAACCTCACTCCAGTCCCAGTTTCATAATAATGAGCTAGGTAAACTTGGACGTGACTTCAATGTGGCTTCATTTCCATCATCTGAAATGTTAACAAGGTATATTTGTTGATATTCAAGATCCTCTTCATCTTCAGAAATTCTATTTTTGAATTCCAAGTCCTGGCTGAGGATATATACTTATCCTAAGGACCTAGTAGTCACACTTAATAGAAAACTAAATTTTCTTTGCAGGAAGCAAATGGGAGGTATCCAGCTGCAGCCTAAAGTTTCTTTAACTTGTAACAAGTATTTGTAGTCACATTCCTGCAACATGCTGCGTATATATGTTTAAGGGCAAATTAAGGCCTTAACTATGTACTACAAAGTGTAATTAAATTCTTCATTATATTTCAACGAAACATGAGTCTTGGAAGTTTATGCCAAGAGGTGTCATCAGACAATTTATGACTAAATATTCTGAAATGTCCTCTCTTTCCCACTAAATCATATCTACCGGGGTATGAAGGATTGTTTCCCTAACATCCCTATCCCCCAGGAACCAAAGTCCTGAAGGTACACAATCCTACCAGCACTGAAAGAACGTTTTCTTGGGATTGAATCCAAAGTCCATTTGTGTTAAAGCCCCATCACCCCACGTAGGCTCTCACTCCCCTACATCAGACACAGATAAGCTGCAAATGGTATTCTCTGCAAATGCCTCCAAAGGCCCTAGCCTCTTAAGATTAATTTAGTGCCCCCATTTCCCAAAACATAGGAATCATTGTCAAATTCATCAAAATTTACCAAAATTCACTTAGATTACCAATGAAAATAGTACAAATGGGCATGATCACACCATATGGGGGAAGAGAAGGAAGACCCAGGAGCTGTGTGCTCTCCGAAAGGTATCAAAAGGGGAGAAAACAAAGAGAAGGCTAAAGCAACAGGGGACAGTTGGTTCCACCAGGGGGAGACAGGGCCAAGAAGGAACAGAGTGGAGGTCTGAGTATGCCTTCCTCTGCCTTACTTCTCCCCACCTCAAGAACAACAGGGGCTTTGGATATTCTCTTGAGGAGTCAGGTTACTGAAGCAAGACAGCTGTTCACCTGTAGACAGACAACATTGCTAAATGTCACTAGTGTCCTCTCAGAGCATTAAAATGAATTAAAATGTCACCTTATAAAAAAAATATCATGCACATCCCGACATGGAAAGGTAGCCTACTAGGTCCCACATGCTAGCCTGTGAGTATTTGCAACTGTATCGATGCCTATAGCACAGAAAGGGATTTTCAGCTGTGCAGGTGGTCAGACATTTCCACACCTCCATCCCTCCCTTAGCCCATGAAAAACCTCGCCACAAGATGACTTGTTTCCCAAGAGAGTACACCTGAGTTCTGCTCATTGCACCTCTTTTCCCCTTACCTGCAGCAATCATGCTTCACTATTTATGTTCTAGACCACGGTTTAGGCTGCTAACAATGGGACAGAGAAACAGCACACAGGTGAGCATCTGAAAATTTGTGCGCCTACAGACGATAAACATTCTTCTCCCCTCTGGGACTTAGAGATGGCAACAAAGGTATGTGGTAGCGGGGAGCTGACCTGTGCCTCATCCCATGTTTAAATGGGGTACTATTAAGGCACTTCTCCATATGGGAATTAAAGTCACTTAGCAACAACTAATATATTTGATTTCATCTTGACTTTTCTTCTAGAATTTCTTCGAAATTCTAATTAAAATCACTGGGGAGAAAATATGATCCAATTTACTAACCATTCATATTATAGACTAGTATATTGTCATATTACTTAATATGACCCATTTATTTTTGCAAATAGAAAATAAGTTATTTAACCTCATTTTATTTAATGTTTGTGACTAACCATGATTTGGTAACTTTACTTTTCAAAGCCTGTACCTTCAAATCTGCAGTGTGAAAAATGCACTATCTTTAAGTAATAAAGTACTTAAAATGTACACTTAAAATACACAAAACACCCTTCCTCTACAAGCAAATAGACATGTTTATATGCATACTGGCTTTATAGTTAAAACAAATTTGAGTTTTCTATATTCTACAGTGAGCATATTATATGGAAAAATATCACATATATACATATAAAACATAGTGTAACTTGAAGAAAATAAATGAATCCCTTATTTTCCGCACTCATGCTGGTGATACCAGGAACTGTGACTGTGTACATCACTCCTACTCAGCTATTTCTTTGTATCTCTGTGTTGAATGCTACTGTGTTTCAGCCAAATATAATTTTCTACTTTGCCAATAGTCTTCTCCTTTATCTTGCCTTTCTCCTCCAACGGTTCTACGCAACAAAATACTTCTAAGCTCTAAATGCACCACAGATGAATTATTCAGATGAAAAGTCTGTCTTATGAAGGGGTTTACCGTTGGATCTTTTCTTCTAAAAAACAAATTACCTACCCGTGCCATCATCCACATTCTCCACTTCCATCACCTCCGTATTGATCCAGCCATGAAAAAGGTACCGATGTCCGTCTGTAGATGCCCTGCTCTTCTTCAGCCATCTTGCAATGGAATGAAATCACAAAAACATTGTTACAAACTTAATAAAAAACAGCGTTGAAGTAATGTGATGTAAACTGGCCATAGAAAAAAAAACGAAAAAGACACCAATGCCATCAATGATATCAACTGTGAGACTCTTGGTGTTTTTCACTTGAGTCCTCCCAAATGAGGCTTATGTTCTAGCTTTTGTGAACATATGGAAGCTTCGGACTAAGAAAAACATATAGTTGGGTGGGTAAATAGGTGCTTTTGCTCAACTTAAAACATAAAATGTACCAAATCAAAGTCTGTAGCACATTAAAAGTTGGTTATTTTAAAATTTCCTTTTTTGTGCCAGTACCATGCTGTCTTGATGATGACAGCTTTGTAATAGAGCTTGAAGTCCGGAATTGTGATGCCACCAACTTTGGCTTTCTTTTTCAATATTCCTTTGGCTATTCGAGGTCTTTTCTGGTTCCATATAAATTTTAGGATTATTTGTTCCATTTCTTTGAAAAAAAACAGACACATAGATCAATGGAACAGAATAGAGAGGCCAGAAATAGACCCTCAACTCTATGGTCAACTAATCTTCGACAGAGCAGGAAAGAATGTCCAATGGAAAAAAGACAAACTCTTCAATAAATGGTGCTGGGAAAATTGGACAGCCACATGCAGAAAAATGAAATTGGACCACTTTCTTACACCATACACGAAAATAGACTCAAAATGGATGAAGGACCTCAATGTGAGAAAGGAATCCATCAAAATCCTTGAGGAGAAACGCAGGCAGCAACCTCTTCGACCTCAGCTGCAGCAACATCTTCCTAGGAACATCGGCAAAGGCAAGGGAAGAAGGGAATGGGAGAAGATATTTGCAAACGACACATCAGATAAAGGGCTAGTATCCAAAATCTATAAGGAACTTAGCAAACTCAACACCCAAAGAACAAATAATCCAATCAAGAAATGGGCAGAGGACATGAACAGACATTTCTGCAAAGAAGACATCCAGATGGCCAACAGATACATGAAAAAGTGCTCCACGTCACTCAGCATCAGGGAAATACAAATCAAAACCACAATGAGATATCACCTCACACCAGTCAGAATGGCTAAAATTAACAAGTCAGGAAATGACAGATGCTGGCGAGGAAGTGGAGAAAGGGGAACCCTCCTACACTGTTGGTGGGAATGCAAGCTGGTACAACCACTCTGGAAAACAGCATGGAGGTTCCTCAAAGTGTGGAAAATAGACCTACCCTATGACCCAGCAATTGCACCACTGGGTATTTACCCTAAAGATACAAACGCAGTGATCCGAAGGGGCACGTGTACCCAAATGTTTATAGCAGCAATGTCTACAATAGCCAAACTCTGGAAAGAACCTAGATGTCCATCAACAGATGAATGGATAAAGAAGAGGTGGTATATATACACAATGGAATACTATGCAGCCATCAGAAGAAATGAAATCTTGCCATTTGCGACGACATGGATGGAACTAGAGAGTATCATGCTTAGTGAAATAAGTCAATCGGAGAAAGACAACTATCATATGATCTCCCTGATATGAGGACATGGAGATGCAACATGGGGAGTTAGGGGGATAGGAGAAGAATAAATGAAACAAGATGGGATTGGGAGGGAGACAAACCATAAATGACTCTTAATCTCACAAAACAAACTGGGGGTTGCTGGGGGGAGGTGGGGTTGGGAGAGGGGGAGGGGGTTATGGACATTGTGGAGGGTATGTGCTATCATGAGTGCTGTGAAGTGTGTAAACCTGGCGATTCACAGACCTGTACATAAAAATACATTATATGTTTATAAAAAAAAAAATTGGAAGGGGAGGCGAACCATAAGAGACTATGGACTCTGAAAAACAACCTGAGGGTTTTGAAGAGTCAGGGGTGGGAGGTTGGGGGAACAGGTGATGGGTAATAGGGAGGGCATGTATTGCACGGAGCACTGGGTGTTGTGCAAAAACAATGAATACTGTTATGCCAAAAAAAATAAATAAATTGAAAAAATTTCCTTTTATTTCTTTCACTTTCAATTCTCACTTTTCAGTAACTAGCTGGTAATTTCCATTTTTTCAAATTTGGATAAAATTCAGTTAGTACTTATGATCCCTCTGCAAAGAAACTGTGCTGGAAATTCTTAAGTTCAGTGTTACAGGGCTGAAAATAATTTTCCTATATTATTTCTCTGATATGAGACCTATATACTTGTTGAATAAGTCTCTTAATACATGAATAATGCTTTATAAGGGTCTAATTTATTTTTAAAATAGTCTAAAACATTCCAAACTTTGGTATAGTGTGTCTAAGACTGGTCTTTAATCTTAAAATGTTTGTAACACACAGTTAAAATATCCAGCTTTATATATGAATATTCATAATAATGAATTATGTGGCTAAATGTGTTTATAGTTGAATCACTGAACATTCAGGAGAGATTATTTTAAAAGCAGGTTTTTTTAATTAAAGAGGAAAGATTCTAAGAAATGTTTCAGGAGGATTCAAGAATACCTAGTCACTCATAAGATTTCAATTAACTTGAACTACTCCATTTGACTCATTGACAAAAGTCTGCCTAATAATTTAATATACTGAAATAATTATTCATTTGTTCCATTTGTTATACAGACACATCTGGCAAAAGTGAAGGCATAAATATTCACCAACTTCAGTGTCCCTCTCCTCCCCACCCCTGCAGTTAGATATCAGCCCTGAAGCAGGAGGAGTAGGTTCAGGGAGGGGCCACAAGGTGCTGTCCCAGTCCCAGTTCCTTCCTTGAAAGAGAATCTATATTCCTAGCTTATCTGTCTAAAGCCTCATCAGAACTTAGTAGTTCTTCATCCCTACTAAAAGAAACTAATTAAATAGATTAGTTAACCTGATTAGGGTTTGTCAGCCCCAGGCCTTCACCTTCATGCACTCCTATGCTCATTATGAAAGTCACCTCTAAATGTCCTTTGCTAATAACCCTAAATAAATGCTACCAATTACGGATTCAGGCCGTATAGTATGCAAGTTGGCATCATAGAAAGCCAGGATAGAGAAGAATGCCAAGAAGTTTAGTATGTAGGTAACTGCATATTCTCCCAGGTAGGACATATTATTGTAGTCTCCTGCAAAAGAGAGTTACTTTTAAGTTGATACATCATACTTCAATCATTTTTTTTTTTAAGTTTTATTCACAGGCAAAGATAACAGTTTTATTCACAGGCAAAGAACCACAGTGTGGAACCTATCACTGGGTCCTATTTTCCAAAGCATTAATTTACTTTGTGATCTTGTGAGTTCTGTATAGGCTTTTAAATTTCTCTTGACCTGTAGATAGTAACACTCAGTATGAAATCCCACTAAGTGTCTGATCAATATTGTTAACACTTGGCTTAAAAGAGAGATCTTCAGTTCCTTCAGAAGGTGGTTCTGTTAAAGTATATCAACTGAAAATCTTCTGCTTTGAAAATAATTTTGCTCTGTTTTAATGTAGAATATGTGATATCCCAATTTTCTGATTTCCCTTCTAATTAATTGTTTTAGTGGTCATCAGATACACGTTGCAGGAATGTTCATAATGGCAGAAAAACTAAAACAAACAAATAAAAACCTAAAGTCCACTGATAGGAGAGTGAATAACTAAGTTGTTATCAATTTAATTGTGATAATCTTCAAACAATGGAATATTATGCAACAGTTAAATGAATAAACTAATCCTATACATATGGATAAATAATTTACAAACTATATTGTATACAAAATATAAATTTCAGAAAACAAAATACATTATCATACTTAAAGAGCTCATTAACAAGCCAAACTAAGCCATATCATGCTTTATGTATTAACTATTACACAACACATTTTTTTAAAATAGTTTCTCCTGAGATTAATAGCATTAGTAAATTCCAGAGCTGAGATTCCTAATCACACTCTTGTCTTTTGTGAATGTAAATCTAGAATTCAATTCATCAAGTCCCCAGGTTTTGCAGTTAAAATACTGTGGAAAGTTGGAAAAGTTTCAGTTTACTCATACTCACTAAACAATCTTTAGAGCTTCAATAGTACTTGGTTAAGGGGATGAAGTATCCTAAAATGAAGGGACTAGATGGTATCTTCTTACTACTTCAATTCAGGAAGTGAATAGACAATCATTTTTATGCAGTATTTCCATTTCTAGTCACTATGCATTTTGTCCATATTATATACCCATTAAGGATATTTGCTCAAAAACTAGGATTTTAGGGGCACCTGGATGGTTCAGTCAGTTAAGCATCCAGCTCTTGATGTTGGCTCAGATCAAGATCTCAGGGTCCTGGGACTAAGCCCCATGTCAGGCTCTGCACTTCAATGGGGAGAGTCTGCTTCTCTCCCTCTCCCTTTGCCCCTCCTGCTGCTCACACTTCTCTCTCTCTCTCAAAATAAATAAATAAATCTTTAAAAAAAACCCTTCAGGATTTTAATTTTACAAAATCTTTTCTGTTGTTTACCAATTTAACAAGAAAGTCATAAGACCATAAATGATATCATCATTGTACATGGCTAATCTTGCAAAAGCTTTGCACTTGAAGGCAGGCATGTATATTAATAAGTATGAGATCAATTGTAATTTAAAAAAACTCATTCTCAAATGGATGCCTTTAATAACTGCACCTAGATGGATGTGTTAATTGACTTCATAGGCAAAATCCTTTCATTAGGTATATCAAATCATCATGTTGTACAATTAAAATATATTACAATGTTATTTGTCAACTAGTCCTCAATAAAGCTGGATAAAAACAATTGTACGTAAACAACTTGAAGCACGTTATAATTTTTTAATGAGTTATATACAAGTAAAATTAACAACCTTTTCTACATCTTCCTGAAACGTATTTCCATGAGTCCCAATCTTGCTGCAAAATACAAAGAATTTAGAAGAGCATAGTAAAAAAAAAATAGACAATTCATTTTCATATGTGGTAAAAAGCATCTTTTTTTAAAAAAAAGCTCATTAAGGCAGGGATTAACAACAACTATGTTTTTTTGAAAGATTTATTATTTCTTTATTTTAAAGAGAGAGAGCATGTGTGAGATTGGGAAAAGGCAGAGTGAGAGAGAGAGAGAAAGAGAGAGAGAAACTCAAGCTGACACCATTTGATGCAGAGCCTGATGTGGGGCTCAATCTCACAAACCTGAGATCATAACCTGAGTCAAAACAAAGAGTTAGACACTTAACCAACTGCACCATCCAGGCACCCCATAACTATCTTTTGACTTTAACCCTAACCTGTTCCCTTTCAGCAAGACACATGGGTAGTTCTATGCTTTCTCAGCATCACTGTATTTTTGCACTAATGTCTCCTGCTAGGGCATTCTGATAATATAAACCAAGAGGCAGAACTCCCATGTCATCAACATAGCTGCCAACACAGAGAAATTGCTCTTGACATCTTGTTCACTGACTTAGGAAATCCCATTTCAAGAGATGAAGAATGACGTTCCCTTAATCTTGCCTCAGAAATCACTCAGTTTTTGAGTTTCTCATTCTCATGTTACCAAAAATCTTTGGTTACATTGTCCTCATTTCTGAACCTAGAATAAACACTCATGCAAACCCAGCATCCTCAACCCATCTGTTTCACCTTTAAATTTCAGGAAGCCTTTTAGTACCTTTTCACTGAAAATAATGTATCTTAGATACAGTTAGGAAGAAGTATATAAAGGCTCAGGAAATTTCCCAATTAAGTTCAGCTTTATTATTTTGCTTAAACAATCTGTAAAACGTTTCACCAGAAGTTCAAGGAAACATCCTATAAATTAAGTACCTCCTGAAGAAAAAATTATATCCCTACTTTAAAACAAGTAACATACATCATTAACACAAAACAAGTAACATACATACATAACATACTCTGCTACATTAAATTACTTAAACTAATGATAACTAAGCTATACCAGGAACTTGCTTGGGTTTCATTCATTCACTTATTCATTCATTTATTCACTTATTCAACAAATACCTCTTGAGTGTCTATTGCATGGTACATGGCAGGTCCAGTCTCTGGGGAAATAGCACAGAATAAGTAGCAAGACCAGTATTCTCATGGACTTTACAGTCTAATCCAGCAAAGGTGGCAACAAATAAATAATGAAGAAAATATTAGCAAGAATTTTCTAGGTATCGATATAAAATTCCCGGGAGGCTATACTAGATGGGGCAGTCAAGGAAAATATTTCCAAGGAAGGGGAGGAAATGACTGGGAAACACGGAAGACATATTCACGTTTCCTACAGAGCCTGAGGCATGTGGGTTAGCAACAGAAAAAATTTTTTTCCTCCAGAAGCTTCCTGGGAAGGTAGTGTTATTGAACGACAGTCACATTTCAGTCAGGTTTTACAAGAAGGTAACGAGAAGAATCAGAAAACGGGCTAAGAGTATGTGAATTTTACTGAGGAGATCCTGAGTTTCTGAGAGCACAGAGGAAAAGGTTGAAACTGTGAGACTGACAATTTCTTTTTTCTTAAAAAATATTTTCCAAGGTTAATAAGTTATTTCTGAAGTACTACCTGTTTATCACCTTACCGGTGTTTCCTTTTGCAATACACCAGAAGATTATCAAAAAGAAAAAACACCTGTTCTTGAATATTTCCAGAAGAAATTTTCAGCAAGATGCCGCACATTAGCATCTCAGTGCAGGTGTCAGTGATCTTGGATCCCTAGGTTAAAAAAAAGAAAAAGAGAGAGAGAGATAATGTCTGATTACTTAACAGAAACTTTTGTGTGTAATTCTTTTTCTCATTAAAAGTCTGTTTTTATTTCAAGATACAATATACAGACAAGATAAAAGTTTAAACACCATAAATATTTATACACTGGATGGAGGTCTCTTTTCCTCCCAGACTCCTCCTCATCAGTCTCAGCAGATACAACTGTGGTTAGGAGACTCTGGGTCTTCTTTTAGCTTTCTTACACATGTAGGCATATATAAGCATGGATGATACATGTTACCTATGCTCTTTTACAAGGAGATGATTTCAAACTGATGCACAAAATTCATGTCTCTAACACTCCTCTCCCTCTCCCCCTCCTCTCTTCCCCTGGTATGGGAAACGAGCTCCATGGATATATCACAAAGTACATTAAATTCTCTACATTATTAATGGGTCTCAACTTATTTATCCACTCTTTGGATGGAGAAAAGAAAAAAGAAGAAATTAAAGGAAAAAAAAATCTACTTAAAGAGAGCAACCTTCCATACAGCTATAACCCAAGGTAAAAGTTAGCATAGGCACACTTGTTCCTTAAATAAGCCTTCACTGAGTGCATGCTAAGCTCAGATGACTAGTGACAAAACTAAGTCTTCACACAAGAACTAACCACTGAGAGGAGCCACAGATGGAAAGAGCCTGAATCATCAACAGAGGAAAGCTGCCCAGTGTAGCAGAGCACAAGCATTGGACTGTTGTGTGAGCTGATCAAAAGTCTCTCGTTTGAGCCATTATAAAAGTGGCAGTGTATTTGTTTCTACAACCTAAACTATCACAACTAATGCACTGAGTTAGACCAAAAAAGTTTTCAGTAGATAGCTGATAAGCATGCTCTGTTTTCAATATGTCTGGTCTCTTTAAATCTAGGGATAAATTTCTGATTCTTTTTCAACTCAATGCTTTTATTTTTGTTTCTGATATTTAAAAATCAGACCACGAATTGTAAATTTCATATTTCCACAATAATCATTGATACAGTTTCTCTGATTATAAAAATTTAAATTACAATGATAACTCATACATGTCAGTAAGAAATTTCCCAAATGGCAAGCTAGGAGAATGTGATGTGCGAGTATCTGCATTACAAACACATTTTATTTATTTTTATTTTTTACTAACTTTATTTTTTTAAAGATTTTATTTATTTGTCAGAGAGAGAGAGAGACAGAGATAGCACAAACAGCGGGAGCAACAGGCAGAGGGAGAAGCAGGCTCAATCCCAGGACCCCGGGATCTTGACCTGAGCCAAAGGCAGGTGCTTAAATGAGTGAGACACCCAGGCATACCTACATACCTATTTTATTTTTTGTTATTATATTTAACTTAAATTTTAAAAAAAAAATTTAATTTTAATTCCAGGAGAGTTACCATACAGTGTTATACTAGATTCAGGTGTATAATATAGTGACTCAGCAAGTCCATACCTTTTTCAGTGCCCATCACGATAAGTGTATTCTTTTTTTTTAATATTTTATTTTATTATTGAACAGAGAGAAGTCACTGCCTGCAGAGAGGCAGGCAGAGAGAGAGGAGGAAACAGGCCCCCCACAGAGCAGAGAGCCCGATGCGGGGCTCAATCCCAGGATCCTGGGATCATGACCTGAGCCACAGGCAGAGGCTTTAAACCACTGAGCCACCCAGTTGCCCCACCATAAGTGTATTCTTAATCCCCCTCACCTCTTTCACCCTTCCCCCGGACTCACCTCCCCTCTGGTGACCATCCATTACAAAATATTTTAGATTTAAGACATTTCCCTTTTTCTCATCTTTCATCATAAAGGTGGACATATAACTAGAGATCTATCAAAAATTTATACAATTTCATATCCTTCCTCATGTGATAATTAAGTAAAAACTGTCATCAAATTCGAATATAAATCCCAATTTCAGTGGCAATGATTTCTTACTTAAGTACTATCCCTACCTCAGAAAAAAATTACGATAGAATACTATTAAAAATGGAAATAAGGAAACATCACATTGATTCTTGCACAAGGACCTATACAATGTTATGAAAGCGGTTTTATTGATAACAATTTTACGAAACGTACAAAATACGTCACGTTACATTATTTCTCATGGTAGCCCAAAAAAGTAAAGCAAAGAAGCTAAGTTTTTATCTAATCAAATGGGAGCTGCAAGGGAGGAGCAAGATGGGGGAGGAGTAAAAGACTTAAATATCATCAGGATCAGGTCTCAGGAATTCAGCTAGATAGTTATCAAACAATTCTGAATACCTACAAATTCAACTGGAGATCAAGGAGAAGACGACCAGTAATTCTAAGAAGAGAAAATAGACCACTTTCCAAAAGGTAGAACATGCAGAGAAGTGAATCCGAGGTATACATATGGGAAGACAGACTGGGGGGGGGGAAGGGCCAGCACCCAGCAAGAGAGGGAGCAGTGGAGCACAAAAAAGGAACTTTTAGAAGTCTACTCCACTGAGGGATGTCATCGTAGAGGCTAAGGGGGGCAGTGGGGGGTGGAGAGATCACTCATGGGGATAGTATGGTCTCAGGATCCACGGGGTCAAGAAAAGACCAGGGGTGTCTGAGTGTGGCAAAGCTCCCAGGTATAGAGCAGGGAAAGCCGGCTGCAGAGACAGAGTCAAGGAGGGAGAACTAAGCTCAGGGTTACCTTAAACCATGATCTGAGGCATAGTTGGGCCACTACTCTCCCAGCAGAAACCCCACAATGGGCAGATCAGGGGAGAACCGCTCTTCCTCCTCCAAGAGGAGCTGCGTAGGAGCACAGTGCCAGAATCAACTGGGTTTGGAGACTCCAAATGGGACCATTCTCCAGAGATAGAAAAACTCAGTCACAGGATGGGTGAGCTTGGAGTGCAGCCGGAGACCAGTGAGGCAGAGGGATTAACTGCCTTTCTCTGAGGGTGCACTGAGCAGTGGGGCCCCCAAGCGCTCAGCTCCTCCAGGGCCAGAGACTGAGAGGCCACCATCTTCATTCTGGTCCTCCAAAGCTATACAGAAAGTGTTCAGGGAACAAAAGCTCCTGAAAGCAAACACGGGCAGATTACTTAGCCTGGCCCCTGGCAAGGGTGGTGCAGTTCCACCTCAGGCAAGGATATATGAGAATTACAGCAACAGGCCCCTCTCCCAGTAGATTAACAAGAACATCTAGCCAAGAACAAGTTCCCTACTCAATGAGAACTGCAGAACTCCAGAGCTAGGGGAAAGCAACACATAGAATTCATGACTTTTTCCCATGATTCTTTAGTCTTTGAAAGTGAATTTTTAAAATTTTGGTTTTTTCTTATTCTATTTGTAAAAATTTCTCCTCCACCTTATTTTAACTTTTTTAAAACTATTTTATCTTATCAATACCTTTTTAAAAATCTTTTAAATTTTTCATTGTTATACTTATATTCTATCTCTTCATTGTATTTAACTTTATTTTCTGTATACATACAGGGTTTTTTTCCTTAAAATTTTGGGACACAGATTCTTCTAATAGATCAAAATATACCCTAAATCTAGTACATGTCTTTGTTCTAGTCTCCAGCCTGATCACATTCTTTCCTCTTTTTTATCTCCTTTTTCAAAGAACATATCATTTCCTTTTTTAGAATCTTTTTAATATTTTATTTATTTGACAGAGAGAAATCACAACTAGGCAGAGAGGCAGGCAGAGAGAGAGGAGGAAGCAGGCTCCCCGCAGAGCAGAGCCTGATGTGGGGCTCAATCCCAGGACCCCGGGATCATGACCTGAGCCGAAGGCAGAGGCTTTAACCCACTGAGCCACCCAGGCGCCCCTAGAATCTTTTTTAAATTTTCAGCTTTATAGTCATATTCCATCCCTTCATCATATTTACCCTTATTTTGCCTGTTCTTTTCACCAGTCTAATATATGTATCTTTTTTCTTTTTTCCTTTTTTCCTCCTTTGTTTTCCTCCCAGTTTTGGGTCTCTTCTGACATGGTTAGTATATAATTTTCTGGGATCATTGCCACCCTTTGTTCTCTCATTCATCTTTTTTATCTGGATAAAATGACAAGGTGGAAAAACTCAACACACACACACACACACAAAAGAACAAGAGGCAGTACCGGTGCCTAGGGATCTAATCGATACAAACATTAGTAATATCTCAGAGCTACAGTTCAGAATGATGATTATCAAGGTGCTAGCTTGACTTGAAAAAAAGCATGGAAGACCCTAGAGAATCCCTTTCTGGAGAAATAAAATCCCTTTCTGGAGGAATACAAGAATCAAAATCTAAGTTGAAATCGAAACAGGTATTAATGAGGTGTAATAAAAAAATGGAGGCTCTTACTTCTAGGATAAATGAGGCAGAAGAGAGAATTAGTGATTTAGAAGACCAAATGATGGAGAATAAAGAAGCTGAGAAAAAGACAAACAACTACTGAACCACAAGGGCAGAATTTGAGAGATAAATGATCCCATAAGATGAAATAATATTAGGATAATTGGGATCCCAGAAGAAGAAATAAAGAGAGAGGCAGAAGGTATTTTGGAACAAATTATAGCAGAGAATTTCCCTAATTGGGCAAAGGGAACAAGCACCAAAATCCAGGAGGCACAGAGAACCCCCCTCAAAAACAATAAAAATAGGGGGGAGGGGAGTCGGGAGGGGGGTGGGGTTATGGACATTGGGGAGGGTATGTGCTATGGTGAGTGCTGTGAAGTGTGTAAACCTGGTGAGTCACAGACCTGTACCCCTGGGGATAAAAATATATTATATGTTTATAAAAAAATAAAAATAAATTTAAAAAATTTTAAAAATCAATAAAAATAGGCCCACACCCTGTCATCTAATAGTAAAACTTACATTTCCCAGTGACAAAGAGAAAATCCTGAAAGCAGCCTGGGACAAGAGGTCTGTAAACTACAACAGTAAAAATATTAGATTGGAAGCAGACCTATCTACAGAGATCAGGCAGGCCAAAAGGACTGTCATGATATAATCAGAGCAATATAATGAGGAAAATATGCAACCAAGAATACTATATCCAGCTAGGCTGTCACTGAAAATAGTAGGAGAGATAAAAAGCTTCCAGAACAAAGACTAAAAGAATTTGCAAACACCAAACCAGCCCTACAGGAAATATTGAAAGGGGTCCTCTAATCAAAGAGAGAGCCTAAAAGTAACGACCAGAAAGGAACAAAGACAACATAAAGTAACCTACAGGCAATAGTAGGGCACTAAATGTGTAGCTTTCAATAGTTACTCTGAATGTAAGTAGGCTAAATGCCCCAGTCAAAAGACACAGGGTATCAGAATGGATTAAAAAATAAAAAAGAGGGGCGCCTGGGTGGCTCAGTGGGCTAAGCCGCTGCCTTTGGCTCAGGTCATGATCTCAGGGTCCTGGGATTGAGTCCTGCATCGGGCTCTCTGCTCAGCAGGGAGCCTGCTTCCCTCTCTCTCTCTGCCTGCCTCTCTATCTACTTGTGATCTCTCTCTGTCAAATAAATAAATAAAATCTTTAAAAAAAATAAAAAAAATAAAAAAGAACAAGAAAGAAAAGACCCATCAATATGCTGTCTGCAAGAAACTCATTTGAGACCTAAAGACACCTACAGATTTCAAGTCAGGGGGTGGAAAACAAGTTACCACGTTAATGTACATCAAAAGAAAGCTGGCGTAGCAATCCCTACATCAGATAATTTAGATTTTAAGCCAAAGATGATCAGATAATTTAGATTTTAAGCCAAAGACTACAGTAAGAGATGAGGAAGGATACTATATCATATTAACAAGGTCTGTCCAACAAGAAGATCTAACAATTTTAAATATCTATGCCCCTAACATGGGAGCAGCCAATTATATAAACCAATTAATAACAAAATCAAAGAAACACATTGATAATAATACTAATAATAATAGTAGGGGACTTTAACAACCCCCTCACTGAAATGGACAGATCATCTAAGGAAAAAGATCAACAAGGAAATGAAGGCTTTAAATGACACACTGGACAGATGGACATCACAGATATATTCAGGGTATTCATCCTAGAATAACAGATTACACATACTTCTCTAGTGCACATGGAACATTCTCCAGAATAGATCACATCCTGGATCACAAATCAGGTCTCATCTGGTACCAAAAGATTGGGATCATTCCCCACATATTTTCAGAAAACAATGCTTTGAAACTAGAACTCAATCACAAGAGGAAAGTTGGGAAAAACTCAAATACATAGAGGCTAAAGAGCATACTGCTAAAGAATGAATGGGTCAACCAAGAAAATAAAGAATTTAAAAAAAAATCATGGAAACAAATGAAAATGAAAACACAATGTTCTAAATCTTTGGGAAACAACAAAGGGAGTCCTGATAGGAAAGTATATAGCAAGACAACCCTTCTCAAGAAACAAGAAAGGTCTCAAAGTACACAACCTAAACCTACACCTAAAGGAGCTGGAGAATGAATAGCAAAGAAAGCCTAAACCCAGCAGGAGAAGAGAAATCATAAAGATCAGAGCAGAAATCTATGAAATAGAAACCAAAAAAAACAGCAGAACAAATCAACAAAACTAGGAGCTGGTTCTTTGAAAGAACTAATAAGATTGATAAACTCCTGGCCAGACTTATCAAAAAGAAAAGTGAAAGGACCAAATAAATAAAAACATGAATGAAAGAGGAGAAATCACAACTAACACCAAAGAAATACAAACAATTATAAAGAACATATTATGAGCAACTACACACCAGCAAATTTGACAATCTGGAAGAAATGGATATATTCCTAGAGACATATAAACTACCAGAACAAAACCAGGAAGAAACAAAAAACTTGAACAGACCCATAACCAGTAAGGAGATTGAAACAGACATTAAAAAAAAATCTCCCAACAAACAAGAGCCCAGGGCCAGATGTCTTCCAAGGGGAATTCTACCAAGCATTTAAAGACGAATTAACACCTATTCTCCTGAAACTGTTCCAAAAAATAGAAATGGAAGGAAAACTTCCAAACTCCTTTTATGAGACCACCATTACCTTGATCCCAAAACCAGGCAGAGACCCCATCAAAAAGAATTACAGACCAATATCCTTGATCAACATACTAGCCAATAGGATCCAACAGTACATTAAAAAGATTATTCACCACAACCAAGTGGGATTTATGCTTCGGCTGCAAGGTTGGTTCAACATCTGCAAATCAATCAATGCGATACAGTACATTAATAAAAGAAAGAACAAGAACCATATGATACTCTTAATAGATGCTGAAAAAGCATTTGACAAAGTCCAGCATCCTTTCTTGATCAAAACTCTTCACAGCGTAGGGATAGAGGGTACATACCCCAGTATCATCAAAGCCATCTATGAAAAACTCACAGCAAATATCCATTCTCAATGGGGAAAAACAGAACTTTTTCCCTAAGGTCAAGAACACAGCAGGGATGTCCACTATAACCACTGCTATTAAACAGAATACCAGAAGTACTAGCCTCAATAATCAGACAAGAAAAAGAAATTAAAGGCATCCAAATTGGCAAAGAAGAAGTCAAACTCTCGCTCTTTGTCGATGCAATACTTTATGTGGAAAATCCAAAAGACTGCACTCCAAAACTGGTAGAACTCATACAGAAATTCAGTAAAGTGTTAGAATATAAAATCAGTGCACAGACATCAGTTGCATTTCTATAAACCAACAACAGGACAGAAGAAAGAGAAATTAAAGAGTCAATCCCATTTACAATTCCACCCAAAACCATAAGACACCTAGGAATAAACCTGACCAAAGAGGCAAAGAATCTGTACTCAGAAAACTATAATGTATTCATGAAAGAAACTGAGGAAGACACAAAGAAATGGAAAAGTGTTCCATGCTCATGGATTGGAAAAACAATATTGTGAACATGTCTATGCTACCTAAAGTAATCTACACATTTAATGCAATTTCTATCAAAATACCATCAATTTTTTTCAAAGAAATGGAATAAATAATCTTAAAATTTATATGGAACCAGAAAAGACCCCAAATAACCAGAGGAAGGTTGAAAAGAAAACTAAAGTTGGCAGAATCACAATTCCAGACTTCAAGCTCCATTACAAACCTACAATCATCATGACAGTATGGGACTGGCAGAAAAACAGACACATAGGTCAATGGAACAGAATAGAGAGCTCAGAAATGGATCCTCAACTCTATGGTCAACTAATCTTTGACAAGGCAGGAAACAACGTCTAATGGGAAAAAAAAGAAAAACAGTCTCTTCAACAAATGGCGTTGGGGAAATTGGGCAGCCACATGCAGAGGAACGAAGCTGGACCATTTCCTTATACCACACACAAAAATAGACTCAAAATGGATGGACTACCTCAATGTGAGAGAGAAATCCATCAAAATCCTTGAGAAGAACACAGGCAGCAAAATCTCTTCAACCTCAGCCACAGCAACTTCTTCCTAGAAACATCACCAAAGGCAAGGCAAGTGAGAGCAAAAATGAACTATTGGGATTTCATCAAGATCAAAAGCTTTTGCACAGCAAAGGAAACAGTCAACAAAACCAGAAGACAACTTCTGGTTTTCAGATATGAAAATGACATATCTGATAAAGGACTAGTACCTAAAATCTATAAAGAACTTACCAAACTCAACACCCGAAGAACAAATAATCCAATTAAGAAATGGGCAGAAGACGTGAACAGACATTTCTGCAAAGACGACATCCAGATGGCCATCAGACACATGAAAAAGAACTCAACATCACTCGGCATCAGGGATATACAAATCAAAACCACAGTAAGATACCACCCCATACCAATGAGAATGGCTAAAATTAACAAGTCAGGAAACAATAGATGTTGGCGAGGATGTGGAGAAAGGGGAACCCTCCTACAGTGTTGGTGGGAATGCAAGTTGGTGCAGCCACTCTGGAAAACAGTATAGAGGTTCCTCAAAAGGTTTAAAATAGAGCTACCCTACAACCCAGCACTCTCAATCCTGGCTATTTACTCTAACGATACAAATGTAGTAATCTGAAGGGGTACATGCACCCAAATGTCTATAGCAGTAATGTCCACAATAGCCAAACTATGGAAAGATCTGCAAGATACCTGAATATCTCTTATGAACCTTCTCCAGTTTGTGAGGGTCTCCCTCAATATGGAACATCTCTAGAAGTGAACACTACCACCCAGATGCAAGCTGGCAAATAAATCATAACATAGTGATTACAGTATTTCTCCAGACCCCTACAATATATATATCTTGATTCTATAAGATTGTATTAATACATTTATGGCAATCCCATCTTACAACTAATTCCAAGTGCTCCATTAGTCAACAATGACTCTGGATCATTTTCCTCTACTGTATGCTTAAATAGTTCGACTTTTGATTTCATCTAGATTGGTATCACAGCAAACTCTCAAACCCCTTACTAATATTACAAATACATTATGTTTGGGGGCACCTGGGTGGCTCAGTTAGTTAACTGTCTGTTTTCAGCCTCAGGTCATGATCCCAAGGTCCTGGAATGGAGCCCTGAGTCAGGCTCCCTGGAGCCTGCCTCTCCCTGTCCCTGTCCCTGTCCCTCCACTTGTGCTCTCTTTCTCTTTCAAATAAATAAAAATTTTTAAAAATCTTTAAAAACTACATTATGTTTAAGTCATTACCATAAGTTCCCATTAGCTCCTAGCTCCTGATCAAAAACCAGAATAATATTAATTGACCTCTGTGAGGTAAAACACTTCTTTTCAAAAACAGCCCAAAGCATCCGTTTAATAATCTATTAATGAAACTTTGTGGGGGTAATGACATCAAGCCCAACAATCTTGTTATCTTTTAAAGTATATCTCACAATATAAACGTAACATCACTCCTATTATATTTTACTAAATCCTACCAAGATATTTCTATCACTATAATGATATGTCTTTAATATTTAAGAGCAACCTTTAAGAATCAGTACAGTAGGTACCTTTACCATCTTCTACCAAAGTAGAATAGTAATAGTATTAGATAATAGTAATCTACTATTATCACATGAAATGTCCATTAAATAATTCCCAGAGGATTGCTTACGCACTTAATGGAATCTGTGTTGAACATACACATTTGTCTAAAAAAACTCCTTCTAAATGAATGGCCTATAGCATTTCTCTTTATACCATGTGTATAAGTCGTAAATGGTAAAGAAGAACCACTGCACCCATGATTTACCATGAATCTGTGCATTATTACTAGGATAATGGCAACTAGAAATCAGTAAGAATCTCTTAACTACAGAGACAAACAATGTTAGAAATATTAAAAATTTGACCAAGTGTATATACAGTCTTCTGTATAGTCATGATATGCCTCTCACTTCAAATCCATCCCAAATACAAGTAGACACTTAATAAGGGTCTCTTTTGAAATAATGTTGTGCTTATTTTCCCCTTGCTTACATGATAAATCTACCTTTCACTGAGCTAAAACAAAAGAAAACAAAACAAAAACCTCACAACTTTATCTTTAAAGTAAATTAAATTTGTGATATTTTGAAATTTCATGCAGTTTTTTTTTCATTTACCTAGAAATCCCAGGAGAGTTTCTGGGGTTAGAAATAAAGAAGTCAAGCTACAAAATTCACTGAAGAAATTGAAATTAAGTATGGCTATGAACATCAGATTACTAGGTAAGAGTCAGGAGCACTAAAGTCTATCAAAATGACAACATCAGGCAAGTGAACTAGAATATAAAAAATGTCAAAGCAGTAAAACAAGCCAGGCAGATCATCAGAAGACAGCAAAGCTTCTAGGGCAATGGTTCTCAATGTTTATAGTTTGGGAGACACACCTGATATGCTTCTTGAAATTCCCAGGTTCCCTGGTCCTACCTTTGGAGACTGAAATTGAGTAAAGCTGGGGTAGGTCCCACGTCATTCCAGTAAATGCTGATGCATGTGGAACACTCTAAGTAAAATTGCCTTGGAGGCTTTGAGTACCTGAATCCAGGTGCTCAAGTGCATCCTATGGCAACCCTGCTGACAGGGAGATAGAGGTGAGCACAGGTCTCTGCCTGAGGTAGTGCTGACTGCTTCCTAGTCCCAGGGCAGATAGGCATTGATTGTGTTACCATGGTCGCAAATATACCACATGGTCACCTCTGGTATATTTCATCACTGGTGAACATTCACTTACACCTAAATAATGTTACATAACCTAGTTAGTGTTTTATCTTCATTTTGAAAATTGATGCTAATTTTTAAATCTAGAAATCTGTCCTTTGGCCATTCGATATTTAGTCATTGAATAATCATGTATGACAAACACTTTTCTCTAGATGAATACTAAAGTCAGGGTTTTAACATTTCTACAACATGCCAAACAATGTGTTAAACATTTTTTCCTGGTATAAATCTCTAGCAAGTTGGCTTCTCTGTAAAGTTTTAGGAATCAAGAGGGAGAGAGGGAGAGAGGGAGACGGGAGGGAGAAAAGGAGGGAGGGAGGGAAAAAAGGAGGAAGGAAGGAAGGAAGAAGGAACGAAAGATGGAGGGAGGACAGGAGGAAGGAAGATAAAAGAAAGGGAAAGATGTTTGGTTCAATCAGTTTTGTACAGTCTTTCATGGGTCACCAAGTAGATGTTGAAGGAGGCAGATTATTTCACTATGGGGAAAAAAAAACCTATAGAAATACTTTTACAAAGATGGAACTTCATGTGTCTGTGAAAAAAATATTGCCCATGAAAATAAGCTATTTTAACAGTACAGTGATATATCATAGAGACATAAACGAACATTTGAGAGGCAACGTATAAAGAGTTATTTTTAAAAAGTAAGAGGGCTTGTATAAATCATTAATTTTGAACTATCCTAAAGCTATTACCCATAATGTAATATATATGTACATATTCAATACAGATTTTTTTTAAAAGATTTTACTTATTTATTTGACACAGACAGAGAGAGATCACAAGCTGGCAGAGAGGCAAACAGCGGGGGGGGGAAGCAGGCTCCCTGCTGAGCAGAGCCCAATGGGGGCTCAATCCCACAACCCTGAGAACATGACCTGAGTTGAAGACAGAGGCTTTAACCCACTGAGCCACCCAGGCGCCCCAATACAGATATTTTTAAATAATGTGTTTACCCATATGATTCAGACTTTTGCTGTCTCAGCAATCCCTTAAAAAATAAATAACCAAAATAATGTACTTTTTTCATCTAGATGATTTATCCTTTTTAACATGCATTTCCCTTTAAGAAGCAACATTTATCATGTTAAATCACACCTGTGATGAATTATATATATAGAACTAAATATAGCAAATCCCCAGCAAGGACATTCCATGGATGGTTCTAATCCTGACCAATTTTATTAAATCAGGAAAGGAAGGCTGAGTGGCCGTTCAAGGGGAGAAGTAACCTCCTATTAATAACTGCACCATGGGTGGGAATCTACTCTCCTTCCAAAAGCTTCTCTTTCTAGTCCAGTCTGTGGAAACCTATCTGATCCCTCCTCCTTCACCTTGGTCAAAGCAGGTGCAAAGGCTTGGGACATGACCCTTGTTCCCGATAATACTAGTGGAAGAAACAGATATGAAAGCATAAAATTAAATGCAGTGTGATCACTGCAGTAGCAGAGTAGCAACAAAATGAGAGCTGGCCTGAATTAACACTCTTAGAGATAGCTGTGTGTGTATGATTATTTGTTTATCATTAACTATATTGTTCATTCCATGTTGTGGTTTCAGGTTTCAATCATTCTTTAGGGATTTTCTTTGTCAGACTTACAAAGCACACCATTTCAGTATCACCTTCCGATACGGTGAAAAGATCAGTCTGAAATGGATGGAGCAAACCATGACTTCAGTCACTAAAGCCAGGACCCAGAGGCAGTCCATGTTGGCAACACTCCTCACCAATGGCTCCTCTTCCCACTGTGGGTGTCTCATTGTCAAGATCCAGCCAGAAAATGGTGACAATTCAGAATCTAATTTGTTAAGAAGCTGAATAATTTTGGATCTATGAATTGGAGGTATAATCAGGTGTGAATTATATAGTCAGCATACATGAAAGACTAGTAAATTCAAAATGCCATTACAGAATTGAATGTAATTTAATTTAATGTGGAATATGATGAATTTCCATAGGTGGACACTAGTTAGGTGTCCAAGTATGCTTTCAGAAAATGACAACGCCCAGAAAAGACAGTCAGGAGCGTGTGGATTTATTTTATGGCTCATTTTCTAATTTCCAGTGTGTCTTCAAACATTAAAATGATTTATGAAGCACTGCAACATAGAACAAAGACCCACCTCTGAAAAAGACCCAATGAAAATACTATTGCTAAATCACATCTGGATTATTTGAAAGGTTAAATCTTTTTTATGTTAAGTTCTCTTAATATGTTATGGAAGGATTCATTACTGATTCTTTGCAGCTATGAGGAGGCAAAAAATCACTATAATAGGAAACTAGTCACTAATTATCTGACCCCACTGTCAGCACTCCCTGCTTAACACCAGAGTCTACCGCATTCATCTTGTCAACTAAATGTTGAATGTCAATACTGGAAAAACGCAGACTGCAGAGAGAAGGCATAATCTTGGCAAAGAAGAAGGATGACAGGAGGCTCTGAAACTTCCCCCAATCATATACAAAGCACTGACAGATGAAGATCTAACAAGAGCTAGACCCACTCACTGTGGAAGAAAAGAAAATTGACAAGAATGACAACTAGGTGGGCGTCTCATAAGAGAATGATTTCAGTATCAAAGGAGTGTCTTGAGAAAATGAATGAAGCATTTGAATATTCTTTCAAAAAATCTTTTAAAACTACTAGAAAAGTTAAACATGAAATGTAGAATATCACATCATTTTATCATAGAATGTCATAAAATGTATGTCCCCCAGCAAGATTCAGCATTTGGTTCACTCTTTTTGAGATTCAATTTATTAACTGATGTTTTAACCTAGATTCTGTCATCTATTAGATAAAACTAATAACATAAATGTTCGTTTTATCGAAATGAAGTCCCAATCAAGCTTCCCCCCCACCCTCTTAGGAAATTCTGCTCCCTTTCTACATAGATTGACTTTCAATGGCCTTCTTTCCAAACCACCTATCTTTAAGTAACAAGGGCCATCTATAAATCAATTCTGTCTCAAGGCAGTAGACAAATTTATATCTACCAAATCACCTTGTAGAAAAGAAAAAAAAATTCCCATCACAACCTCTGTTAGACTCATACTCATAAAGTAAGAGAACATGACTTGAAGTCAATATACTGTCAGACACAAACTTAATCATATGTAAAGCAGGAAATGGATGTTAAAACGGTTTTGTGCCATTATATTTCTCCAGGCAGAAAGCCCCAGAGGTATAAAATTTCTATTCTGTTTCTATTTCATAAAATGCAGTAACTATTTTGATCTTATTTTTTCCAGCACCTTCATATATTAATAATTCTCATTCTTATCTTTGAATATAATTGTTTTCAGATTTGAGAGATCTATTCCAAACAGGTCTATCGGATATAAAGCTGAATTACCAAGTGATATAATGCTTTTTGATACTCCATTGTCGACAGAGTTCATTAGGACTCCAAAGATTAGAGTTACCATTACAATACTATCAATCAGCCAAAAAGCAGACCAAGAGGGTGACTGGTCCTGCTCTATGAAATGAATCAGTGACTCTGATTAAACAACTAATAAACTTCCTTTCCAAGCACATTGATCATTGCCCTACAATTACCTTTGATAGAATATCCTGCGCAATGCTCTGAATGTTGGAGAAGACATAAAACTGAGATATCATAAATTATACTAATAAAGGGCAGAACTTCAAATCTGAGCAATTAAACTACAGATCTTCTGTAATGGCAGTCACTATGTAAATGATGACAAACACCTAATTTCTATAGTCAATTAACTTCTAAATGGCAAGCAATCAACTTAATCTAAAGAATTAGCTTAATTTTTTTCTGAGTAGATACAATATTACACGGTGACAAGGAATATAGGTTTAAACTCTGCCATCCATTAGCTGTAAGCACTTGGGGTAAATCATATGGCCCTCCCTTTTTAAATCTGTGTAATGGGGATTATAATACTTCAGCAAACTGTTAAGGGCTCAACAATATTGCATACAATGGAAGATCAGCCTGTCCTCAAAAGGAAAGTGGCTGACTGGCCAACAAGGACCTCTGTCCTCCCCTAGGCAAGACTACAGGAATCTTAGATTTTGATCTTGAATCTTGAGTGATGTAATAGAATGGTAGAAAACATTATTAGAGTCTATCCATTTTACTCAGGGCACTGATGAACGTACCTACCAGCTTTGGCTGCCTAGACACCCTTGAGAGTGTAGCTTTTCTACTGATTCTGTGAGCTAGCCCATATTCTTTTAAATTAATTTTTCTTTTAGTTTCTGTGACTTGGAGCTATCTAACCTTAACTGAAGTGATATAACACCTTCAGTAGTCAGGAGCATGTATTAGACAAATAGGAATTTCTCAAGGGTAAAATCCTACCATTGAACCAGAGCTTTAAAATACTTCTCATTTGCATAGGATTTCACAGTATTCAAAGCACTTCCACTTATTTCGTTTGACTCCTGTAATAATCCACATAGTATGTGGGAGAGGTCTGATGCATCATCCCCAAGGTAAGGGTTAGAGTCTGGACTAGAGATGAAGTCTGCTTGAAAATCAGGCTTCAGCTCTATGTCATCTAATTTGAGACCATAGATTTCCATCACTTGTTTACCTAAATTCAACATAAAGGAATGTAAAGATAATTATAGCACAAATTATTAGACAGGCAAGATACCAGACAGATTTTACTATAAAAAACCTTCATTTGATTAATGGGAAAATAAGACTGGATAATTAAGTGACTTACTTGAAATAAATAATCCACCTAAGGTGAAAACAATGCTAATCATATTCAGATCCCATTCAAGAAATTTTATAGTTACTGGAGCGAGGGTGTCATCCCTCAGGTGGTCCTCAAGGGTCTGCAGGAGCTTGGGGAAGGAACTAGACAGGGAGTTGTTTCCCAGTCTTCTTAGCTCAAGACTTCTCACCTCAAAGGCTTTTTAAGGAACTCTCCGTTCTTGGCCAGCATGCCACCTGACATCTGCCCTAGGCCATGTCCTAACCCCAGGAGAGCTACTCTAAACATACACAAAGCTGTCTGCAAGCTGAGCAGTAATCTTTGTTTACAATTCAGAGAAAGTTCTGTAACTATCCTCCTTCCCTCCCAGGGCCTGCATTCATCCTGTAAGACTATCCCTCTCTCCTGGACAAATCGGGAGTCCTATCAGCAGTTTCTCCAAAGCTTCCAGGAACAGACCAGGTGTGAGTATTGTAAGAGCTTTCCCCCCTCTCCAAGCTGGTGGACTGAGATGAGGAATCATGTTCTTATCAAAAGTTGCCAACCAGTTAGCTGGGCCTTCCTCCAAGCTCTGTTCCCTCAATGTCCCCAACCCCCCCCCCCCCAAAGTAGCCTGGCTGTGTCTTATGCAATTATATTCAAATCCTACTCAAATAGAATCTGTGTTGCTGCCCTATTTTGGGACCCGAAACTCATATGATCTCCTCTGTGCCTGCTGGGACTGTAGTTATATCTGATTTCCTGCAGCCAGTTTCCTCTGTCCCGATGCTGCATTTTCCTCTTGCACTTCAACTGTTTGTTGTAAACACAGAGAGCTGGTGAGATTGAGGCACCCCCTGTTATGGGCTGTAAGTAATGGAACATAATCCACACACATTCTTCTTCTGAGTAACTGCCATGCCCAGAGTAAAAAATATCAACTTTTTAAAGAATCTCTTAATTCTGCAGTAGATACAATTTTTTTTTAGAATATACATGAGGAGGAAACAAAATTATGAACAGATTCCATCCCCCTAGAGTACTGAGAAGAATCTGTGAGGTTTTGTTTTGGGAAAAGGCCTGGCAGATATCAATGAGAAACCCTGCAATTTAAAGCACGTTCAGTTTTTCTTCCAATGCTCGCATGACAACAGAATGACAAAAGCACACTTCAGTCCATTTTTCTCAACCCAGCAGGACAACCGCTCCACAGGAAAGGAATTATCATCATGAATCAACTGCAAAACACACAACCATTTTAACTGACTGAAATAAGTAGCATTCATGCTGAAATGGGAGGTCACCCTGGACACCTGAAATGAAAGAATATAGATGAAGAAAAAACTTCCATCCCAGCTGGATTTGAAAAGTTTCTTGGAGAAGAGTGGATAAACTGGAGAATTCCTGGAGGTCAATGTTTGAGGTTTCTTTGCAAATCTGAATGGATATAATTTTTGAACGGATTTTATATCTAAATGGAAACCAACATATTGAAGATATGAAACAAATCAGCCAATTATAAGGTCCTAAAGATAAAAAGCAAACCACTTGAATTTGTGTGAAAACATTATTTGGTTGAAAACATTTTAAATCTTCTCTATACCTTTAAAAAATGTCTCAATTGCTTTACTTTATAAAAATAAATGATCCCAATTGAAAGCTGATCTCATCTCAGTTAAGTCAATTTAAAGACAAAATTTAAGTTTATGCTTTATATAGCACTAAAATAACATAGGGCTCCAACCCATGAAATAACAGGGATTCAAAGTTACCATGGATGAAAACATATAACAGAGTCTGAATATCACTCTCTGTTTGCTTCTTTTATCATTTAAAAAAATCTTTAATGAGTCATAAATCCATAAGACTTTCATCTTCAATGGACCTTAAAAATCAAAACATAGTTTCTTCATTTAGAAATGATGAAATAATTGCAAAGAAATGCAATTTAAGGGGCACCTGGGTGGCTCAGTGGGTTAAAGCCTCTGCCTTGGGCTCAGGTCATGATCTCAGGGTCCTGGGATCAAGCCCCACATCAAGCTCTCTGCTCAGCAGGGAGCCTGCTTCCTCCTCTCTCTCTCTGCCTGCCTCTGTCTACTTGTCATCTCTGTCTGTCAAATAAATAAAAATCTTTAAAAAAAAAGCCCAAAATCTTAGAAATGCAGTTTAAGAGATTAAGTGACGTTAAAATGAACTTCATCATCAAACACCTAATTTAGAATCTGAAAATAACAGTATCATAGAACACATACCGGGCATTACTCCCCTTCCTTACTCTCTCCAGGTTTCAGGCTATGTAATTATTGACCAAAGGAAGTCAGGGAAAAGTATAATCAAGATGCACAAATACTGAAATACCAAAGCTTATAACCCACACAATATTAGAATTCTCTATGACAAAGCTTTCAGGTTGATGTTAAGTCAATTAACTTGCCACTCTAAAGATATTTAAAAATAATAATGACAGCACTTTGCAGAAATGGTTATAGCCCTCTGGCATTATCTGAGAAAATGAGCATTTATGGCTCCATCCAATGTCAACAATTCTACATGCAGCATAAGACATAACACAACTATTTTAAGCTCCACTGTTGAGCAGAGTGAATGTACCTCCCAGCCTTCAATGTGAGACTGCCATTCCTCTAAAACTTCTAACTTCTCCATCTAACTCTTGGCCTCGTTTATGTTGGAGTAGACAGCTTTCATTACTTGGAGGGCTTCCATTATTGCTGAGTAGTCACTGTGTTTCCTTGGAGTCCGCTTCAGCAACTCCTGTTTATACACAAAAAACTAAAACACCCTTTGGTCTTCAGCTTTCTGGTACAGCAGGTTCAGAATGATCAGGAAATGAGAACTGCAGAGATCGTGAGAGCCACTTTCAGAAGGGACATCACAAACTCCACTGAAATTCATATCAAAAACGAAAGGTTGAATCAATGAATGTACGTTACCCTGACACACATTTTGCAGCTCCTTTAATTTTTTTGCCTTGAAATTATTTTGCTTTAAAAACTAAATTAGATTTCTCCTTTTGAATTGTCAAATATCTCACCTGCAGCATGTAATTTGTTTATAAAATTGACCTCTGCTCCAACAGAAATAGAACTCTGTATGTCTTCCTAGAGTCTTAGTGGAACAATAAGTGTTTAAATAAATATGGCCCATAATTTCAAAAATAATTTCAATGCCTTATTTCCTAAAGCACTTTTGAGAAACTACAAAAACATGCCATAAGTAAAGCAAAATTTTTAAATGATGTCTTATACTCTAGCAAAATAAGTAACTTACAAGTTCCATGATACTCCATCACTAATGGAGCAATTTATGTTATTTTCACCAATAACTCAGTGTCACTTTCTGCAATGAATGAATTGCCATAGGCCCCTCCATAGCTTTTATTGTTGTTTTGATTGGGGGTTTTGTGTGTTTTTTTTGGCATTTTATGGTTTTTTCCATTCAGGATATCAGAGCAAGCGTGATCTTTAATCTTTTAAATATATTAAAAGGGGTTTTCTGTTGTTTAGAAGCTCAAAATTAAACATCTTCACCCACTGTCTAGACAGTTGTGACCACAATGTTTTTTAATTAGTCATTTGTTTCTTTACTAAAGTTGCCATCATCACATAACTCACACAATTACAGAAATCCTGGGGCAAGTCTTTAAAATAAGTTTCTTAATTCTTAACATCCAGTGGGAAACTATGCAGTTGTTATACTCTCTTGAGGTCTGTTACTGTTGAAACTTCTGCCATAAACTTTGACCCTGCATTCAGTATGTTCACATTCCGTTCTGCAGAGCTAGCACCAGAAGAATACACATTATATCACTCCCAAGAGAAGATTTAAAAACTTATGTTGGAACACAAATCCATTAAAGAGATATGCTGGCTTCTCTAAAAATTCTAAAGTGCAGAAGTATTTGCAAATTATGTGAAGTGGTCAAGTCAGTCTGCAGACTGTGATTTGAGATCCTATGGAATTGTGCCCAGTGCATATCTGTGAAGTTGAGACATGAATGTAGACAATGTGAAACAGCAAGAAAAATGCGTAGTACTAATCTTTTGTCAGTTACTTTCTATGAACACTGCACTGGTTGGCCACACTGATAATTTCAAGTTCCACAAATATGACTGATAGATTGTTGAACACACAGCCTAACCCCTAATGTTTTTCTCTGAATAAATAAAACCAACCAAAATGAAAGAGACTATCAGCACAATGGTGCAACAACAACAAAATTATCAACACCAACATATCTACTACACAAGTAAATAGTTTCGTCATGTTTCTCTGTGAAGGTATCATCCAAAGAAGGGGAAAGATGTCATCTTTCCACTTCTCGAAGGAGCTCTGAGTTGATCTTTTTCTTCCTAAGCAAGGATGTGTCCATTATTCTATCTTTTGAGAGGTCAGATCAGCCAACCCTATCTGGTGGTCATCCCCATCCAGAAGTGATTTAGAACAACTACTTAGCATGATATCCTTCTCTTAATAGCACTATCCCTTCTGACTCTTACAACAAACAAATGCCTGGGATTCCAAATCAGGTCCAGGAATAGAGGCCAGGATCTGAGTCACCAAGTCAAGAGTCTGAAAGGACTCTCAGAAAGACAGGAGTCACGTTTGCCCCAATCTTCCTAACTGAAGACCATATTAAAGGTCTGCAGAACTGAAGATCCCCATGTTAGCTTCCATCTCTGGCTTGAGCAAGCAATTTTAACTTGTTTTTTAATAAAGAGAAATTGTTTTCAAAGAAATTTTACACAAAAACCCAATTATGCAACTCATGGAAGTTGTAGTTTTAAAAAAATGTATTTTAAGTTCAAATTCCTTACATTTGTTTCTCAAAAAGTAAATCAATAAGAACACCAGTTAATATGTGCATAACATATTGAAATATTTTAAAATTTTAGAGAGCAAGCAGTAGTTAATCTATTAAAATAAATCAGAATCAAATATATATGAATAATAATAGCTAACATATACGGAATACATACTGTGCTAAATTATTTGCATAAAAGTTTAATTACTATTTTTATGTACTACATTTTCCATATGCGTGTATATATATGTATATACACACACATACACAGACATAAACATCCATTATACACATCCTTGCAGACATACACTACAATTTCATCGTCATTTTTTCTGCTTCATTAATAGAAACCCAAGGCTTTAAAAAGTTAGATTATGTGGGGGCACCTGGGTGGCTCAGTGGGTTAAAGCCTCTGCCTTCGGCTCGGGTCATGATCCCAGAGGCCTGGGATCGAGCCCCGCATCGGGCTCTCTGCTCAGCAGGGAGCCTGCTTCCCTCTCTCTCTCTCTGCCAGCCTCTCTGCCTACTTGTGATCTCTCTCTGTCAAATAAATAAAAATAAAATCTTTAAAAAAAAAGAAGTTAAATTATGTGTTCAGTCATAGTAAGCAGAATACTTAGGATCTGAACTCAGAGCTCCTGTGCTCAACCACCAACCCAAACTACTGTTCTAGTTCCAAAAAGCACCATTTCCAGAATTGCTATTCTAATCTATCCACATATTCTTACAGTACAAGCATAATTAGCACATTACAATGTGTATTTCACAGTAACACTTTTAGTCATTGTAATGAGACAATGGCATATGACCATTAATGCGTCCTCAGGCAGTATTTGCTTAACACGGTCGTTCTACATCCTAAGATTTATTGTCCCATGTGACCCACAACATTCCCTGTAATACTGATTCAAAAACCAAACTGTGAAATTAGGTAACTTTCACTTTAAGTTCATTAGCATCAAGAGGACACCAGTGTAAGGGGAAGTCAAAAAATACAACAATAGTAGATTCACTTAAGATAAAGAACCCTGTAGACAATATGCAATATAAACTTGTCATAAGGTATTTAATGGGATCTATCTTGAAAATAATGCATTTACTCTAAATAAAACTCAAACGGATAAGTTTTCTCCAAAGAGCACTAAAAGTCTCTTTTCCTAAAAGACTTGTTTCCTAATCCATATATATGTGATGAAATAGCTATTTTCCCTAGTAAGTATGATCTGCCATTTCTTTAGCAAATCAGATTTAAAAGAATAAAATTTTAAAGCAAAATATGCAGATAAAAGGAAAATACTACAGTGAAATAAACACATAAAATACCTTCAAAAGGAGAGAGTATTTGCAAATTCTTTGTATTGGTGTTACTAAATATCCTTCTAGGGGAACATCTGTATTCTTCCATCCTCCAAATAGGATGCAGTTCTGCAGTGGAAATAAAAATAATTAATCACAATTTTTTAAAGCTGAAGCCATGAAATTTTCTTCTATCATAAAATTTTCTGCTGAAATCTTTTGAAAGCCTGTCTTTATACCTTCTTTCTCTGAGATGAGCCTGTGAAATCACAAAGAACATTTACAGAAGACAAAGAGAAGTATTTTCGTATCACATTAGTTACAGAAACCAAAATATGTTTTAAATATATACCTTTAAAATTAATTTTTATGTACTATCCTCTGAAGTCTGAGGAAAAAGAAATAGGATAGAGATGGAGGAATAAATGATGGGTAGGTGCATGGTTGGATGGATGGACAGATGGGTGGATGAATGGACTGATGGATAAATAAATAATAGACACAAAGATACACAGATCAATCTTGCTTATAAAGGGATTTGTGTTGTAGCTGAATTGTAGTGTTGTGCTGTGTTGTAAAGAGCAGGGCCTGGAGACAACTGGGTTCTATACATCCTCACCACTGACTAGTGATGTAACTTTGGATTGATTTCAGAATGCTAGTTTTCCTGCTTGTAAAACTGTCATGTTTTAACCAAGTGATCGCTAAGTCACTTTTAGCTATAATACCCCACCAGTGACAATGGCCAGTCAGTCTCTGAGGAGGAGGTCAGGTATGATCACCAGAGAGGCAAGATGAACGGAGAAATCTCAAAAGCAGCAATCAGAATAACATGAAATAGGAGAGAAAATCAACTTGGATTTAAAAAAAAAAGGCCTATATCCTCTGAAGCATCTGGTCTTTATTTTATAATTTAAGCATCAATTTAAAAAAGAAAAAGATTAGAAACTTGTGCCAAATCCTTTTCCTACAATGCCTATCAGAGTGACTGGCAAAAAGAAAGTAGTCGATAAATATGTAATAAACAGAGAAAAGGGCTCCTCAAATATCATACTGATAATTTAGCAACCTTTATACCAGCATTTTACAAGGGATGAGACTACTGTCCTACATTCATTGAGAAGAGAGACCAAGAGCTGAGCAGGAAAGAATGAAAAAGAAAAGACTGGGGGTAGCAGTATCTGCCCCCCAGCCCCGACTGTCGTGAGCAACTTGGCTTTAGCCAAGTGTATTTGAGTCAGCAAAACTAACATCATGACTTTAACTTCACCCAGACACTTTAGAAGACAGGGGAGCAAAGAAGTGTTCTGACTCAAGCATGCTCTTTGAGGGCTTCATCCCCCATTGCAATCAGTTTATCAAAATATTTTTTCCAACCCCACACGGTGTTGTCCCCAGAGGAACCGTATGAAACACAACTATGTACATCTCACTGTATTTCCAGTGATGTTTCAGCATCCATACATACATTAGCACCCCTTATAAACACAACCACCCCTTTCCCTAGCCCCGGGTTGAAGTACCCTAAGAAATTCATAATTGCTTAACACACTGTTATTTCCTTGTCTAAGAGGACTGTACAGATCATGAACTGTCTTCATAATAGCAGAGGTGGGTTGTCACTTTAGACTGGCTTATGAAAGCCAACTCTCTCTCCATGCATCTACAAAGAATATTTTCTATATGAGCTCCCACAGATCTCCCTGATGATGAAAACTGGCAGCATATCCAAGTACCCAAATAATGCCATCACCAAATCTGTAAACTCTTTTTTTTTAAAGATTTTATTTATTTATTTGACAGAGAGAGATCACAAGTAGATAGAGAGGCAGGCAGAGAGAGAGAGAGAGGGAAGCAGGCTCCCTGCTGAGCAGAGAGCCCAACGCGGGACTCGATCTCAGAACCCCGAGATCATGACCTGAGCCGAAGGCAGCGGCTTAACCCACTGAGCCACCCAGGCACCCCCAAATCTGTAAACTCTTACCTGTCTTCCCAAGAGTGACTCTTATTATCCCCCGTTTTATGGAGATGGAAAATGATACCAGCGATATAATGAATTTCTTAAAGTCATTCAGGTAATTAGAGGTCACTTAGTACCACAGCAGGAATTATAAAAGCCAGGTTTCCTACCTGACAGTGCTGCAGGATCATCTAAAAACCAGCACTTTTCCGACTTTACTGGCATGGCTTGACCCAATTCAGTCAATAAACTAGATCAAGGGGATCAAAGAGTCAACTGTGCTGAGAACAAACTGGATTCACTAAGACAATGAAGCTTTAACACCTCCTAAAAAGTCCTAAAATTTTAGTGGCATAGAAATCTCTTCTGGTTGTGGTAGAGAAAAGAGATCAGTAAATCCTCTTCCTAAAAAAAACAACTGTAACCTCAGCAAAATTGTCGAAAATATCAACTTCAGGGCTCTGGAAATCAACTAAAGTCAAACAAAAAAAAACGAGAAGTGTTTATTCATGAAAAACTGTGGAAATTTCTGGTAAGAAAGGTGGGAGTCTATAGCATTCTCACAAGAGCTTCTCCCACCTTCCCCCTGCCTCCTCATGTCCCCGTCCTCCTCAGCTCGCCCTGCACAGTGGCCCTATCAAAATGGTGCTTCCACAGTGGCTCTCCTGCAGTGGCCCCATCACAGAGGCCCTGACATAGTGATAGACCCTGAAAACCTGCTTTCAGGTGGGGCTGCAGAGAGTAAATATCTCATTCCTGAGGGCGTTGTCAATAAAGTTAGCACAATCCATAAGAAAAATGGAGAATGCCCACAATTCTGTTGGCCTGAGATTACGGCCCTCTTTGGAGCAGATATCAGGCTGTGCATCTGTAGAAAAGACCCAAGGGGGAACGAGTGTCCCCATGGAAAGAAAAACCTAGATCTAACTTGAAAACTGCCTACCCTCTGAATGTCTCCCCCACCCCCACCAAAGTAACACATAGATCCATAGACAAGATGATTAACGATGTTTGGTCACCTCTGACAACCCACCGACAGAACTAAGTTAAGCAGTTACTGGAGTGACCCCCTAAAAAGAGAGACTTAATTAAAAAACAAAAAATTGAGTAGAGAGAGCAGCTGTACATACAAGAGTCACAGGTTCTTAAATCAAATCCAGGAAAGTTACAAAAAAACAAAACAACACAACACAAACAAAAAAACAACAACCAACTTCAGGAAATAGACTTGATAAATTAAGATGAATATTGTTCTTAGAGCAATCACCCCCCCAAAAAAATAGTTCAAAAAAATCAACAGAGGAAATAAAAACAGTACACTAAGGAAGGTAAAGGAGGAACAGAGGGGCAACAACAAAAACACATACAGAAAAAAAACAATCAAACGGTACCTGTCAATACAGTGATATCAATAATTCAGTTAAAGATCAATGAATGGAACACTCCAATCATCCAATCAAACAGACACATAGACCAGTGAAACAGAGTGGAGAACCCTGATATGGACCCTCAACTCTATGGTGAAATAATCTTCGACAAAACAGGGAAAAAATATTCAATGGAAAAAAGACAGTCTCTTCAATAAACGGTGCTGGGAAAACTGGACAGCGATATGTAGAAGAATGAAACTCGACCATTCTCTTACACCGTACACAAAGATAAACTCAAAATGGATAAAAGACCTCAATGTGAGACAGGAATCCATCAGAATGCTAGAGGAGAACATAGGCAGTAACCTCTTCATTATCAGCCACAGCAACTTCTTTCAAGATATGTCTCCAAAGGCCAAGGAAACAAAAGCGAAAATGAACTTTTGGGACTTCATCAAGATCAAAAGCTTCTGCACAGCAAAAGAAACAGTCAACAAAACAAAAAGGCAACCCACGGAATGGGAGAAGATATTTGCAAATGACAGTACAGACAAAAGGTTGATATCCAGGATCTATAAAGAACTTCTCAAACTCAACACACACAAAACAAATAATCATATCAAGAAATGGGCAGAAGGGGCGCCTGGGTGGCTCAGTGGATTAGGCCACTGCCTTCGGCTCAGGTCATGATCTCAGGGTCCTGGGATCGAGCCCCACATCAGGCTCTCTGCTCCACAGGGAGCCTGCTTCCTCCTCTCTCTCTGCCTGCTTGTGATCTCTCTCTCTGTCAAATAAATAAATAAAATCTTTTAAAAAAATGGGCAGAAGATATGAACAGACACTTCTCCAACGAAGACATACAAATGGCTATCAGACACATGAAAAAATGTTCATCATCACTAGCCATCAGGGAGATTCAAATTAAAACCACATTGAGATACCACCTGACATCAGTTACAATGGCCAAAATTAGCAAGACAGGAAACAACGTGTGTTGGAGAGGATGTGGAGAAAGGGGAACCCTCTTCCACTGTTGGTGGGAATGCAAGTTAGTGCAGCCACTTTGGAGAACAGGGTGGAGATTCCTGAAGAAATTAAGAGTAGAGCTTCCCTATGACCCTGCAATTGCACTGCTGGGTATTTACCCCAAAGATACAGATGGAGTGAAAAGAAGGGCCATCTGTACCCCAATGTTTATTGCAGCAATGGCTATGGTCGCCAAACTGTGGAAAGAACCAAGATGCCCTTCAATGGATGAATGGATAAGGAAGATGTGGTCCATATACACGATGGAGTATTATGCCTCCATCAGAAAGGATGAATACCCAACTTTTGTAGCAACATGGGCAGGACTGGAAGAAATTATGCTGAGCGAAATAAGTCAAGCAGAGAGAGTCAAGTATCATATGGTCTCACTTATTTGTGGAGCATAACAAAGAACATGGAGGACATGGGGAGAAGGAGAGGAGAGGGAGTTTCCAGAGGGAAACTGGAAGGGGAGATGAACCATGAGAGACTATGGACTCTGAAAAACAACCAGAGGGTTTTGAAGGGGCAGGGGGGTGGAAAGTTGAGGAACCAGGTGGTGAGTAATAGGGAGGGCACGTGCTGCATGGAGCACTGGGTGTGATGCCAAAACAATGAACACTGTTATGCTGTAAATAAACAAATAAAAAAAAAATCCCCCCCCCAAAAAAAGAAGTACTTTGGTCTTTGAGGTATACCAGCAAGGAAATGAAAAGTTAAAGACTGAGAAAATATTTGCAGAAATATCTAATGAAAAATTTGTTTCCAAAAAATATAAAAATCACTTAAAATACATAGTAAGAAATTTTTTTTATGTTATGTGAGTAACCATACAACGTAATTTTAAATTGGGCAAAATATTTGCACACCTTACACAAAAGATACATAGTTTTATGAATTAACACTACACAAATGAAGGTATATAAGTTGAACAGATACTCCACAGAAGATAGACAAATGGTCCACAAGACACAAAGATCAACATCATTGATTAAGGAAATTAAATTAAGCCCACATTGAGACATCATTCCATGCCCACTGGAATAATTCATGTTGGAAAGGTGAACAATACCAAGGGTTGTTGAGGATGTGGAGAAACTGAAACATTATGTACTGTAGGTAAGAATGAAAAATGATAGAGCCACTTTGAAAAGTCTGATAGCATCTTATAATTTTAAACATATACTTACTTGGCTCAGCAATTCTACTTCTAGGTATCTACCCAAGAAAAAACCCATGGCCACAGAAATATTTATATGACAATTTGTAGCAGCATTGTCCATAGTAACCCCAAATAGATACCACCCAAACATAAATAAGATGTGGTAGGTTATACAATGGAATACTTTTCTGCAATAAAAGGGGTGAACTAGTGATACAAGGTACAAACAAAATCCATGCACCACAAAACAACATGCTAAGTGAAAAACACTAAAACAATAGGGAAACATACGGTTTCCATTCACGTGATATTCTGGAAAAAGCGAAACTGTTGGAACGGAAAGCAGTCAAATGGTTTCTGGGACCAAGGAAGGGTAGGCATTAGGGATAGAAAAAGGCCCTTTAATTTATGGGGTGACGCAAAAGTCCTAAAACTAGGTTGTGGTGGCAGTTTCCCAACTAAAGTTGCTTACCAAATTCAATGAAATTTATACTTAAATTGATTTTAGAGCATGTAAATAACACCTCACTAAAGCTGTTAAACCCATACAGCTCGGTGAGGTAGAGATCACTCCCATTGTGCAACTGAGGGAAGAGTCTCAGAGGCTGGCTAACTCACTTAACGCTAAACAGCTAGTCATTATCAAACCCAAGTCCACATTGGTAATCACCTCTCTACTCTGCTTGTTGGAGTGGAGAGGAGACACTGGGGACCTTGCGATGCTGGTGGAAGTTTCCAGAATCAGCAGATCCCACCCAAACTGAAACCGGTGTGGGCTGCTCCCCTCTACAGAAACGGTCTGCCACCAGGAAGTGAGGGGTGTCCTGGGCTAGAGGCATAATGTTTAGAGATCCTGCTGCTCTCAGGAAATGTGCTACAGGAAAACAAGCACAGCACAGAGAAGAGATTTAAGACTGGTTTGGGCACTTAATGGTCCTTAAGATCTTAAGCAGGCCATGCAACTTCTTACAGCTTCAGTTTCTTAAATCATGAAAAGGATTTAGAGACATACCACCTCCTTTATGGAGCTGTGTTGGATGTTGAATGGGCAGTAAGTGAAATAAAGGACCTGATCCTTAGTAGAGCCTCAGTAAAAGTCCTACTATTTAATAAGGATTTAGACTTTTTTTTTTTAATTGTTTCTCACTGAGGAAAAATACGAATTTTTCATCAGAAGCCCTTCTGGGCATCAGACTTAGTGGACCCTCAAATTTTATCCAGGATCTCACAGTCATGAAGGAAAAAAGTGCATTGAACTCCTTTTACTCTGTAATTATTTTCTTCCCTTGCTTTACTTCTATGAAGTTTGCCATATAAGGCTATCAGTGCCTCCACATGTCCCCATAAAAAAGTCAAGAGAAATTATGTATATGTGTTTGTGACTTACATATACACAAACTTGCATTATTTGAATTTTTTGGCAGGAAGTAAATGTTTGAAACTATGTGCTGAAATGGAAATCCGAAAGGACTATTTTAGCAATAGGAGATGTTCATTTTATTAGATCCAGCAAATGATAGCCTGGAAGAGGTCACTATTTACAAAATCTTTTAAGTTCTCAAGTTTTGAGGTTAGACTCAAAGAGCTCAAAGCATTTTACTGTTGAACATTGTTTGTCTACATGGTATGGACACCTTTCCTCTTCATCACACATGTCCATAAGGGGGTTCTCATGCCTGACTCTTCATAAAGGCAAGCAGAGATGGTATTAAAATGTGGAGATCCAAGGCCACCACATCAAAAATTATGATTTCATAGGACAGAGGTAGTGCCCAGTAATGAATTTTTTTTAAACAAACAATCCCTGGTGATCCTGGACCAAACCAAACTCACATCCTGTCTATTTCTCAAGGGCTTCCCCCAGCCTCAGGAAAATTTTTTGTGATAATTCTAGATAATAGTTCCTTAGTTTGTTTTGAATGTTAATCAGTGTTATAAAATAGGATTTAGACTCGAATAAGCTTGGGAACACACTAATACTCATTATGTTTATAATGATCTAATTTTAGACTTGCTCTTAGCATCCATTATCCCCTATCAATATTTACAATTCTGTATCAATACTGAGTAATTCACTATTTTCTTGTTCCATGTATAGCCTCTCCTCTCCAATTGGATTTGTAAAATCCTGGAGACAGATGTCTATTTCAGACAGAAACATCCTAACTGATACTTAAGGAAGGCAAAGGTATTGATGTACAGATTTTAGCTGAGTAACACCACCATGGAATTAGCTGGAAAAGGGAAGCATCATGCTCAGAAGTTTTATTATATTCCACGTTCAGTTTTCTCCCATTTCCTGAATATGACTTCTAACAAGTTTCCAGAGAAAATTCTACACTTCAACAACCAGAAACTCTGAGCAGGCCACTCCACGTAAGGTGAAGGAATATAAGCTACTGCACAGTGGACAAGAGAAAGGGGAAGGCCTGGATAAACAGCACAGTATCAAATACCACTTTGCTAGAATAACTATTCTCACATTTGTATCATTATGGTTTGGGGCACTTAGAGCCACATGAATATAACGAGTTTAAAGAGAAAAATAGGCTAATATGTAGTTTTAAATTCGTGTACACCTGTGCCTAAAAATTGAAGTGATAGTTATGTTCTTAATGTAGACTGATGAACTTCAGACCAGAGAATCTTCTAAAGCTGCATGTAATATTCTGTCCATTTTGGGGGTGGGGTGAGGCTAGCTATCCAATATTCCTCAGCTTCACAAAAGGATCCACAACCCAAAAGGAATTTATCCCTCTCTGGTCTCAATAATCTATTTTGGGTCATATAATCATGAAGCTTACAAAACTAAGATTGACCTTTTATATTGCCCTGAACCACATTTAGTTTTTTTCAAACACTAATATAGGAGCTTTAATAGAGAGGCACTATTTACAGATCTGAAGCTGTGAGGTCTTTGCTGGTCTCTTGGAACCAGATGTTTATGTATTTACTTAAAGTGGCCCACTGAATAATCATGGTTACAAGTTGAACAGCACACATTCTTTCAGTTTTATAAATACCAGGAAGTTTATAAACTCAGTGAAAAACTAGCATTTCTGGTAATTGACCTCAAACTATACTTGCTAAGATAATATAAACTATGGTCCTGAATCAATATAGCCATTTTCTCCAGTAAACATTGGGCAGCATTTCCCTAGACAAAGAAAGTCTTCTGCATACCCCCTCCTTAATTTTTTAAGGGCTGCAGGTAAATGTTATAATTCATACAGTATTTCTTTCAGACCAATGAATACTTAGAGCTGGAATTCAAATGTTTAAAGCAATGCGGTATGATCAACAGATGTAAGAGTAAAGTTAGAGCAATTTCGCCTTATGATTTTCATAACACAGATCACCCGTGTATTTATGTTTCCTTCCAGTAACTTTGTTTGAGGTTTGCAGTCAAGTACATTTTTACTGCTATAAAACATCAACTAAACATACTGACAAGATTATTTCAATGGAATTACCTTTTATATATTGTTATCTGGGGGGGGGGAGATCCCAGAATTAGGTGAATTTTGGTAGCTCGCATATTGTACCGGCATTCAAACAAAATTATGACTGCCCCTTTCCTCAAGCATGGATTTATGGTGATTGGTTTTCTTATTGTGATTTATTTCTATATACTGCAGCTAAGCTTCATGTCAACACAAAAAGTCAAGCCAATGGGTAGAAGTATACATTTATTCTATGACAATAGAATATTTTTCTCCTATTAGGGCTGATAAATTATTTCTTCACTTAGGCACAAAATGTATGCCAGGATAATCTTAAAGGAAACAATATAGCAGAAAGGAGCATGGACTTCTAAGTGAGAGTAGTTCATTTATTTCTTACTTGTGTATTTATTATGGACCCATTTTGTGCTGGGGACTGAGAATACAACAGGAAACAGGTACAGTCTCTGCTGCCTAGAATGTTATAGCTTCCGCTCCTGGGGTGCTTTGGAGTACTTTTTATCAAGCTATTTGCCAAGCCTCAGTTGCCTTATCTGTAAAGGAGGGGATATCATTCATCTCTGAGTGTTGCCATGAATATTTATGAAAAGGTATCTGGTTCATTATCTAACAAAGTAGCACTTAGATCTGGTTTGTTATTAAATAGCTACTTTGTGATTTTGAAGCGATAGACAAGCCATGTGGCAGATCAGAGAACACATTTCAAATTCTTGAAAGAGGACAACATCCCTATGTGGTTTCAAAGTGTTCTATAGTCTAATGAGGATATTTTTATCTTGCTAAACAGTCTAACCCCAGATGTCCAGCACAGTAACAAATGCAAGAGCACTGAAGGGTTACTCTGAACACAGACCAAAACTATAGCTTAGGAATGTGTGAAACTGTGGCTAGAATCAAACTCAGGGGTGGCAAGCCAAAGAAGACTCAGTTATGAAGTTTGTTCTGGGAATTACTAACTCCCTGTTAAGAGCGAGATGTTTCTACCTCTGCATGAGGATCACCGCTGACGCTGAACTCTAACTGAAGACTTGGTTGGATGGCTCCCAGTCTTCTTTGGCACTTAAATATCTCCTTCTACAAACCCCCTTGTCGATGAACTGCAGCTTTGGAAAGATCACGTCTGCAGTATTGGAAGAGCACAGACACACAGAAGACACCGCCTGAGTGTTTGCTAATAGTACTGTGTCTGCTTCTGAGTTTAACTTCTCCATGATTAAATAAAGATACATATAATGAACCTCTACCATGAGGACACAGAACATTACCACATCAACTTAATAACATTTTAGCTAAAAATCCAAGAAACTCAAGGGGCTAGTGATCCTGTGCGGCTTTATCCTAGTAAGTAAGTGAAGGCTTCTCAGAACACTGGAGTGGCTGAAGAATGTTCAGAATTCTAGCGTGGATCATTATAGGTCCAGGAAACCCAAGCTCATAACTACTGGGTTCATCTGCAACCCTTCTGAGAACATTTTAAGTAGGCTTATATGAAGTACAGATTAAGGAGATGTAAGATTTGATCACTACTATTGTCTTAATGTAAAAAAAAAACAAACTTCCTGTAGTGGGTACTTTTTGGAGCCTGGTCCACAGAGATCCCCAGCTCTGCACCTTGTCTATAGGGCTTGGCACCAGGTTTTTGGTTTGAGTTACCTAAAATTGTGCCCCTGGCCTTTGTTAGTTGAAACATGGATAGCCACTTCTTTCTCCTCAGAATCCAGGTACTGTGATACTGAGAGAATGTAGGAGGTCTGGTGAGACCAGGGCTTTTGAGAAAGGTCCATGATTTCACGTTCAAGTCCCAGAGCCCAGTCTGAATCCTCACAATAAATTCCCCTTTTTATTCTAAAGTATCTCAAATTGGTTTCTGTTACTTACAAACAATAGACACTTAAATATACAATAGCTGAAATGCTAGTTGATTAGAAAATCCAGATTATGATAGTTTGGGAAATATCAGATTGATCAGGGTTTCTATGGAGAATTTGAAAGAAACTTGTGACAGCTCTCATTTCCAGGGCTCCAGGATGTAGGAACAGGGGCTCTGTTTGGGCTGGTGATCACACTCCGATAAATCCAGTGTGTGGAACTGGGTACCACCTCTCTAAATTACCTATTTGTATCAGCTCTTTGACACAAGCCAGAGAAGGCTTCCAGTTTGGGGTGGAGTGCTATCTGAACCCCGTCCCCCGTGCGAGTATGTACGTATGTATACACACACACACACACGCACACACACACCATACTTGTCTGAAAGATGGGGTATGGCATATCTTACATAAGCCATCTCTCACCAAGGGATGTCAGAGATTCTGGAGAGAACTCAAGAGAAAGGGAGAGGGCATCGGAGTCAGGCAGTGCCGAGCCCTGAGTATCAGATGGGAAGGGGTGGGTTGAGGAATAAGATGGTCTAGTGGTACCCCACTCAACAGCCTGGTTATCCCATGGAGAGGCAACAGTGGACAGAGTCACAGAGCTGTGTAGTACTTGCACTCCAAGCTGACTTGTACTGAGAGGGATTCCAAATCTCAATCTCATCGGAGTCTCTTTGGCCTGATGAGTCTACAGCAACCCGCTCTGATACCCAGGCTTGGGCTAGCACCTGGACAGGGTGTAAGTGAGTGATAATCCTAGCTCCGCCCTTCTGAAGATGGCTCAGCCACCGGAAACCACATCATTCCAGGGCAGAAACAAGGATGCAGTAGGAACCAAGCTCCCCCACCCAGGCTTTGGAGCAGCTTGTAGAGACAAACAGCAGGGTTTAACAACTGGGCTGCAGTTTCATGTCCTACAGCATCTGGCAGCCTCGGAAGAGCCATCAGTTTGATTTAGGAGACCTACATTTCTACCCACAGCTGACTGCCAGCCCTGTTGCTGCAGTAGCAGGGAGAATTATGTCAGAGACTAAAATCAGCATGTAAACAAACACAGCTTTCCATGTCGCAAAGCACAGAGAAACACACAAAACAGATCATCTGATATGCCAGTGTAGGACAGTATCTTAAATATAAGAAGCAAGATAAAGATCCGTTAAGATCTGTTTTGGGAAACAAACTGGAGAGTACAAACCCTTACAAGGCTATGAAAATTTCTTCTAGAAGGCCAGAGAGAGGTTTCAGCTCTTGTGGCACTGAAAGGTTAGGATGTTCAAAGCCTTCTTCCAAAAAAGTAAGCTCGTTTTAAAGATTAGTTCCTTCACTAGGCACAATTCACTTTCCAGTAGGATGGTGAGGATTTTAATAGACAAACGTGATCTGAAGTTTGATTTGGTAAGTGAATAAAGTCTGAATAGAGAAAACTGGTTAAGTAGCCTGTCTGCAGAGGACACTTAGCCATATTTTCTTATTTCAAGTATGTATGGGGGACCCTAATGAGTCATTTCCTCCATGTAATCAGTTCATGACTCTGCTTCCAAAAAGGGGGGGGGAGGAGGTGACCAGGAGCCTCTGCTCTAGAAATTAGGTTTGTGGAACTTGGCAAATAATATATTGTGTGTAACAATATATAGACAGTAAGGGCTCTGGCAAGTTTATAGGCAGCTTGAGAATATTTTATGTACTATTTCTAAGTCACCCAGATTTATAATTGCAGTTTCCATCATAAGCATTTGACACAATGAGCATTTTGAAAGTGCTTCCTACTCTACTAATGGCTTCATTCAGTTTTTCTTTATTTCTGAGAGAAGACTGATTTTACAGTATCCTGGCTAGTGGAAGGCTACCTTAGCCTTCTATATTAAATTAACTTCTGTATGCATTTCCAATCTATAGCTGCATTCAGTTGCTATTTACTGCCCGCATCTCTCTCTCCTAGCACAAAACAAGGCTGAAGTTCAAATGCTCTAATAATTGTTAGATGCGACCCACAAATGAATTTTAATCCTGATTTTATGTAAGCTCTAAATCAAAGCAACAGATTTCAAATGTATTTTCAAAATTTCAAAGCTAAAGTTTTTGTCTAGAAATGATTTAGGAAATGGTCATATTCACAAGATCCCTAAGTTTGAATTCTGATCATAAGTACACCTAATTATACATAAATGAGATGTGTCATGATAGGTGCTGCGACATACATGTTGTCCATGATCTCTTTACTCACCTCCAACCCCTCGAAGATACACAGGATTAGCCCACTGACAAATGCTATGTTCATACAAAAACAGAAGGGAAAATGATTGAAAAAGAAGGCTCGCTTTGAATGAGGAGCAATGTCAAGGGTGTTGGCACAGCACTCCTGATGGGAAGGACAGTGCTTTAAGGTGGTGACTGCTTCCCAGAGATCTCAGAGTATTTTTTTTTGAAATCTAATAGTAAGCCTTAATCTAAAACCTGCCTTTAATCCCTGTTCACATTTAAAGCTTAGACCCAGTGTCTACCTAAGCTCTCTCCATTGTTTAATTAGCAAAAGGGGCAATTCACTGACAGGGGTTACTGGAAATACCTTATAGAAACAGAAGAGTCTTACTCAATTAGTGACACATATGTTAAATATTTAATATGCATCCAGCACTATCAGGATTCTGTTTCTACTCTCAATGAGTATGGTAGCATTTGGAAATTTAAAAATATGTACATTTTTAAAGCCCAGAGTAAACCAAGCCACTGAAAGAAATAAGGAGCTATTATTGCAGGCTTGTAATATCAGAAAGGCACTCCTCTGGATTAGAGCTTCTTTAATTCACCAAAAAAGGACACTACATTTTGGCCCCTGAAAACAAAAGATGTGGATGTTTTCTTGATTTCAAAAAGATGGTGACCTTGAATCATTTGACGGACTCCTCTCAATCTTGCTCTTCTCTTGGACCAACCCCACAACCCAGCAGCATCAGCACCACCTGGGGGGGGGCATACCAGAAATGCCTTTTCGAAAATCTCAGGCCCCAGCCCAGCCCCACCAAATTGGAATCTGCATTTTCACAAGATTCCAGGTGATTTCTATGCACGTCAGTTTTGAGAAGCTTGGTTATACACATTTCCCATGATTCATTTCTATGAAATCTAGATTTCTTCATCTCTTTAAAAAGTATATACTTGGCTGCTGCCCTCGTTGTCAGTGAAAACTAGCCCCTCTCTGCAAAATTTTGAGTAAAGGAAAGATAAGTTGGCAGCTTTTAAACAGATTTCCCCACCACGCCCCCTTTTCCCAGAGTATTCTCCCCACATGCCCATAGCAGCTGTGTTTACCTCCGTGATTAGACAGTACAATAAATGCACCTAGTGATAAACTAAGTTGATTTAATTAAATGCCTGATTGCATATATATGTTAAAACAGTTGGTTATTTCTCCAAAACAATAGAAAATGTCTTCTGTCATGCAAAAAGTGCAAAGTAGGGCCAAGAAGATATAATGCAACAGTGACTAATTCTTTAAGATATCTATAGAAAAGGGGCGCCTGGGTGGCTCAGTGGGTTAAGCTGCTGCCTTCAGCTCGGGTCATGATCTCAGGGTCCTGGGATCGAGTCCCGCATCGGGCTCTCTGCTCAGTGGCGAGCCTGCTTCCCTCTCTCTCTGTCTGCCTGCCTCTCTGTCTACTTGTGATCTCTGTCAAATAAATAAATAAAATCTTAAAAAAAAAAGATATCTATAGAAAAGAAGATGGGTTTCCAGATTTGTCCTTTAATGTGATGAAGTCTTGTTTCTAGGGAAAGGACATTGCTGTGTAATTCCAAATGCTTAGTTTGCTCAGACCAGTGGACACTTTGATCTTTCTGAGGGATTTGTAAAGAAACTGGATGTTAGAGGAGAGCGATGAGGGAAGTTACTAGTCACCAATGAGATCTATGTATCTTAAATCTGTGGCACTGGGTGCCGGCAGCAGATTGAAGGGAAATTGGACTTCTTGGGACATTCTCCTACTATCCTTGCCTAACAGATAGCAACTGCTCCAAGAATCCAAATTGAGAAAGTGGACAAATGATACTACGTCAGCAGCATAGCAAAGAAACCTTCCACAAATGGTAGAGTTTTGGACATGAAAGGTAAGGCTTGATTTATCCCCACACAGGACACTGCAGCCTTTGTTGAGAGGAAAACAAACACACACAAAACCAAAGACATCTCAGAGCACAGGTCAAAAAAAAAAAATTTCCCTATTCCTTCCAATTCTTCTCCTTGTCCCCTTTCTTCTGGAAAGTTCTTTCTTTGGTCTTTGAAGTGAGAAATTCAGAGAAACCTCCTGCAACAGAGGGAAGAGCAGGGACTTTGAAGCCAAGCAAATCCAAGTTTGGATTACATTGCCTCAAATGTGTTTTCAATCCATGTTGCGCAGATGAGTGAAAGAGCAGCTGCACAAGGATGAGGGAGAGGCCTGCAGAAAAGAAGTGCCATGAAATGAAGGATAAAGATACCCAATTAGGGCATCATTTTGCTTTCATAGGGCTGGAATTTTTCACTTTAATCCTTATCTTTTTATCCCTCAATACAAACATATCAGTTACACGTTCTTTATAGAAGAGTGAACAGTCTCAAAAGCACAGTAATATTAGGGGGGGAAAAAGCAGCACGTGTGGTAGTGAAAGTGAAAATTCTTGGTCGACCCACTCCCAAGGATAATCATTGTTGACCATATGGTATAGACACTAATATTTTTGGTGTTTTATAGTTTAAAACTTTAAGTTTTTTATATATGCAGAATAATCATCATTCTGGTAGGCTGAATAATGGCTCACAAAATACATCGATGTTCTAATCCCTAGAATGTGTATTCCCTTGTAAGACAAAAAAGAAAAGAGCATTGCAAATTTATTAAGAATATCAAGACAAGAGATTGCACTGGGTTATCTGGAAGAGCCTAAAAATGCAATCACACATGTCCTTAGAGAAGCAAGAGATCTGACAAGGCAGTGTGACCAAGGAGAAAGTTTGGAATGAGGTAGCCACAGTCACCAGAAGCTAGAAGGCATGGACAGATTCTCCCCTCTAGCTGTCAGAGGAAATGTTGCCCTGTTGACACTTTGGTTTCAGCCTAGTTGGCATACTATTAGAAGCAGGCTTTGGGACTGAATCTCTCACACTAGAAGACAAAGATGGGTGTGCGTCTCTTTTTTTTCTTTCCTGAAGACTTACATTTATACCCTCCAAGCTAGCATACTTTGGTTCAGTCCTTGGGTCCATCATTTTCTAGAATATGTAATCTATTCTTAGGATTAGCCAATTCTTCACAGCAAAATATATTAAGACTTCATCAATCCCAGTTAGCATAATTAAGAAAGTAATGTATCTGGGGTGCCTGGGTGGCTCAGTCAGTTGAACATCTCTTGGTTTCAGCTCAAGTCATGATCTCGCAGTTGTGAGATCAAGCCCCCACTCAGTGAAGAACCTGCTTCAGATTCTGTCTCTCTCTCTCTTGACCCCACCCCACTTGTGTGCTCGCTTGCTCTAAAATGAGTAAGATCTTAGAAAAATAAATCTATCTGGAAACTCATACCAGGGTTTTAAGAATTATGTTTTTATACTATGAATATTTGAAAAAATAAAAATTTGTGGCTGGAAAGAAGAACTGCGTTTTTAGTATTTTTTAAAAGGTAGTTTGGCTAAAGAAATTTCAGCCAGGTAAAATCATGACTTATTTTTCTAAGGGTCAGAAACACAGAATTTGCAAAATCTTAGGGAAACCATCCAGGTCTATGCTAATTGCCTCTCCCACATAAACAAGGACCAGTTGTTGGTTATGGTGAGGGACACGCATGTATATAATAAAATCCCCCTAAAAGAATTTTTTCAAACTGGAAGTTAGAAAATTTCCTATGGCAAGAGTCATTCCTCCACATCTCCATCTGGGCTGGTACCTCTCCCCAAGGACAGATTTCCCAGTCTTAGGAGACATGCATTATTTGAACAGAGACAGAAGAGCCTGAATTCTATTCACAGAACTTTGTTTGAACCTTGGAGGCGGGGTACTTAGCCTAGCTGCCAGTATTTTCTTTGGGTTCTTTTTTCTTTCATTGGTTTTGGGCAAGTTGGATGGAGAATCATAAACAAGGCAATAGGCCAGCTTCTAAATCTAATCAAAATAAATCTTTTGAGCATTTACTATTTATGAAATACTAGGGGAAGCATATAAAGTAGTTGAAGATACAGGCTCTGTACTAAAGATGCCTAGGGCTAACAAAAAAGCTGTTAGAGGTGGTCTCTGTGAGTTTGTTTGGTCACGCTAGAGATGAAACATAAATCTAGAGGTTGAAGGGAAGGGACCTTTCACATGGGAGGACAGAGCACAGGACAGCATCCTAGGTGCAAAGAATGGAGTGGATGGAGTAGGAGCGAGCTGTGATCATATCTGGTGAAATGGCAGACTCCTCAGACCAGAACAGAGAGGAAAGGGCAAGAGTTGCAGAGGGTTTTGGACGTCAGACAAATGAGTTTGGACAGCATTCTTGAGAAGTCGTGGCCTACTGAAGTGTTCTGGATCAGCAGAGCGACGTGACATAAATGTGCTTGAGGAGGATTAATTTGGTACCAACACATAGAACTGACGGAGGCAGGGAACTGGAAGGTAGGAGGTTATTATGGCCGCATGAGAATGATATAATGAAAGCAGATTGAGAGAAATGAAATGGAGGGAAGACATTGTTGCTGGGAAAAAGGAGTGCTAAGATTCAGTGAGTAATGATAGTGGGAAGAAAAAAAATGAGCAGTTTTGACCTTGGGTGGTTAGATTTCTCCATCCTGAATGAGGATAGGAAGAGGACGAGTGTTAGAGGATAAACAGTTTCAAAGAAGTTGGTATGTACATAGAAATGTCCAGCAGCCATCATGAACATATGGGACTGGAAACATGAAGAAGCAAGAGCAGGAAATAAAGGCCTGAAACTCATCAGAACACAGATAATAGAACTAGTGCCCTGAAAAACAATCAGCTTCTTTGGAGCAGAGAATAGAGTGCTTGCAGAGACCGTTCTGAGTGATAATGTGACCAGCAAATGGGGTTGAAGTAGGGAGGGGATCCGTCAATGGAGACAAAGGAGCAGTGGTCAGACAGGTGTGAGCAACATCCTATTTGGATAATTCCATAGATTTCTAGGAAATAGAACATGAAGGACTGGTCATTGATAATTTTGTAACTGTATCGACTCATTGTATACCCTGAAATTAACCAAGGCTCATTTAAAGATTGTGGAATTCGAGACTTTATACTCTATGGTTCTGCTGTAGATTTTCAAGCTCACCATTTCCTGCCATCCCCATTAGATAATGAAGTCAGTATTTTTGTTGTGTAGCTTATTTCAACTTGAGAACTTCAGTTGACCTTTCCTTTTCCATCGGCACAGTTAGAAGGTGGTGCTAATAGAGCCAGCAGATATTTACTAAGCAACCTACTATATGTGAAAGACCCATAAATAGGGGCTGGACAAACCCCTTATTCACCAAGATTCTCCCTTTTAATGCAAAAGGTAAGCATTACAAATGTTTAAGTAAATCACATGCAGGCTGGAAAAAGTCTTAAATCTAACTTACGGAGTTAATGGTGCCAAGTTGCTTGTTTTTATAAGCACAAGAGCTTTTTAAAGCTATCACTCTTGCTACACCCATGAGGTTCCATGGTCCCCTCAGACTTTGTTGCATGACATCTGGTACTTTAATGCCTTAGAGCTAAAAAGAAATACCACGCGTGCCATTTGCTTTGATTCAGTGTTTCCAAATGGTTCCCTTTCCACTTGGTCTTTCTGTTAATGGTAATATTCTCCAAGGATTTCAGACATTGAAGGTCTGGTGTTAATAGACTTTTTTTTTTTTCATTTTAAGAGGGACTATACAACCACAATTTGACCATTAGCTTTAACGAAGTTTTAAAGAGAGGGATCCACCCAATGATGGAGTTTTTGCACAAAGTATATGCCCTTTGACTAAAGATTAGGACACAGCCTATCAGGACACAGAGAATCAGTTGCAAATTAAAGTGGCTCTGGGTAACCTTCTATGGCAAGGCTTGTATGCTACTTTAGCAAAAATTCCTTATCAAGGATCTTAGTCTGTGAAAACTGAAACTCCACAAACACGTTTGAATTACATACATATTGCTAGCTGTGCAGGAGGGCTTAGCACTAAGAGGTATTTCCTATGTAGGGACTTTACAAATGTTTGTTGTCTTCCCTGCCTGTTGACAGGCAGCTCAACCTTATATGATAAACTTCATCTGTAGTTCACAAACACTAGTGTACAGAGGAGATGGTTCAGAATCCCTTGGCTATCATTTTTTAAAAGATTCCTGGGCTTAGTTTCTGGATATTCTGATTCTTGTAGATTCCAGGGTATGCATAGGGTATATATGCATTTATTTGATTTGCAGGTAATTCTGATGAGCAATCATGTTTAAAGTCTGCTCATTTCTTCCTAGATGTATTGTTTTATGACTGGGAGATTCTGTGAAAAGTAGGCTGTGTTCCAGACTGAGTGTACATTTTCCATATGCTAAATATGGGCATAAATGCACTGAACCTTTTCAAGTGAAGACTGATGGCCCTTTTTTAGGGGGCCATAGCTGACATACTAATTTATGATCTTCTAAACTTGGTATATAACTACAGCAAAATGTAAGAAGTGCAGAGGAAACATTATCTTGTCCTAGGAGGACCTTGGAGCATTTAATAGTTCCCTATTTCCTCAACAGGTGTTAGAAGAGATTAGGTAATCCAATAATATATCCATGGCATGTAAGTCAAAACAGAACCTGGATTTCTCCTTTCCTAGTCCAATTACTATGAAATACATAATTAGGTGGTCAAATGAAATCTCCCACGTTGGTATCATTATACTGGGATAGGAAGAAGACAATCTCTCTAAAAATGCCCTCATCTCCTCCCTACCTCCTAAGAATTAACATCCCAGAGAAACAGCCCTACAATGCAAAAGCTAATTTTAAAAAATCATGCATATGACTCTAAAGCTTTCTATTTTCATTTAACCTATCATACATATTCCTCTAGGTCAGTGTGTGTCCATAACTCTTTCTTTGTAATAGCTTCATAATATTCCATACTATAGACTTCTCTTGACTTACATCTTGATTTTTCCAATGGATTTACTGCTGGACTTCCAGTTCTCAGTTGTTTTTTTTTTTAATCCCTACATCAATGCTGCAATAAATATCCTAATGCACACTGTTAGGGTCCATAATCAAAGAAACAAGATTGATGTGATGCGAAAGTCGATCAAAGCTTTATTTCGCACCAAGCATAGAAAATCCAACCGACCAGTCGGGGCCGTCTCTTACAAAAAGGCGACAACAACCAGGACACCAACCCCGACGATGACGCTCCTAACTCCACTACCCGACCACGACCCTAGCCAACAAGGACCCTAGCCGACCACAACGCCCCCGGCAGCGCCGCTCCCCGACGAGGCCACCCCTCAATGACTACCCTACCCAACAACTACCCTACCCAACAACTACCCTTCCCGACCACAATGCCCCCAGTGGCGCTGCTCCCCAGCGAGCCCGCTTCCTCACGACTCCCCTACCCAAGGACTACCCTACCTGACGAGGCCGCTCCCGGTCGACGAGGCCGCTCCCGGTCGACGAGGCCGCTCCCGGTCGACGAGGCCGCTCCCGGTCGACGAGGCCGCTCCCGGTCGACGAGGCCGCTCCCGGTCGACGAGGCCGCTCCCGGTCGACGACTACCCCCACGCTGCAGCCCAGACTAAGCTTTATAGAGGTGGTTGAGCCCAGCCCACACACAGATGGCCAATGAAATTGCAGCATACAGGGAAACCTGCACAGTCATGCTCGGACAGCAATACACGTGGCCAATTGAATTCCAATTCACCATAGCAAATATATGCACACCCCACTGATTGGATGTCTCCATCCAGCCTGGCCCGCCCCTATATCCGGGGTTTGCAAGTAAATTCCTCCGGGAGGGGCAGGGTCAATCCAAGCTTACAATGAAATGGCTCCCTCTGGCTAACCAGGCCCTTACACACGCTAACTTTTTGGACAGATGATTTCTATGAGTAAGATTGATTTATGCAAAGGTGCAAGAATCAGAACTCTTACTAGATTCTGCGGGATTATTTTCTGAGGAGTTAGTAGCAATTTCACATTTCCATTATCACTGTGAGTTGGTTTTTTCTACAGCCTCATCAACATTAGTGAAACTCCAAAAAATTGAAAAATGATCAATCTTCTATTTGAAAAATAGCTTTTTGTTGCTTTAATTTGCATTTCTCTGGGAATGAACTATACCTTTTTGTGTATGTTGGCTCTTTGTCTGCCCATTTCTGTAAAAGGCCCTCTAGGATAAAATAATGTTCCTCCTCACACCAGGTACAAAGAAAATTCCATGTAAGGTCCAAAGACAGCAAAGCCAGAAGGGGGGAAAAAATAACATTGTATAATTGAGTGGAAGAGCTACTTGATATTTTAAACAAGATAAATCCAAAACTGCAACAAAGGAGGAAGAATTAAGGTAAAGTTGACTTTATAACCATTAAAATTGTTTATATTGTCTTTTGCCTGACAGAAAAAGTCAAAAGACAAATTATATCATTTACATGACAGACTTTAACAAAGGATATCCCTGAATATGGTTCTCTCAAAAAATGGATACAAAATAGACAAAAGGAAAAAAAAAAAAAGCAGTGATATTTTTTCCACCCCGTTTTGAAGATTCTTGTGTTTGAAGCCTATTGAATGGGAGGTGCATTTCCTCCTAAACAAGGTTCTCCCATAGCCATCTGTTCTCTGCCTATCGAGTCTCTTGGCATTTGGGTCTGATTTCCTCAGGTGGGAGTGTTGCCTTTGGGAAGCCTCACATGCTGATCACATCTTGTTTCCTTTTGTCTTCCTTCCAGCCTTCCCTCTGCAGCACTATAGCAAACTCACAGCAGTTCAGCTGCCTTTTAAAGTCAATAGCTAATATTCTGAAAATTCTGTGTACCAGGCAAAGAGCTCTACTGAGTACCATTCACAATCTCAGGTGTACCCTATAATGGGAGAATCACATCCAGTTCTATAGTTTAGAAACCGAGTTTAGGAAAGGCTCATGTCTTGCTTTATTTACAGCAGAATTTAAAGCACTTCCTTGTAAGTTACTCTAGGTGAAGAACACCTGAGAGAGTTCATGAGAAATTACTTTGTAAAGTCTCAGGTACTCGACAGTAACCTATCAGGCTAGATTTTCCTTTAAAACTGGTTAAAAATAATCTGTGATCAGAAGAAGCATAACATACCCCTTGTTCCTTATCCCCTATTTGGAGACAGCACATTTCTCACCAGCTGCCATTTGCTAGAATAGCTGCTTCTAGGAAATCGGCATCATTCAAAGTCCTGCCTTGAACAACATCCTCAGAAAGACCTCTCTGCCTTAATAGTTTTTCCTGAGTAAGTAGCACTCTGTGCTACTTCTCCTTTATAACAATTACAGTTCTAATTAATGTCTGCCACCTGGACTTCAGTGCAAACTCACTGAAAGCACGAACCACATTTCTTGTGGAATACTTAGCACTATGCTAGGTGCATAGACAAACATTCGAAATGAAAGTCACAGCATTTTACATCATACCCACTGTACGAATCTAATTGTTACTATTTGTTCACTTATACATTATCTATCTCCCTTTTGAAAATATGGGCTTCACAAGAATAAGTGCTTTGCCTTCCTTATTTCTAGTTCTTTATATTCTTAACACTGGAACTTGGGACATATAGGTGCTCAATGAGAATTTGGTAAGTGAATACTGGTCTCTGTATAGGCTGTTGTTGGCTGACTTAATGGAACTTTGAGATCGCCACCTTCCATTTTCAAAGCTCCATGATTGACTGTTGTGAGTACTCCTGGTTTCTACATACAGTAGCCCTCCCCCACCCCTTCTGCCCTGCTCCGACCCTTCTCCATGATTCCAGTTACCTGCAGTCATCTGGTCTTGAAGCAGATAATCCTCCCACCAAATTATCAGATAAATCAGTAATATTCTAATGCTGCCTTCACAATGCCTAGGTAAACCCCACTTCAAGGTATCACATAGGGATGTCATCTCACATCACAAGAAGAGGGAGTACAGTACACAACATTTTGAGAGACCACACTCACTTAACTTGTCATAATATACTATATATATAATTGTTCTGTTATTGTTCACCTCTTATTGTGCCTAACATATATCCAAATTTATCACGGTATACATATATATAATGGGTTCAGTGCTATTTGTAGTTTCAGACCTCACTGGGGGCCTTGGAACATACCCCAACAGGTAAAGTGGACTCCAGCATTTGAGTTATCTACAGTTCTATTTATTATCCTATATTATATTACAAAACATACACAAAATTAAAGGATGAGAAAATGTTTGAGATCTGTTATATCTTTTTTTTTTTTTCTGGGTGACAGACTTATCCAGAGTTACAGGACAATCAGCCACAAAGTTAGCTGCAAAGCTAATCTTTTGCAATATTCTTTAAGCAAAAGCCTGTGTTTAAAGGCAGAGGTCTCTTTAGTCAAGGTTCTAGAATGTATGAGAGAGGGGCAAAGAAAAATGATTTGCAGGTGATTGAAAAGTGGTTTTATTCAGTTCTTTTTCTAGTTTCCAGGTTGAAGTTCCTGGTGAGGGAGATAATCACGCATTCATAGATCAGAGGTGAAATCTACTCAAAAAGTGAGAAGTTCAAAGTACTGAGAAGTCAAATAAAACTTAGGGATGTGGAGTTTTATCAGACAGTGGAGTAGCAACAGAAAATTTATGCAGACAAACTTTCCTTTCAACACATGCCCCACAGAGACAAGATGAAATAACCCTTAATGTTCAACCTGGACTAGGTTCTGATTATCACTACTACGGTAGCTTTAAAAAGAAATTGATGGTGTAGGATCTGTCATTTCCTGACTTGTTAATTTTAGCCATTCTGACTGGTGTGAGGTGATATCTCATTGTGGTTTTGATTTGTATTTCCCTGATGCCGAGGGACGTGGAGCACTTTTTCATGTGTCTCTTGGCCATCTGGATGTCTTCTTTGCAGAAATGTCTGTTCATGTCCTCTGCCCATTTCTTGATTGGATTGTTTGTTCTTTGGGTGTTGAGTTTGCTAAGTTCCTTATAGATTTTGGATACTAGCCCTTTATCTGATATGTCGTTTGCAAATATCTTCTCCCATTCTGTCAGTTGTCTTTTGGTTTTGTTAACTGTTTCCTTTGCTGTGCAAAAGCTTTTGATCTTGATGAAATCCCAATAGTTCATTTTTGCCCTTGCTTCCCTTGCCTTTGCCGTTGTTCCTAGGAAGATGTTGCTGCGGCTGAGGTCGAAGAGGTTGCTGCCTGCATTCTCCTCAAGGATTTTGATGGATTCCTTTCTCACATTGAGGTCCTTCATCCATTTTGAGTCTATTTTCGTGTGTGGTGTAAGGAAGTGGTCCAATTTCATTTTTCTCCATGTGGCTGTCCAATTTTCCCAGCACCATTTATTGAAGAGGCTGTCTTTTTGGGTTTTGAAGGGTCAAGGGTGGGAGGTGGGGGGAACAGGTGGTGGGTAATGGGGAGGGCACGTTTTGCATGGAGCACTGGGTGTTGTGCAAAAAGAATGAATACTGTTACGCTGAAAAAAATAAATAAAATGGGAAAAAAAGGAAAAAAAAGAAATTGATGGTGTAGGAAACTGCTAGCAAATATTTTTCTTGACTTTCTTCAAGACATAATGGGTTAGCTCAGTCTCGGAAAAATATATGTAATAGAGGAACATCTATAAGCATAATGGAGTCTCCCTCTAGTCATTTCAAATGCATGTCCTGACTCATTGTATTAACTTTCGAATGAAAAAAGATCGAAATACAAATTTGTAGTGTGGTATGGCAACCACAGAATTTCTATTTGAAAATCTACTTAAACAACACAACAGCATGATGCTGGTTGTGCCTGGTATTTTGCCAACCTGCAAAGTCATAAACCCTGCTCCTGTGTTTTCTAGTTTCTATGGTATCTATAGTATCTATGGGACACACAGCAAGGCAGCCGCTTTGGCCATTTAATTCTTCGTTAGAATACTCAATCTCAAATTTTGCTCCGAACTAAAAAATTGAGCACGTTTGTTTTTCTTTTCAGTCATTAGTTTGGTATTGAGTGCTGTATTATTAAATTACTGGCTTCTGATTCATATTTGCAATGCTTCTGGAACACTTGGCATAACAGAAGCTGAAATCCTTGCAATAGTATTGACTTTTGGAGGGGGGGATACCATGGGGTTTACACAGGTTAAAAATTTCTCTGAATACAAAAGTTGTTCATTCCTCATGTAGAATTAGCAAATAATGTAGGAAGAAAACAAGACCCCCTAATGCTGTCTCCTGGTCATAATAATCACTTAATATTTTAGAGCATTTCCCCCCACCAGATAGCTAATCATATCATTTGTAATTAATCATGAACATAAGCTGTTAATACAGTTATGTGTCTGGTTTTCTTAACATTTCATGTTGTATCTTGAGCACTAATATATTAGGCATTTATAATGGGCACAGATTTCATAATATATAAGTAACCCTTCTTGTTGAACCTAGATGTAGTGTTCCACATTTTTATAAAATTGGTGATAAACATCTATCCATCTACTTTAAGTCTTTGCCCACACTTCAGATAATTCCCTTAGGAACGCTTCTTAGAAATTAAACTGCAGAGAATATTAGTGTTGAAAATAGCTTATGTTGGAGTTTATGTGTCTGTCTCAGGGTCTGTCCTCAGCACTTTACGTATATACATTTAGTATTAGTTCAATTTTACAGATGGGGGAAACTGAAGCACAGAGAGATTAACTCTCAAAGGTCATAGGGTAAGTGAAAAAGCTGGGATGCTACCCCAGGCGATTTGAGGCTGGAGCTGGTGCTCCTGACCCCTGTGCTGTATGAACTCTCTAATCACTTAGGTAAACATGACCTTCGCAGGTCATCCACATTAGACTTGGAAGTAATAGACCACCTACTTGAACCCCTGGACCCTACAGAAAGTAAGGCCTAGAAAGATTAAGTGACAAAGTCAAATCGCTGGTGGCAGATCTAGGTTTTACATCTTGACTCCTCATCCTGCAGTCCAAACACTTGTTATTCCAAGGGTGACCCATGAACCACAGCATCAGCCCCACCTGGGAGCTTGTTAAAAATGCAGAATGTCAGGTCCTACCCCCAACCCTCCTGAAGCAGAATCTGCATGTTAACAAGATCCTCTGGTGATTCCTTTGCACATTAAAGCTCGAGAAGCTCTGGCAATACACTGTAAACTTGATACATCTTGGTACTTCAATGGAAAATCTGCATGTAAACAGCTAGTATTTCCACAGCATGAAAAAAAAAAGTCATTTTTCAGTTAGTTAAAGCTTTTATGAGGTTGAAGCATATGTAACTGCTGTTATTTTAGAGAAAACATTTAATATTGGCAACTTAGTGTGGCTCAACTTCTATGGGTGGAAAGATAACAATAATAAAACAGGTATTAGTTTGAGTAGAGATTGAACTTGAAGTGGATGAGGTTCTTTATTTCCAGTGAATATACATGTTAGTCAGGAAGAAAACACAATTAAACAATGACATTGTAAATTGGTAAGTGCTACAGGAGAGCATTCTGAGAGCTTTGGAAGAAGGCAAGTGATGTTCTGGAAAATAAACATGGAAAATCATTTGCTTCTGTTAGTGGCAAAAAAGGAAGGCATACAAGCCTTAGTCAAAGTATTATATGGACATCCTCAGAAGCTTCGCAGGATCGGATTTAAAACAATTGGTTAATGGGGCCCCTGGGTGGCTCAGTGTGTTAAAGCCTCTGCTTTCTGCTCTGGTCATGGTCCCAGGGTGCTGGGATCAAGCCCCACATCGGCTCTCTGCTTGGTAGGGAGCCTGCTTCCTCCTCTCTCTCCCTGCCTGCCTCTCTGCCTGCTTGTGATCTCTCTCTGTCAAATAAATAAAATCTTAAAAAAAAATAGATAAAAATAAAAATAAATAAAACAACTGGTTAAGTATATAAGGTGTTCCACAAAGTTTGGTAGCTATGGCTTGCCACTTGAACTAAAAAAGTAAGGACCATGTTGTCCTTTAATGGTCATAGTAGTTAATGAGAGTTTACAGGTCTCACCCTTTAGGGTGTACGATTTTCATGGGCCCCACTTTGGCCGTTTCTCTTTTTTTGAAGTTAACATTTTCAGGTTCGGTGAAGTGAAGAACTGGCTTCCATTACACTATGAATGAAGAGAACAATCTTATGAGTAATATTTAAAGATGTACTTTTTTTTTTTACCAGAAGCTGTGAATAATCTATAAGCAAGCAGTATGTGTAAATATAAAAACCTTGGTTAAATATTTTCCATTCTCAAGTCCTTTTAGGTATCTTGCTGTTCAAGAAATGAGATTGCGAATACAGATTTTGCATCTTTACAGTAGTTGGCTTAGAAGTACTAAATTTGGGGGGAGATGGTTGAATTGTTAATAATTCCACTTTACCATCCATCTTTTTCTTACAAGGTTCCCTTTTTTAGAAAGAACTGACCTACCAGTTGTTGGGCCCATAATGAGGTACAATAATGTTCAAAGCAGTCCTAAGAGCATGAGAAGGAAAGTATCTGAGACCAAAATTGGGTAATCATTGGAGTGATACATGAAATGCATTGAGCAGGGAGAAAGTGACATGAGGGTGGGATAGATCGCACATAGGTACATACAGCTGGTAGCTTTCAATATTCCCCACATCCTCCCTGCAGGCCTGAGGGGCAAATGGCCTCTAGTTCTCACTACCATCTTTATTTTTATGAAATCTAGTCTGGTGAAACTGCCTTCAAATGTCAGAAGTTTGATTCCTAATGTATTCATTTCCTCCCTTGCCTGCCTTCTCCCGCCCTTCCCTCACATCCTTCTAAACTTTTACCAAATCTCCCAAATACTATCTGGGCACTGGGAGAATATAAAAGAAGAGGAAGATCTAGCACCTTACTCACAATTTGCTTGTAAAACAACTTTCTTCCTGGAATACCAAAGATAGGACAGCCACAAAAATCTATTAATACCCAGCAGTCGGTTGTGATTGTAAAAAAGGACAGATAGAGTACTATGGGATCACAGAGTGGGGAGCAATGACAGCTGTTGGTGGGATCAAGGAACTCCCACCTGAGGAGTGCTGTTTGAACTAGCTCATGAAAGGCAGGCAGGCTCCAGAGAGGGAGAAGGAGGGATTCCCCAGAAATGCATGCCACAGAGATAAAGGCCCAGAGGAGCAGGTGGAGGGGATTTGGGGGATGTTTTGCACTGTAAAGAAAAAGGAAATAAAGGATTTATTTATTTATTTATTTATTTATTTATTTATTTATTTATTTATTCTGCAGGGGAGGAGCAGAAAAAGAGAGTAACTATTCCCTTCAATGGCTCTGCTCCAGCCATGGCATGAGAACCACAGGGTTCTCAAACTTTAAGCTCACATTACCTGAAAGGCTTGTTAAAGTCTTTCTTGCGAGGTCCACCCCTGGAGTTCCTTATGTGGAGGGGGTTGTGGGCAGGAACATGTGTAGCCTGAGAGTCCGCATTTCTGTGACATTCCCAGATGATGCTGGTGCTTCTGGTCTGAGAACCACTGTCCAGAGATATGGCCAACAAGCTCCCATCCCACTTGCTATTTCTTCTGCATGGAAATTTCTACCCCCAGATAGTCACATGGCTCCTGGCCTCAGTTTGTTCTCATTTTTTCTCCTGACACTCTATTCCTGGTCTATGCTGTACCTTCATAACCCCTATCATATCTTAACACTATGGTGATTTTTTTTATCACCCATTAAGATATAAATCCCATGAGGGACAGTTTTGTTGCCTTAAAGCAGTGCTGTAATTCCTAGCACCTAAATTTCTGCATTTCTAGACTTTAAAATACCATTGGGCACATGGTAGGCACTCAAATAGTGTTGACTTGCACCAAAGAATAAAATGCCTAGGAATAAGTTTAATTGAGGTGAAAGACCTATTCTCTGAAAACTGTAAGACCCTGAAGAAACCAAAGACAACATGAACAAATGCAAAGATACTCCATGCTCATGAATTGGAAAAATACTGTTAAAGTATCTATAATACCCAAAGCAATCTACAGATTCAGTGCAATCCCTATCAACATGCCAACAACATTTTTCACAGAACTTGCATACTAAAGTTTGTAGAACCACAAATGACCCCAAAAAGCCAATGCAATCTTGAACAAAACTAGAGATACTACAATCTCAGTTTTCAAGATATGATACAGAACTATAGTGATCAAAACAGTATGGCAATGGCATAAAAACAGACATGAGATCAATGGAACAAAACAGAACACAGAAATAAACCCACACTTATATGGTCAATTAGTCTAGGACAAAGGAGAAAACATATGCAATGGGAAACAGACAATGTTTTCGAATGGTACTGGAAAAACTGGTCTTCGACGTGTGAAAGAATGAAATGGGCCACCTTCTTATACACAGAAATAAACTAAAATGGATTGAAGACCTAAATGTGAGACCTGCAGCCATAAAAATCCTAGGAGAAAATATAGGTGGTAATTTCTTTGATATCAGTCTTAGCAATATTTTTCTAGATAGGTCTCCTAAGGCAAGGGAAACAAAAGCAAAATAAACCATCAGGACTACACCAAAATAAAGAGCTTAGCACAGCAAAGGAAACACAAAATAAAAAGTCAACCTACTGAATGGGAGGAGAAACTTGTACAGGATAACTCCAATTACATAGTTTAAATAGTAACCCGCTATGAATACAACTTATCAAAACAAACAAACAAAGAAACAAAAAAACCCAAAATCCAATGATCTGATTAGAAATTGGCAGAGAACCCGAATATACATTTTCCAAAGATGACAGCAGGTGGCCAATAGACACATGAAAAGATGTTCAACATCACTAATCAGGGAAATGCAAATCAAAACCACAGTGAGATACCCCCTAATATGTGTCACATTGTCTAAAATCAAAAAGGTAAAACAAGTGTTGGTGAGAATGTGGAGAAAAGGGAACCCTCTTGCACTGTTGGTGGGAATGTAGACTGGTGCAGCCACAATCAAGGTTTCTCAAAAAGTTAATAAAAATTAAGTTAATTAACTTAATTAACCATAAGACCTGGTAATTCTACTAGAGATATACTCAAGGAAAACAAACACAATAATTTGAAAATATATAGGCATCCCTATGTTATTACAACATTATTTACAGTAGGCAAAATATGGAAACAAGTGTCTACCAATAGATGAATAAAGATGTTGTACACACACACACACACACACACGCACACACACATACACACACAGATATTATTCAATTGTAAAAAAGGGAGGAGATCCTGCCATTTACAACAACTTGGATAGACCTAAAGGTTATTATGCTAAGTGAATTAAATTAGAGAAAGATCATATGATTTCATTTATATGTGGAATCTAAAAAATAAAACCAACAGAAACAGACTAAAATACAGACAACACATAGAAGGTTGCCAGAGCAGAGATGGGTAGGGGAAGGGGCGTAAGGAGTGAAAGGGAGTGGGAGATATGGACTTCCGGTTATGGAATGAGTAAGTCACGGGGATGACAGGAACAGCATAGGGTAATAGTCAATGATATTGTAATAGATTTTGTGATGTCACGGGGATGACAGGAACAGCATAGGGTAATAGTCAATGATATTGTAATAGATTCTGTAATATATTCTGTGAAGACAACTACACTTGTGGTGAACTTAGCATAAGGTATAAACTTGTCAAATCGCTATGTTGTACACCTGAAACTAATGTAACCATCAACTATAATTTGGGGGAAAAAAGTTAGTGTTGACTTGATAAAGGAGATATTGTCTTGGAAAGAGAGGTGAGCCTGGGACTCATATAGATTGAGTCAGAGAGGATGGAAGACAAGAGAACTCAGGCCATACACCACATTGACTCCATCTTAAGGACACACATCTTTGGTTTTATTAGTAAAAAGTTTGGGGTCGGGGGAGTAGGGAAGGAGAGTGAGGTAGAGTAAGAGCTTTAAGTAACTGCAGAGTTTCAGAACAGCTGCTGTGAAGGCCAACTATATTCTAAGGGAATAAACACCCTCATTTAGGGCAGAGGAAAAACCAGTCAGACTATACTTCTCTCTGAAATGCTGAAGTAGTCTTTCTATCTGATATTATATTAAGAGGATTTCCTACTTGTCACTTGCAGTCATTCCCTTTTCCTGACACACAGAGGCCTTAAAACTCCTATAGGAGAGCCCAGTTCTTCCTGTGTCCTCCTTTCTGCCCTGTAAGTCAAGGGCATAGAATACAGTTTCCAGCAGCAAGTTTTTACTCCAAACAGCCTGCTGTACAGGGTTGTCCCAAATCCCTCTAACCTTCCATATGTTTAGCAATTTTGATGCCAAATGTATTGCTCCTACATCATACACACATTATATACCTTCCATGGAAACATGATTGATATGATCAGTCCTATTATAATCTCTTACTAGAAACCTTGTGTCTTCATTATGTCCACAAAAATCACAAATAGGAACGTAGACATTTAGAGGATTCATAAATTAGTCCCATTAAGATGGAAATCTAAAAGATAGAGGAGGGATGTGAAAATATGGCAAATGAGGTCACCTGTATAGGTTGTCAGATTCTTTAAGTGCAAAAATAAGCTCATCTGGTGATAAAATGTGATACCCTAGTTGTAACATTTAGCAACCCTCAATCTAAGACTGAAATGCTATGCATATACACACTGTGTGTGTCAAAAGTCAAGAGTAGGAAGAGGGTTGTTGATCTAATGTAGTTGCATTTACATCCTCCCCCCTTCTCCCCTGCCCCAGTTTAGATCACTGGATTAAGATCAAAGCCCTCAAGGTTGCTGGAGGGAAAGGATAATTGGATGATGGGTATTAAACAGAGCCCTTGATGTAAAGAGCACTGGGTGTGGGGCGCCTTGGTGGCTCAGTGGGTTAAAGCCTCTGCCTTCAGCTCAGGTCATGATCCCAGGGTTCTGGGATCAAGCCTCGCATTGGGCTCTCTGCTCTGCGGACAGCCTGCTTCCTCCTCTCTCTCTCTGCCTGCCTCTCTGCCTACTTGTGATCTCTGTCTGTCAAATAAATAAAATCTTAAGGAAAAAAAAAGCACTGGGTGTTAAGTGCAATTGATGAATCATAAGATTCTATCCCTGAAACTAATAGTATGTTAACTAAATTGAACTTTAAAAATTAAAAAAAAAAAAAGACCTCAAGAGGCAGAGACTCTTCTGCTCTCTGCTTTGGAGATTCCTAACCCTGCCTGGAACATAGGATTGGTGGTAAGGCATACGTTGGTTTGGCTGGTACTTAGTAAGTGTGGTACGATGAGGGAAGATGGGACTGGAAAGATGGAGAGGATGGTGTACCTCCAGTCCTGAGGGAATTGACAGGAGGAGGGAAAAGGGAAGCCCATTCATTTGGCTCAGACAATATGAAGACATTTTAACAGAACTTTTAATTTCCCAGGAAGATGAAAGGTAATCAGTTTTGTAATAGGTTATCTACATGAGAGACTTTCCAACTAATATTAGACATAATAATATACTTAACACCTATATTATATTCCAATTTATAAATTTTGTAAGAAATTTGGTAACATTAGAGGAAGCAATGTGTAGGAATCCTCTTTACAGTAACTCTAAAATTTAAGTTTAAGAAAACAAAACTGAGTGACGCCTGGATGGCTCAGTGGGTTAAAGCCTCATCCTTCTGCTCAGGTCATGATCCCAGGGTCCTGGGATCAAGCCCTGCATTGGGCTCTCTGCTTAGCAGGGAGCCTGCTTCCCTTCCTCTCTCTCTGCCTACTTGTGATCTCTGTCTGTCAAATAAATAAATAAATAAAATCTTTAAAAAAAAAGAAAACTGATAAATCATCTTTTATCAGGTCCTTTATCTACTATGTCTTCATAGGGCTAGGTTTTTGTTTTGTTTTGTTTGTTTGTTTGTTTAGGGAAGAGGCCAGCTAGCTTCCTCTCTCTTCAGACACCTAACTCCATTTCTTATCTATAGTCTTATTCTTATTCCTACCACCTGGCATAAAACATGGTCATACTCCCCTATCTTAAGTAGTAAAAACAAGAACAAAACCCTTTCAACTATTTATCAACTCTCCACTCCGACTTCATGGATAAGCTTCTTTAAATTATGGTCTACACTCACCGCTAATGTCCTCACATCCCATTTGTTCTTCAACCGACCGTGCTCTGGATTTCCCTCACCATTTCACTAAAAGCACCTCTGATGATAATACAACTGAGATCTTGAATGGCCAAGCCAATGGATATCACTTTGTCATATTTAATGTGACTGGCCTCACCTTTCTTGGATCTTACTCTCCTGGGTTTCTTTCTAGTACTTTCTACTAGTTTCTCTGGCTCTCCCTTCCCCCATTGTTCTATCGTGGTTTAAGTTCTTTATTTTTAATGTAATCAGTGCTTCCTAGATGCCCCATCCTACACTCGATGGTTTTAAGAAGGCATACATCAGTTCCTGGAATCAATTCCACAGTCTAGATATCTTGAGCTTCAGAGCCATCTATCCAGTTGGGTACTTTATAAATCCCTCAAACTACACAGAGCTGAAGCAGTACTTACCCTCTCTGCAAAGAGCTCAGTTCTATTAATCCTAAGAATCATTTTACACTATTTCCTCCTTTGTCTCCTCTTCAGTTACCCAATTGTGAAAATTCTACCTGTTAAGTATTTCTTTAATTGGTTCCGTCCTTTCCCTTTGATTGTTACTGCCAGAAACCAGGCTCTACCATGTTATTACCATGATCACTATAATATCCCAGTCTTTTGTCCCCAATTATTAGCCTTCAAGTCTTCCCTTCTCAATGATGGGAAAGGAAATTTTCCTTGGGGAGCAGGGAAAGAAAGTAATCTAGATTTTGATTTTTTTTTAAATTCTTGACAAGCATCTAATCACCCCATGCACATGGGCTGCTCTTTTATCTGTAGTCCCAGACTAGCAGAGGGCCAGATATGCTACAAATATTTATAGAAATGTAATTAAATCCTCCCTCATTAAACACTTCTCAGCCTTGCCAAGGCTGAGAAGTCATTTTATTTCATCCCCAATAACCCTAAGGAATAAGAAAGAGTAAGATTTCTGGATTCACCAAACAGTGTTGTTAACTATAAGGACTACTTCAAACTCAGCTGACCTGGGTTTTAGTCCCACTCCACCAGCTCTGCAAATTTTTTTTTTTTTTGAGTTCTGCTTCCTCGTGTATTAAAGAAAGGGACTGAGCTCTAATTTTGTGGTCTTTATTTTCTGATTCTATGACTTAAATACCACTTACAGAATAAAAATACACATTTTGAATCTGTGTCAAGTACACAATTCTAAAAGCCCATTTGGATGGATTGCTTCTATAGGAGAATGGAATAGAAGGGAAAGTAGATTGGTAATCATTAAATGTCAGAGTGACCACTGAGAGAAGCTGCTAGTTATTTCCTAGTATGTTTCCCCCAAGCCATACTCACCATTCCCAGCCATTATTTCATAGCCTCCCATGCATCTAAATCTATCTAACTCTGGCCAGTAGGGAGTGATGGTGAAGGATTTTTCTCTTAAAGGAGAGGGACCAACACTTTCCATGGTCCTGCTGGTCGGACCTCAAGAGCTAGACTCACTGAACCACATTTGGGAGTTGAGTGTTGAGCATGGTAGAGACACAGGACAGAGTTCATTTCTCTGGCACTACCAACTATACCTGCTTGTATTTCTACATGAGAAAGAAATTTCTTGTTCAAACCATTGAGATTTGGGGTTGTTATAGAAAAAGAACAAACAAAAACAAACCAGCAAACCCACAACCCAACAGTAGTCTTAGCAAAAAATACTAATATTTTATTATTTTCAAAGTACACTGGGGAGATGGTAATTTTGTTGAAGCCATTTTAAAGTTTGCTTGAACCTTTAATAAAATAATTTATGAAATTTACTATACTACCCAGAACAAGCTACTTGAAAACTTCATATTCTACATTCCACTTTATTAAGAAACTAATGCCCAGAGGCAGACTGGAAAAGGTATTTGTTTGGCAAAGCAAATTCTAATCCTATGAACCAGTTATCTACTGAGGGATCATAGTGAAGACTAGAACAGTTCACAAGACAACTTTATTTTCTGATCAGCAGTTCCATTTACACAGACTAAAAGACTTATGCATTTGTAGCTTTCACAATATAAAATTATGGAATAGTAATATCCTTCACTACTTTTCAGGAAGTGGAAGTGACCATGCTTAACGGTATTACCCAGAATGTATCCTGGTGCCATAAAATAAAGTCTTCATTATCAGATTGGGCTCCAAGAAGTGGCCCAGAAGCACATAAAACACTCCTCTTTCTACTAGCTCAGTGGCAGAGGGAATGCTGATCCCTATGCCTGCCTGGGAGTTCAGGTCAGAGGAAATAGAGACCTACAGCATTGTATGTTTTTACCAAGCAAAGCAGGAGGCCTCAACACACAGAACAGACTGTGGGGAATAAAGCTTTTGGAATAAACACCTCATAATCAGCACTTAGGAGTTTCCCTTTGAGCTAGTGCATAAGGAAAACTTAAATTATTCTCCCATTAGTAAGGGCCAAGAGCTCAAAGGAACTTTCCAGAGAGCACTGAAGAACTATTCTATAAACCACACTGACTTGTGAAGAATGGGTTTAAAAACCAAACTTAAAACCTACTGTACATCTTTCATAATTCCCTAATGCTCCTCTAGCTCACACATTCCAATCTATCATTCATGATCTGAGATGGCTCATTCTTGCTTTAGGCCCTTATGATGAATGGGGCCTGCCTTCTTTTGTTAAAGATGGGTCAAGTCTGAAGCGTTCCCTTTCTCTGGACTACAGAGGAGTCTCAAGGCTGAAAAAGAGTGAAATAGAGACAGGAAAACCATTGAGTCTGATTATAGAGGCCATGAAACCCAAGCAACGGATTCTGGATTTGATGTAGTTAGCAATAGGAAGCCAAAGTAGATTTTTGAGCAAGGGAGTAACACATGCAAAGGCTTATTTTAGTAAGATCATTTAGAATGAGAATGGCGTAGAGAGGTAGAGTCGTTAGGAGAAAGCCACCTTAATTTGGGCTATGATAAGGAAATACTGAATATGACTGGTGGCTCTGCAAGGGAGAAGAGAGAGAGGACAAGGAGGAGACTTTCTATAGGAAGATAGTAAGGAACTAAATTTGCAGTCTTGAAATAAGAAGGTAGCTGAATACTCGAAACAATGCTTATTAAAGAAGGAAGCACAGTGAATAAGGCTGAATCCATGATTTACGATCTAAATCAGGACTCTGCTCAGACTGAAATGGGGTATTGCCAATTACTAGGCCAGAAGAGCAGGTGAGAACAGCGCCAGTCTCAGGCAAACAGGGATTTCGAGCCATCTTACCTGAAAGGAGTTTTAACTACCACCATAGAACTCAACTCAGATTCCAATGACCACCCTGTGCTCTTGAACTCTAGCTCTGGGTTTCTAAAAGTTAGACTCTAAAAGGAAGCCACCATTGGAGGATGAAAATAAAAAGCTGCTGTTGAGAGACAGAGGAAGAGCCAGAGTGGTAAGTTGGAAAACAAATATGATGTCCCTGAAGTTCAAGCTGTTCTGAGTCACCGTATTTCTCATAGTTGTCTGCTTTTCAATAGGTCACATCCTGATTTGGGGTCTCTTTGGTTAAAGGTTTCAAGGACCAAACTGCCTTCTTAAAAAAAATCCTGTTCCCTTCCATTCCTAATTTTCCATATCCCTTTTCCATGAAGGACTAGTAAACCAAGGTAGGGATATAGGGTATGGGTATGGGGGCAACAGGGTTAAGGATGGGGGTGTGGATACTGCATGGACACTGACTATTCAGCATGCACCAGCTGTCTAGTGGGCCATAATCAGTCTTGCACATACATACCTATGGTCATGGGACAAAGGCTGTCCTTAGAGTTGCTCCCCTGAAATGACCACACAGTGACAGGAAAGGATTCTTCAGCATGTACAGGGCTGAGTGAGGAAGGAGTGTTCCAGTCCTCAGTGGGCACATCCAGTACCACTGGGCTCAAGTCCAACAAGGAACCCTAGTGTCAGGAAGCATGTTCACGCTCCTCCCCAGCTGAGCTATAGCAGGGCTGAGTGATCAGAACAGGCAAGGCCTGGAATAAATTTCCACTCCACACTTCTTGGTGCAGAGCTCACTAATCAATCCTCATGGTCTCTTCGTTCCACCCAACATTTATACACTGTATACTAATGTTATGTGTGGGGTTATTTACTAAACCGAGCTATCAGAGGGCATGGACTCTGTTGGTTCATGTTTTTGGCACAGAGTAATATTACTTGTTGAATGAATGAAGGCACACACCCATGGCCAGTTCCTGTGCTACTTTGTTTTTACTTATCTTCCACTTTCCATCCCTTGTGTTGTCTGCCTGCTTTTCTAATGAGGATTCACCATCAGTGACTCATCACCTAGAGAAAGGAACCACAATTAGACTTCCAGTTTTAGCTACATAATCCACTTCTTTATTACCCTGAAACTATCAGTTCCCCAAACAAGATTAAACCTTCAGTTTTCCTTAAGACCAATTATCTTCTGTATCTTAAGCGAGTGATGGAATAGGAAGTAGTTTGTCCAGTCAAGCAGAGCTAGGTTAGAATCCCAACTGTGCCCTTACAATGACCTTGGTTAGTTAGCTCTGAAGTTGGATTACCCAGTTGTACTTCATTTAGCTTAACTGTAAAATGGGGATACCCATAACTGCATTATATTGTTGATAAGGACCTACAAAATTGTTTTTACCAAAATGCAAGAAATGGGGCCGCTCCATAATTAACAAGCCTAAACCTATTAAAGGAGAAAAAGTGAGGTGGTTTAGAATTTTAACCTTGAATTGGCAACAAAGATTACACGAAGTAACTATGCCACCATGTCATGCCATCAGGTTCTTACTCACTCAAGAACGAGACAGGCAGAAAGTAGTTCCTAAAGGAAGCAAACAAAGGAATCCCAAACATAAGCAGCATTTCTGTCTTTCGTGATGAGAGAATGACCTATTTAGTAAGATGAAGTTAAAATTCCCCATTTCTGGTGGGAATGTGCTCAGACACTTCCGGTTTTAAAGAAGCTTTAGGCTTCTACAGTGATGGTAGCTGAAACATTTGAGAAACTGAAGATCGCCTTACCTGTTGATCGTAAGTTTCTCAAATGTTTCAGCTTTTTTTTCCAACTTTCACACATCCAGTAATTTATACATTTGGGACTGACTTATTATGTCACAGCCAAAGGGAAAACAGCAATGCTTCCATTGCAGAACAGAAAAATAGTGCAGCTTCCTCCAGAAAAGTTACAGTTGCAGCAAGTTCTAGAAGGAGAAATTACTGCCATTGGCTCCGTTTCTTCTACATGGTGCTTAGCTAAGTGCCTGCACCTGCTCCGCTGAAGCAGGTCTGCTAATTTGGTCATCATCAAGCACCACACACTGAAATAATTAAGAACAGGGCCCCAGCCGAGTAGAGCAGTGTGGTCCTAGGTCACACGGTGTGTCTAAACCTGTGATCTGTGATTATCACATGGCCCGACACCAGACAGGAGAGTCCGTAAACTCCACAGTGGGGCCAATACCTGTCATGAATCATGGCTCCTTTGTCCAGATCTCCAAAGGCATGACGAATGACAGGATGTGAAGCCTGAACCCTGTGTGTTTAGGAGACTGATAAGCAACCCTTCTGATGTTCGCCCCTTTCTCTTTCTCCCTGGAACAAGGGGTGGAAAAATCAGGATTGTATTACCATCTATAGCCCTTATCTCCACCAATACCTCCTTCCCCATTGTATTGTCCCCACAACTGAGAACAGGTTTTTTGTATTGTTTTGTTTAAGTTTTCCCTGTAAGCACCATATTCAGGAGAAACAGTAAAGGCAGGGCCTAGATTCTTTATTATTTTTTAAAATTTTATTTATTGGACAGAGAGAGATCACAAGTAGGCATAGAGGCAGGCAAAGGGGGTGGGGGAAGAATGACCCTGAGATCATGACCTAAGCCGAAGGCAGAGGCCCAACCCACTGAGCCACCCAGGTGCCCCAGCACTAGATTCTTTAGGAGACAAAAGGGAAGTATTTCTCTTTCCAGGGTCATACTTATAAGTTCTTCTTTACATTATTCCTAGTAAGAACAACTATGCCTTAACACACTGGACACACCTAGGGGAAAGTTTTCCTCAATTGATAGTTACAGAAAGATAAAGATTTAAGACCCTGGTTTTCCTCCTCTATAAAAAGGAATTGAATTAGATGAGCTATTTAAGGTTCTTCCTGATTTAAAATGCAGTAATATAATTTCCAGATTCAAAGAATGAACCCCTGCAAATCTGAGTAAAACAAATGTTGTAGAGTCCACAGCAAGCCTTTGGGAGAAGAGGTGCAGAGTCGCACACTGTTTCTTTTTTTTTTTTTAATTTTTTATTTTATTTATTTGACAGAGATCACCAGTAGGCAGAGAGGCAGGCAGAGAGAGAGAGAGAGAGAGAGAAAGAGATAGAGGAGAAAGCAGACTTCCCTCTAGGCAGAGAGCCTGATGCAGGGCTAGATCCCAGGACTCTGGGATCATGACCAGAGCTGAAGGCAGAGGCTTTAACCCACTGAGCCACTCAGGTGTCCCTGCACACTGCTTCTTACACAGTCCTGTGCCTCCTTAAGAAAGACTAACACAAGAGGCGCCTGGGTGGCTCAGTGGGTTAAGCCGCTGCCTTCGGCTCAGGTCATGATCTCAGTGTCCTGGGATCAAGTCCCCATCGGGCTCTCTGCTCAGCAGGGAGCCTGCTTCCCTCTCTCTCTCTGCCTGCCTCTCTATCTAATTGTGATCTCTCTCTCGCAAATAAATAAATAAAATCTTTAAAAAAAAAAAGGCAAACACAAGGTATCCTAAGCTACAGACACAGGGAAGGGGGGAGAGGGGACTAATTGTTTTTTCTCCTTCTACATTCTTCCCTTCCGAAAAAAACACCCAATTTTACTGTTGACTATTTTTATTCGGCTTATTTTGAGCTGGCTCATTTGCATGGCTCAGATTTTAAAATCTTTCTAATAACCACTATGCAGGCTAACAAACACACATACAAAGACACACTCTGGTCTTAATCACTGGTGAATTTCAACCCTTTCTCTCTACAATCCTGAAGGAGAAGCTCTAGTTTTCAGGTCATAATTCACGTGGTACAACAGCATCCTTCTTACTCAGATACTATAAAATACTGGCCACATCAAGGACAGAATCCCATTCAACACTGGTCCACAGTGGAGGGTGGCACACTATAAAAAGTGTGAAAAGCTAGACTTACGACAGCCGCATTCTCTCAGTGAGCTCGACCCAAGAGCTGGGAACCGCACACATGCTTTACTTAGGTGAGGGTGAAGTGTACAGATTCACACAAAAATCACAGATAAGAAAAAAAAAATCTGAGGCAGACTCAAAAGCAAACCAGCCCCCTTATCCAACTAAAAATCACACAGGAAATGAAAGTCACTCTACTCACCCAGCATAGCTGTTGTTATAAAGGCGGCCATGCCCTGCTTGCAGAATCTTCAAAAAAAGCAGTCAAAGAGGCAAAGAAAAGCAGTTGTCCGAGTCATGGGTTTCCCGAGGCACTTCATAGTGTTGCAAGGAGAGGAGCTGAAAGTTCCCTTACAACAGTCACCCTAGGCTGGAGGTGGCTCACAGGGTCCCCTCCACATATGCAAACCTTGTCTGGGAGGGGGTGGGTACAAAGGCTGGGGAGCAAGTAAAATGTGACACTTCTTTCCAGCCACGGTATTGGGGGGGGGAGTTTAAGCAGCCAATGAAGGGAAGTTGCTATTAAAACTCAAATGACAGTACAGACAAAAGGTTGATATCCAGGATCTATAAGGAACTCCTCAAACTCAACACACACAAAACAGATAATCATATCAAAAAATGGGCAGAAGATATGAACAGACACTTCTCCAATGAAGACATACAAATGGCTATCAGACACGTGAAAAAATGTTCATCATCACTAGCCATCAGGGAGATTCAAATTAAAACCACATTGAGATACCACCTGACACCAGTTAGAATGGCCAAAATTAGCAAGACAGGAAACAACGTGTGTTGGAGAGGATGTGGAGAAAGGGGAACCCTCTTACACTGTTGGTGGGAATGCAAGTTAGTGCAGCCACTTTGGAGAACAGGGTGGAGATTCCTGAAGAAATTAAGAATAGAGCTTCCCTATGACCCTGCAATTGCACTGCTGGGTTTTTACCCCAAAGATACAGATGTAGTGAAAAGAAGAGTCATCTGTACCCCAATGTTTATTGCAGCAATGACCACGGTCGCCAAACTGTGGAAAGAGCCAAGATGCCCTTCAACGGATGAATGGATAAGGAAGATGTGGTCCATATACACAATGGAGTATTATGCCTCCATCAGAAAGGATGAATACCCAACTTTTGTAGCAACATGGACGGGACTGGAAGAGATTATGCTGAGCGAAATAAGTCAAGCAGAGAGAATCAAGTATCATATGGTCTCACTTATTCGTGGAGCATAACAAAGAACACGGAGGACATGGGGAGAAGGAGAGCAGAGGGATTTGAGGGAAACTGGAAGGGGAGATGAACCATGAGAGACTATGGACTCTGAAAAACAACCAGAGGGTGTTGAAGGGGCGGGGGGGTGGGAGGTTGAGGAACCAGGTGGTGGGTAATAGGGAGGGCACGTACTGCATGGAGCACTGGGTGTGGTACAAAAACAATGAACACTGTCACGCTGAAAATAAACAAATTTAAAAAATAAACAAAAAACCCAAAAACAAACAAACAAACAAAACTTGGTCTTGGGACGAGAAGCAGCAGCACACACAGCCCAGCCCAGCACCTGAGCCTGATCCTTAATCAGGCTGCCCTAGAAGGGGCTGGGCCTCCCCTGCGCTGACTCAAGGCTGGGGTTCACTGGGTGCTGCTTCCTTTGGATAAATTCTTTTGGGTTTATTTTGTTTGTTTCTTGCTTTACGACTTTAGGCCCCTAACTTTCCTGGACAACCTTTCTCCTTTCATTACGTTCTACGGCACAGGACCCTATCCTGAACACAAATGATTTGCTTGAGGATGAGCAAAACACTTAGGCATACATAGAACATTCTGGGCTTAAGGTTCTGAGCTACCATAATGAATTTCTACATGAATTCCACATACTGAGATGCATAGTGAGTAGCCTTCATGAGTATAGGAGTAAGGATAAGGTCAGGCCCCTGAATCTGAAGAGCCAGGCTTGGTCCCAGCTCCTACCTGTATGGAGAAGGGGCAGCTGGTTTGCCGGATTTCCAGGAGCTCTCCGTATCCATTCCATGTCAGCAACACCCAGACCCTCTGCAATTTCAGAGGTTCTTATAGGGAACAAGAGGCTCCCGTGTGCTTTACTACCTTCACTCACATTTGGAATCACTTAGGAAGCCAGACCATTTAAATCAGAATTCCTGGGGGTGGGATCAGTGCTTTAAAAGGATATTGAGGTGATTCCAATATTCAGCCACCATGCTGGTCTAGAGTGGGGCTTCTCAAACTTTAACATGCGTACAAATCTAATCACCTGTGCATCCTGTTAAGCTGCCCCTTCTGATGAAGTCATTTGGGGCTGGGGCCCAAGATTCTGCATTTCTTTTTCTTTCTTTTCTTTTTCTCCCTCCCTCCCTTCCTTCCTTCCTTCTTCCCTTCCTTTCTTTTTTAAAGATTTCATTTATTTGACAGAGAGAGGCACCACGAGAGAGGGAACACAAGCAGGGGCAGAGGGAAGAAGCAGGCTTCCTGCCTAGCAGGGAACCCGATGTGGTGCTGGATCCCCGGACCCTAGGATCATGACCCGAGATGAAGGCAGATGTTTAACAACTGAGCCACCCAGATGTCCCAAGATTCTGCATCTTTAAAGAGCTTCCAGGTGATGCTCATGCTGCTGGTGCATCAGTCACAGTTTGAGTAACGAGGCTTTACTTTAGAATGAGGTCTGCTTTTTCTCCTTTCTCTCAAAATGGGAGGGGGAGTGGGTAAAAAACCTTGGAGCAAACCATCTCCTCATTTTCTCCATGTTGGTGATGAAGAAGGTATTTTTTTCATCTATGTGCTCCTATCCAGATATACAAGAAAACCCATCTGGAAGGATACACTTTGCTCTAGTAAATAAGAATGGCGTTATCTAGGGTGACTCCCATTTCACTCCATGCCAAGGCCTGGTCCTATTCTGGAAGAGTGTGGGAGCCAGCATCTCTCTATATGCTCACACACTTTTCAAATTTCCCAAAGATTCATAGCCAAGGATTCTGTGCCCTCCAATATTACGTCCAGAACACTGGCTAGAAGAGAAAGTACCATATCTTTCCTTATCTTCTCTACTGAAGTCATAAGTTTGGTGTAAGAGAGCTGTAATGATTTTCAGTTAGAATGATTCTCTAAAGCTTTCTTGACTACCCCAAGGTTAGTTTAATCTCTTCTCTGTGTCCTCCTCTCTAATAACCAGTGTGTTGTCTACTGAAGGGCATAGCACATTGAATTTAAGTATTTGTGTGGTTCCCTCCCAAGGCTGCCTTCTCCTTGAGTGCAGAACAGCACCCCCTTTCACCTTTATGTCACTTCCTTATATCTCCTAGAGGGAACACAATGTTTCCTGAAGCAATTATCAGCCATGTTTGTTGAGTGAATGACGAACCTGAAAAGGGGTTCATTCAACATTTACTCTGTGACTTCTGTATCCAAACAGAGGAAGATGGAAGCCCTAGAGCAGTGGATGGTCCCAGGTCTCCACGTTTTGTTTCTTGTTTGTTTGTGTTGTCATTTTTTTCCCTTCATGACTTTATGGCCTGGATCTCCTGTCTTTGAAGGGTTGAGGCTGCTCTGCAAGGCATGGCCATGCCTCCTGAGGCCATTTCTGACAAGGCCAAGAAAGTCTATGTAACCATGACTGAACTGTTGAAATAAGAGGTTACTGTGTAAATAAAACACTTCATCTCTTTGCATTTTATTATGTCAGAATAATGTATAAATCTGTCATATTCTATCACAACATTAAACTAGGAATGTTCAGTCTCTGGCTGGGGATTAAGCTCATCCTCAAATGATTCTGAAGAATGGGATCCAGTGAGCATGTTCAGCAAAGGTTCTCCAGACTCTGAAACCAGGGTAATCATTTCCTGGACTATCAAAAACACAAGAGACCCAGGGGACATCCTATAGCCTCTCTCAATATTTCAGATCAAAGAGAAGTTCTCAAACAATAGAAGTCATTCCTAACAATCTTCCTCTGGTTTTCTAAGGACCAGGTTATCTGATCAAACTTCTCCTGGAGTAGATAAGCTCCCATAAAATGAGTGATAAATGGTCCATTTAGTAAGTGGGAGGAGAAGAGAATGGCTTTACAGAGGGATTCAAAGATTAAAGTCCCATTTTTAAGGCACTGAGAAGGAGTGAATTATTAAACCAGTGGAAGATTTAGAGATGGAAAGATGAGAATTTCTATTTATCAACTATGCCTTTGTCATATTTTAGTTGAAGAGTGAACTTTTTAAAAAGAAATTATTATTACCCTGCAGAGAAACAAAAGGAAACTACAATTGGGAAAGGAAAATGTCATCTTGATTTGGGTCCATTGTTGTCCATGAATAGATAAATTTTTATTAAAGTATAGTTGACTACAATATTGTATTAGTTTCCTATGTATAATATAGTGATTCAACATTCATATATGTTATGAAATGATCACCACAATTAGTCTAGTTACCATCTGTCACCATGCAAAGCTAATATGGTATTATTGACTATATTCCATCTGTTGTACCTTATATCCCCATGGCTTATTTATTTTATCACTACAAGATTGTACCTCTTGATCCCCTTCACCTATTCCACTCCCCCTCCCTCTGCCACCAAATCCTCCTCTCCTCTGGAAACCATCAGTCTGTTCTGTTTATCTGAGTCTGGTTTTGTTTGTTTGTTTTGTTTTTTTTTTTTTAGAATCGACATATAAGTGAAGTCATACAGCATTTATCGTTCTCTGTCTGACTTATTTCACTGAGCATAATACCATCTAGGTTCATTAATGTCACAAATGGCAAGATTTCATTTTTTAAAAAGATTGTATTTATCCATTTGAGGAGAGAGTGAGAGAAAGCATGAGAGGGGAAAAGGTCAGAGGGAGAAGCAGATTCCCCAGGGAGCTGGGAGCCTGATGTGGGACTGGATCCTGGGATTCCAGGTTCATGACCTGAGCTGAAGGCAGTTGTTTAACCAACTGAGCCACCCAGGTGCCCAGATTTCATTATTTTTTGTGCTCAAGTTATTACTGTTGGATATATATCCACATATTCTTTATTCATTTCTTTATTCATTCATCTTGCAATGGACACCTTGGTTGCTTCTATATCACAGCTATTGTAAATAATGCTACAATGAACATAGGGGTATACATACCTTTTCGACTTAGTGTTTTAATTTTCTTTTTTTATATTATGTTTTTTATTTTAATTCCAGTATAGCTAACATACAGTGTTATGTTAGTTTCAGGTGTACAATATAGTGATTCAATAATTCTATACAATTATTTAGTGCTCATCAAAGTACACACTTTAATCCCCATCCCCTACTTCCCTTGTCCACCGGTCCACCTCCCTTCTGTTTCTTGGTCTGTCTCTCTTTTTTCTTTGCTTGTTTGTTTTGTTTCTTAGATTCCACATATGAATGAGGTCATATGGTATCTGTCTTTCTCTGACTGACTTATTTCACTTAGCATAATGCTCTCTAGCTCCATCCACGTTGTTGCAAATGGCAAGATTTCATTCCTTTTATGGCTCACATCTTCTTTATCCTTTCATCTATTGATGGGCCCTTGGAGAGCTTCCATCGTTTGGTTGTTGTAAATAATGCTGCAATAAACATAGTGGTGCATGTATCCCTCTGAATTTGTGTTTTTGTATTTGGGGGCTATATACCTAGCAGTGCAATAACTGGGTCATGGAGTAGTTCTATTTTTAATTTTTTGAAGAACCTCCATACTCTTTTCCACAGTGGCTGTATCAATTTACATTCCCACCAACACTATGAGCATTCCCTTTTTGCCACAGGCTTGCCAACCCTTGTCATTTCTTGTGTTTTTGATAATAGCCATTCTGACTTGTGTAAGGTGACATCTCATTGTGGTTTGGATGTGCATTTTCCTCATGGTTAATGATGGTGAGCATCTTTTCATGTGTCAGTTGGTCATCTATATGCCTTCTTTGAAGAAATGTCTATTCAGATCTTCTGCCCATTTTTAAATTGGATTTTTCTGGGTTTTTGTTATTGAATTGTAGGTTAGATATTTTTAATGTACCTGCCATATATGAAATTATATGATGTTGTAGGGAAAGATTGTGCAAAACCTTTTCTTATGTATGTGAATGAGAGCCATGTAGATTTATTTTTGTAAAGATATCTGGAGGAGAAGATAATGGGTAAGGCTGGGCTTTGTGATACAGAAAACCCTCCCATTGCAGTTTCATGCTCATTCTTCAATGTCTTATTAACATAGACCTATTGCTCATCAGGTCTCTTTTATGGTCTTTTGCTATTGTTCCAACATGTGAGGAATTAGCAAATGTGATGTCAGGTTGCTGCCTTATGCAGTCTTGGCAATTCTGTGAGGAATGTTCTGAAGCTTCCTTTAACAATGCATTGCTAATGATTCCCTCGCAATGGTCTTTTTCAGCACCATCAGCCATCTCTTCTTGACCCTATGTTTTTAATCTTTCTCTTGTTAACTCTCCATATTTCTCCCTTCCTTAAATGCAAGCTGACCCCTTTCTTTTTTTAGTCTTCTCAAAAGCACTCTCTTAACCCTGACAATATGTTTTCCATCCCTACCACCCCAATGAAACTGTCTCTTAAAATTCCATGGTTATTTCTAAGTGAGAAGCCCTCTGTTGTCACTCTGTATTTGTATGTTTTCTTTTTTTTTTTTTTCCTGTGGGGCTCATTTTTTTTTAATTTATTTATTTTTATTTGTTTATTTACAGCATAACAGTGTTCATTGTTTTGGCATCATACCCAGTGCTCCATGCAGTACATGCCCTCCCTATTACCCACCACCTGGTTCCTCAACCTCCCACCCCCCACCCCCCCGCCACCCCTTCATAACCCTCTGGTTGTTTTTCAGAGTCCATAGTCTCTCATGGTTCATCTCCCCTTCCAGTTTCCCTCAACTCCCTCTCCTCTCCATCTCCCCATGTCCTCCATGTTATTTGTTATGCTCCACAAATAAGTGAGACCATACGATACTTGACTCTCTCTGCTTGACTTATTTCGCTCAGCATAATCTCTTCCAGTCCCATCCATGTTGCTACAAAAGTTGGGTATTCATCCTTTCTGATGGAGGCATAATACTCCATCGTGTATATGGACCACATCTTCCTTATCCATTCATCCGTTGAAGGGTATCTTGGTTCTTTCCACAGTTTGGTGACTGTAGCCATTGCTGCAATAAACATTGGGGTACAAATGGCCCTTCTTTTCACTACATCTGTATCTTTGGGGTAAATACCCAGCAGTGCAATTGCAGGGTCATAGGAAAGCTCTATTTTTAATTTCTTCAGGAATCTCCACACTGTTCTCCAACGTGGCTGCACTAACTTGCATTCCCACCAACAGTGTAAGAGGGTTCCCCTTTCTCCACATCCTCTCCAACACACGTTGTTTCCTGTCTTGCTAATTTTGGCCATTCTAACTGGTGTTAGGTGGTATCTCAATGTTGTTTTAATTTGAATCTCCCTGATGGCTAGTGATGATGAATATTTTTTCATGTGTCTGATAGCCATTTGTGTGTCTTCGTTGTATGTTTTCTAAGGCTATTTATCATCCCCTGATGAAACTCTTCTTTCTGTGACTGGGGACATTGTTTCTCCTATTCCTTTCTTTCCTAGGGTTACTTCCTATTTTTTGACCACTTACAAAGTTGATGTTTCATGGCAGTGTTGGTCTTCTCCTGTTCTTGATGTACTGTGGACAGAAATGGGCTGGAACAATTTCGTGGATGAGAATGGCTTGATCTGGGTCTGGAAGGGAAGGAAAGATTTGGCTGGACTGAGATAAGAAGGGTTGGAGAAAGGTGGCCCTTATTATCAAGAAAACATTGAAGCAAATACAGAGGATGTGGACCTTGAGTTTGTGACACTTGGTACTACTGCCAGAGGGGCTGGGCAGATAAATAAACATAGAGTTGCACTTGATGGTTGAATTAATTATATGCAAACAAGTCAGAGATCCTAGGATAGAATATTAAAGGGGAGTAGATTACATGTACAGGATGTTATGAGGAAGTGGACATTTAAAGCAAATATGAGAAGGAAACAGCTGTAGCAAGAAAAGGGTGGTGGGGGGAGTATGGGTAGGAACAAGACCATTGCAGCTCAGGCTGGAGCTTAGACAAAGAAGTCCTGTTCAGAAATTACTGTCCTTCTTTATGTCAAGACAGGATAAAGAGAGGGACATTCAGCGTCCTCAGTCTGGCATTCAAGGCCCTTGAGAACGTTTCCACTTTTATCTTATTCAATATTTCCTTAATACTCTGTATTATCTTTTCCTTCCTCTGGGTTGGTTTATATTTCTTTGATAATAATGACCACTTCTCTCCAGCCTTCATGTCCTCAATCCAGCCAATCCTTCCATCCCTTCCAGACACAGTTCAAGTCAGTCTCATTTATGAAACTGTTCCAATCCCACTTCTGTCCACAGTCCTCACCTTCCCGGCACTGATATATTCATTCTTGTGTACCCTTATGTTCTAGTGTGTATTGACACTTAATTCAGTAGCACCATTTACTATAAACTGCTCAAGGGCAGGCACTCTATTGTGTATATCTTCATGGTCCATAGTGCCTAGAATTCTGTTGGGTCCACAATTACCATCCATTAACAACAAAGCAGTTGGCTTGCCTTTCAGGCCAGTACTCATGGGACCGACTATTCAGCTGTCAGGGGAGCCCTTTTCTAGAACTCCAGATTTCACCCTTGTCGTTGGCTAGGTCTCTCACAAAGAGAATCTTGATCACTCAGATGAAAGAACAATTTGAGGAGCTTTATTGATGGACAATATTGATGGACAAACCTGTTTTTATATTTTTTTTTTGCTTTCTATTTATTTATTTTTTTCAGCGTAACAGTATTCATTCTTTTTGCACAACACCCAGTGCTCCATGCAAAACGTGCCCTCCCCATCACCCACCACCTGTTCCCCCAACCTCCCACCCCTGACCCTTCAAAACCCTCAGGTTGTTTTTCAGAGTCCATAGTCTCTTATGGTTCGCCTCCCCTCCCCAATGTCCATAGCCCGCTCCCCCTCTCCCAATCCCACCTCCCCCCAGCAACCCCCAGTTTGTTTTGTGAGATTAAGAGTCATTTATGGTTTGTCTCCCTCCCAATCCCATCTTGTTTCATTTATTCTTCTCCTATCCCCCTACCCCCCCATGTTGCTTCTCCATGTCCTCATATCAGGGAGATCATATGATAGTTGTCTTTCTCCGATTGACTTATTTCACTAAGCATGATACGCTCTAGTTCCATCCACGTTGTCGCAAATGGCAAGATTTCATTTCTTTTGATGGCTGCATAGTATTCCATTGTGTATATATACCACATCTTCTTGATCCATTCATCTGTTGATGGACATCTAGGTTCTTTCCACAGTCTGGCTATTGTAGACATTGCTGCTATAAACATTCGGGTACACGTGCCCCTTCGGATCACTATGTTTGTATCTTTAGGGTAAATACCCAGTAGTGCAATTGCTGGGTATAGGGTAGTTCTATTTTCAACATTTTGAGGAACCTCCATGCTGTTTTCCAGAGTGGTTGGACCAGCTTGCATTCCCACCAACAGTGGAGGAGGGTTCCCCTTTCTCCACATCCTCTCCAGCATCTGTCATTTCCTGACTTGTTAATTTTAGCCATTCTGACTGGTGTGAGGTGATATCTCATTGTCGTTTTGATTTGTATTTCCCTGATGGCGAGTGACGTGGAGCACTTTTTCATGTGTCTGTTGGCCATCTGGATGTCTTCTTTGCAGAAATGTCTGTTCATGTCCTCTGCCCATTTCTTGATTGGATTGTTTGTTCTTTGGGTGTTGAGTTTGCTAAGTTCCTTATAGATTTTGGATACTAGCCCTTTATCTGATATGTCATTTGCAAATATCTTCTCCCATTCTGTCAGCTGTCTTTTGGTTTTGTTAACTGTTTCCTTTGCTGTGCAAAAGCTTTTGATCTTGATGAAATCCCAATAGTTCATTTTCGCCCTTGCTTCCCTTGCCTTTGCCGTTGTTCCTAGGAAGATGTTGCTGCGGCTGAGGTCGAAGAGGTTGCTGCCTGCGTTCTCCTCAAGGATTTTGATGGATTCCTTTCTCACATTGAGGTCCTTCATCCACAGAAATCAGTTGCATTTCTGTACACCAACAACAAGACTGAAGAAAGAGAAATTAAGGAGTCAATCCCATTCACAATTGTACCCAAAACTATAAGATACCTAGGAATAAACCTAACCAAAGAGACTAAGAATCTATACACAGAAAATTATAAAGTACTCATGAAAGAAATTGAGGAAGACACAAAAAAATGGAAAAATGTTCCATGCTCCTGGATTGGAAGAATAAATATTGTGAAAATGTCTATGCTACCTAAAGCAATCTACACATTTAAATGCAATCCCTATCAAAATACCATCCATTTTTTTCAAAGAAATGGAACAAATAATCCTAAAATTTATATGGAACCAGAAAAGACCTCGAATAGCCAAAGGAATATTGAAGAACAAAGTCAAAGTTGGTGGCATCACAATTCCGGACTTCAAGCTCTATTACAAAGCTGTCATCATCAAGACAGCATGGTACTGGCACAAAAACAGACACATAGACCAGTGGAACAGAATAGAGAGCCCAGAAATCGACCCTCAACTCTATGGTCAACTAATCTTCGACAAAGCAGGAAAGAATGTCCAATGGAAAAAAGACAGCCTCTTCAATAAATGGTGCTGGGAAAATTGGACAGCCACATGCAGAAAAATGAAATTGGACCACTTCCTTACACCACACACGAAAATAGACTCCAACTGTTTTTATATTTTTAAACTCTTGTAATTATGTCACAAAGATGTTTTACAAAATGTATGGAGCAAAGCTGAAGTATTTTAATGCCGGAAGGTGGGAACAAGGAGTTGGTCTGCTGATTCCAAACAGCAGAAGAGACTTCCCTTCTTTTTCCTTCTCTTTGTCTTTTTGTTCTTTTCTTTCCCTCCTTCCCTTCTCTTCTCCCTCCTGGCTCCCTTTCCTTCCTGATACCGGTCTCCAAGGCTCTCATGAGGAAAGAAGGTAGGGAAAAATAGTAAATAAAAAATACTTTAAATATTATTTCAAATGACAGAGAATGGATGTTTGTGTTATACCATTTGTAACATTAAGTGTTTTAATCAAAATTAAGAGAAATTTGAGACAGATGAGGCATGAAAGTGAGATTAAGAAAGTTTGATTAGAATAAAATCTAAAGCAATATTTAAGCAAATGATTGAATAACTACCCTTCCATCCATTTGCCTTATGGCAGTGGGAGGTGAAAAAAGACAAAAACAAGCAAGCATGGAAACAAAGTAATGACATAAAAGGCTCAGATATAAACAACACTTAAAAAAAAAAAAGACTAGGCAGACGGTAAGTTTCTGATACAACGAAGATCAGGAAAATAGGAGATGAAACCTGTCCTAAGAAAGAAAAGCTGTGAGGAATGAGGGAAGTTAGGCAGGCAGCAATGTTTCATGGTCAGGCTACTCATAAAGGCAGAAGGAGGAGAATGTGCTCCCGATGCTAAAAGACAGAGAGAAAGAGTAAACAGAAAAATAAAGGAGCTCTATCCCAATGAACTTAGAGAGAGAAATGTGTACTTTGGATATCCCCCAAATTCCAAGAATATACAGAACTTGAATAATACTTCCAATGTGCTATAATTTTTTAAGATGCTCATACAGAAACTAAGAAACATTTTAAGAATCCAAGTTCATTTAATTAAGGTAAAATTTTGGCAAATATGACTAGTTGAGTAATTTTGGTATGATAAACAACAGCAATATTTAATTTACCAATGTTAAATATATATAAAAGTGCTTTTTAAATTCTATTTGGGTATGCTTTCTGTAAACCTATACAGATTGGTTATAAAAATGTGATTCTGTGTATTTAAAATTCATTAACATTCAACACACTATCTTGAAACACCTTATTTCCATAGGAATCGTGTTTTCTAGTATGCCAGCTTGAATTTCTAAGATCTTTAGGGAACTTAACAATAAAAAGACAAATAATAAATTAAAAATGGGCAAGGGATGGGGCGCCTGGGTGGCTCAGTGGTTTAAGCCTCTGCCTTCAGCTCAGGTCATGATCTCAGGGTCCTGGGATTGAGCCCCGCATCAGGCTCTCTGCTCAGCGGGGAGCCTGCTTCCCCCTTTCTCTCTGCCTGCCTCTCTGCCTACTTGTGATCTCTCTCTCTGTCAAATAAATAAATAAATTCTTTAAAAAAATGGGCAAGGGATGTGAATAGACATTTAATAAATATATACAAATGACCAGTAAGTACATGTAAAAGATGCTTACCATCATTAGTCACTAGGGGATTGCAATTAAAAATCACAATGAAATACCACTTCACAAACATTGAGATGGCTATAATCAAAGGCACATAATAGTGACCATTTGTGAGAATGTAGGAAAATAAGAACTCTCAGACGTTGCTAATATGAATGCAAAATAATGCAGCTGCTGTGGAAAATAGTTTTGTTTTTCTTCAACAATTAAATGCAGAGTTATCATATGATCTAGAAACTCCAACTCCCACGTTCCATTCCAGAAAATCCAATCATATGTTCATATCAAGACTTGTACACATGCATTCATAGCAGTGTTATTAATATCCCAAAGCAGAAAAAAAACCATATATCCGTCAACTGATGGAGGTATACATAATGTGGTATATTCATAAAAGGAATATTATTTGGCCATAAAAAGTAAGGAAATAGTGATATATATGGCACCATGGATGAACCTTGAAAACATCATGCTGACTGAAAGGAGCCAGAAACAAAAGGTCATATGTTGTAGGATTCCATTTATATGAAATGTACAGAATAGATAAAACATATAGACATACAATAAGTATATTAGCGATCACTGAGAGTGGGGGAAAGGGGATGGGGTTTTATTTGGGAGTGATGAAAATATTCTGGAATTGGTTAATGGTGATGGTTGTACAATCTTGCAAATATACCAAAACCGACTGAATTGTACATGTTAAATTGGGAATTCTATGGTATATAAATTATATCTCAATTATAAAAAAAAAGATCTTGGGAACTTGAAAAAGTTCAAGGGAACTTGAAACCTTAGATTAATTAAAATGAGCTAATCAGTGAATAATCCTGGATACCTAAATCATTTCTAAGTAAGAACATAGAAACATTGATTACTGAGCACACTTTTCTGTTTATATGCTTTTGCTTTTAATATGCTACAGATAGGCTTTATCTTTGGTTAAGTTCTGCCGCTTTTAGAATGTGTATTAGGCTGTAGCAAGCATGTGTCTATAGAAAGTTGTGTTATGTATACTTATGAGTTCTGCTTGTGGCTAAAATGCTGATTTGTGGCAGACTGTTCTCCATTATCCAAAACCAAATTTTCTCTGTGAAATAGAAGTCAGTTATTTAGGTTAAAAGTTATCATTAACAGCCACAGCAACTTCTTTCAAGACATGTCCCCAAAGGCAAAGGAAATAGAAGTGAAAGTGAACTTTGGTACTTCATCAAAATCAAAAGCTTCTGCGCAGAAAAGGAAACAGTCAACAAAACAAAGAGGCAACCCACGGAATGGGAGAGGAGAACCGCAAATGACACTACAGACAAAGGGCTGATATCCAAGGTCCGTAAAGAACTCCTGAAACTCAACACACACAAAACAGATAATCACGTCAAAAAATGGGCAGAAGACATGAACAGACAATTCTCCAAAGAAGACATACAAATGGCTAACAGACACATGAAAAAATGTTCATCATTATTGGCTATCAGGGAGATTCAAATCAAACCACATTGAGATACACCACCTTACACCAGTTAGAATGGCCAAAATCAACAAGACAGTAAACAACAAGTGTCGGAGAGGATGTGGAGAAAGGGGAACCCTCTTACATGTTGGTAGGAATGCAAGTGGGTGCAGCCCCTTTGAAAAACAGTGTGGAGATTCCTTAAGAAATTAAACATAGAGCTTCCCTATGACCCTGCAATTGCACTACTGAGTATTTATCCCAAAGATACTGATGTGGTGAAAAGAAGGGCCATCTGTATCCCAATGTTCGTAGCAGCAATGGCCACAGTTGCCAAACTGGAAAGAACCAAGATGCCCTTCAACAGACGAATGGATAAAGAAGATATGGTCCATATATACAATGGGGCATTATGCCTCCATCAGAAAGGATGGATACCCAACTTTTGTATCAACATGGACGGGACTGGAAGAGATTATGCTGAGTGAAGTAAGTCAAGCAGAGAAAGTCAAGTACCATATGGTTTCACTTACTTGTGGAGCATAAGGAATAACACGGAGGATGTTGGGACATGGAGAGGAGAGGTGAGTTGGGGGAAATTGGAGGGGGAGGCAAACCATGAGAGACTGTGGACTCTGAGAAAAAAAAAACTGAGGGTTTTGGAGGGGTGGGGTGGGAGATTGGGTGAACCTGGTGGTGGGTATTATGGAGGACATGTATTGCATAGAGCCCTGGGTGTGGTGCATAAACAATGAATTTTCGACACTGAAAAAAAATTAAATTAAAGGCTTCTTTTAAAAAAAAAGTCATTAGTTCTTTCCACAGTTTGGCAATTGAGGCCATTGCTGCTATGAATATTGGGGTACATATGGCCCTTCTTCTCACTACATCTGTGTCTTTGGGGTAAATACCCAGAAGTGTAATTGCAGGGTCATAGGATAGCTCTATTTTTAATTTTTTGAGGACTCTCCACACTGTTTTCCAAAGTGGCTGCACCAACTTGCATTCCCATCAACAGTGAAGATGGTTCCCCTTTCTTCAAAGATGCCCTTCAACAGACAAATGGATAAAGAAGATATGGTACATATATACAATGAAATATTATGCAGCCATCAGAAAGGTTGAGTACCCAAGTTTTGTATCAACATGTACGGGACTGGAAGATTTTATGCTGAGTGAAATAAGACAAGCAGAGAGAGAGAGTCAATTATCATATGGTTTCACTTACTTGTGGAGCATAAGGAATAACATGGAGGATATTGGGAGATGGAGAGAAGAAATTAGTTGGGGGAAATCAGAGGGGGAGACAAACCATGAGAGACTGTGGACTCTGAGAAACAAACTGAGGGTTTTGGAGGGGAGAGAGATGGGGGGACGGGTGAGCCTGGTGGGGGGTATTATTAAGGAGGGCACATATTGCATGGAAGACTGGGTGTGGTGCATAAACAATGAATCTTGGAACACTGAAAAAAAATTATCATTAGTATTGTTGATTGAGACTACTAGGAGCAATAGTAACAGAGAAAATATAACAATATATGGACTTCTATTTTCAAGGGAAATAATAATTTTTTCCCTAACACAGTACTTCTTTGTTCCTTTTCTTTTCTTTTCTTTTTTTTTTTTTTTTTTGGTTCTTCAGACCCATTTACACGCTGAAGATTTATCAAGGACACCAAAGAGTTTGTTCATGTGTGTTATGTCTACTGGTATTTAACTGTATTGGCAACTAAAATGGAGAACTTTAAAAAATGCTTATTTATTGGTTCATTTGAGGGTAGTAATGGTGAAAGCCTTGTATTCTGTTTCTTAGAAAATTAATTCTCATGGTCTTGCAAGATTTGCCCTAAAGTCCCAGTATGTTGTAGAATACTGAAAAGCACAATGAGAGGCACCTGGGTGGCTCAGTGGGTTAAAGCCTCTGCCTTTGGCTCAGGTCATGATCCCAGGGTCCTGGGATCAAGCCCCACATTGGGCTCTCTGCTCAGCAGAGCCTGCTTCACTTCCTCTCTCTCTGCCTGCCTCTCTGCTTACTTGTGATCTCTCTGTCACGAAAATAAATAAATAAGTAAATAAATAAATAAATAAATCTTATTTAAAAAAAGCACAATGAAAGGCATAGCTTGGAATGTAAATTTTATTTGCCTTGGTTTATAATAACTGAGTCTGAAAAGCTATGGAATGCCTTAATAACTTGGCAAAGTTTGCTCAGTGTTGATGGGATTGATTCCTTGGTTTAAGTTTATTGCTTTCATTATGATATAAAGGGTTAATCTTTCTGTGTTATTTGCTTACATAACAAAGATTGTCTTATCAGAGTAACTTTCTGTGCTTTATGTTGACTTTATTACATCCAGTATTATTTTTAAAAACAATTAAAAAAAGAAGAACAAAGAAGCTTCACTTTTGAAAGAGTTCATATTTTTACAATTATGTTACATTCTATGCGTATTTCAAAATGCTTTTGTCACTTCAGTTAAGTAGGTTGTTAGTATTATTCACAGGCACCCATGATCTTATCTTAATCAAGTCCAAATCTCCTCCAATAATATTTATTTTTGTCTTCCCCAAACCAAGCTCTCAGTATCGGAAAAAAAAAAAAAAGAGTAAAACTTACAAGATATCTTTTGCACCTAAAACTTTATTTGTGATTTCTCAGGGGGGACTCTGCAAAATCACAAAGACTTGTTCATTCACCTTGTAAAAATTACTAGAAATGATTAGGTTTAAAAAGAAATCTGTAGGGGCACCTGGGTGGCTCAGTGGGTTAAAGCCTCTGCCTTCGGCTCAGGTCATGATCTCAGGGTCCTGGGATGGAGCCCTACATTGGGCTCTCTGCTCAGTAGGGAGCCTGTTTCCCCCTCTCTCTCAGCCTGCCTCTCTGCTGTCAAATAATCTGATATCTCACTGTCAAATAAATAAAATACCTGATCTCTCCCTGCCAGATAAATAAAATCTTAAAAAAAAAAAAAGAAAGAAATCTGTATCCCTATCAATGTGTTACATGAGAAGAGTTGTTGAATCAAAAGAGATATTTATTCTCCCAAAGGTAAAATTTTTATAAACAAAATATTATTAATATAAATAATTCAGAAATTGCATCATGTATATGAAGTTCCTAGGGAATTGTCAATGCTTTTTCTATCCATGACATGTTTCTGCTTGGTTCTATTTTGTCTGATGATATTTAGACATGAAACTAAATGCTAAAGTGTTATTACTCATAGATTTCAGTTATCATTTAAAATTCTTATTGGCTATAAACATGCTTCGTTTGGATCTAATATCTTCTAGGCCAGTGACTCTCAGTTGAGGATGTACATCAGATTCATGCTTTAAGTTTTATGATGTACTCCAGACTTACTAGATCTCTTTACTCGATAATCTTAGGATATTCTTAACATACTATTTGCATACTGCTGGTATGTGTGTTATGTCTCACTCAGGATTATTCTATCTCAAAAGTATTTCTTCCGTATCTTCATTTAATTTTACAAATCAGATACAACATCCACCGACTTCTTTGCAAATAGGCTTATGCCTGGTCCTTATAGACATTTACTGAAGCATCTTGAAAGGACGTTGTTATCTTGTTTTTCATGCCACATATAAGTCAAATTTGCTTGTCAATTACACCACTCTTGTTATGAACTTTCACCGGACCTTTCACATTTGAAAATGATCAGGAATAAGTCAGCCACAACTGTTTTAATTTCTGTCATCTGCAGATAGTTTTGTTTTACTCTGATGCTTTTTTGCTGTAGGGATAACAGTTTGAAAAGTCATCAGCGATGACAGAAAATAGGGAGTTTGACCTTCTTTCCTCCTTCAAAACAGGATATGAGTGGCTTTCTCCCAGCTGCTGGCATAACCACTGTCCCTTTTAGTTCCAGGCACACTCCCTTTTCCTTTCCCTGCCCCAAAGTTTGCCATGTTAATTGACCTTCTTATGCCTCTTCTCTCTTGTTTGGGGACTCTATTTTGCCTGTTTCTTTCATTCTTGTCTCTCCTATTCCTAATCATTAGTTCTTTATTCTTTTATCTACCTGTTCTGTCTGATCAGGGATCTCTCTCATTCCTTTTTCCTTTTCCTTTTAAATTGCCACCCCAACTTTTAATCTTTGACTCCCTCGAGTAACCTTGGAATCCTCCTTCTGGGGGGCTTGCATCGATTTCCCTCCTGATTGCATGCACGTTTCTTTCTGTGTGAACTTCTTACTGCATCATAAGCAAACTTTTGTCTTTCCATAATGCATTTTAACTCCATTTTACCTGCTTGCTAGAGTAGAAAACTTACTCACAAAATTTTATTGAACTATTTTTGAGTTGCTCTGCAGACATGGGATTCCCAAATTGAAAATCAATCCAGTGCTTCCCTAAGTGCTTTAAGTGCTTTTCTGAATTAAAGGAAAGCATCAAATATCCAACCAGCATTTCAACACAAAAGTTAACAGCTGGTGTATAAAGAATCTCAGAGAGTCTCTTGTTATCTGAATTAGGCCTTCTTTATTGAACTTTATTTGAAACATGTGACTTGGCCTAAAACTCACAGCTGCAAGATTTCTAGAAGGGAGAAAAATAGTTTGGATAGGGTTACATCAGAAATAAAACTTATCTTTGATCTTAATTCTTCAGGCAGTCTGAAGTGGTGGTATAAACTGTTTTCAGAGCTGCTTAGAAAGTGTCACTACAAATTGTCACTGGGGCTAAAGGTGACTCTTCATTGGCTCTTATTTAGTCTTTGCATTCTGGCTTTGCCCACTATTTGGAGGTATAAGGTCTCACTCTTAGACACATTTTCTTTGCCTTTGTCCAACATTTGCTGAGCAGAGCTAAGTATCTACTTAATTTTGGTATAAGAACCAAAAGTTTTGGTGCTCTGAATGAGGAAAACATGATGTGATTATACTCGCCAAAGTAACCCTTGGATAATGAGCAATAAATTTACAATTTGTCATTTGCACAATAATTTCCACTCTTTCCCACACAAACCCTGTCCCTTCCCACCAAGCTTCCTCAACTTAATCATACCAAAAAAGTTTTCTAGATGCTGGCATTGTTCTAAACTACTGTGTATCAAACTTTCCTGCCCATTAGATTCAGCTGGAGAGCTTACAAAATGCTAGTCAGAGTGGTGTGGGGTTTTTGGGGGGGGGGGTTGTGTGCCTAGGTATCACTATTTTAAATAGATTCTCAAGTGATTGATTCCAAAAATGCAGCGATTGCTCTAAGTGATTTATCTATATTTCTGTTCAGAGTCTTGGCCATTACCACTCTGAGTTATCAGATTATCCCACATCACGTGGGTTGGTCAATCCAGTATTCACGGTTCAGCTCACAGGTCACATTTAATAATTCATCATCCTTAAAATACATATTCTTTTACTTGTCTTCCAGGAAACTGCATTTGCACTGTCATTTTCTCTTAGCCTCTGTTTATGGCTTCCCTTCTTCTAATCCTCCTTATGAGGATGTGCTCCAGAATGTATCCTTGATCATTTCTTATTTATCTTACACTTACCCCCTTGATGATCTCATCTAGTCTTATGGCTGAAAACATTGCCTATGAGCTGACAATTCCTATATGCCCATATTGATATTTGTAACTCTGAATTTTCTTCTAACTTGCAGATTCCTAAATACAATTCTCCATTCAATATCTCGACTTATATGTCTAATAGTCATAATAATACTGACTAAAAAGAAGAATGCGTGGTTCTATTCCAACTACCCCTCCAAAACTAGTCCTTTTACAGAAGTTTCCATTTGAGTTGATGACAATTCAAGCTGCTCAGACTGAAATGAAATAATCCTTGGATGACTCTTTCTCTGAGCACATAGAATCTGTCATGTTGGATCTATTCTTCAAAGTTATCTCTGGAATCCAGCCACTTCTGACCACTTTCAGTGTTACCAGCCTGGTATGAGTTGCCACCTCTGTCTCCTAGACCACCACAAGCACCTTCTCACAGTTCTTGTATCATGTGTCCCTGTATCTCTTCTCGATACAGCCACTGCAGTGATCCTCTAAAGACACAAGTTCAGCTGTGTCACTGCTCTGCATAGCTCTCCATTTAATATATGGTAAAACCCAAGATTCTTATGACGGCTTTCAAGGCCCATGTAATTTAGTTCTTAGTCACCTCCAACCACTCCTCACCTTGCTCACTATGCACAGTTTGGTTAGGCTGAACAATAGTCCTCAAATGTGTCCATGTCTGGATCTCTGGAAGCTGTGAATGTTCCTTTATACATATGTAAAGAGACTCTGCAGATAGGATTAAATTAGAGATTTTGAGATGAGGAGATCATCCTGGATTACCTGGGTAGGCCCAATGTAATCACAAGATTCCTGGTAAGAGGAAGTCAGACTGAATAAATGGAGATGTGACAATGGAAGAAACTGTAATATAACTTGGGAAAATTACTAATTCAGCAAACCTTGGTTGTATCATCTACAACATGACCAATATAATACCTACCTCACAGGGTCGTTCTAAAGATAAGGTTAGAAATGCTTTACATATTTGCCTTCTGAATTGGTAGGTAAAATTCTCTGTTTATATTTCATAAATTTCACCTTACTTATTTTGGACCCAATTTTTCACCAGTCTTGGAAAAAAGGCAAAGATCTATTTGCCTCTACAGAAGTATTTATTCTATAATTTAAAAAGGTCTTTTTATTCTCTAATTCAATGAAATAATCATGCAATTGAGATTTATGTGCCTTCTTGGTGTCCTTTCACCATCATTACAGAAAAGAACTAGACCAGATCAAAACTCCTTAAACCTCTAAGTAGATTCTCATTCATCTTTAACATTATTCATCCACCTATGAATTCACCTACATTAAGCATGTGAATATGTAATTGGTTCATGAGGGTTTTTGAGAAGCTTTTAAACTGCATTGCTAAAATCCTGGTATTTGGTATCTGTGAAATTCCTTAACTGCTGCTTAGTTGAGCAATTCTTTCCTTTATTGAACCCATCTGGTCTCTGTCAGTCATTGTGACCACTTTTTTGTGTCCAAAGTATTGGCAAGTCATAGATAATTTTAGGATTTTGTTAGGTATAGATACAAAGTTTATTTGTCGGTAGTTTCTTGGGCTAAACATTTTGGAAGAGAGAGGTGTCTTTTTTTCTCAAGTCTTAAGATGCTTTATTTCTCTGTGATTTCTCACTAATAATCTCTCTGGGTCCTTGACTGTACCTGCACATTCCTTTTGTATCCTGTGATATATCTTGGTCTGAAAGTATGGTAGTCTTTATTGTGACCGATAAACCATGGTCTTTCACTCTTCTCCATATCTTGGAATTCAGTTCCCTCTTAACTATATTTGACTTGTTTGCATGCTTTGAAGATCTTTTGTCTCAATGGACAAGGCAGAAATTGTTAACATTGTCAGATAATTTTGTACCCCCAGTATGTATGTATGTATGTATGTATGTATGTATGTACGTTTTTAATTTTCAAGTAGGTACCAGGCTGGGAATGGAGTCCAATGCAGAGCTTGAAGTCACAACCCTGAGATCAAGACCTGAGCTGAGATTAAGAGTTGGACGATCAACCAACTGAGCCACCCCATGTACTCTCAATTTTTTTTAAGGCATCAGTTTCTTTACAGTACTGGGAGTATTGTTTTCCAAAATGAATACAAGATTGAGTTTCACATAGATGAATTTTATGTTTTTCCCTATAAATTATATTTTTATTCTTTAGAATTCTACTTCTGAAGAAGGCAGGCATCATTTCCCTCCTTGGCTTTATTTTTCTCTTTATTAAAAAAAACAGAAAGCTTCATTTCACTTAACTTTTGGGTTTACAGGATAAGAGTAATTTAGGATTGTTAATATATAGCACTGGAACTGAATTAGTTCCTATATTTTAAGATATTTAGCTTCCTAATATGAGAAAATGTAAAATGTGTACCTGGCACAATTTCCCAAGGGGAAAAACTGAAATGTGTTGATGGTCCCTTTTTCAGCTCCAGAAATAGCTGCTGTGTGCTCCTTTACCCTGTTTGGGAAACATCAGCCCTTCCCCTGCAAGAATCTCTGAGGATGCCAACTTCATTTATGGAACTAACTTCATTAACTGGACCACTTGGTTTTTACTAAACAAAGAAACTATGAAAATAAGAACAGAAATAGAAAATTATCGTCAGTTAGTTCACTCCAAAGTTAATGTTGAGACATAGTTGGCATTTTATTTTGCATTTCCAGTAAACTGAAAGCAATTTCTCAATAACCTATAACTTCCCCCATTTTTTGCTTCAAAAATAGATATTTAGTCATTAAAAAGACTAATTACATAGGTATCCTTCACTCCATGGGAGGGAAACGTCTAGAAAACTAACTCTTTTAAAAAGATAACTGATTTACCTTATAAATATGAAAATGTTACCACTGATCTCCCCATTTCTGTATGTCTCGTTCTTCTGACTGTACTAATGGTTGTAGCGACTAACCTTACTTACCTTGTGTTAGGGACTATGCAAAGAACAGGGGTGTTCTTATTATTAGTTGCCATGGAAGCATCATGTAGCAGATATTATTATAATCTTCATTTTATAGAAAAAGTAGTAGAGGCTCAGAAACCTTAACAGAATTTCAGATAGTTATTAGCTGGTAGAGCAAATTTTAAAGCAAGTATGCTTGACTTAGAGGGCTGCTTTTATCCAGTACACAATGCATTTTTCTGCCTTTAGCCACTGTTAGAGACACCCCTGGAAGTTCGTTTCCCCTCTGGTGACTACTATAGTTATTCTGGGAATCTCTAAGCTGTGTCCCATGAGCACTCATTAATAAAATTCTAAAGTTGACCCAAGGAATCTTCCATTTCCCTACCCATAATCTTCTCTTGGTGGTAACTACACCATTCCTGAGGTTTACACTGTCCTCCAAATCTTCTGAAAGACCCTCTCCACTGCTTTGCCTTCTGGAGTGGGACCCAGGAACTTCATAGGGGCTGTCTCCCACTGCCTCCAAAGGCATTAGGCTGTCTGCCTTGCCTGAGAGGGCTGCTCTTCCCATCTGGGGTGGTTGGGATTCTGGGCTCCACCACCATATATGGCCAAAGGGAATGGGTCCTGTCAAGGTAGGAGTGGGTGTGCTGGAGTAACATGGGTCCCTTGAGTGCCAGGGCCTCTCAGTCCCTTCCTTTGTGCCTCTATGCATCCCAGCAAATATTTCAACAACACCTCATATGTTCTTTTCTACTCAGAATGCCCTTCCTCCCTCCAATTTTCCTTCTGGCAAAATCTTCTTTACTGTCTTAAGACCCAACTCAGGAGCCACCATGGCTCAGAACTCCTCCCTGTTTGCCACAACCAATAGGTTGCTCTCCTCTGTGCTTCCATAATGCCTTTGAATTGTCTCCAATGCTGCCCTGATATGTTGTATTATGAATATTGCATATGTATCTGTTTATCTCACTAGACAATTGAGTGCATTATGCAGTTGAAGATAGCGATTATTATTCATCTTTGTGCCCCAGCACAGTGCCTGGCATTTAGTACCAGGTCAATAAATATTAAATAATAAATAACTCCTTTGAGTCTAGCTAGAATAACTGGGGGGATGGATGACTCAGTAAATCTTCCTTATTACACTTCCCCTGACCCTTCCCCAGATGATGCCTTTATCATCTGTTACCTGGACTCCTAAAAGAGCTTCTTAACTTTTTTATTGTGGAAAAATATATGTAATATTAAGTTTACCACTTCAATCATTTTTAAGTATAGAAACCCTTTAACTCTTAACCCATGTCCCTGACTTCACTGAGTCCTTCTCAATTCCAGCTTTCAGTTCGTTGCTCAAATGAATGAAAACCATATTTACCTGCTGTTTATGATGCTTCACGGACTCCCCTTTGCCAACAGAATATAAAGTCAATACCTTTAAAAATGTCCTATAAAATCCATGTTTGCAACTCGTTAAACCTAGACGAGTCGGTTACAGTAGACTTTCAGTAGGTCTATGCAGGCTTGCTATGAATATTTATGGAGATGTCCAGTCACATCATCAAGGCTTATTTGTCCCCAACAACCATAACATCTCTTAGCAAACTGATTTCTTACCCTGACTTCTTCAGTTTTCTCTTTTCCTGGGTGAGAAACCTAAAGGCCTTTGCCTCTCCCATCCCATTATATCTTTTTTTTAAAAATAAATTTATTTATTTTTTTTTCAGCATAACAGTATTCATTGTTTTTGCACAACACCCAGTGCTCCATGCAATACGTGCCCTCCCTATTACCCACCACCTGGTTCCCCCAACCTCCCACCCCCGCCCTTCAAAACCCTCAGGTTGTTTTTCAGAGTCCATAGTCTCTTATGGTTCACCTCCCCTTCCAATTTTTTTTTAATAAACATATAATGTATTTTTATCCCCAGAGGTACAGGTTTGTGAATCGCCAGGTTTACATACTTCACAGCACTCATGATAGCAAATGCCCTCCCCAATGTCCATAACCCCCTCCCCCTTTCCCAACCCTACCTCCCCCCAGCAACCCCCAGTTTGTTTTGTGAAATTAAGAGTCATTTATGGTTTGTCTCCCTCCCAATCCCATCTTGTTTCATTTATTCTTCCCATCCCATTATATCTTGACTTTTATCAAGCTGTGTTTCTTTTTCCCTTTGAAATATCTCATAGTTTTCCTTTAATCTCTGTCACTTCCTAGCTTTATGACCTTGGATAAGTTACCCAATCTCTCTCTATTTCAGCTTCCTTATGTGTGAAATGGGATAAAAATAATGTGTGTTTTACATATATCCTTTTTAATTCCTTAGCCTGGGGTTCTTGTGAGAATAAGTTAATATATTGAAACACTTAAAACAGTGTCTGGCACTTTTGGTTATGGAATGAAAAAGTCATGGAGATAAAAGATAGAGCATAGGGAATATAGTCAAAGTGGTGTATGGTGACAGATGGTAGCTGTACTTGTGGTGAGCATAGAAAAATGTATAAACTTGTGGAATCACTATGTTGTACACTTTAAGCTTAAGGTAACACTGCATGTCAACTATCCTTCAATTAAAAAAAACAAAAAAACTGAAAATGAAACAAAACAAAAAAAAACATGACCTGGCATATAGGATTGAATAAATGTTAGATATAATTGTTACCATTACTATTTCTAGTATCATTATATTACTATAGAATTATTATGATACTCTCCTAGGTGGTTTCCTTACCCATCCTCAAGCCTTCTTGAATAAACCTTCCCAATCATCTTTCTAAAACCACTTGAATCATATTTTTTTAAGATTTTTTTTTTCAATTTAACAGAGATTACAAGTAGGCAGAGAGGCAGGCAGAGAAAGAGAGAGGAGGAAGCAGGCTCCCTGCTGAGCAGAGAGCCTGATGCAGGGCTCCATCCCAGGACCCTAGGATCATGACCTGAGCCAAAGACAAAGGCTTTAACCCACTGAGCCACCCAGGCACCCCTTGAATCATATTTTTATGATGAAAGGCTTTTAAGGCCTTCACACTACTTATTTAATCTAGCCTAAATTTTTTGCCTCATTTTTTCGCATAATATGGACTTGCCTTACTTAACATTCATCATTCGTTCATTAATTCATTTATTCACACATGCCTGCGTGCAACAAGCATGTGCTAGCCACTATGCTAAGCATTAAGGATATGATGATGGATAAGGATAAGGCATAGTTTCTCCCTGAAGGAATTCACAGCCCTGCATTAGTTAACTATATTTCATTTCCAATGGAGGCACAGAGACCCCCATTGGAGCCTACCCTAGAAAACATGGCCCAGCCTGAACTGAGCCTCAAGAGGAAAAAGGAATTATCAAAACAAAGATAAGAGGTAGAGGGGGTGGAAGATGAGGGTGTTAGGGAGTGGCTCAGAGAAGGGCATACCAGGTAGAGGGAACAGCTTTGGGTCCAAAGGCATTGGGTTATGTGGGAAAATATGGTGTGCTCAGGGAATAGCAACCATATGGATTCAAAATTGTGTTCCTTCCCTTATTCACATATTGAATAAGGCCCTATCTCCAGATACTCCAATATTGTAGTATCTGGAGATAGGGCCTTTGGGAGGTAATTAAGGATAGATTAAGTCATAAGGGTAGAGCCCAGATGCAATAGGATTACTGTCCTTACAAGAAGATACATAAGAAAGCTTACTCATCTCTTTCTCACTCTCTATGCATGTGTGCCAAGGAAAGGCCATGTGAAGTCATAGTAAGAAGTCCACCATCTACAACCCAAGGAGAGATCTCACCAGACACTGATCCCGTTAGCACCTTGATCTCGGATTTCCAGTCCCTAGAAGTGTGAGAAAAAAATTCTGTTGTTTCACCCACCCAGCCTATGGTATTCTGTTGTGGCAACCTGACTCCACTGAGACAAGTAATTTAATAGCTGGGGAGATGGATGGAAGTGGGGAAAAGGCAAGAGATAAGGCTGAAGACTAAGTGATAACTATACTGTAAATGATCTTGTATCCCATGGTTGGGCTTCTTCCTGGAGGTAGCAGGTGAGTCACTGAATGATTTTAAGCAGAGGAGTTAGTATCTGGTCAATTTAATATGGAGAGGGTCATTCTGTGGAGGATGGATTCAAGAAAGGCAATAGTGGAGGCTGGGAGAGCGATATGCTGGCTGTAGCAGAAATAGGGGTGAGCTCTGATGAGGTTCTGGGTTAAGGTGGAGGTGGGTGGGGATGCAGAGAAGTAGGTGGATTTGAAGTTGCTCCTGATGAGAGCTGTAGCTCTGAGTACATTCGCAGGAATGTAGGAAGACTCTTGAAGACACCAGGAGCAGCAATCAGTCAGTCTCACTTTGGAGAAGACTCCTCTCTCTGATATGCTTGTCTCTATGACTTTCACCTGTCAAAACCTCCTCAACACTGTACTGCCCCACTTCTACAACATGTTTCAAGACTGATATGAAGTCATTCCTCCCTGGGTTCTGCTCTCCCCCAGGTCCATTGTCTAAACTCCATAATTTAGCTCTTAATTATATCTTATCCATATGGTTATTTTATAGATACTGCTAATTGTAAGCTCCTTAAGGCCAGGAGCCATGTCTTAACTTTCTTGTAACTATCAAAGTCAACACATCATTGCATGTACCAGGGCAGCTGTTCTCAGCGTCTTCTTTCTCTCTGTGAAAATGTGATGTTTGCATATCCCTCATATAAAATCTGAGTGTCACTGTAACTCTACCCATTTCTCTCTCACTCAAGAAAGCAAATCGGGATAATCCACATATAACTATAGGGATGACTTTAAATGTGGTCTAATTTATAAAAAGAAAGGAAATTATCCACTCTCTTTAGTAGGTCAGTAATGGTACCATTGATGGTAAGAAATTACTTTATAACTGATGTGTGATGATGCCAGTATTAAAACCCGTACCAAGATCGTAAATTCTTAGAGGGCAAGGACTTTGTCTCACTCATCCTCGTATGGCCTGCTCTAACTTCAAACACACCTGCTGCAGAGGTAAACGTTGTGACACAGGGGGATAGGAGTCTAATGATAAACTATGGTGGAAATGCTGATGTGGGAACACGTGTTTCTGCTCCATGACATAAAAGTTGCTCTGGTGTATTCCAAGTTTTGAGACAAGAACATTTTCTGACTTTAAACAACATTTCTAGGAAATGTGTAGTTTCTGGGAGTTGGATGTAGCTAGCAGAATTTATTTCCTGTGAACTGATGTCAAATAGGAGAGAATTTTCCTCACTCTGAATAAGACAGTGGTGACGACTGTAGAAAGGTTGTCATGTGTCTATGAGGGCTAATAACAGGGCTTCTCTTGTATTTCAGAGAGAGAAAGAAAAAGAAAAAATTTTTTTCTTGGGCTCCCTCTTCACTCCTCAAAAGAATTTTGATATGGTGAGCACAGGAAAAAGAGCTGGAGGTCCTTTCTAATATTAGCAGGGTTTAGAATTCAGTGACAAAGTTCTATATTGTTGGTATGTGTTTGGCAGGTTTAGAGGGAGAAGAAGTCCTGGGTCATTGTGCCTTTCCTTTTACATGTGAGTGTAGCTTGTAACCCATCCATGACCTGGAGATGAAGTAGGGAGGCAATTTGAAAGGATGACTCGGAAGGAAAACCCTAACACCAGCCCTATAGATCAAGTGCAGATAGATTGTTCCAGAAGCTCTGATAAGGAAATCTGTAAAACCAAAAAAGAAATCTGTATAAAGCAAAACAAAACAAAACAAAAAACACCTAGAAACCTGTTAAAAAAAAAATCTATCGCTGTTATTTACATATTTTACACATGAGGAAATTGAACCCCAGAGGGTTAGGTAATTTGTCCCGGGTTGCTTGGGAGATGAAACTGAATTGCAAAACAAGTTTTCTGACTCCAGACTTACAGTAGAGCAGGGCGTGGGTCTTTGTGTAGAATTTGAAACATAGTAAGTGCTTGGTGTGTATAAGGCAAGCTACAATTAGGGGATTCCATCTCTAGGCTGTCTCACTATACTGCATTGCTTCTTACTAGTTCTCACCTTTGTATTATTACTCAGGAGGATACTGAGGCTTCCTCATTATCCCTCTAAATCTCAAGGACTTGGAGATGGAAGAAATGGTGGATTTTGTCAGCCATGTGTTGAGCCGTGTGCTGACATGACCAGGAAATGGTGTGTGATTGTGCAGCACGAGAACAAAAGAGTTGGAAATTTACCAAACTCTAACTAAGGCAATCAAAGCAATAATTAAGAGGCCAGGAAGAAATAGGAATTTACTTTAACAAGGGGAAAACTAGTCAAATTTATTATACCAGATTTGGAGACAGACTATATGAATTGGTCAGGTTGCAGGGGATCTTAACCTGAGTGGACTGAACTATGTTTCATTATAATGGTTTCATTTATAATCCTATGTGTTGTTGTAGGCATTTAAAATTACTATTCTAAGAAGGGATTCATGGGCTTTGTCGGACAGCCAAAGGAGTTGGTGGCCAACAAAGTTAATAATTTCAGACCAGTAACATAAAAAAGGGACGCGGAAGGCGAGAACTAGGTGAAGGTGCTCACCCTAACCCTGTTTGGAAGACAGTGTGTCCTGTCAGGCCAGTGAAAGGGACCATATTGAGGCAGAAACCTGCCCATGCTAGAGATGGATGTCATGAGGTAACACAGCCTGATGCCACGAATTTAAAAATGGATATTTTGGGGGTGCCTGGGTGGCTCAGCGGGTAAAAGCCTCTGCCTTCAGCTCAGGTCATGATCTCAAGGTCCTGGGATAGAGCTGCACATTGGGCTCTCTGCTCAGCAGGGAGCCTGTTTCCTCCTCTCTCTCTCTCTGCCTGCCTCTGCCTGCTTGTGATTCTGTCAAGTAAAAAAATAAAATCTTTTTTTAAAAAATGGGCACTTTACCCCTTTTCCTTTGATCTGTTCAAATGAAGAACCCTTTGGAATATGGCCTTTCATGCACCCTTCCTCTTGGGAGACTTCACTCCAGCAGATGTGAATTGAGTGCCACCTGGTGGTGACATTGTTAATGTAAATTATTAGAAGCCAGCATTCTACCTCAGAAGTTCATCTATGTGAGTCTGCAAATCTGAGGCCCAACCTTGCCCTTTTAGGGAATTCACCACTCGCTGCCATTTTGTGAGTGACTGGTCTACTAGCTGGCCTTCTCCTGGGAAGTGAGAATTGCTTCCATTGCAAACTACAGGGTGTTTCTACCTAGGAATTGGTAGAGTTATCTTTTGCTTGTTCTTCATAATGAGGTATTTGTTAACAATTATAGTCAAAAGAGATTACTTTTGGTTAGTTCACTGATTTACAGGTGGGGAAATCACACAAAACCATAAATCTAAGATGATGCAGTTCCAAGTGTGCATCTACATAAAGGCCAGACCAGGCCCCTTGACAACCTAGACATAAGAAGTGGTGATCAGCGTCACAGAGTCCAATAAGCTTGTAAGGCCCTACATAAGTACAAAGATCACTAATGCATTTCTGGTGCTCAAGGTTGTGTTGATGCAAATATTGCAGTGCTATGCTCAGCAGGAATTAAAATCTATAAGCATTCCTGTTTCTTAAAAGTTACTTGCAATGATTTTCCCAAATTGTGACCAATTTTGTCTTAGCACAATTCTGACACATAGTCCCTATTCAGTAGGTTTGGCAGAGCTGAAATGGAATGCTGCTTTGGTGTCTGAATTATTGCCAGGCCCTAGATCCCTCTCTCATTATCCTATTCGTGCAAAAAGAACGTCCCTGATGGGGATGACCTTCCTTTGTACCAATGCGGTCTCAACACAGAACCTGTTTTGTTTTGTCTTGTTTTGTTTTCAAGTTGCAAGGCACAGAGACACACTCAGAGACAGCACCTGCTCAGTGATTTCACAAAAACATCATCAGGGATAGGAATTTTTATAGGGATACATAAGGAAATGACACCTGCAATTTCACAGCCAGGCACCTAAGGAAGTGAAGTGTCACTCCTGGCTGTTCGGGCCACTGCAGCAGCTGTACCAACACCAGGCCTCCATTCCCCTCCCCTCCCCACTCTCTATTTTAATTACACCGCTATTCTGGACCCTCAGTTTCTATTGCTCTGCTTTATGCCAAGCTACAGCTTCTCTGTCAGCTCCTACTGCCTTCTTCACTGTTCTCTTGCATTCTATAGCACATTTTTGTCTGCTCCTGGATGCTTCTGCTGCCAGGCTTCTGCTTGCATTGAGATTCTGGAGAGAATATGTTATTGGACTGTGTTGACACTCTTCAGTGCAGCGTGCCTCTGTGGGGTTCTCAGGCTAAACTGGACCATTGGCTGCTGATCACGGGTGTTGGCTCAGACCCCAGGCCCTGATCCCATTTGCTTGTGGCCAAGATGATGGATCACACAATATAAGATATGAAACATGTGAGTGAGAAAGTTCTGCTGGTTGCTTGGAGGCTGGGGGGGGGAGGTGAGGAAGGCATTTATAATTCAGGGACTGTTCATTACACTCGAAAAGCATCAGTGTTTCCTCAGACCAAAGCTTGACCATATCTGACTCCATTTCAGAAGGTAATGTGCAGCTGAGTACATGCACATTTAGGCATTATTATTGAGAAACTGTGTCCCTAATTATAGACTGCCTGCTGATAACTTACCGCACCATATGTTCCAAAGCCAGAACTAAAGCTGTTGGTTTCCACTTTGATTCACATGTGGCGCACAATAAATGTTTCCCATAGGACCTGCTGCCCAGTGCGTAGGTGGTGATGGCTCCCTCCAAACCTTTGGATTGTATGAAGGGTTTCATTTGCTTCTGTAATTACCTATTTTGGGACTGACAGAGGAACTAAAAAGCTGGAAAATACTGTTCAGCTGTAAAGTCCATATGCGATGATTTGTTTATTCCAGCAAAAATGATAATAATGACACTCAAAATAATACTCCAGTCTTGACATTTCTCATTTAGAAAGTATGGAATCCTTTAGCAAGAGTGTTTCCTGTTCAAAGCTTTTATGTCACCTTCTAGGGATATCCCTTTGGGGGTCAAGTCCTACAGGAATCGTTTCCTGCCCTGAGGGAAGAGCATGCTCCTCCCAGCTACTGTATTTAAGGCTCACTTTAAGCCCCGCTCAATATTGAGTTTCCCCTACACGGGGCTACGCAAATGAGAAATAAGGTCCATTCTCTTCCTCTCTTAGGTGAAGTTAAAACAGTGGCTTAGTGAGATTAAGAGTCATTTATGGTTTGTCTCCCTCCCAATCCCATCTTGTTTCATTTATTCTGTTGCTGGGGGGAGGTGGGATTGGGAGAGGGGGAGGGGGCTATGGACATTGGGGAGGGTAAGTGCTATCGTGAGTGCTGTGAAGTGTGTATACCTGGCGATTCACAGACCTGTACCCCTGGGGATAAAAATACATTATATGTTTATTAAAAAAATATTTGGAAGGGGAGGTGAACCATAAGAGCCTATGGACTCTGAAAAACAACCTGAGGGTTTTGAAGGGTCAGGGGTGGGAGGTTGGGGGAACAGGTGGTGGGTAATGGGGAGGGCACATTTTGCATGGAGCACTGGGTGTTGTGCAAAAAGAATGAATACTGTTAAATAAAATGGAAAAAAAAAAAAAACAGTGGCTTAGGGCCTGAGTAAGGCTCTGTATTTTGTACAGCGTTGATGGCAAGATGGAACAGTCCATGCTTCAGGCTATTCTAATCTTCTCCAGTCTGTGTCAAACCCATCAGAGCTCTGAGAAATGGAAGGCTGCTTAGAGGAACCTTAGTTCCTGTGTTTGCCTGAAATTGAGGATACACTCAATCTTTCAAAAGCGATCTCCAAAAATAATTATCTTTATTCTGGATTGTGGCCAACTCTTACACCTCAGGGCACGATCTTACATGCTGTGACTAGTGGGAGAAGGGGTAGAGTTGCTTACACTTTAGTTCTTGAAGTTTCCCAGTCTTACAGTCTTACCAAAGTATATGCTGTTGTCTAGTGTGATGATTATTCTTTGTCTCCTAAGGTCATGGCCAGGTCTGGGTCTAGGAAAGCCTTCCTCTTCTTCCCCTTCAGGCCTGTGGGTGGTAATGGTTTTCAGCTGCTGCTAGTCCTCAAGCATGCTTCAACACCTCCTGTTGGTTTCCTTAACCCTGTCTACACCTCTGCAAACAATTCCTCACCAAAGAGGCTTCCACAAACATACCAACTAATGGTGTTGTCTGTCCAATTCCAGGACCTTGATGGAAACATGTAGTATGCAAACATCTTCATAGTAATATCTTACCATGGGTTTCCAAAGTAGATAATTCCCACTTCCATTCTGGAGATTTATCAATATGGTAACATCTTTTTTTTTAAGGTTTTATTTATTTATTTGACAGACAGAGATCACAAGTAGGCAGAGAGGCAGGCAGAGAGAGAGGTGGAAGCAGGCTCCTTGCTGAGCAGAGAGCCCGACGTGGGACTCGATCCCAGGATCCTGGGATCATGACCTGAGACACCCAGGCGCCCCCAATATGGTAACATCTTATGCTTATCAGCTTAAAATAATTTCTTTAGATTTTTAATTGTGTATTTATAAAAAGCCACTATTTTATTTCCAGTTTTCATTCTGGCCCAGATGAAATAAATGCCTTATGAAAGATCATTGTCATTCAATCCCCAAAGGTTTGATCTCCTTTAGCAATAATTTTTCACTAGTAAACATTCCTTAATACAACTTAATTGCCTACTTGATTATTACACATTGTATACTTATGTTGCATAGAACAATATAAAAAGAAGATAAAAATCCAAATTTTGCAGAAAACTGTAATAGAGCAAAAGATGAGCCACTGATGTTGTAAAATTTCAGGAACTAGTTATTTTACATTCAGAATTTCTGATCATTATGACAGAGGCTGAACCAACCTCTCCTTTGTAAATCCATTCGTCATTGCATCCAAGTTTTCAGGACTCCCTTCAGCTTAGGGCTCCTCTCCTTTCCATGTACCTCAGCTGCAACGAGGGGCTCTGCACTTGGTCCTTATAACTGACTCATGACCTAGTATTAGCTCTTCCTCACTAATTTTTCCTCTCATACTCCATGTCTTCAGCCAGGTTGATCCTAACTGATGGCAGTGTCTACTCCAGTATTCCTGCATGCTGGTCTCATCCACCATTCCATGAAAAGAATACATCTTTTGTAAGTAAATCACACACTTTGCCCACATGAACTGTAGTGGGCATCTCACTAATCTCTTGGTCAAACGGTGTTTTAGTATCTCTCTCCTTCCTTCCTTCTATCCTTCCTTCCTTCAACACCACAGGGGTGGATAGAGGGATTGGCATATTCTCCATATCCCACTGCCAATTCCAGACCAATCTTCCAATTGAATGATTATGTTTTTGTCACCATTCAGTCACTCGAGGACAAGAATGAAAAAGAGGTCAAAGGATTTGGAATTGTTTTTCTAAACGATGTTTTTCTAGGCTGGATAATGGCCTCCAAAGATATCCAAGACTTAATCTCTAGAACCTGTGAGTGTTACCTCTTAAGGCAAAAAAAGATATCACAGATGTGATTAAACTAAATGTTCTAGGAGAAGATGATCCTGGATTATCCTGGTGGGTCCTAAATGCAATCACAAGTATTCTTAAAAGAAGGAGGCATAACAACTCAGGGAGATTTAACACCGAGAAGGAGGGCAATGTGACCACTGAAGCAAGATGCTACACTATTGGCTTTGAAGATGGTAGTGGACACAAGTCAAAGAATGTGAGAAATGCAGCACTAGAAACTGGAAAAAGCAAGGAAACAGATTCTCCCCTAGGGTTTCTAGAGGGGGCATGGCCTTGTTAACACTTTCAAGCCAGTGGAACACATTTTTGATTTATGGCCTCCAGAACTATAAAAGAATAGATGGGAGTCAAGATGGCGGGGAAGTAGGAGGAGGCACCGTTTCAACCTGTACCCTAAAGTGAGCTGATTACCTACCAAAGAACTCTGACCACCCATGACATCAGCCTGAGATCAGAATTATACACGTCTGGATCTCTACAGGAGTAGAAGATGCCAGTAGCAGGTAAAGCAGACTGGGAACGTCAGACAGATATCGGAAGATAAACAAAAGGGGGAGGGAGCCAACAAAGGTGACCTATTGGAAAGTAATACCCCAATACGAGAGTGCCCTGCATCTGGGGACCAGCATTAACTTGAAGTCTGGTTGAAAGCACTCAAAAAACAAAGAGCAAAGGATCCACGGGGGGTATTAGTGGGAACCTGGGTGGTTACGGTCAGGGACCTAAGTCCCCGGACCTGGGACAGCCTCCCCTGGTGCTGAGCCAGAGAGAGTGCGGTGGAGAAATCAGGTCTCCGTCCCTGAGCCGCCAGTGCACCTGAACACCAGTGCGCTCGAGAACGAGTGGGGCCCGGCTCCCGTGAGGGGCTGGGAGCCTGGCCAGACGGCAATCCTGAAACGCGCGCGTCCCACACCCTCCCTTGGGATAGGTGCTCATAGGCGCTAGCCTGGAGCTCTGGCATCCGGAAAAACCAGACATTCCCAGCCAGGGACAGTGGGAAAATCTCAGTGTGTGATCTCTGCTCCAAACCTCTCTGGCAGTCTGGAGCTGCCCAGACAGCCACCGCTGCACTGGTTTTGGGTACAACGAGGAGCTCCTGCATCCCCAGGGACAGTGACTCAGAACCAACTCTGCCAGCAGCTCTTGCAAAACATTCTGAGGCTTCTCTCTGAGATCGGAGGTCGGGGTGCATGCAGTTTGCTCTCCTCTAAACCTCCAAAAACCATCAAAAGCTGTCAAGGTGAGAGAAAACAGATGAAAGAACATAAAAACCCCCAGAGAACAAAAGCCTGAAAAAAACAGTTTCCTCAGAGCCCACCCCCTTGAGGGGAGCGGGAGGACCTAACTCAGGGAACATCGTTGTCTGAAAACCCACGTGGCAGGCCCCTCCCCCAGAAAACCAACCAGGAAGGAAGAAAAAAAAAAAAAAGACTACAAGAGAACAACCACCACTACTTCATAAATACAACTTTTATTTTTAACTCTTTACCAATATTCTGGTTCTTTTTTTTTACACATACGGATAATTTTTTAACCTATTTACCACCACACTGAGATGTCCAGTATGTCAAATTCTTTAATAACCTTCTAACCTGAACTTTTTGATACATACACCTGTGTTTTTCTTTTGCTTTTCTATTTTTTTTAATTCTTTTTTAATTTTAACTTAGTTTAGTCTAGTTTATTCTATTTTAATTTTTATTTTCTACTATACATATAGAGTTAAACTTCAAGGTAATCCCCTTTCCCCAATCAATGCTACCCCTATAGGCAAACCAGTTTCTAATCCCCCTGTAACTTAGGAAAGTTGAGTCCCTTAACAAACACATCAAGATACATTCAGGAAGAATCAAAATAACCTTCCTCACCCACACTGAGAATATATAACCACTCTTGCAATTTTTCCTGTCAGTGTTTCTGTGAATTTGTGTTTGTCCTGATAATATATAAATCTTATACTTGGGGTTCTTTCTGATGAGGTTCTTTTGCTTTTTTTGCTAATATATATATATTTTTTTCTCTTGTCATATACTTTTATCAGTCTTTTTGTTTGTCCGTTTTTGTTTGTATACTTCACAAATCTTACCTTGTGGCTCATTTGGGCTGAGCCTTCTCTTTTATCTTCCCTTTTTTTCCTATCTCTCTCTCTCTCTCTCTCTTTTTTTCCTTTTTTCTTTTCCCTTTTTTTTTCTTTCTCCTTCTCTCTTTTTCTTTTCTTTTTTCTCTCATTTGGGTGGGGAATCCTGATTGCACAGAAGCGTTCCAGGGTGCACCTTGACTGCACCACAATCGATAAATCCAGCTGCATTTGTTCAGTCATCTCTTACCAAAATGACTAGGAGGAGGAATACCCAACAGAAGAAAAATACAGAGGATGGGCCTTCTGAAAGAGAGCTAATGGCTATCGACATAGACAATATGTCAGAAAAAGAATTCAGACTAACAATTATCCAGGCAACAGCTAGGTTGGAGAAAACCATGGATGACCAAAAAGAATTGATTAGGGCAGAACTGAAAGCCACCAGGGATGATGTTCAAAATGCTCTCAATGAGTTCCAATCTAATCTAAATTCTCTAAAAGCTAGGGTAACTGAGACAGAAGATAGAATTAGTGATCTGGAGGACAAACAGATAGAGAGAAAGGATCAGGAGGAAGCCTGGAACAAACAGCTCAGAAACCACGAAAACAGAATCAGGGAAATAAACGATGCCATGAAATGTTCCAACGTCAGAATTATTGGAATCCCTGAAGGGGAGGGAAAAGAAAGAAATCTAGAAGATATAGTGGAAGAAGTTGTCTATGAAAATTTTCCCAATCTCACGAATGGAAACAACGTTCATGTACTAGAGGCAGAGAGATTTCCTCCCAAGATTTTAGATTCTCGAAAGTCCTCACAACACCTTATAGTCAGAATGAGGAATTATGTTTCACGACAGACCCTCTTAAAAGCAGCTAGGACAAAGAAGCTCCTTACATACAGAGGAAAGCCCATTAGAATAACGTCAGACCTTTCCACAGAGACCTGGCAAGCCAGGAAGGGCTGGCAAAATATATTCAGAGTACTAAATGAGAAGAACATGCAGTCAAGAATACTCTATCCAGCAAGACTGACATTTAAAATGGATGGAGAGAGAAAGAGTTTCCAAGATGGGCAAGGCTTAAAAGATATGCAACCACCAAGCCGACACTGCAGGAAATATTAAGGGCGGTCCTATAAGAGAGAAAAAATCCTAAGAATATCATTGAACAGAAATATAGAAACAATCTACAGACAGAAAGACTTCAAAGGTAACACGATGTCAATAAAAACCTATCTCTCAATAATCACTCTCAATGTGAATGGCCTAAATGCGCCCATAAAAAGACACAGGGTTGCAGATTGGATAAAAGGACAGGACCCATCCATATGTTGTCTACAAGAGACCCATTTTGAACCTAAGGATACACCCAGACTGAAAGTGAAGAGATGGAGAAGCATCTTTCATGCCAATGGGCCTCAAAAGAAGGCCGGGGTAGCGATTCTCATATCAGATAAATTAGATTTTAAACTAAAGACTGTAGTCAGAGATACAGAAGGACATTACATAATTCTTAAAGGGACTATCCGCCAAGACGATCTAACAATTGTGAATATCTATGCCCCCAATATGGGAGCACCCAATTACATAAGAAAACTATTAATCAAGATAAAGAGTCATACTGATATGAATACAATAATAGTAGGAGATCTTAATACGCCTCTCTCAGAAATAGACAGATCTTCGAAGCAGAAAATTAATAAAGAAATAAGAGCATTGAATGAAACTTTGGACCAGATGGACCTCATATATATATACAGAACATTCCACCGTAAAACAACAGAATACTCATTCTTCTCAAGTGCACATGGAACCTTCTCCAGAATAGACGACATACTGGGTCACAAAGCAGGACTCAACCGATACCAAAAGTCTGACATTATTCCCTGCATATTCTCAGAGCACAATGCTTTGAAACTGGAACTCAATCACAAGGAAAATTTCAGAAGGAACTCAAACACCTGGAAGCTAAAGACCACCTTGCTTAAGAATGCTTGGATCAACCAGGAGATCAAAGCTGAACGTAAACAATTCATGGAAAACAATGAGAATGAAGACACTTTGGTCCAAAACCTATGGGATACAGCAAAGGCGGTTCTAAGGGGGAAATACATAGCCATCCAAGCCTCCCTCAAAAAAATTGAAAAATCCAGAATACACCAGCTGTCTCTACACCTTAAAGAACTGGAGAGTCAACAACAAATCAAACCAACTCCACATGCAAGAAGGGAAATAATCAAGATTAGAGCAGAGATCAATGAGGTAGACACCAGAGATACAGTAGAACGTATCAATGAAACTAGAAGCTGGTTTTTTGAAAGAATCAATAAGATCGATAAACCATTGGCCACACTAATCCAAAAGAAAAGAGAGAAAGCCCAAATTAATAAAATTATGAATGAAAAGGGAGAGATCACAACTAACACCAAGGAAATAGAAACAATCATCAGAAATTATTACCAACAGTTATATGCCAATAAGCTAAGCAACCTAGATGAAATGGATGCATTCCTGGAAAACTGCAAACTCCCAAAATTGAACCAGGAAGAAATTGACAACCTGAATAGAGTGATATCTAGTAACTAGATTGAAGCAGTGATCAAAAACCTCCCAAAAAACAAGAGCCCAGGACCTGACAGATTCCCTGGGGAATTCTACCAAACTTTCAAAGAAGAAATAACACCAATTCTCCTGAAGCTGTTCCAAAAAATTGAAGCAGAAGGACAACTTCCAGACTTTTTTTATGAAGCCAGCATTACCCTGATCCCCAAACCAGGCAAAGACCCTACCAAAAAGGAGAATTTCAGACCAATATCACTGATGAATATGGATGCAAAGATTCTCAACAAGATCCTAGCAAACAGGATCCAGCAGCACATTCAAAAGATTATCCACCATGACCAGGTGGGATTCATCCCTGGGTTGCAAGGTTGGTTCAACATTTGCAAATAAATCAATTTGATAGAACAAATCAATAAGAGAAGAGAGAAGAACCACATGGTCCTCTCAATTGATGCAGGAAAAGCATTTGACAAAATCCAGCATCCATTCCTGATGAAAACGCTTCAAAGTATAGGGATGGAGGGAACATTCCTGAACTTCATAAAATCTATCTATGAAAGACCCACAGCAAATATCATCCTCAATGGGAAAAAGCTCGCAGCCTTCCCGTTGAGATCAGGAACACGACAAGGATGCCCACTTTCACCACTCTTGTTCAACATAGTATTAGAAGTTCTAGCAACGGCAATCAGACAGCAAAGAGAAATAAAAGGTATCCAAATTAGCAAGGAAGAAGTCAAACTCTCTCTCTTCACAGATGACATGATTCTTTATATGGAAAACCCCAAAGACTCCACCCCCAAACTACTAGAACTCATACAGCAATTCAGTAATGTGGCAGGATACAAAGTCAATGTACAGAAATCAGTGGCTTTCTTATACACTAACAATGAAAATACAGAAAAGGAAATTAGAGAATCGATTCCATTTACTATAGCACCAAGAAGCATAAGATACCTGGGAATAAACCTAACCAAAAAGGTAAAGGACCTGTACTCGAGGAACTACAGAACACTCATGAAAGAAATTGAAGAAGACACAAAAAGATGGAAGACTGTTCCATGCTCTTGGATTGGAAGAATAAACATTTTTAAAATGTCTATACTGCCTAGAGCAATCTATACTTTTAGTGCCATTCCGATCAAAATTCCATCGGTATTTTTCAAAGAGCTAGAGCAAATAATCCTAAAATTTATATGGAATCAGAAGAGACCCCGAATTGCTAAGGAAATGTTGAAAAACAACAACAAAACTGGCGGCATCCCGTTACCCGATTTCAAGCTTTACTACAAAGCTGTGATCATCAAGACAGCGTGGTACTGGCATAAAAACAGACACATAGACCAGTGGAACAGAGTGGAGAGCCCTGATATGGACCCTCAACTCTATGGTGAAATAATCTTCGACAAAACAGGGAAAAAATATTCAATGGAAAAAAGACAGTCTCTTCAATAAATGGTGCTGGGAAAACTAGACAGTGATATGTAGAAGAATGAAACTCGACCATTCTCTTACACCATACACAAAGATAAACTCGAAATGGATAAAAGACCTCAATGTGAGACAGGAATCTATCAGAATCCTAGAGGAGAACATAGGCAGTAACCTCTTCAATATCAGCCACAGCAACTTCTTTCAAGATATGTCTCCAAAGGCCAAGGAAACAAAAGCGAAAATGAACTTTTGGGACTTCATCAAGATCAAAAGCTTCTGCACAGCAAAGGAAACAGTCAACAAAACAAAAAGGCAACCCACGGAATGGGAGAAGATATTTGCAAATGACAGTACAGACAAAAGGTTGATATCGAGGATCTATAAAGAACTTCTCAAACTCAACACACACAAAACAGATAATCATATCAAAAAATGGGCAGAAGATATGAACAGACACTTCTCCAATGACGACATAGAAATGGCTATCAGACACATGGAAAAATGTTCATCATCACTAGCCATCAGGGAGATTCAAATTAAAACCACATTGAGATACCACCTGACACCAGTTAGAATGGCCAAAATTAGCAAGACAGGAAACAACGTGTGTTGGAGAGGATGTGGAGAAAGGGGAACCCTCTTACACTGTTGGTGGGAATGCAAGTTAGTGCAGCCACTTTGGAGAACAGGGTGGAGATTCCTGAAGAAATTAAGAGTAGAGCTTCCCTATGACCCTGCAATTGCACTGCTGGGTATTTACCCCAAAGATACAGATGTAGTGAAAAGAAGGGCCATCTGTACCCCAATGTTTATTGCAGCAATGGCTATGGTCGCCAAACTGTGGAAAGAACCAAGATGCCCTTCAACGGATGAATGGAAAAGGAAGATGTGGTCCATATACACAATGGAGTATTATGCCTCCATCAGAAAGGATGAATACCCAACTTTTGTACCAACATGGATGGGACTGGAAGAGATTATGCTGAGCGAAATAAGTCAAGCAGAGAGAGTCAAGTATCATATGGTCTCACTTATTTGTGGAGCATAACAAAGAATATGGAGGACATGGGGAGGTGGAGAAGAGAGGGAGTTGAGAGAAACTGGAAGGGGAGATGAACCATGAGAGACTATGGACTCTGAAAAACAACCAGAGGGTTTTGAAGGGGCGGGGGTGTGGGAGGTTGAGAAATCAGGTGGTGGGTAATAGGGAGGGCACGTACTGCATGGAGCACTGGGTGTGATGTCAAAACAATGAACACTGTTATTTTGTAAATAAACAAATTAAAAAAAAATTCTCCACAGTGTAGGGATCGAGGTAACATACTTCAATATCATAAAAGCTATCTACAAAATGCCCACACCAAATATTATTCTCAATGGGAAAAAACTGAGAGCTTTTCCCTTAAGGTCAGGGATACAGCAGTGGATGCCCACACTCAACCACTGTTGTTCCACATAGTACTAGAAGTCCTAGCCTCAGCCGTCAGACAACAAAAGGAAATAAAGATAATTCGAATTAGCAAGGAAGAGGTGAAACTCTCACTCTTCACAGATGACATGATACTTTATGTGGAAAAATCCAAAAAACTCCACCCTAATTGAAATTCCTTACTCTCTCTTTTGCATATCTATCACCAGTTTTTTATTTGTGGTTATTGTTAGATTTGTATATAACATCTGCATATAGCAGTCCATACTTAGTTAATAGTTGCTTATGTTTGAACCCATTTTTTCTCCTCTCCTTCCCAAGTTTTATGCATATGGTGTCTTACTTTACATCTTTTTATTTTGTGAATTCCTTGACTGGTTTTTGTAATTATACTTAATTTTACCACTTTCTGCTTTCTCCTTTTTTGCTCCTTCTTATGGTCTTTACTTTTCATTCAGAGTCCCTGATATCATTTTTTTTTTTTTTTTGTAGGATTTCTTTGGTGGTGATGAATTCCTCTAATTTCTTTTTTGTCTGTGAAACTTTTTTCTCCCCTTTTATTCTGAAGGATAGCCCTGATGTATAGAGTATTCTTGTTTGCAGAGTTTTTTTGTTAGCACATTTAATATATCATGACACTCCCATTTGGCCTGCAAAGTTTCTGTTGAATAATTAGCTGATAACCTTATGGGATTTCATTGTATGTAACTATTTTCTTTTCTCTTGCTGCTTTTAAAATTCTCCTCTTGCTATTTTAATTAATATGTGTCTTGGTGTTGACCTCCTTGGGTTGATTTCACTGGGATTCTCTGTGCTTCCTGGATCTGGATATTTGTTCCCACCCCAGATTCAGGGAAGTTTTCAGCTATTATTTCTTCAAATAATTTTTCTGCCCACTTTCCCCTCTGTTCTTTTGGGATCCCTATAATGTGAATGTTATTATGCTGAATGTATCACTAAATTCCCTTAGTCTATTTTCTTTTTTTTTGTTTTTTTTTTTGTTTGTTTGTTTTGTTATTTTTTTCTCTGTGTCACCCCACTTCATTGTTTTCCATTACTCTGTTCTCCAGGTCGCTGATCTGTTCTGCTTTCTCTTGTCTACTCTTTATTTCCCCTAGTTTATTTTTAATTTCCATTACTGATTTCTTCATCTTTGATTGGTTCTTTTTTATGTTTTCTATCTATTAAAGGTCTCACTGAGGTCCTCCACTCTTAAGTCAAGTATCTTTTTAACCATCACTTAAAGTGCTCTCTCAAGCATATTATGTATCTTTATTTTATTTAGCTTTCTTACTGTGATTTTGTCCTGTTCTTTCATTTGGGACATATTTTTCTGTCTCATTTTTTCTAACTACCTTTGTCTGTTTTTTTATACTAGGAACATCAGCTACATCCTTTGCTCTTGTAAGTAGTGGCCTTATGACAAAGAGGTCTTGTAATACCCTGCAGTGCCATGTCTCCTGTTCCCTAGGACCTAGCACTTCAAGGAGTGACTCCTGTGTGTCTTGTGTGTGTCCTGTTTTGTTCTGGACACTTTTTCCTTCAGTCCTTTTGGCTGCAGTGGCTTTCTTGCCTGTAGTGAGCAGTGTTTGGTCCATCGCTGACATAGAGTGCATTTTACAACTTGCTAGGGTGGGTTTCAATCTACTTACTAAGTGAGACTTGGAGCCCCTGCTTCAGGCTTTAATCTACTTGCTAAATGAGACTTGGAGCCCCTGCTTCAGGACTGGGCTGACCTAGCAGAAGTGCAGAGAGTGCATGGGCTGTCACTTCCAGGAAAGAGGATCTCACAAAAGGCAGGGGTTGTCTTGCTGTGAAAATTTGCACTGGTCTTCTAGGGGCATGAACTGGCAGCACCAGGACTGAGGCAAGTGTGACTAGGAAAGGTGTATCTGCTGAAGTGAGGGGGGCACGGCTTTGTCCAAACATGTTAATTAGGGAGTGTGGGCACTGATCTGGTTTCTGCAGATGGCAGTGTGTTTATGCTAAGAGCTGGGGGCAGGGAGGAGGGGAAGGAGAGGGGAATGGTGCCCATCAGTTCCTTTGATCCTGGAGGAGTCTCTGTGACATCCATGTATCTCTAGGATATGCCCTGTGATGAGTAAATCACTCTCCCTCCAGTCTTTCCCTGGTGGTTTTTCAAATTGCTGGTTCTATGTTCTATCTGCTAAGGTTTCTTGGCATGCTATCTCTTAAAGGCTGGGGACTCAACTTTCTAACACTCTCAGGGTTCTCCTAGAGCTGAGCTTACTGACATTTAGAATTCTATCCAGGTAATAGCCAGGCCAACCTTTAAGGCTGCTTGTTGTTAAGAACTAGTGAAATGTGTCCCCTCTCACCTTCAAAGCCAAATGTTATGGGTTTGTCTTACCCTTGCAGTTTCCCCTTCTCAGCACCCCTGGCTCCTTCCTCTCCACAAGTAGCCATGGTCTATTTAGGCTTCGAATCACCTCTCCACCTTTCCTACCTTCTTCAAGGTGGCCTCTCCTTGCCAGTCTTTGGGTAGTTTTCTGGGTCATTAACCTGATGTGAGCGTTATTTGGTTATGTCTGTGGGACAAGGCAAGCTTAGGTTCCTTCTATTCCACCACCTTCCCAGTGTCCTATATGTGTATATACTTATTGGCTTAAAATAGGATGACCACTCTGGAGGTTTGCAAAACAAGCACTTGCCAATATTGGTTATAATGTTACTTGGCAGGACAGGGAGGGAGGAAATAGAGGTTGAAACCCATGCCTATGGCTGTGCTTTTTGACTGTGCCCAGGCCATGCATCAGACATTTGAGCTATGAAGCCATCAGGATGTCTCTAGTCCGGCTACTCTCTGCCAATACTACAGGAGACATCCTCAGTGAAAAATACTTGACTGAGTCCCATCCATCCTCAGATCTACAACAGATCATAACAATAAATGATACTTGCTGCAGGACACTAATTTTGGGGTAGCTCGCTTACAGAAATAGGCAACTGAAACAGGTAGTAACCACTACCATTACTCATACTCAACTTTACTTTTATGTTTTTCCTAATAGATGGGACTTTAATATTTACTTGGGTTATTTAACTAATTTAGATTTTTTTCACTTCATCTATGACAGAAACAGCTTTTGACCCAAAGGCTTTACCTTTGTCTTATGGATTAGTTGAACATATTTTGATCTTTTAAACTCTGCTTCTGGGAACACTCTGACTAACACTGTGATCTTTTATAAGTCACCTATACAAAAGTTTAGAGAAAAAAACACTCCTTGAAAATAACTTTGTATTTCCAAAGTTTGTGGGGCACCTAGGTGGCTCAGTGGGTTAAAGCCTCTGCCTTCTGCTCAGGTCATGATCCCACGGTCCTGAGATCAAATCCCGAGTTGGGCTCTCTGCTCAGCAGGGAGCCTGCTTCCTCCTCTCTCTCTGCCTACCTCTCTGCCTACTTGTGATCTCTGTCTGTCAAATAAATTTAAAAAAATCTTTAAAACAAAACAAAACAAAAACCAAAGTTTGCATGACATCTTTACAAAAGAATAAAATAAATACACCAGTAGGATAAAATGAAGGCATATTATAAAAATCTATAATAGTAAAAAATTTTTGGTTTTCATTGCTTAATTTTATTCACTTAATTGACTGTTTCTTCTGTTTAGTAAGCATTAAAAATAGAACTTGCCTTCTACATACTCTGTTGAGCAGATCTCTTGCTTTGTCCCTTCCTCTGTTCAGACATGAAACAATTAACTTCTTCAAATTGAAAATAGCTTTCAAATGTCATTTATCCTTTTCTAATTTTCATGGGGGCTTAAAAGAATGCTAATTAAGTTCAACTTAAAATTTTCATATTTTCTCATTAATTGATGGAGCTGCATTATTTTGAAAAGAGAACCTCTTTAACAATATTGTCATAAATATTTTTTGAGAACTCTACATTATAAAATGATGAACACTATTTCAGTGAAGTACAGAGGTTTTATAACAATAATGTCTGAATATACATCCATCGAATTTTGATTCATTGCCAGTTTTGGGGTTCCTAGTGATCTGTGCTAGAGGTCATTGCACATCCTCTAAGCATTCATCTCCCAACTATATATAAAGAATTTTTTTAATTAATTAATTTATTTATTTTTCAGCATAACAGTATTCATTGTTTTTGCATAACACCCAGTGCTCCATGCAATACGTGCCCTCCCTATTACCCACCACCTGGTTTCCCCAACCTCCCACTCCCGCCCCTTCAAAACCCTCAGGTTGTTTTTCAGAGTCCATAGTCTCTTATGGCTCGCCTCCCCTTCCAATTTCCCTCAACTTCCTTCTCCTCTCCATCTCCCAATGTCCTCCATATCATTTGTTATGCTCCACAAATAAGTGAAACCTTATGATACTTGACTCTCTCTGCTTGACTTATTTCACTCAAGATAATCACTTCCAGTCCTGTCCATGTTGCAACAAAAGTTGGGTATTCATCCTTTCTTTTCTTTTCTTTATTTCTTTTTTTTTATAAACATATAACGTATTTTTATCCCCAGGGGTACAGGTCTGTGAATCACCAGGTTTACACACTTCACAGCACTCACCATAGCACATACCCTCCCCAATGTCCATAACCCCCTCCCCCTCTCCCAACCCCACCTCCCTCCAGCAACCCCCAGTTTGTTTTGTGAGATTAAGAGTCATTTAGGTTTGTCTCCCTCCCAATCCCATCTTGTTTCATTTATTCTTCTCCTATCCCCCTAAACCCTCATGTTGCATCTCCATGTCCTCATATCAGGGAGATCATATGATAGTTGTCTTTCTCCGATTGACTTATTTCACTAAGCATGATACCCTCTAGTTCCATCCACGTCATCGCAAATGGCAAGATTCATATCTTTTGATCGCTGCATAGTATTCCATTGTGTATATATACCACATCTTCTTTATCCATTCATCTGTTGATGGGCATCTATGTTCTTTCCATAGTTTGGCTATTGTAGATATTGCTGCTATAAACATTCAGGTACATGTGCCCCTTCGGATCACTAAGTTTGTATCTTAAGGGTAAATACCCAGTAACTATATATAAAGAATTTTTAAAATAACCTATCTATCAGCTGTTGCCACAATAATTATGCTCACTAGCTACCCTAAAATTCTGTGACACTTTATAATAAGCATGTGTTTCTCAGTAATGTATCTTAGATTCAGCATGGGTGGCTCTGTTCCATGTGTCTCTTTTGGGGCCATGTGTTTCATTCTATTCTCATGAGAATGGCAGAAGAATAAGAAGCCTTAAAGTACAAGCATATTTCAAGCCTCCTCTCTTTAACATTGAATATTACATTGGCCAGAGCAAGTCACATGACCTGAAGTCAAGGGGCAGAAAGATGAGGCCATGGCAACTGCATAGATGTCTAACTCTATTACAACAGAGTTACACATCAGAACCAAAAGGTCATTTGTCATAAATGGTAGATGAGGACAGGTATGCTTCCTTAAACCCTGAATCCTATACCTGGACCACCAGGATACACATCTAGGCCCAAACCCTAAAGACCAGCCAGCTTAGTTCTTCAGCATTTGCTCTACTTCTTTTTCAGGTCTCATTCCGGGTCAAAAGTCAATTTTCCTCCTTGTCCAGACTGATTCCAAAATGTACTAGTGCGTGATTGTCATGACACTATCCTCATGTCATGCCACTATATTCTAAAGGAGTGGCCTAATATGAACTTTTTCCAGGACAACATACTGAACTATTTTAAGGAAATATAAAAGCCATAATTTTGGAATGACAAAAGCTTTAGTAACTGTCGCCATTTATTGATGGCTTAATATATGACCAGTATTGTGCTTTATAGAATTATTTCACAAGATAGGATATATCCATAAGGAGTTACCCTAAAACATGAACTATCCATCTCATGAATGAGGGTTTTGTGTAGCCAAGTTTTATATCCACTGCCAAAGCCTAACTAAAGGTGGTAAATGTTATGGTTTTTTCTGCCTAGCATCTATTATCACCATTATTCTGGTAAAAGAAAAATTGATGAATTTATCAAGACAAAATGATTTGTCCTTCTAGGCTGACTCTTTATTTCCTAGGACTTTACATTTTTAGGAGAGAGACAAAGAAAGGGAAAAATTATGGAGCTGATTTATCAAAATTATAGATTAGTCCCTGCTATGGGATTCCCAGAGCATCCCATCTTCCTATCTTTTCCAGCCTAGTTCTTCAGCAGCTGTTTTATTTGGTGAACCATTCCAGATCCTTCCAAAAGTTATCATTTTCCATTCAGAGCCAGTTTTTCTTGCTTTTCACCAAAAGTCTTAACTATTCTCCCACATGAGTGAGCTAAGTAGAATCATGCAAATTGTCAACACTTATTAAATAGCTCAAGTCATTGAGTGTGGAAAGACATTTTTCATCTATATATATTTTGTGCCTAAAACAAATCCCTGAAACATAACGTACTATATATTGAATGTGTGTGTTCTCCCCCAAATTCATATGTTGAAATCTAATCCCCAGTGTGCTGGCATTTGGAGGCAGGGTGTTGGGAGGTGCCTAGATCATGAGTGTGGAGTCCACATAAATGGAATCAGTACTCATATAAAAGAGACTCCAGAGAGATCTCTGGCCCCTTCCATCATGTGAGAACACAGAGACAAGACAGCTGTCTACAACCAGGAAGCAGATCCTCACCAGATCTGCTAGCACCTTGATCTTGGGTTTCCCAGCTTCCAGAAGGATGAGAAGTAAATTCTGTTTATAAAGCCGCCCAGTCTATGGCAGTTTATTATAGCAACCTGAAAGTACTAAGACAATACATAATTTATTTTTTCCAGATTTCCATGCAGGGTTCTGACTCCTCTTATTTAAAGATGACACTTGGCTCTCTCCTCCATCCTACCCCCGTGTTTCAACTTCTCTAATTCCAGCAAATTTTAACTAGAGAAGATCAAGGATCTCAAACCATTTATCAGCAAATATTCAATAATCAAAACTATTCTGTGAGAGTTTATGTTAAATATAGTGTCTCATATTAAAAATATGCATGCAACTACTTATGAAGAGTTATTTCAAAAGAAAAATATGTGTCATAGTTCTCTTAGTCTGGGATGGAAATCTGCATGGAATGATAAATGTAGCCCACAATACATTGACATAGCTAAGGAAAACAAGGTTTTCTTAAATATGTTAGCTTCAGAGAAAATAAGATTATTCTGAAACCATTTTGGGTATTGTCAGTTACCAAAATAACTTGAACAAAATTTAGGAATAAGTATTTCTTTAAGGAAATATATCCCTTATCTGCAAAATAAGATTCAGATATAACATGAAAAGACTAACTAAAATTTCAACACCAAAAATAAGGGAAAGAATTTGGTAATACTATTTTGGAGAATTAAAAACAATTTTGTAACCCTTATGGGTCATGGTGAGGGGATTCTTTTTATAACTATTATGTATATCATAGAAAAATGGAAAATACAGAAAGATACTAAGAAAAAAAATCCATAATTTATAACTGTTAGGAATCTTTATACTCTATGTAACATGAACACCCAGTTAAATTTGCTTAAACAAAAAGGGGATTTATTGCTTCCTAGTACTGAAAACAGCAGGGATTGAACTAGCTTCAGTTACCAGTTGACTTGATGTCAAAGGATGTTATGAAGACTAGATTTCTGTCTCACCATCTCTGGCTTGGCCATGCATGAGGTTGACTTCATTCTCAGGTGGGCTACCTCTTGAAGGCTGCAGCATGGTTACACTCCAACTATTCTAATGTTCCAAATCTATGGGGAAAGAAAGAATTGCGGTCCTGAAGGCTGAAACCAAAGCTTCAGATTTGAGTTGGCTCCAAATGGGCCTGGCTTTGAATCCCTCACAGGCTCAGAGTGACTAACTCAGGGAACCATGGGTGAAGCCCTCTCCCAGAGCACAGACCTGCAGTAGTGGAGAGCTTGAGAACTGGGGCTCATGACTGAAGGTGAAGGAATGGGAATGGGAAATGTCTGCTATTATGCTACCATCACTTAAAGATAATAACCATTAAAATGTGTTATATGTGTATGCACACTCATGCACATGCATATAAGAAATTAAAGCATTAAAAATTGATTTCTAGGGGTGCCTGAGTGGCTCAGCTGGTTAAACATCTGCTTTCTGCTCAGATCATGCTCTCAGGGTCCTAGAATCGAGCCCCACATCAGGCTGGCTCCCTGCTTAGCGAGGAGTCTGCTTCTTCCTTTCTCACTCTCTCTCCGTGCTCTCTCTCAAAGGAATAAAGAAAATCTTTTTAAAAATGATTTCTAGAAATCAGAGAACAAAATTAAAATTCTGTATTTTTCCATTTATATGATATTATTAAAAAATAAATCTAAAACAAGGTTAGTGGGTGCCTGGAGCTGGAGGTGGGGATATGATGGATATGTTTTATGTCTTGATTATCGTGGTATTTATGACCATACATTTGTCACGGCCAGCACGACAAATCGACCAGGAAACATGAGGGTAAGAGGATGGTGAAAAGAAGTTAAAGAGACAAAGAGATGGGGGCAGGAGGGACACTGAGGAGGATGTCCAACAGTGCTGAGTTTATTAGGGGCATTATGGCCATATATATAGTAGTTATACAATAAGAGAAGCAATACACCCATGTCTAGTTAAACACTCACAAATTCCCGTAATCAGTTCCCCTAATCAATCTTGTAAATGATCACACAGAGACTTCAAGACTCCAAAAGGCTGGAGCTAAGACAAAGTTTCAATATTGATTCAAGAAGTAAAAACAATCCTGGAGTAATCTACAAGTTTGTGCTGGGACAACAAGGACCAGTTAAGGATTTACAACCCCGTCCAAATTGTATTCAAAGCTAACTGCATGTGGGAAGTCACATCGGCGAGCGCACAACACATAGCACAGACCCTTTCTCAGTGCAACTCAACTTCATTATCTTCTGTCTTTAATCATCTAGTTAGACAATAGAGGAGACACAAGTCAGGGCCTGGTTTTGTTCTCGTCTCGAGGCTTATCGCAGCCTCCCACACCTCCCCCTTCCTTTTTTTTAAGATTTATTTATTTATTTGTCAGAGAGAGTGAGCACAGGCAGACAGAGCGGCAGGCAGAGGCAGAGGGAGAAGCAGGCTCCCTGCTGAGCAAGGACCCCAATGTGGGACTTGATCCCAGGACGCTGGGATCATGACCTGAGCTGAAGGCAGCCGCTTAACCCACTGAGCCACCCAGGCGTCCCTCCCCCTTCCTTTTTAAATAAGTCAAGCATATGAGTTTGTGCTTGAGTGTTTAGTCATTGCTGTCCCACACGAAATGAGGAAACAGCTCAGCCAACAAGCAGAGCAGCAAGTATCACAAAGATTATTACAAAGATCCAAAAGGAATATTTCATTATATTGCCTGGATTGAATCCCTGAAGACCTCCTAAAATCTTTGCCACTACATCAGCAGGATTTTCTAATTCTAGTTGTGCATGTCCTATATTAGTTATTTCCTTTTGCAATTCAGCAAGATCCAGGCATACATTATTGTGAAACCATACCCCCGTAAGTGATGCTTAACTGCATCCCAAGAATAATTGGAGGTTTTAAGGGGAGTAACACATATATGCTGAAATCCTCCATGGCAAGTCAAAGACAATTGTGTCCTTAAGGCAGAGAGCTGTCCCCCCAAATATTTGACAGCTTCCTCCAGGCCTTCTAATCGACTTAAAATTTTTCGTCTATGTGCTCTTGGGTGGCCAATGCAAGTGAAATGTTTTTAGCTAGAGAATTAACGTGTGTAGCAGTTTGTACAGACTGCAAGAGAGCTACAGCAGAGACGGTAGCAGTAGCAGTCAAAGAGACTAATACAGTTATTCCAGCTATCAACAACCCTAAGAAGCGTTTAACCCTGTTGATTTGTTTTTGTAACTCTATAGCTAATTGGTACCTATAATTATCCTACCAGGGATCCTCAACCTCCACTGGCAACAGCACATAGGGAGGTTGCATGACCAGAAAAATCATAACAGGGGAGTCCCCAAAAATCGGAGAAGTAAGAGGTAGACAATTACTTAGTACACATCCATCACATTCAATTTGATATGTAGGAAAATGTCCCTTGGATCCCTCATAAACCTGTGGATAAACAGTACCAGGGCCCACAATTAGGAGAAAAGGACGAGGGACACAAACCTTAATGGAAATATCCACCCGAGCAGCTTGCTCAAGATTATGATCCCCTATCCTAACAGAAATCAGGCCCAAAGCTGTCACTAACTTCCATAGTTCAGAATGGACCATGCTTTTTGTAGTGAAAAGTCCTCCTGGAATAGTCACTTTGTGAAACTGTAGATGAGGTGTATGAGGTCCTCCTGGATGAAGGCTGCATCTTCGGAGTGAATACTTAGGCTTCTTTGACCAGTCAGTGATAGTGCATCCAGGGATTCCTGGGGGCATTATAAGCTGTGGCACCTCTTGTATATATTCACTCCATATAGGACCTGGAATAGAAAAATTAAGTTCTCTAGGACAAGAGGAATGACCTTGGGGAATCATTTCTACGCCAGAAAAAGTGGATGCCTCATCACCGATAATCTCAAAGAGATCCCATTCCTCCATTCGCTTGGCAATAGCTCCAGTCTGAGGTATCTCTCTAAGGTAAGAGACTATATGAGGGACTTGTTTGACCATCATACAGCCATTCATCAAGATCTGCTCATGAGAAGGGGCCTGAAAACAGATGGGGATCTGTGCCGGGGTCCCAGACCAATTCATATAACGCTCAGCATGTTCTATTCCCTCAGAGCCAATGCCTCCAAATCAATCTGGAATATTAGTATGGACCCGGGGAGTAGGATCATCCCAGGTAACAGGATGTACCATTGGGGGGTCAGGCAAATAAGCCCAATAATAAGAAGCCTGTGCCCCTGGTATGGAAATTAAAGCAAGTAAAGCATAAAGAATAGATATCAAGGCACTATTAGATGGGGTTTGCACAGCAATCTCAAGGGCCTGTTGAATGAGATTTCTCATCTGTTCTTGACGAAAAGGAGCAGACGTCACCTTCGCCTCCACTGATTTCTCTGATTCAAGGCCAACATCTCCATGCGTTGTCGTAGGGGGGAGGAGTCGGCACCACCTTTCTGGGAGCCAGTGCGGGGTATCCTCATCCTGTGGAAAAATACAAACAAAACCTCGCCCTTTACGGAGTACTGGATCTGGGCCTTTCCATACTCCAATCAGGGGCTCCTTCCACCGGGCGTATGGAAGTGGAGAAAAGTCAGGATGCCCAAATCGCTCGGCAGCTGTCCGGCCTATATCATCAACATTCAAAAAATTTAAAACATGTCCTCATATCAGGGAGATCATATGATAGTTGTCTTTCTCCGATTGACTTATTTCACAGACCTGTACCCCTGGGGATAAAAATACATTATATGTTTATTAAAAAAAAAAAATTGGAAGGGGAGGTGAACCATAAGAGACTATAGACTCTGAAAAACAACCTGAGGGTTTGGGAGGGGTGGGAGGTTGGGGGAACAGGTGGTGGGTAATAGGGAGGCCACGTTTTGCATGGAGCACTGGGTGTTGTGCAAAAACAATGAATACTGTTACACTGAAAAAATAAATAAAATGGAAAAAAATTAAAACATATAAAGTTAATTTTAAATGAATATGTGGGGAGTATTTCACTTTTCCCTATAGTATCTCCCCCTCTTTTAATTTTTTAAGATAGGATTTAAGGGTGCTGTTTGCACGCTCCACGATGGCTTGACCTTGAGAATTATCTTTGCTACATCTTTGGCTCAGTCAAAACAGGTACCTTCACAAGGATGTCATCTCAAGAGCATCCTTTGAAAGTCTCCCTACTCAAAAGAAAGAAAGAAAAGAGAAAATCTCCCTACTCATTTTTCTCTCTTATCTCTGCTTATGAGAGGCTATCCTCGCCTGAATAATTTAAGGTATTAAATTAGACAGTGACATTTATTCTGCCACTGTTGTGTGTGTGTATGTGTGTTTCTGTTTTACTCAGAAGAGTCCCTCAGACAGAGGGAGTGAACTAAAAACCCGAAGATTGAGATTTTAAATATGCCTTCTTTTTGAGTGTTTTGAGTGTCTGATTAAGAGATAGAGTACTTACTTGACATTAACATGTTCTGTTTCCTTCCTAAAGCTCGTTCTGGCAGTTCACCCCTCATTCCTGTGTTGTAGTTCCTACAATAATTAATTCAGCATCTATTTCATTTTACCTCATTCCAAGAGTACACTAAATGCATTCTCATAATTTGGTGTTGATCTCTCCCTTCTTTACCTGGTTAGTGCCAGTGAAACCCAGGTGTGATCTCCTAACAAGGAAGGACCCCAAGGGGTGCTTTATTTTTTAATTTTTTTTTTTTTTTTGTCAGAGAGAGATCACAAGTAGGCAGAAAGGCAGGCAGAGAGAGAGAGGGGGAAGCAGGCTCCCTGCTGAGCAGAGAGCCCGATGTGGGACTCGATCCCAAGACCCTGAGATCATGACCTGGGCCGAAGGCAGCGGCTTAACCCACTGAGCCACCCAGGTGCCCCGGGTGCTTTATTTTTAAGAACCTAGTAACTAAAAGTCAGAGAGGGAAATAATCGTAAGCTAATTAAGGCTTCCTTGGTTGCCTTTTCCCACTGTTGTGGCATTTGCTAACAGGTCCCATTATCACATTTGTGTATGCCATCATCTTAGATGTCCTGGTCACACTTTAAGGTACTTTGTTTGCTCAGGGATAGGAAGAGCAACATTTAATACTTTAGTGATAGCCTTAGTGAGAGTTGACACATTTACCCCAGGAGCTAACATCAGACTGATACAACGGAGTACTGAAGCCTGCTTTTATTAAGTGAATGCCATACAGTGTTTTCAGTTAGGTTCACAGAAAGAATTTATCTATAGGGATTTGCTTCCCTTCTGATGGCATTCTGTCTAGAAAGCAATCTCCAGTTAAGTCCCATGTCAGGTTGCAAGGAATGACATAATATACACTCTGCCCTCAATGAAGTACACACTGCTTCTTCACCCTGGGAATCATTTTCCATTTCAATCTAGGAACAGAACATATGGCTCTGCGTGCTTTCCTCTCCAGACTACTAAAACCTAGAAGCACAGGGCTGCTTTCTGGCTTTTGCATCAAGAACTAAAATATTGGGCTTAAACAACTCTCCACAGAAATACATGCTTTATAGATTGCCCATAATTATGATTAGGAGGCTGAATAGCCTGACTCAATTTCACAAATGTCTAAGACAAGGGAGCAGCTTCCAGGCCCGCCAACAGGATGGTGATTCAGCGAATTTCACTGCTACCTGGCATCATTTATCGGTTAAACTAATGTGCCCCGTGGATTAGAATTTAGGGCTTTTGCTCTCTATCTCCAGAGTCATCTACTTCCCCTCACCCCAGTTTTCTGCTCACATCTCCCTAAGCCTCATAGTAGAATTTCACAGATCAGAAGATCAATGGAGAGGGAGCATAGACACCAGAAGCTTGTTCTCTGCCCCGTTTAAGGACAGCTGGCAATTTTCAATGAGCTCTATCATGCAGTCTTTCCATCCTACCTTTGCCAACCACATAGTCACATAGCAAACACATGGATTTGACTCCAGGACTTCAAATTCACAAAAAATAGATGGTAAGAATATCCATGCTGGTGTATGACCTAAGTTTAGCATTTTCTTATACTTGAAGTAAGTGTACTTCAGAGGTGACAGTTTTATGTAGTATCATTTTATCTCTGCTTTCAATGTATATTAAAGTACCCTCCATGACTTTTTTCATACCTTTTTCACACCAGGAGAAATAAGAGGTGAAGGAGGGCAACCCAGCCCACCTCCTCAAAGCCATCCAAGGGCCGGCCATCTGTCCTACCATCTTGCCTGCCACCTTAGTCACTTCATTTGAATATATACAAGCACAGACACCAGCTGTCATCATCTTCTATGCCCTTCTGACCAACTATACCCTAAAACAAAACTTGGCAAAAACAAAACCAAGAGAAGATAAAACTGTGAAGCTGATAAAGGCTTCCTTGGTTGCCTTTTCCCACTTTGCATTTCAGTGGGAAATTCTGCATTTCCTCCTTTCATCCAGGTCACCCACACCCTGCCAACCCACTCTGCCCTCACGTTATTTCCAATAGCTGAAGGTGGCCACTGGGGGATCCCATCTGGACTGTCCTTCCTGAAGGACAGGTAATATGAATAACTTTATGAGTTAAATGGATAAGAAAGGTTATCTCTTCTCACATGTGCAATCAAATAGAAATATACATTCTATTTCATTTGTATCTCTTAGAACCCTGATATCTTCTTGTTTCTCTGACAAAAAGGTAATCCAATTAATTGGACAAATGCATTATATTACCTTTCTTGGAAAATAGCATCTTCTATTTTTCTCACTTAACGGACACATTAAGTAGTTACTGTGACACAGCTCCATGCTACAAAAAAAAAAAAAAAAAAAAAAAAAGGAATAAAATGTGTTTTCCGCATTTCAGAAGCTTGCATTCTAGCTAGGAGAAAGGGTACATACCTAAACACTATTTACACACAAAAAACCAAAACACAGTGTCATTTAAGTACAATGATAGAAATGTGCAAAAACTCTTATGGAGACATTGGACAGAAAAAGGATTTGAGCACAAGAATGGACAAGAACATCTGGAAGTGAAGATAAAAATAATGGCTGAAATACAGTGATGAAAAACTCTATGTTGTCCTAACAAGTTAGGGCCTTCTTTCTGACTGTAAGGGAAAATCTGAAAATTACTTTCTGAATATAACCTGACCCAGTGAAGCAACTGTAAATGGAAAGCTTCAGGTACTCCCCCATGGATGATATGCTTTATGTCCTGTAAGTCTTTCAGAGTTACCACTGTCTAGCATAGCCTTGACCCTTCACTGTCCTAACACAGTATTTGGGAAGTAGTTTTTTTTTTTTATTTTATTTATTTATTGGACAGAGAGAGAGATCACAAGTAGGCAGAGAGGCAGGCAGAGAGAGAGGAGGAAGCAGGCTCCCTGTGGAGCAGAGAGCCCGATGCAGGGCTCAATCCCAGGACCCTGAGATCATGACCTGAGCCGAAGGCAGTGGCTTAATCCATTGAGCCACCCCAGCGCCCCTGGGAAGTAGTTTTTAAGGTATCATTTTAACACATCTTCCTGTCTATATAACCCTGTCTTCTCAGAAGATTTGGGGGGAAAAAAGATATTTATACTTCCAATAGAATGAAGTACAATGTTATCTAAATGAAAAGGTTTAGGAGAACAATATTCTTCTTGTTTGGAAACAGCAAAATCCATCAAAGATAGCACTAAAAGAAAGTATATGATTTAAATTTAATTGACAACTGATTATCAACAGAAGTCAGATGAAATAGAATAGAAGTGCATAAATAAAAAGTATATGATAAAAACTATGGTTTAGAAATCAGCAACGAGTCTTTTGTTTCTTTAATATAATGCTTGGAAAACCAGCATGTAAATGTGACAAAACATAGTATTTAACATTATCCATCTCCTTGTGAATTTTTAAAACCACAACACATGATTTTGACAACCACAGCTATGTACTATGGGAAAGTCGAAGCCAAAAAACACAGGAATTGGAGCCAGTGAGTGAAAGGAGGGAGCATGAGATTGATGTATGGTAAGCTTACAAAGAAAAAAATTCAGGACTTTCCAAAAGCACAGAACTAAAGTCAGTCCCATAGCTACATAAAGAAACTCTTAACTAAAATAGACATGCTATTCAGTGTTCTGAAATTATAATTGGCCTTCTAACATTATTTTACATGGAATTAGTCTCCTCTATTAATCCAGAAATACCAGCCCCAACCAGTTCATCTCCCCGTACCCCTAAAATTTGATAAAGATCATTACTTTCTTTAGTATACATGAATTTCTCATTTCTGCTGAATGATTTCTTAAACTATATCCTAAACAAGATTACAGGCATTGGCACAGAGGAATGCTAATGAGGAGCTACAGGCATTTCCCAATTTAAAACTTGATTGCATTCCAAAAATGTATCGGCAAGTTGGAACTCAGAATGTATCTTCTTGTGGAAATAAATGGTGGATAATTTCCTGAACTGACCCAAGCCAGGCCATGAGATACCTAAGCCATCATTTCCAACAGCACAATCTAAATTCTGGGTCCAGACAACAGGGTCTTTTGGGAAGAGTAGGAGGAAAGGCAATACAGTGAGGTTTACCCCCCTTTTACTTACCACTACTATTATTATACCTTAAATAGGTTAAAAGTGTCTTGGCTATTCTCTCTCCTCCCCCTTTAAATACCACTTCAGCCCTCCTATCCCTGCTAGTGAAATGCTCCAAGCTCCAAAGGTATCTTCCCTACCTCTGCCCCAACCCTACCCCACTGTCTTCATGTCAACAGAATGGGAGGCAGTGATAGAAAGACACATTTGTCACTCTTGAGATTTGCCACTTACAAGCTTCCTCACTGGCCAGAATTCCATTGGTAGCAGCAGTTCCTCTAATTGCTTGTTCTGGCTTTTGGGAGCTCAAATTGTCATTAAGAAAAAAAATCAATAACTTTTCAGATGTTCTATTCTTCGCAGAAAAAGAGCCCTGGGAAATGTCCATATAGCAGAAGTCCCTGCTGCCATCAATTCTTGCTCCTGTGCCAGTTTTGAATCGATTTAAGAAAAGCTGTCTATGGCTTATGTCTCTCATTTTCTTTTTCCTTGAATCTTCAGCACAGTTTCTCTAAACATTCAGTGCTCCCTTCAAGGGAGATCTTTGTCTTTTGGAGCAGGTACATTTTCCACTGCCCTATTCTGGTCATGAATATCCTTACTCAGGACCACGTGTCTTTGCATCCAGGGTGAACTTGGATCATTAGGCAGCAGGTGAGGAAAAGCATGGCATGGAAGGTTTGGCTCAATGCAAATGGCATTGGCAGAAGGTTTGGCTCAATGCAAACTCTAATGATCAATGAGGGCTGCCTGGAAAGTGGCAAATGGGGGCTGGCAGAAAGAGAAGGATTCCAGGGAGATCCCAGCTCCAGAGCAAGAGTCTCATAGTTGATTGTTGACTCTGGCAAGAGTACTGGCCAGAGGACAGTGAGGGAACCCACACACTTACACCCTCAATCCTTGGCAGTATGGAGTCAGGATGATTTGGATTCATATCTGGTTTTTCCATTTGGTAGTTATGTGGCATTGGGCAATTTACCTTTAGTTTCTTCTTTTGAAAACTTGAGATAAAAATCTACATCAAAGAATCCTTGTGGTAAAGTTAACATTTACAAAGATACAAAAATCCCAAAATATTAATTCTTATCCCCTTCACTAACACTGTCTGCCATTCTTTTAATCGGCTGAATTAATAAATATTGGTCTTGCCCTCTTTAGACATTTTCTCTTAAATTATTGAGGTTTTTTGTTATTGAAAAATTTTTTAAAGATTTATTTATTTATTTGACAGAGAGAGAGATATCACTAGTAGGCAGAGAGGCAGGCAGAGAGAGTGTGGGGGGGAAGCAGGATCCCTGCTGAGCAGAGAGCCCGATGTGGGGCTTGATCCCAGGACCCTGAGATCATGACCTGAGCTGAAGACAGAAGCTTAACCCACTGAACCAGACAACCCTTGTTATTGAAAAAAAAATTTTTTATCCACAATGATTACTTGGAGCAGATCATATGTCTTTCTTCCACATAATCCCTCACTTCTAGCATGGCATTAATTGTACAATGTCTTGCATCAGGTTTATAAAATAGCTTTTTGATGGGGGTGGGGGTTACACATTCAGATTAAATGCACATTTCATCTGTTAAGTCAAAAATTCCTGATTTTTTAAAGGTCAAAAGTAAGATTTCTAAACATTGAGTAAATAAGGTTGATTTCTCTCTATTTTGTTATCTATCAAAAAACAAAATCATTTAAAGTAGTGCAATGTTGGCCAAGGTCTATTTTCTTCAAGATGGTTAGGTATAGCTGGCACAAATTCCCTTGAATTTATGCAAATACCCAAGTGGTCACTTTCTCGTAGTGCTGTCTACAGCCTGGGCACCAACGTCCTTGAGCTGTGTCTGCTCTATCCCTCTTTGACTCCAATGTGAACATAAAAGGGCAGGAAGACCCAAAGCGCTCCATACTCCAAAGCATGCAGAAGCAACCTGGACACACCACAGCTTTCCTAGGGGAGTCATAAATGGAGTCAATAGGCACCCCAGATCTTACTGCTCTTCAAACAGGTTGGTCATCCACTACAGCGGAGTTTCATTGTCCCTTCTGCTCATCCTAGACTTTGTCTAAACAGCTCCACACCCTTACTCTTATTCTTCCTGTCTCTTTATCCTTTCCAAGAGCAACACAGAAGAATTCCTGCCCAGTCTCAGAAGAGCTACATCCACTCTTCTGTGAACTATTGGTCCTGCCATTACTGGGAAATCCTCTACCCCCTGCATTTACCAAGACCTCCAACAAAAACAATTTTTTCTTATGAAGAATCTTCCTCTTCCTATCACCTTCTAAAAAGAAGGAGTGGTTAACAAGGACTACATTCTAGAAGAAGCCCCAAATAACTGGAGAGGTGAACACAACAGCTACTTCTACAAGTCTTTCAACCAGAAGGCATGTCCTACTAAGATATCTTTGAGATACATCTTTGAAATACAGTTATGGAAATTGTTCAGAGAGAGAGGAAAGTCAGGTCAAAAATTTCCAAAAAAAAAAAAAAGACAAACTTATAATTTTTAGATTTTTAAAAAAGTACTAAAATTGTTTCATTTCTTCATATATCCTAGAAATTAGGAAGCTACGCCTACATTGCTATTTAAGATAAAATACATGTAGTGTGGTAAAAATGATGTAGATACAGCCAAACCTATGTTGGGCCCTGGTTTTGCCATTTAACAAGTGATTCTGAGCCCATACTTTTTACGATCTCCTTTTTTTTTTTTTAAGATTTTTATTTATTTATTTGACAGACAGAGGTCACAAGTAGGCAGAGAGAGAGGGGAAAGCAGGCTCCCAATGAGCAGAGAGCCCGATGCGGGGCTCGATCCCAGGACCCTGGAATCATGACCTGAGCCGAAGGCAGAGGCTTAACCCACTGAGCCACCCAGGCACCCCTTACTATCTCCCTTTTAAAAATTATTCTGAGCCTCGGTTTTTTTATCTCTTAAATGGATATAATAAATCTTGCTTCAAATGGGTTTTTTTTCCTAGTGTTTTTTAAAATACTTTTTTCTAGTATTTTTTTAGTTGGAGAATGTTAATTCTCTTCTTTGTCTTTCTTAAGTGGTGCATTGTGTTTTCCTCTATGCACTGCATATAATACCATTGGCAATTTCTGTCTCTAAGGCCTAAAATGAAGCAATTACTATTTTCTGTTTTTAAAAAAGTAATAAAATCAGTATTAAGTGAAAGATGACAGATTTAGAAGCTCAATGGACATGAAATCCAAAAGTAACCCCCAAAAGTTAGTCTTTCCATCAGTTAGCTCCTCTGCACATGGGGGGCTAACACCTATCTGACAAGGCTGTTGTAAGGAAGAGAGAGGCTGATGCAGAGTCAGTCATATAGGTAAGATACAGTGAGTGAGAGCTCGGCATAGGGTGTACTGGTCCCAAACTCGTATCTTAACATCTCACATAGGATGCCATCCCACTCAATCCTGTTCTCCACACAGGGACAGTCACATGTGGTGTAGAGCTCATACCCTTTCGAGGGACATTCTGGCTTTGCCTGATAAAGCACCGCTGTAATGGCCTTAGAGGGTGGCCTCAGAAATAGCTGGCCCTACAGTACCCACTTCCACCTAAGACCTCCATCCCCCCAAAAACGAGTTCCTGTCTGCAGCCCTAAACATAAGTCCTATGAAGTAGGGTAATGGGTTTTAAGAACCTCTACAGATGCAAAGCATTGACCCAGTTTGTATGACATCAGAACATAGTGTCACCCTTTCTGGATGCAAGAACCCAGAGCTCCAACAAGACCTGAGAGTATGGTGTGATGACCGAGCTCTTTCACTTTGAATTTAGTCACCAGACACCAAAGATGGGATTAACACAGACACTCAGTAAATTTGTTGGTGATAAATTCATGGCACAAATGCCACATACATTCCTGGCCCCAGGAATGTCAAAATGTTCAGGCAGTGAAGCAATGATGCAGTCAGTAATTAGAATACAAAAAATGTTAACATCGTACTTAATCAAATCCAGAAGTTCTATCTTATTTAGTCCTATTATAGCAATCAACTATTTGATTATTTCTATCTCAGGCTTAAACTCCCAGGCAAGTTATCCAGCTTACTACTGCCTAGACTTAAGACTCAAATGAATATAGTATTGGCAGTCACTTTTAGGGTTAGTAAGTTTTCTTCACTTCTGATACTTAAGATTAAAGATATTAAATTATCAATTTCCTGGTTGTTACTAGGTCCTATAGTACATACTCTGTAATTATAGATACAGGTCAAAGATAGCCAAGTGAGAGCTAGCAGCAGCATATCGACTTTTACTTAATAATTTTAATGTCATGCACCAAATTCTGAATAAAATAAAATGCCAAAATGGTATTTGTTACACTAAAGTTTAACACATTAATGACAGCCAGAATTTCTCATATTGTCTGCCCCCAAATTCTCTAATATAATTTTATTTCCTGATACTAAAGCATGCGCTTTGTTCAATGTAAAGGCATGAGTGTGTCATTTTTGTCACTAGAGGGCAGGAAATTAAATACATTATTTCCAAAACCCTTTAAAGATACATGTCATATTTAGGGAATCTTAATGATTTTCTGAAAGGAGAAAATAATCTGCTAAATACATATTTCCCTAGCAAATAATTCATAAACACTAATAAATATAACAAATAATAAGCTCGATTATTTTTGTTTTAATCATTTTTATAAGAAAGAAATAAGTATTTCTATTGGATATAATCTCAAGAATGAACATTTACCCTAACATAATATGTCTTCTGTTTAATAGTTTCCATTTGATGTAAAAAAAAAAAAATCCTTCCTTTCTGCTGTGACTATTCATATATTCAATGTGTTTCTTTTCTCGGAAGTTTATTTAATCTTCTTAAATGTTCACAGTTTGTCTCTCCCTCCGATTTCCCCCAACTCACTTCTGAGAGACTGTAGACTCTGAGAAACAAACTGAGGGTTTTGGAGGGGAGGGGAGTGGGGGGTTGGGTGAGCCTGGTGATGGGTATTATGGAGGGCACGTATTGCACGGAGCACTGAGTGTGGTGCATAAACAATGAATTTTGGAACACACACACACACACAATTTAATTTAATTTAATTTTAAAAAAGAATATATACACATAGATGTAGCATCAGCTAATTCAGATTCTTTTGAAAATTTGGCCTGAAGCCAATAAGAGTTTAATTCGTTTGAAAGAACAGACCCATTAAGAATATTTATGTTATAATCAAACATAATTGTAAATAAATATTTAACCTAATTAAAATAAAACTCAATTGTTTTAGCTTAATAATTTTAGTTGCAACTAGAATGTTAATTATGAAAAAAATTATTTTTCATAATGGCCCTTTCCATGAATTTACTTGATTGTTTATTACTTTAAATGACTGGGTTTTTTTTTTGTAATGGATAATCCTAGGTTTATTTTATAATAATTTAAAATTTTAATTTCCAGCTAGTTCAACTTAATAAAATGCAGAAAATTTGGAAAAGAAATCTTGTTAAATGTTCAGTTTATGACTTAAATTTCAAATGATGAAACTCTGTTCATTGATTTCCAATCATCTTCTGAACAGCCTTCTGGGTGCTCTTCCATTACTAGCACATCTGTTAATGCCTTTTTGCACGAGACCTCTACCCAAGTGCCCGGAGAGATGTTTGTACACCTAACATTTCCAGAAGTACCCACTAAATGAGCCAGACAGAGCTCAGTCCCTCCCTATATCTCTTGGATTCAAAACACAAAGCTAAAGTTAGAAATTCAAATAGCAAAACAAAACAAAGGAAAATGATCAGATCATGAGTCCTGTGGACAGAGAACTCAAATCAGGTGATCTAAGGCTTTCACTGATCATTTGTCTCAAACCTAGTATGGTAGGCCGAAAAATTATCTCTCAGAACCTATGAGTATATTACCTTCCATTGTGAAGAGACTAGCAGAGATTATTAAGATTAAAAATCTTAAAATGGAGAGCTGTTTTGGATTATCCAGGTGGACCAGTCTAGTCCCAAGAACTCAAATTCAGAAGAGGGAGGCAGAGGGAGGGGGCCCCAAAACATGAGATGGAAGACAGAGGGCAGATAAGAAGTGTGAGAGGGGACTGACCATTGCTGGCTTTGTAGAAGAGACAGGACCACAGGCCAGCAGAACCTCAGTGCTCCTCAACTGAGAGCTATAAGAAAATAAAGACCATGGAACAGAATTCTGCCAACCACCTGAAATGAACAGGGAAATAGATTCTCCCTTAGAGCCTCCAGAAAGGCACACAGCCTTAAGAAACTTTTCGTTTATTCAAACAACAGAGAATCCATTCCACACGGGGTTCTTGGCTGCACCTGACTGGCTCAATCGGTAGAGTGTGCAACTCTTTTTTTTTTTTTTCCCTTTTTATTAATTTTTTCAGCGTAACAGTATTCATTCTTTTTGCACAACACCCAGTGCTCCATGCAAAACGTGCCCTCCCCATCACCCACCACCTGTTCCCCCAACCTCCCACCCCTGACCCTTCAAAACCCTCAGGTTGTTTTTCAGAGTCCATAGTCTCTTATGGTTCGCCTCCCCTCCCCAATGTCCATAGCCCGCTCCCCCTCTCCCAATCCCACCTCCCCTCAGCAACCCCCAGTTTGTTTTGTGAGATTAAGAGTCATTTATGGTTTGTCTCCCTCCCAATCCCATCTTGTTTCATTTATTCTTCTCCTATCCCCCTACCCCCCCATGTTGCTTCTCCATGTCCTCATATCAGGGAGATCATATGATAGTTGTCTTTCTCCGATTGACTTATTTCACTAAGCATGGATTCTCTGTTGTTTGAATTTGCTACATTGACCACATACTATAAATGAAATAATTTTACAGGGAAATGTTAAAAAAGATTGGGTGAGGATGAGTAAACCCGTGAAGAACACTTTAAGTGGTGAAATAGCAGTTCTCCGTTAAGTATCATGTGCATGTTTTTCCAATTCGGAGGAAAGTTTTCTTTACTCTCCTGGTTTCCTTACGGAACCACTCAAGTTAGATCCAGTTCAGACACTCACAGACCGCAAAGGTGCAGACTGATAACAAGACTTCAGAGTACACTCTTCGGAACATAATCGGAGGATTCCAGAGGGTCGGCTACCTGTCTCCATGCTTAAGGCTAATTCAACACAAGTGCATCATCAACACAAGCGTGGACAAAATGGACACTCCTGTGGCTATTGTGCTGGGACTTGGACCCCAAGCCTGAGTCTGCACAGTATGAATCCCGGGACTCCTGAAAAGAGAACGGCTCCTCTATTCCACCTGCCCGGGTGACAGTGTTTGGTGATAGAGTTTGCCCTATGCCCTTCTTACCTTCCCAAGGCCAGTTCAGCTCCTGCTTGAAGTTTGTGTGAGAAAATACAGTGCTGACTAGATGAGGTAAAAAAAAAAAAAAAAAAAAAAAAAAAAGAAACTTTTCGTTTAGCTCTGTGAAACCTGTTTTGGGCTTCTGATCTACAGAACTGTGAGGTAATTTATTTGTGTCATTTAGCTGCTACATTTGTAGGAATTTGTTAGGACAGCCCTAGGATGCATCGGGCCACTGCAGATGGGATGGGAGAGTTGTCTCTTCCAGGTCCCATTCAATGCCTTCCTTAGTTTGCATGGTGCTCTCAGATTCTAGAACATACCCCAAGTTTTTCCGCTCACCCACAATTCCACTAAGTCTTTCTGCAGGAGATGGTGCCTGAGTCTTGTAGGAAAAGTTAGCCAAAAGAAAAGGGAGTTGATCCAGGTGGAAGCCATTCATAAACTGTTAGGTAGAGTTTAGGCAAAGTTTAAGTTTGTGCTTCATTGGGGACTATTCTTATAGCTATTAGGAAAAAAGATGCATGGGAAATGAAATATTAGAATATTCATACAGAAGCCCAGGTAAGAAACGATCATGACATAAGACATTGGTAGGAAGGATGGCTGTTTGAAAATGAATCCAACAGATACTTAGCTCATGAAATCAGCAAAACTTAGTGACTGATTATATATGGGCTTTGAGTGAGAGGTAGGGCCATGTCTAACTCCCAGAGTCTGAGTAAATGGTAGTGTCTCCAACAGAGATGAAAATATACAAAAGGAGGGGGTGTTTAGTGGAAAAGAAGGTAATATGCTCTTTTTGGCAAATGTTATGGAATTGGAGATGTCTTTCGTATATCAAGGATAAGCTATCTAGCACTCAGCTGGACTTTTGAGTCTAAAATTCAAGGGAGATGTTTATTTTAAAAGTATGAATATGGAAGTTATCAATATATGGCAGCTAGGGAGTTGTAAAAATCATGAGTGGCAGTGATTCCCAGAAAGACTATGTAGAATAAAAAGAAATAAGAATCTCAGGTTAAACCTTTGAGCACACAGTATTAGAGCCATGGAGAGAAAAAAGAACCCACAAAGAGACCAGAAAAGGAAAGTCAGGGGTAGAGTGTGGAGTAACCAAAGCAAAGAGAGAAGAGAGATTCCAGAAAAAGGAAATGACTAGCAGTAAGGTGAGACCTACAACATGTCCTCGAGTCCAGCATTTAGGAAGCCATTGGTGATGGCACTCCCCGTAGCACAGGCGAAGTTGAAGCAAGTTACAGAGAAATGAGGAGTATATAGCACATGATGAAATAAAGAGAGAGATATTTCTTCCTTCAGACGAAGAGAACATTTTCATGTCTTACCAGGAAATGGTGTCTTGCCTGTTTCATTAAAACTAAAGTTTACTGAGCATCTGCTTAATGCAATACTATGGTAAAGGGATCTATGGAGAAGACAAAGATAACATGAAGATGTAGGGTTTCTCTTAAAGAACTTATAATTAAAATACAAAATAATGCATAATAAAAACAATAATTGGTCTTTATTGAACATTTTCAATGTGCTAGGCATTAATTTTACAAACTCTTTTAATCTTTATAACCATTAATGGGTCACGATTATGACACTTGGCTTTGTTTTGGGTTTTTTTTGTTTGTTTGTTTTTCAGGTGAAGAAACTGAAGCACAGAAAAATTATGTAACTTGCCCAAGGTCACTCACTTAATGAATATTCACATAAGAATTCAACTCTGGGAGATACGGCTTCAGAATGTGTTTACTTAACTATTATGGACCGCAACTATGAGGAAATGTTGAACAAAATAAGAGTCAGGAAGAGAGGAAGCAGGAAGCACTTCAGGGGTTCAGAAGAGAGTAACTTCTGTTTAGAACCAGGAAGAAGTCCATGAGGATGTGGGCATTTGGGTAAGCCTTAATGGACACATGAGGCATGGTGTGATGACAACAAGGGCAACTAAGCTAAAGAAGGTAGGTGATCAAAGGTCCGGAGGTGGAGATGGGTTGCCTGTGGGATGCACAGTACAGAGGTGTGCCTGGTTTGGTGTAAAAAGACAAAAAGGAGCAGTATAGCTAAAAAGGAAGTGTGGCCAGAATGTAGAGGAAGCTAATTAGGCTTTTTAAAAATCATCCCTCCACCAAAAATCATCATCATCTTCATCATCATCTACAGATGATTTTGAAAATGGATAGAAATATGATTGGTATTATATTTTTAGAGGGATTAATTCAGCAGCAGTGCTTAGGGAGAGCTAAAATATCATCTCTTTTTAATCCCATGAACCTCCCCGAATTGTCTTAGAAGCTATCCAAGAATTTGTATTATTCTTTTATGGCTGTGATAACAAAGTACAAAACTTGGCTTAAACAACATACATCTATTCTTTTATAGTTTTGGAGGCCATAAATCAAAAATGTGTTCCACTGGCTTGAAAGTGTTAACAAGGCCATGCCCCCTCTAGAAACCCTAGGGGAGAATCTGTTTCCTTGCTTTTTCCAGTTTCTAGTGCTGCATTTCTCACATTCTTTGACTTGTGGCCACTACCATCTTCAAAGCCAATAGTGTAGGATCTTGCTTCAGTGGTCACATTGCCCTCCTTCTTGGTGTTAAATCTCCCTAAGATGTTATGCCTCCTTTTAAGAATACTTGCGATTGCATTTAGGACCCACCTGGATAATCCAGGATCATCTTCTCCTAGAACATTTAGTTTAATCACATCTGTGATATCCTTTTTTGCCTTAAGAGGTAACACTCACAGGTTCTAGAGATTAAGACTTGGATATCTTTGGAGGCCACTATCCAGCCTAGAACAACATCGTTTAGAAAAACAATTCCAAATCCTTTGGCCTCTTTTTCATTCTTGTCCTCGAGTGACTGAATGGTGACAAAAACATAATCATTCAATTGGAAGATTGGTCTGGAATTGGCAGTGGGATATGGAGAATATGCCAATCCCTCTATCCACCCCTGTGGTGTTGAAGGAAGGAAGGATAGAAGGAAGGAAGGAGAGAGATACTAAAACACCGTTGACCAAGAGATTAGTGAGATGCCCACTACAGTTCATGTGGGCAAAGTGTGTGATTTACTTACAAAAGATGTATTCTTTTCATGGAATGGTGGATGAGACCAGCATGCAGGTATACTGGAGTAGACACTGCCATCACTTAGGATCACCCTGGCTGAAGACATGGAGTATGAGAGGAAAAATCAGTGAGGAAGAGCTAATACTAGGGCATGAGTCAGTTATAAGGACCAAGTGCAGAGCCCCTCGTTGCAGCTGAGGTACATGGAAAGGAGAGGAGCCCTAAGCTGAAGGGAGTCCTGAAAACTTGGATGCAATGACGAATGGATTTACAAAGGAGAGGTTGGTTCAGCCTCTGTCATAATGATCAGAAATTCTGAATGTAAAATAACTAGTTCCTGAAATTTTACAACATCAGTGGCTCATCTTTTGCTCTATTACAGTTTTCTGCAAAATTTGGATTTTTATCTTCTTTTTATATTGTTCTATGCAACATAGGTATACAATGTGTAATAAACAAATAGGCAATTAAGTTGTATTAAAGAATGTTTATTAGTGAAAAAGTATTGCTAAAGGAGATCAAACCTTTGGGGATTGAATGACAATGATCTTTCATAAGGCATTCATGTCATCTGGGCCAGAATGAAAACTGGAAATAAAATAGTGGCTTTTTATAAATACACAATTAAAAATCTAAAGAAATTATTTTAAGCTGATAAGCATAAGATGTTACCATATTGGGGGCACCTGGGTGGCTCAGTGTCACGATCCCAGCTCAGGTCATGATCCCAGGATCCTGGGATCGAGTCCCACGTCGGGCTCTCTGCTCAGCAAGGAGCCTGCTTCCACCTCTCTCTCTGCCTGCCTCTCTGCCTACTTGTGATCTCTGTCTGTCAAATAAATAAATAAAACCTTAAAAAAAAGATGTTACCATATTGATAAATCTCCAGAATGGAATTGGGAGTTATCTACTTTGGAAACTCATGGTAAGATATTACTATGAAGATGTTTGCATACTACATGTTTCCATCAAGGTCCTGGAATTGGACAGACAACACCATTAGTTGGTATGTTTGTGGAAGCCTCTTTGGTGAGGAATTGTTTGCAGTGGTGTAGACAGGGTTAAGGAAATCAACAGGCGGTGTTGAAGTATGCTTGAGGACTAGCAGCAGCTGAAAACCATTACCACCCACAGGCCTGAAGGGGAAGAAGAGGAAGGCTTTCCTAGACCCAGACCTGGCCAAGGCCTTGGGAGACAAAGAGTAATCATCACACTAGACAACAGCATATACTTTGGTAAGACTGGGAAACTTCAAGAACTAAAGTGTAAGCAACTCTACCCCTTCTCCCACTAGTCACAGCATGTAAGATCGTGCCCTGAGGTGTAAGAGTTGGCCACAATCCAGAATAAAGATAATTATTTTTGGAGATCGCTTTTGAAAGATTGAGTGTATCCTCAATTTCAGGCAAACACAGGAACTAAGGTGCCTCTAAGCAGCCTTCCATTTCTCAGAGCTCTGATGGGCTTGACACAGACTGAAGATTAGAATAGCCTGAAGCATGGACTGTTCCATCTTGCCATCAACGCTGTACGAAATACAGAGCCTTACTCAGGCCCTAAGCCACTGTTTTAACTTCACCTAAGAGAGGAAGAGAATGGACCTTATTTCTCATTTGCATAGCCCCGTGTAGGGGAAACTCAATATTGAGCGGGGCTTAAAGTGAGCCTTAAATACAGTAGCTGGGAGGAGCATGCTCTTCCCTCAGGGCAGGAAACGATTCCTGTAGGACTTGACCCCCAAAGGGATATCCCTAGAAGGTGACATAAAAGCTTTGAACAGGAAACACTCTTGCTAAAGGATTCCATACTTTCTAAATGAGAAATGTCAAGACTGGAGTATTATTTTGAGTGTCATTATTATCATTTTTGCTGGAACAAACAAATCATCGCATATGGACTTTACAGCTGAACAGTATTTTCCAGCTTTTTACTTCCTCTGTCAGTCCCGAAATAGGTAATTACAGAAGCAAATGAAACCCTTCATACAATCCAAAGGTTTGGAGGGAGCCATCACCACCTATGCACTGGACAGCAGGTCCTATGGGAAACATTTATTGTGTGCCACATGTGAATCAAAGTGGAAACCAACAGCTTTAGTTCTGGCTTTGGAACATATGGTGCGGTAAATTATCAGCAGGCAGTCTATAATTAGGGACACAGTTTCTCAATAATAATGCCTAAATGTGCATGTACTCAGCTGCACATTACCTTCTGAAATGGAGTCAGATATGGTCAAGCTTTGGTCTGAGGAAACACTGATGCTTTTGGAGTGTAATGAACAGTCCCTGAATTATAAATGCCTTCCTCACCTCCCCCCCCCCCAGCCTCCAAGCAACCAGCAGAACATTCTCACTCACATGTTTCATATCTTGTATTGTGTGATCCATCATCTTGGCCACAGGCAAATGGGATCAGGGCCTGGGGTCTGAGCCAACACCCGTGATCAGCAGCCAATGGTCCAGTTTAGCCTGAGAACCCCACAGAGGGACGCTGTACTGAAGAGTGTCAACGTAGTCCAATAACATATTCTCTCCAGAAGTCTCAATGGAAGCAGAAGCCAGGCAGCAGAAGCATCCAGGAGCAGACAAAAATGTGCTATAGAATACAAGAAAACAGTGAAGAAGGCAGTAGGAGGTGACAGAGAAGCTGTAGCTTGGCATAAAGCAAAGCAATAGAAACTGAGGGTCCAGAATATTGGTGTAATTAAAATAGAGAGTGGGGAGGGGAGGGGGATGGAGGCCTGTTGTTGGTACAGCTGCTGCAGTGGCCCGAACAGCCAGGAGTGACACTTAACTTCCTTAGGTGCCTGGCTGTGAAATTGCAGGTGTCATTTCCTTATGTATCCCTACAAAAATTCCTATCCCTGATGATGTTTTTGTGAGATCACTGAGCAGGTGCTGTCTCTGAGTGTGTCTCTGTGCCTTGCAACTTGAAAACAAAACAAGACAAAACAAAACACAGGTTCTGTGTTGAGACTGCATTGGTACAAAGGAAGGTCATCCCCATCAGGGACGTTTTTTTTTTTGCACGAATAGGATAATGAGAGAGGGATCTAGGGCCTGGCAGTAACTCAGACACCAAAGCAGCATTCCATTTCAGCTCTGCCAAACCTACTGAATAGAGACTATGTGTCAGAATTGTGCTAAGACAAAATTGGTCACAATTTGGGAAAATCATTGCAAGTAACTTTTAAGAAACAGGAATGCTTATGGATTTTAATTCCTGCTGAGCATAGCACTACAATATTTGCATCAACACAACCTTGAGCACCAGAAATGCATTAGTGATCTTTGTACTTATGTAGGGCCTTACAAGCTTATTGGACTCTGTGACGCTGATCACCACTTCTTAAGTCTAGGTTGTCAAGGGGCCTGGTCTGGCCTTTATGTAGATGCACACTTGGAACTGCATTGTCTTAGATTTATGGTTTTGTGTGATTTCCCCACCTGTAAATCAGTGAACTAACCAAAAGTAATCTCTTTTGACTATAATTGTTAACAAATACCTCATTATGAAGAACAAGCAAAAGATAACTCTACCAATTCCTAGGTAGAAACACCCTGTAGTTTGCAATGGAAGCAATTCTCACTTCCCAGGAGAAGGCCAGCTAGTAGACCAGTCACTCACAAAATGGCAGCGAGTGGTGAATTCCCTAAAAGGGCAAGGTTGGGCCTCAGATTTGCAGACTCACATAGATGAACTTCTGAGGTAGAATGCTGGCTTCTAATAATTTACATTAACAATGTCACCACCAGGTGGCACTCAATTCACATCTGCTGGAGTAAAGTCTCCCAAGAGGAAGGGTGCATGAAAGGCCATATTCCAAAGGGTTCTTCATTTGAACAGATCAAAGGAAAAGGGGTAAAGTGCCCATTTTTTAAAAAAAGATTTTATTTTTTTATTTGACAGAATCACAAGCAGGCAGAGGCAGGCAGAAAGAGAGAGGAGGAAACAGGCTCCCTGCCGAGCAGAGAGCCCAAGGCGCAGCTCTATCCCAGGACCCTGAGATCATGACCTGAGCTGAAGGCAGAGGCTTTTACCCGCTGAGCCACCCAGGCACCGCCAAAATATCCATTTTTAAATTCGTGGCATCAGGCTGTGTTACCTCACGACATCCATCTCTAGCATGGGCAGGTTTCTGCCTCGATATGTCCCTTTCACTGGCCTGACAGGACACACTGTCTTCCAAACAGGGTTAGGGTGAGCACCTTCACCTAGTTCTCGCCTTCTGCGTCCCTTTTTTATGTTACTGGTCTGAAATTATTAACTTTGTTGGCCACCAACTCCTTTGGCTGTCCGACAAAGCCCATGAATCCCTTCTTAGAATAGTAATTTTAAATGCCTACAACAACACATAGGATTATAAATGAAACCATTATAATGAAATATAGTTCAGTCCACTCAGGTTAAGATCCCTTGCAACCTGACTAATTCATATAGTCTGTCTCCAAATCTGGCATAATAAATTTGACTAGATTTCCCCTTGTTAAAGTAAATTCCTATTTCTTCCTGGCCTCTTAATTATTGCTTCGATTGCCTTAGTTAGAGTTTGGTAAATTTCCAACTCTTTTGTTCTCGTGCTGCACAATCACACACCATTTCCTGGTCATGTCAGCACATGGCTCAACACATGGCTGACAAAATCCACCATTTCTTCCATCTCCAAGTCCTTGAGATTTAGACGGATAATGAGGAAGCCTCAGTATCCTCCTGAGTAATAATACAAAGGTGAGAACTAGTAAGAAGCAATGCAGTATAGTGAGACAGCCTAGAGATGGAATCTCCTAATTGTAGCCTGCCTTATACACACCAAGCACTTACTATGTTTCAAATTCTACACAAAGACCCACGCCCTGCTCTACTGTAAGTCTGGAGTCAGAAAACTTGTTTTGCAATTCAGTTTCATCTCCCAAGCAACCCGGGACAAATCACCTAACCCTCTGGGGTTCAATTTCCTCATGTGTAAAATATGTAAATAACAGCGATAGATTTTTTTTTTAACAGGTTTCTAGGTGTTTTTTGTTTTGTTTTGTTTTGCTTTATACAGATTTCTTTTTTGGTTTTACAGATTTCCTTATCAGAGCTTCTGGAACAATCTATCTGCACTTGCTCTATAGGGCTGGTGTTAGGGTTTTCCTTCCGAGTCATCCTTTCAAATTGCCTCCCTACTTCATCTCCAGGTCATGGATGGGTTACAAGCTACACTCACATGTAAAAGGAAAGGCACAATGACCCAGGACTTCTTCTCCCTCTAAACCTGCCAAACACATACCAACAATATAGAACTTTGTCACTGAATTCTAAACCCTGCTAATATTAGAAAGGACCTCCAGCTCTTTTTCCTGTGCTCACCATATCAAAATTCTTTTGAGGAGTGAAGAGGGAGCCCAAGAAAAAAATTTTTTCTTTTTCTTTCTCTCTCTGAAATACAAGAGAAGCCCTGTTATTAGCCCTCAAAGACATGTGACAGCCTTTCTACAGTCGTCACCACTGTCTTATTCAGAGTGAGGAAAATTCTCTCCTATCTGACATCAGTTCACAGGAAAGAAATTCTGCTAGCTACATCCAACTCCCAGAAACTACACATTTCCTAGAAATGTCGTTTAAAGTCAGAAATATTCTTGTCTCAAAACTTGGAATACACCAGAGCAACTTTTATGTCATGGAGCAGAAACACCTGTTCCCACATCCGCATTTCCACTATAGTTTATCACTGGACTCCTATCCCCAGTGCCACGGCGTTTACCTCTACAGCAGGTGTGTTTGAAGTTAGAGCAGGCCATACGAGGATGAGTGAGACAAAGTCCTTGCCCTCTAAGAATTTACGATCTTGGTACGGGTTTTAATACTGGCATCATCACACATCAGTTATAAAGTAATTTCTTACCATCAATGGTACCATTACTGACCTACTAAAGAGAGTGGATAATTTCCTTTCTTTTTATAAATTAGACCACATTTAAAGTCATCCCTATAGTTGTATGTGGATTATCCCAATTTGCTTTCTTCAGTGAGATAGAAAAGGGGAGAGTTACAGTGACACTCAGATTTTATATGAGGGATATGCAAACATCACATTTTCACAGAGAGAAAGAAGACGCTGAGAACAGCTGCCCTGGGACATGCAATGATGTGTTGACTTTGATAGTTACAAGAAAGTTAAGACATGGCTCCTGGCCTTAAGGAGCTTACAATTAGCAGTATCTATCAAATAACCATATGGATAAGATATAATTAAGAGCTAAATTATGAAGTTTAGACAATGGATCTGGGGGAGAGCAGGACCCAGGGAGGAATGACTTCATATCAGTCTTGGAACATTTTGTAGAAGTGGGGCAGTTCAATGTTGAGGAGGTTTTGACAGGTGAAAGTCATAGAGACAAGCATATCAGAGAGAGGAGGCTTCTCCAAAGTGAGACTGACTGATTGCTGCTCCTGGTGTCTTCAAGAGTCTTCCTACATCCCTGCGAATGTACTCAGAGCTACAGCTCTCATCAGGAGGAACTTCAAATCCACCTACTTCTCTGCATCCCTACCCACCTCCACCTTAACCCAGAACCTCATCAGCGCTCACCCCTATTTCTGCTACAGCTAGCAAATCGCTCTCCCAGCCTCCGCTATTGCCTTTCTTGAATCCATCCTCCACAGAATGACCCTCTCCATATTAAACTGACCAGATACTAACTCCTCTGCTTAAAATCATTCAGTGCCTCACCTGCTACCTCCAGGAAGAAGCCCAACCATGGGATACAAGACCTTTTATAGTATAGTTATCACTTAGTCTTCAGCCTTATCTCTTGCCTTTTCCCCACTTCCATCCTTCTCCCCAGCTATTAAATTACTTGTCTCAGTGGAGTCAGGTTGCCACAACAAAATACCATAGGCTGGGTGGCTGAAACAACAGAAATACACTTCTAGGGACTAGAAATCCGAGATCAAGGTGCTAACAGGATCAGTGTCTGGTGAGAGCTCTCCTTGGGTTGTAGATGGTGGACTTCTTACTATGACTTCACATGGCCTTACCTTGGCACACATGCATAGAGAGTGAGAAAGAGATGAGTAAGCTTTCTTATGTATCTTCTTGTAAGGACAGTAATCCTATTGCATCTGGGCTCTACCCTTATGACTTAATCTATCCTTAATTACCTCCCAAAGGTCCTATCTCCAGATAGTACAACATTGGAGTATCTGGAGATAGGGCCTTATTCAATATGTGAATAAGGGAAGGAACACAATTTTGAATCCATATGGTTGCTATTCCCTGAGCACAGCATATTTTCCCACATAACCCAATGCCTTTGGACCCCAAGCAGTTCCCTCTACCTGGTATGCCCTTCTCTGAGCCACTCCCTAACACCCTCATCTTCCACCCCCTCTACCTCTTATCTTTGTTTTGATAATTCCTTTTTCCTCTTGAGGCTCAGTTCAGGCTGGGCCATGTTTTCTAGGGTAGGCTCCAATGGGGGGTCTCTGTGCCTCCACTGGAAATGAAATATGGTTAAATAATGCAGGACTGTGAATTCCTTCAGGGAGAAACTATGCCTTATCCTTATCCATCATCATGTCCCTAATGCTTAGTATAGTGGCTAGCACATGCTTGTTGCATGCAGGCATGTGTGAATAAATGAATTAATGAACGAATGATGAATGTTAAGTAAGGCAAGTCCATGTTATGCGAAGAAATGAGGCAAAAAATTTAGGCTAGATTAAATAAGTAGTGTGAAGGCCTTAAAAGCCTTTCATCATAAAAATATGATTCAAGGGGTGCCTGGGTGGCTCAGTGGGTTAAAGCCTCTGCCTTTGGCTCAGGTCATGATCCCAGGGTCCTGGGATGGAGCCCTGCATCAGGCTCTCTGCTCAGCAGGGAGCCTGCTTCCTCCTCTCTCTCTTTCTGACTGCCTCTCTGCCTACTTGTAATCTCTGTCTGTTAAATTAAAAATATAATCTTTAAAAAATATGATTCAAGTGGTTTTAGAAGGATGATTGGGAAGGTTTATTCAAGAAGGCTTGAGGATGGGTAAGGAAACCACCTAGGAGAGTATCATAATAATCCTATAGTAATGTAATGATACTAGAAATAGTAATGGTAACAATTATATCTAACATTTATTCAATCCTATATGCCAGGCCATGGTTTTTTTATTTTGTTTCATTTTCAGTTTTTTGGTTTTTTTAATTGAAGGATAGTTGACACACAGTGTTACCTTAAGCTTAAAGTGTACAACATAGTGATTCCACAAGTTTATACATTATGCTATGCTCACCACAAGTACAGCTACCATCTGACACCATACGCCACTTTGACTATATTCCCTAAGATAAAAGATATCTTTTATCTCCATGACTTATTCATTCCATAACCAAAAGTGCCAGGCACCGTTTTAAGTGTTTCATATATATTAACTTATTCTCACAAGAACCCCTGACTAAGGGATTAAAAAGGATATATGTAAAACACACGTTATTTTTATCCCATTTCACACATAAGGAAGCTGAAATAAAGAGAGATTGGGTAACTTATCCAAGGTCATAAAGCTAGGAACTGACAGAGATTAAAGGAAAACTATGAGATATTTCAAAGGGGAAAAGAAACACAGCTTGATAAAAGTCAAGATATAATGGGATGGGAAGAATAAATGAAACAAGATGGGATTGGGAGGGAGACAAACCATAAATGACTCTTAATCTCACAAAACAAACTGGGGGTTGCTGGGGGGAGGTGGGGTTGGGAGAGGGGGAGGGGGTTACGGACATTGGGGAGGGTATTTGCTATCATGAGTGCTGTGAAGTATGTAAACCTGGCGATTCACAGACCTGTACCTCTGGGGATAAAAATACATTATATGTTTATTAAAAAAAAAATTGGAAGGGGAGGTGAACCATAAGAGACTATGGACTCTGAAAAACAACCTGAGGGTTTTGAAGGGGCGGGGGTGGGAGGTTGGGGGAACCAGGTGGTGGGTAATAGGGATTGCACGTATTGCATGGAGCCCTGGGTGTTGTGCAAAAACAATGAATACTGTTACGCTGAAAAAAATTAAATAAATTTATTTTAAAAAAATATAATGGGATGGGAGAGGCAAAGGCCTTTAGGTTTCTCACCCAGGAAAAGAGAAAACTGAAGAAGTCAGGGTAAGAAGTCAGTTTGTTAAGAGATGTTATGGTTGTTGGGGACAAATAAACCTTGATGTCGTGACTGGACATCTCCATAAATATTCATAGCAATCCTGCATAGACCTACTGAATGTCTACTGTAACCGACTTGTCTAGGTTTAAGGAGTTGCAAACACGGATTTTTTTTTCCATTTTATTTATTTTTTCAGCGTAACAGTATTCATTCTTTTTGCACAACACCCAGTGCTCCATGCAAAACGTGCCCTCCCCATTACCCACCACCTGTTCCCCCAACCTCCCACCCCTGACCTTTCAAAACCCTCAGGTTGTTTTTCAGAGTCCATAGTCTCTTATGGTTCACCTCCCCTCCCCAATGTCCATAGCCCGCTCCCCCTCTCCCAATCCCACCTCCCCCCAGCAACCCCCAGTTTGTTTTGTGAGATTAAGAGTCATTTATGGTTTGTCTCCCTCCCAATCCCATCTTGTTTCATTTATTCTTCTCCTATCCCCCTACCCCCCCATGTTGCTTCTCCATGTCCTCATATCAGGGAGATCATATGATAGTTGTCTTTCTCCGATTGACTTATTTCACTAAGCATGATACACTCTAGTTCCATCCACGTCGTCGCAAATGGCAAGATTTCATTTCTTTTGATGGCTGCATAGTATTCCATTGTGTATATATACCACATCTTCTTTATCCATTCATCTGTTGATGGACATCTAGGTTCTTTCCATAGTCTGGCTATTGTAGACATTGCTGCTATAAACATTCGGGTACACGTGCCCCTTCGGATCACTATGTTTGTATCTTTAGGGTAAATACCCAGTAGTGCAATTGCTGGGTCATAGGGTAGTTCTATTTTCAACATTTTGAGGAACCTCCATGCTGTTTTCCAGAGTGGTTGCACCAGCTTGCATTCCCACCAACAGTGGAGGAGGGTTCCCCTTTCTCCACATCCTCTCCAGCATCTGTCATTTCCTGACTTGTTAATTTTAGCCATTCTGACTGGTGTGAGGTGATATCTCATTGTGGTTTTGATTTGTATTTCCCTGATGCCGAGTGACGTGGAGCACTTTTTCATGTGTCTGTTGGCCATCTGGATGTCTTCTTTGCAGAAATGTCTGTTCATGTCCTCTGCCCATTTCTTGATTGGATTGTTTGTTCTTTGGGTGTTGAGTTTGCTAAGTTCCTTATAGATTTTGGATACTAGCCCTTTATCTGATATGTCGTTTGCAAATATCTTCTCCCATTCTGTCAGCTGTCTTTTGGTTTTGTTAACTGTTTCCTTTGCTGTGCAAAAGCTTTTGATCTTGATGAAATCCCAATAGTTCATTTTTGCCCTTACTTCCCTTGCCTTTGCCGTTGTTCCTAGGAAGATGTTGCTGTGGCTGAGGTCGAAGAGGTTGCTGCCTGCATTCTCCTCAAGGATTTTGATGGATTCCTTTCTCACATTGAGGTCCTTCATCCATTTGGAGTCTATTTTCGTGTGTGGTGTAAGGAAGTGGTCCAATTTCATTTTTCTGCATGTGGCTGTCCAATTTTTCCAGCACCATTTATTGAAGAGGCTGTCTTTTTTCCATTGGACATTCTTTCCTGCTTTGTCGAAGATGAGTTGGCCATAGGATTCAACAGTACATTAAAAGGATTATTCACCACGATCAAGTGGGATTTATTCCAGGGCTGCAGGGTTGGTTCAACATCTGCAAATCAATCAATGTGATAGAACACATTAATAAAAGAAAGAACAAGAACCATATGATACTCTCAATAGATGCTGAAAAAGCATTTGACAAAGTACAACATCCCTTCCTGATCAAAACTCTTCAAAGTGTAGGGATAGAGGGCACATACCTCAATATTATCAAAGCCATCTATGAAAAACCCACCACAAATATCATTCTCAATGGAGAAAAACTGAAAGCTTTTCCATTAAGGTCAGGAACACGGCAGGGATGTCCATTATCACCACTGCTATTCAACATAGTATTAGAAGTCCTAGCCTCAGCAATCAGACAACAAAAAGAAATTAAAGGCATCCAAATTGGTAAAGAAGAAGTCAAACTATCACTCTTCGCAGATGATATGATACTATATGTGGAAAACCCAAAAGACTCCACTCCAAAACTGCTAGAACTTGGACAGGAATTCAGTAAAGTGTCAGGATATAAAATCAATGCACATAAATCAGTTGCATTTCTGTACACCAACAACAAGACTGAAGAAAGAGAAATGAAGGAGTCAATCCCATTCACAATTGTACCCAAAACTATAAGATACCTAGGAATAAACCTAACCAAAGAGACTAAGAATCTATACACAGAAAATTATAAAGTACTCATGAAAGAAATTGAGGAAGACACAAAAAAATGGAAAAATGTTCCATGCTCCTGGATTGGAAGAATAAATATTGTGAAAATGTCTATGCTACCTAAAGCAATCTACACATTTAATGCAATCCCTATCAAAATACCATCCATTTTTTTCAAAGAAATGGAACAAATAATCCTAAAATTTATATGGAACCAGAAAAGACCTCGAATAGCCAAAGGAATATTGAAGAACAAAGCCAAAGTTGGTGGCATCACAATTCCGGACTTCAAGCTCTATTACAAAGCTGTCATCATCAAGACAGCATGGTACTGGCACAAAAACAGACACATAGATCAGTGGAACAGAATAGAGAGCCCAGAAATCGACCCGCAAACACGGATTTTATAGGACATTTTTAAAGGTATTGACTTTATATTCTGTTGGCAAAGGGGAGTCAGTGAAGCATCATAAACAGCAGGTAAATGTGGTTTTAGTTCATTTGAGCAACCAACTGAAAGCTGGAATTGAGAAGGACTCAGTGAAGTCAGGGACATGGGTTAAGAGTTAAAGGGTTTCTACACTTAAAAATGATTGAAGTGGTAAATTTAATATTACATATATTTTTCCACAATAAAAAAGTTAAGAAGCTCTTTTAGGAGTCCAGGTAACAGATGATAAAGGCATCATCTGGGGAAGGATCAGGGGAAATGTAATAAGGAAGATTCACGGAGTCATCCATCCCCCCAGTTATTCTAGCTAGACTCATAGGAGTTATTTATTATTTAACATTTATTGACCTGGTACTAAATGCCAGGCACTGTGCTGGAGCACAAAGATGAATAATAATCGCTATCTTCAACTGCATAATGCACTCAATTGTCTAGTGAGATAAACAGATACATATGCAATATTCATAATACAACATATCAGGGCAGCACTGGAGACAAGTCAAAGGCATTATGGAAGCACAGGGGAGGGCAACCTATTGGTTGTGGCAAACAGGGAGGAGTTCTGAGACATTGTGGCTCCTGAGTTGGGTCTTAAGACAGTAAAGAAGATTTTGCCAGGTGAAGGAGAATTGGAGGGAGGAAGGGCATTCTGAGTAGAAAAGAACATATGAGGTGTTATTGAAATATTTGCTGGGATGCATAGAGGCACAAAGGAAGGGACTGAGAGGCCCTGGCACTCAAGGGACCCATTATACTCCAACACACCCACTCCTACCTTGACAGGACCCATTCCCTTTGCCCATAAATGGTGGTGGAGCCCAGAATCCCAACCACCCCAGATGGGAAGAGCAGCCCTCTCAGGCAAAGCAGACAGCTTAATGCCTTTGGAGGCAGTGGGAGACAGCCCCTATGAAGTTCCTGGGTCCCACTCCAGAAGGCAAAGCAGTGGAGAGGGTCTTTCAGAAGATTTGGAAGACAGCGTAAACCTCAGGAATGGTGTAGTTATCACCAAGAGAAGATTATGGGTGGGGAAATGGAAGATTCCTTGGGTTAACTTTAGAATTTTATTAATGAGTGCTCATGGGACACAGCTTAGAGATTCCCAGAATAACTATAGTAGTCACCTGAGGGGAAACGAATTTCCAGGGGTGTCTCTAACAGTGGCTAAAGGCAGAAAAATGCATTGTGTACTGGATAAAAGCAGCCCTCTAAGTCAAGCATACTTGCTTTAAAATTTGCTCTACCAGCTAATAACTATCTGAACTTTTGTTAAGCTTTCTGAGCCTCTACTACTTTTTCTATAAAATGAAGATTATAATAATATCTGCTACATGATGCTTCCATGGCAACTAATAATAAGAACACCCCTGTTCTTTGCATAGTCCCTAACACAAGGTAAGTAAGGTTAGTCGCTACAACCATTAGTACAGTCAGAAGAACGAGACATACAGAAATGGGGAGATCAGTGGTAACATTTTCATATTTATAAGGTAAATCAGTTATCTTTTTAAAAGAGTTAGTTTTCTAGATGTTTCCCTCCCATGGAGTGAAGGATACCTATGTAATTAGTCTTTTTAATGACTAAATATCTATTTTTGAAGCAAAAAATGGGGGAAGTTATAGGTTATTGAGAAATTGCTTTCAGTTTACTGGAAATGCAAAATAAAATGCCAACTATGTCTCAACATTAACTTTGGAGTGAACTAACTGACGATAATTTTCTATTTCTGTTCTTATTTTCATAGTTTCTTTGTTTAGTAAAAACCAAGTGGTCCAGTTAATGAAGTTAGTTCCATAAATGAAGTTGGCATCCTCAGAGATTCTTGCAGGGGAAGGGCTGATGTTTCCCAAACAGGGTAAAGGAGCACACAGCAGCTATTTCTGGAGCTGAAAAAGGGACCATCAACACATTTCAGTTTTTCCCCTTGGGAAATTGTGCCAGGTACACATTTTACATTTTCTCATATTAGGAAGCTAAATATCTTAAAATATAGGAACTAATTCAGTTCCAGTGCTATATATTAACAATCCTAAATTACTCTTATCCTGTAAACCCAAAAGTTAAGTGAAATGAAGCTTTCTGTTTTTTTAATAAAGAGAAAAATAAAGCCAAGGAGGGAAATGATGCCTGCCTTCTTCAGAAGTAGAATTCTAAAGAATAAAAATATAATTTATAGGGAAAAACATAAAATTCATCTATGTGAAACTCAATCTTGTATTCATTTTGGAAAACAATACTCCCAGTACTGTAATGAAACTGATGCCTTAAAAAAAATTGAGAGTACATGGGGTGGCTCAGTTGGTTGATCGTCCAACTCTTAATCTCAGCTCAGGTCTTGATCTCAGGGTTGTGACTTCAAGCTCTGCATTGGAATCCATTCCCAGCCTGGAACCTACTTGAAAATTAAAAACGTACATACATACATACATACATACATACATACATACATACATACTGGGGATACAAAATTATCTGACAATGTTAACAATTTCTGCCTTGTCCATTGAGACAAAAGATCTTCAAAGCATGCAAACAAGTCAAATATAGTTAAGAGGGAACTGAATTCCAAGATATGGAGAAGAGTGAAAGACCACGGTTTATCGGTCACAATAAAGACTACCATACTTTCAGACCAAGATATATCACAGGATACAAAAGGAATGTGCAGGTGTAGTCAAGGACCCAGATAGATTATTAGTGAGAAATCATAGAGAGATAAAGCATCTTAAGACTTGAGAAAAAAAGACAGCTCTCTCTTCCAAAAAGGTTAGCCCAAGAATCTACCGACAAATAAACTTTGTACCTATATCTAACAAAATCCTAAAATTATCTACGACTTGCCAATACTTCGGACACAAAAAAGTGGTCACAATGACTGACAGAGACCAGATGGGTTCAATAAAGGAAAGAATTGCTCAACTAAGCAGCAGTTAAGGAATTTCATGGATACCAAATACCAGGATTTTAGCAATGCAGTTTAAAAGCTTCTCAAAAACCCTCATGAACCAAGGACATATTCACATGCTTAATGTAGGTAAATTCATAGGTAGATGAATAATGTTAAAGATGAATGAGAATCTACTTAGAGGCTTAAGGAGTTTTGATCTGGTATAGTTCTTTTCTGTAATGATGGTGAAAGGACACCAAGAAGGCACATAAATCTCAATTGCATGATTATTTCATTGAATTAGAGAATAAAAAGACCTTTTTAAATTATAAAATAAATACTTCTGTAGAGGCAAATAGATCTTTGCCTTTTTTCCAAGACTGGTGAAAAATTGGGTCCAAAATAAGTAAGGTGAAATTTATGAAATATAAACAGAGAATTTTACCTACCAATTCAGAAAGCAAATATGTAAAGCATTTCTAACCTTATCTTTAGAATGGCCCTGTGAGGTAGGTATTATATTGGTCATGTTGTAGATGATACAACCAAGGTTTGCTGAATTAGTAATTTCCCCAAGTTATATTACAGTTTCTTCCATTGTCACATCTCCATTTATTCAGTCTGACTTCCTCTTCCAGGAATCTTGTGATTACATTGGGCCTACCCAGGTAATCCAGGATGATCTCCTCATCTCAAAATCTCTAATTTAATCCTATCTGCAGAGTCTCTTTACATATGTATAAAGGAACATTCACAGCTTCCAGAGATCCAGACATGGACACATTTGAGGACTATTGTTCAGCCTAACCAAACTGTGCATAGTGAGCAAGGTGAGGAGTGGTCGGAGGTGACTAAGAACTAAATTACATGGGCCTTGAAAGCCGTCATAAGAATCTTGGGTTTTACCATATATTAAATGGAGAGCTATGCAGAGCAGTGACACAGCTGAACTTGTGTCTTTAGAGGATCACTGCAGTGGCTGTATCGAGAAGAGATACAGGGACACATGATGCAAGAACTGTGAGAAGGTGCTTGTGGTGGTCTAGGAGACAGAGGTGGCAACTCATACCAGGCTGGTAACACTGAAAGTGGTCAGAAGTGGCTGGATTCCAGAGATAACTTTGAAGAATAGATCCAACATGACAGATTCTATGTGCTCAGAGAAAGAGTCATCCAAGGATTTTTTCGTTTAAGTCTGAGCAGCTTGAATTGCCATCAACTCAAATGGAAACTTCTGTAAAAGGACTAGTGTTGGAGGGGTGGTTGGAATAGAGCCACACATTCTGCTTTTTAGTCAGTATTATCATGACTATTAGACATCTCAGTCAAGATATTGAATGGAGAATTGTATTTAGGAATCTGCAAGTTAGAAGAAAATTCAGAGTTACAAATATCAATATGGGCATATAGGAATTGTCAGCTCATAGGCAATGTTTTCAGCCATAAGACTAGATGAGATCATCAAGGGGGTAAGTGTAAGATAAATAGGAAATGATCAAGGATACATTCTGGAGCACATCCTCATAAGGAGGATGAGAAGAAGGGAAGCCATAAACAGGGGCTAAGAGAAAATGACAGTGCAAATACAGTTTCCTGGAAGACAAGTAAAAGAATACGTATTTTAAGGATGATGAATTATTAAATGTGACCTGTGAGCTGAACCGTGAGTACTGGATTGACCAACCCACGTGATTTGGGATAATCTGATAACTCAGAGTGGTAATGGCCAAGACTCTGAACAGATATATCGATAAATCACTTAGAACAATCGCTGCATTTTTGGAATCAATCACTTGAGAATCTACTTAAAATGGTGATACCTAGGCACACCCCCCCCCCAAAAAAAACCCCACACCACTCTGATTAGCATTTTGTAAGCTCTCCAGCTGAATCTAATGGGCAGAAAAGCTTGATACACACTAGTTTAGAACAATGCCAGCATCTAGAAAACATTTTTGGTATAATTAAGTTGAGGAAGCTTGGTGGGAAGGGACAGGGTTTGTGGGGGAAAGAGAGTGGAAATTATTGTGCAATTGACAAATTGTAAATTTATTGCTCATTACCTAAGGGTTTCCTTGGCAAGTATATATTTACATCATGTTTTCCTCATTCAGCGCACCAAAACTTTTGGTTCTTATACAAAAATTGAGTAGATACTTAGCTCTGCTCAGCAAACGTTGGACAAAGGCAAAGAAAATGTATCTAAGAGTGAGACTATACCTCCAAATAGTGGGCAAAGCCAGAATGCAAAGACTAAATAAGAGGCAATGAGAGTCACCTTCATCCCCAGTGACAATTTGTAGTGAAACTTTCTAAGCAGCTCTGAAAACAGTTTATACCACCACTTCAGACTGCCTGAAGAATTAAGATCACAGATAGGTTTTATTTCTTCTGTAGCTGATGTAACCCTATTCAAACTATTTTTCTCCCTCCTAGAAATCTTGCAGCTGTGAGTTTTAGGCCAAGTCGCATGTTTCAAATAAAGTTCAATAAAGAAGGCCTAATTCAGATAACTAGAGACTCTCTGAGATTCTTTATATACCAGCTGTTAACTTTTGTGTTGAAATGCTCATTGGATATTTGATGCTTTCCTTTAATTCAGAAAAGCACTTAAAGCACTTAGGGAAGCACTGGATTGATTTTCAATTTGGGAATCCCATGTCTGCAGAGCAACTCAGAAATAGTTCAATAAAATTTTGTGAGTAAGTTTTCTGCTCTAGCAAGCAGGTAAAATGGAGTTAAAATGCATTATGGAAAGACAAAAGTTTGCTTATGATACAGTAAGATGTTCACACAGAAAGAAACGTGCATGCAATCAGGAAGGAAATCGATGCAAGCCCCCCAGAAGGAGGATTCCAAGGTTACTCGAGGGAGTCAAAGATTAAAAGTTGGGGTGGCAATTTAAAAGAAAAAGGAAAAAGGAATGAGAGAGATCCCTGATCAGACAGAACAGGTAGATAAAAGAATAAAGAACTAATGATTAGGAATAGGAGAGACAAGAAATGAAAGAAACAGGCAAAAAAGAGAGTCCCCAAACAAGAGAGAAGAGGCATAAGAAGGTCCATTAATATGGCAAACTTTGGGGCAGGGAAAGGAAAAGGAGTGTGCCTGGAACTAAAAGGGACAGTGGTTATGCCAGCAGCTGGGAGAAAGCCACTCATATCCTGTTTTGAAGGAGGAAAGAAGGTCAAACTCCCTATTTTCTGTCATCGCTGATGACTTTTCAAACTGTTATCCCTACAGCAAAAAAAGCATCAGAATAAAACAAAACTATCTGTAGATGACAGAAATTAAAACAGTTGTGGCTGACTTATTACTGATCATTTTCAAATGTGAAAGGTCTGGTGAAAGTTCATAACAAGAGTGGTGTAATTGACAAGCAAATTTGACTTATATGTGGCATGAAAAACAAGATAACAATGTCCTTTCAAGACGCTTCAGTAAATGTCTATAAGGACCACGCGTAAGCCTATTTGCAAAGAAGTCGGTGGATGTTGTATCTGATTTGTAAAATTAAATGAAGATACGGAAGAAATACTTTTGAGATAGAATAATCCTGAGACATAACACACATACCAACACAGTATGCAAATAGTATGTTAAGAATATCCTAAGATTATCGAGTAAAGAGATCTAGTAAGTGTGGAGTACATCATAAAATTTAAAGCATGAATCTGATGTACATCCTCAACTGAGAGTCACTGGCCTAGAAGATATTAGATCCAAACGAAGCATGCTTATAGCCAATAAGAATTTTAAATGATAACTGAAATCTATGAGTAATAACACTTTAGCATTTAGTTTCTTGTCTCAATATCATCAGACAAAATAGCACCAAGCAGAAACATGTCATGGATAGAAAAAGCATTGACAATTCCCTAGGAACTTCATATACAGGATGCAATTTCTGAATTATTTATATTAATAATATTTTGTTTATAAAAAGTTTTACCTCAGGGAGAATAAACATCTCTTTTGATTCAACAACTCTTCTCATGTAACACATTGATAGGAATACAGATTTCTTTCTTTTTTTTTTTTTAAAGATTTTATTTATCTGGCAGGGAGAGATCAGGTATTTTATTTATTTGACAGTGAGAGATCAGATTATTTGACAGCAGAGAGGCAGGCTGAGAGATAGGGGGAAACAGGCTCCCTACTGAGCAGAGAGCCCAATGCAGAGCTCGATCCCAGGACCCTGGGATCATGACCTGAGCCAAAGGCAGAGGCTTTAACCCACTGAGCCACCCAGGTGCCCCTCATTGTGCTTTTCAGTATTCTACAACATACTGGGACTTTAGGGCAAATCTTGCAAGACCATGAGAACTAATTTTCTAAGAAACAGAATACAAGGCTTTCACCATTACTACCCTCAAATGAACCAATAAATAAGCATTTTTTAAAGTTCTCCATTTTAGTTGCCAATACAGTTAAATACCAGTAGACATAACACACATGAGCAAACTCTTTGGTGTCCTTGATAAATCTTCAGCGTGTAAATGGGTCTGAAGAACCCCCCCCCAAAAAAAAGAGGAAAAGGAACAAAGAAGTACTGTATTAGGGAAAAAATTATTATTTCCCTTGAAAATAGAAGTCCATATATTGTTATATTTTCTCTGTTACTATTGCTCCTAGTAGTCTCAATCAACAATACTAATGATAATTTTTTTTCAGTGTTCCAAGATTCATTGTTTATGCACCACACCCTGTCTTCCATGCAATATGTGCCCTCCTTAATACCCACCACCAGGCTCACCCGTCCCCCCATCCCTCTCCCCTCCAAAACCCTCAGTTTGTTTCTCAGAGTCCACAGTCTCTCATGGTTTGTCTCCCCCTCTGATTTCCCCCAACTCATTTCTTCTCTCCATCTCCCAATGTCCTCCGTGTTATTCCTTATGCTCCACAAGTAAGTGAAACCATATGATAATTGACTCTCTCTCTGCTTGTCTTATTTCACTCAGCATAAAATCTTCCAGTCCCGTACATGTTGATACAAAACTTGGGTACTCAACCTTTCTGATGGCTGCATAATATTTCATTGTATATATGTACCATATCTTCTTTATCCATTTGTCTGTTGAAGGGCATCTTTGGAGAAAGGGGAACCATCTTCACTGTGGGTAGGAATGCAAGTTGGTGCAGCCACTTTGGAAAACAGTGTGGAGAGTCCTCAAAAAATTAAAAATAGAGCTATCCTATGACCCTGCAATTACACTACTGGGTATTTACCCCAAAGATACAGATGTAGTGAGAAGAAGGGCCATATGTACCCCAATAATCATAGCAGCAATGGCCTCAATTGCCAAACTGTGGAAAGAACTAATGACATTTTTTTTGCAAAAGAAGCCTTTAATTTAATTTTTTTCAGTGTTTGAAAATTCATTGTTTATGCACCACACCCAGTGTTCTATGCAATACACGCCCTCCATAATACCCACCACCAGGTTCACCCAACCTCCCACCCCCTCCCCTCCAAAACCCTCAGTTTTTTTTTTTTCTCAGAGTCCACAGTCTCTCATGGTTTGTATCCCCCTACAATTTCCCCCAGCTCATCTCTCCTCTCCATGTCCCAACATCCTCCGTGTTATTCCTTTTTCTCCACAAGTAAGTGAAGCCATATGGTACTTGACTCTCTCTGCTTGACTTATTTCACTCAGCATAATCTCTTCCAGTCCGTCCAAAAGTTGGGTACAAAAGTTGGGTATCCATTCTTTCTGATGGAGGCATAATGCCCCATTGTATATATGGACCATAACTTCTTCAACCATTTGTCTGTTGAAGGGCATCTTAGTTCTTTCTAGTTTGGCAACTGTGGCCATTGCTGCTACGAACATTGGGATACAGATGGCCCTTCTTTTCACCACATCAGTATCTTTGGGATAAATACCCAGTAGTGCAATTGCAGGGTCATAGGGAAGCTCCATGTTTAATTTCTTAAGGAATCTCCACACTGTTTTTCAAAGGGGCTGCACCCACTTGCATTCCCACCAACAGTGTAAGAGGGTTCCCCTTTCTTCACATCCTCTCCAACACTTGTTGTTTATTGTCTTGTTGATTTTGGCCATTCTAACTGGTGTAAGGCGGTGTATCTCAATATGGTTTTGATTTGAATCTCCCTGAGAGCCAATGATGATGAACATTTTTTCATGTGTCTGTTAGCCATTTGTATGTCTTCTTTGGAGAATTGTCTGTTCATGTCTTCTGCTGAGTTTCAGGAGTTCTTTACGGACCTTGGATATCAGCCCTTTGTCTGTAGTGTCATTTGCGGTTCTCTTCTCCCATTCCGTGGGTTGCCTCTTTGTTTTGTTGACTGTTTCCTTTGCTGCGTAGAAGCTTTTGATTTTGATGAAGTCCCAAAGTTCACTTTCGCTTCTGTTTCCTTTGCCTTTGGGGACATGTCTTGAAAGAAGTTGCTGTGGCTGATAATGATAACTTTTAACCTAACTAACTGACTTCTATTTCACAGAGAAAATTTGGTTGTGGATAATGGAGAACAGTCTGCCACAAATCAGCATTTTAGCCACAAGCAGAACTCATAAGTATGCATAACACAACTTTCTATAGACACATGCTTGCTACAGCCTAATACACATTCTAAATGTGGCAGAACTTAACCAAAGATAAAGCCTATCTGTAGCATATTAAAAGCAAAAGCATATAAACATGAAAGTGTGCTCAGTCATCAGTGTTTCTATGTTCTTACTTAGAAATGATTTAGGTATCCAGGATTATTCACTGATTAGCTCCTTTTAATTAATCTAAGGTTTCAAGTTCCCTTGAACTTTTTCAAGTTCCCAAGATCTTTTTTTTTTTTAATAATTGAGACAAAATTTATATGCCATAGAATTCCCCCATTTAACATGTACAATTCAGTCGGTTTTGGTATATTTGCAAGATTGTACAACCATCACTATTAACCAATTCCAGAATATTTTCATCATTCCCAAAGAAAACCCCATCCCCTTTCCCCCACTCTCAGCGATCACTAATATGCTTATTGTATGTCTATATGTTTTACCTATTCTGTACATTTCATATGACCTTTTGTTTCTGGCTCCTTTCAATCAGCATGATGTTTTCAAGGTTCATCCATGGTACCATATATATCAGTATTTCCTTCCTTTTTATGGCCAAATAATATTCCATTGTATGAATATACCACATTATGTATACCTCTATCAGTTGATGGATATATGATTTTTTTCTACATTAGGCTATTAATAACACTGCTATGAATGTATGTGTACAAGTCTTGATATGAAAATATGATTGGATTTTCTAGAATGGAATGTGGGATTTGGAGTTTCTAGATCATATGATAGCTCTGCATTTAATTGTTGAAGAAAACCAAAACTATTTTCCACAGCAGCTGCATTATTTTGCATTCATATTAGCAATGTCTGAGAGTTCTTATTTTTCTACATTCTCACAAATGGTCATTATTAATAGCCATCTCAATGTTTGTGAAGTGGTATTTCATTGTAGTTTTTAATTGCAATCCCCTAGTGACTAATGATGTTAAGCATCTTTTTCATGTACTTACTGGTACATTTGTATATATTTATTAAATGTCTATTCACATCCCTTGCCCATTTCTCAATTCATTATTTGTCTTTTTATTGTTAAGTTCCCTAAAGATTTTAGAAATTCAAGCTGGCATACTAGAAAACATGATTCCTATGGAAATAAGGTGTTTCAAGATAGTGTGTTGAATGTTAATAAATTTTAAATACACAGAATCACATTTTTATAACCAATCTGTATAGGTTTACAGAAAGCATACCCAATAGAATTGAGAAAGCACTTTTATATTATATTTAACATTGGTAAATTAAAGTAAATATCGCTGTTATCATACCAAAATTACTCAACTAGTCATATTTGCCAAAATTTTACCTTAATTATATGAACTTGGATTCTTAAAATGTTTCTTAGTTTCTGTATGAGCATCTTAAAAAATTATAGCACATTGGAAGTATTATTCAAGTTCTGTATATTCTTGGAATTTGGGGGATATCCAAAGTACACATTTCTCTCTCTAAGTTCATTGGAATAGAGCTCCTTTATTTTTCTGTTTACTCTTTCTCTCTGTCTTTAGCATCAGGAGCACATTCTCCTCCTTCTGCCTTTATGAGTAGTCTGACCATGAAACATTGCTGCCTGCCTGACATTCCTCATTCCTCACAGCTTTTCTTCCTTAGGACAGGTTCCATCCCCTATTTTCCTGATCTTTGTTGTATCAGAAACTTCCCCTCTACCTAGTCTTCTTTTTTTGTTAAGTGTTGTTTATATCTGAGCCTTCTCTGTCATTACTTTGTTTCCATGCTTACTTGTTTTTGTCTTGTTTCACCTCCCACTGCCATAAGGCAAATGGATGGAAGGGTAGTACTTCAATCATTTGCTTAAATATTGCTTTAGACTTTATTCTAATCAAACTTTCTTTTTTTTTTAATTAATTTATTTATTTTTATTTGCTTATTTACAGCATAACAGTGTTCATTGTTTTGGCATCACACCCAGTGCTCCATGCAGTACGTGCCCTCCCTATTACCCACCACCTGGTTCCTCAACCTCCCACCCCACCCCACCCCCTCCCGCCGCCCCTTCATAACCCTCTGGTTGTTTTTCAGAGTCCATAGTCTCTCATGGTTCATCTCCCCTTCCAGTTTCCCTCAACTCCCTCTCCTCTCCATCTCCCCATGTCCTCCATGTTATTTGTTATGCTCCACAAATAAGTGAGACCATATGATACTTGACTCTCTCTGCTTGACTTATTTCGCTCAGCATAATTTCTTCCAGTCCTGTCCATGTTGCTACAAAAGTGGGGTATTCGTCCTTTCTGATGGAGGCATAATACTCCATTGTGTATATGGACCACATCTTCCTTATCCATTCATCCGTTGAAGGGCATCTTGGTTCTTTCCACAGTTTGGCGACCGTAGCCATTGCTGCAATAAACATTGGGGTACAAATGGCCCTTCTTTTCACTACATCTGTATCTTTGGGGTAAATACCCAGCAGTGCAATTGCAGGGTCATAGGGAAGCTCTACTCTTAATTTCTTCAGGAATCTCCACACTGTTCTCCAAAGTGGCTGCACTAACTTGCATTCCCACCAACAGTGTAAGAGGGTTCCCCTTTCTCCACATCCTCTCCAGCACACGTTGTTTCCTGTCTTGCTAAATTTGGCCATTCTGACTGGTGTTAGGTGGTATCTCAATGTTGTTTTAATTTGAATCTCCCTGATGGCTAGTGATGATGAACATTTTTTCATGTGTCTGATAGCCATTTGTATGTCTTCGTTGGAGAAGTGTCTGTTCATATCTTCTGCCCATTTTTTGATATGATTATCTGTTTTGTGTGTGTTGAGTTTGAGAAGTTCTTTGTAGATCCTGGATATCAACCTTTTGTCTGTACTGTCATTTGCAAATATCTTCTCCCATTCCGTGGGTTGCCTCTTTGTTTTGTTGACTGTTTCCTTTGCTGTGCAGAAGCTTTTGATCTTGATGAAGTCCCAAAAGTTCATTTTCGCTTTTGTTTCCTTGGCCTTTGGAGACTTATCTTGAAAGAAGTTGCTGTGGCTGATATCGAAGAGGTTACTGCCTATGTTCTCCTCTAGGATTCTGGTAGATTCCTGTCTCACGTTGAGGTCTTTTATCCATTTCGAGTTTATCTTTGTGTATGGCATAAGAGAATGGTCGAGTTTCATTCTTCTACATATCGCTGTCCAGTTTTCCCAGCACCATTTATTGAAGAGACTGTCTTTTTTACATTGAATATTTTTTCCTGTTTTGTTGAAGATTATTTGACCATAGAGTTGAGGGTCCATATCAGGGCTCTCCACTCTGTTCCACTGGTCTATGTGTCTGTTTTTATGCCAGTACCACGCTGTCTTGGTGATCACAGCTTTGTAGTAAAGCTTGAAATCGGGTAACGTGATGCCGCCAGTTTTGTTTTTGTTTTTCAACATTTCCTTAGCAATTCGGGGTCTCTTCTGACTCCATACAAATTTTAGGATTATTTGCTCCAGCTCTTTGAAAAATACCAGTGGAATTTTGATCGGAATGGCATTAAAAGTATAGATTGCTCTAGGCAGTATAGACATTTTAACAATGTTTATTCTTCCAATCCAAGAGCATGGAACAGTCTTCCATCTTTTTGTGTCTTCTTCAATTTCTTTCATGAGTGTTTTGTAGTTCCTCGAGTATAGGTCCTTTACTTCTTTGGTTAGGTTTATGCTCAGGTATCTTATGGTTCTTGGTGCTAGAGATCTTCTGTCTCAGTTACCCTAGCTTTTAGAGAATTTAGATTGGACTGGAACTCATTGAGAGCATTTTGAACATCATCCCTGGTGGCTTTCAGTTCTGCCCTAACATTGTGAACATCATCCCTGGTGGCTTTCAGTTCTGCCCTAATCAATTCTGTTTGGTCATCCATGGCTTTCTCCAACCTAGCTATTGCCTGGATATTTGTTAGTCTGAATTCCTTTTCTGACATATTGTCTATGTCGATAGCCATTAGTTCTGTTGCAGAAGGCCCATCCTCTGTATTTTTCTTCTGTTGGGTATTCCTCCTCCTAGTCATTTTGGTAAGAGATGACTAAACTGATGCAGCTGGACTTATTGATTGTGGTGCAGTCAATGTGCACCCTGGAACGCTTCTGTGCAATCAGGATTCCCCACCCAAATGAGAGAAAAAAGAAAAGAAAAAGAAATAGAGAAGAAAGAAAAAAAAGGGGGAAAGAAAAAAGGAAGAAAAAAAAAAGAGAGAGAGAGATAGGAAAAAAAGGGAAGATATAAGAGAAGGCTCAGCCCAAATGGGCCACAAGGTAAGATTTGTGGAGTATACAAACAAAAACAGACAAAGAGTGATAAAATTATATGACAAGAGAAAAAATATGTATATATAAGCAAAAAAAAGGGGAAAACCTCCTCAGAAAGAACCCCAAGTATAAGATTTATATATTGTCAGGACAGACACAAATTCACAGAAACACTGACAGAAGGAAAAATTGGGAGAATGGTTATAGATTCTCAGTGTGGGTGAGGAAGGTTATTTTGATTCTTCCTGAAGGTATCTTGATGTTTTTGTTAAGGGACTCAACTTTCCTAAGTTACAGGGGGATTAGAAACTGGTTTGCCTATAGGGGTAGCATTGATTGGGGAAAGGGGGTTACCTTGAAGTTTAACTCTATATGTATAGTAGAAAATAAAGATTAAAAAAAGAATAAACTAGACTAAACTAAGTTAAAATTAAAAAAAATAGAAAAACAAAAGAAAAACACGGGTGTATGTATCAAAAAGTTCAGGTTAGAAGGTTATTAAAGAATTTGATGTACTGGACATCTCAGTGTGATGGTAAATAGGTTAAAAAATTATCTGTATGTATAAAAAAAAAGAACCAGAATATTGGTAAAGAGTTAAAAATAAAAGTTGTATTTATGAAGCAGTGGTGGTTGTTCTCTTGTAGTCTTTTTTTTTTTTTTTCCTTCCTTCCTGGTTGGTTTTCTGGGGGAGGGGACTGCCACATGGGTTTTCAGACAATGATGTTCCCTGAGTTAGGTCCTCCCACTCCCCTCAAGGGGGTGAGCTCTTTTTTTTTCAGGAAACTGTTTTTTTTTTTTCAGCCTTTTGTTCTCTGGGGGTTTTTATGTTCTTTCATCTGCTTTCTCTCGCCTTGACAGCTTTTGATGGTTTTTGGAGGTTTAGAGGAGAGCAAACAGCACCACAACCTCCCTCTCAGAGAGAAGCCTCAGACTGTTTTGCAAAAGCTGCTGGCAGAGTTGGTTCTGAGTCACTGTCCCTGGGGATGCAGGAGCTCCTCGTTGTGCCCAAAACCAGGGCAGCTGTGGCTGTCTAGGCAGCTCCAGACCGCCAGAGAGGTTCTGAGCAGAGATCGCGCACTGAAATTTTCCCGCTGTCCCGGGCTGGGAATGTCTGGTTTTTCCTGCTGCCAGAGCTCCAGGCTAGCGCCTATGAGCACCTATCCCAAGGGAGGGTGTGGGACCCACGCGTTTCAGGATTGCCGTCAGGCCAGGGTCCCAGCCCCTCACGGAAGACAGACCCCACTCGTTCTCAGGCGCGCTGGCGTTCAGGTGCACTCGTGGCTCAGGGACCGACCGAGACCTGATTTCTCCGCCGCACTCTCTCTGGCTCCGCGCCAGGGGAGGCTGTCCTGGGTCCGGGGACTTAGGTCCCTGACCCTAACCGCCCAGGTTCCCACTATTACTCCCCCCCACCGCGATCCTTTGCTGTTTGTTTTTTGAGTGCTTTCAACCAGACTCCAAGTTAATGCTGGTCCCCAGACGCAGGGCACTCTCATATTGGGGTATTACTTTCCAATCGGTCACCTCTGGTGGCTCCCTCCCCCTTTTGTTTATCTTCCGATATCAGTCTGATGCTCCCAGTCTGCTTTACCTGCCACTGGCGTCTTCTGCTCCAGTAGAGATCCAGACGTGTATAATTCTGATCTCAGGCTGATTTCATGGGTGGTCGGAGTTCTTTGGTAGGTAATCAGCTCACTTTAGGGTACAGGTTGAAATGGTGCCTCCTCCTACTTCCCCACCATCTTGCTCCCCCCACTAATCAAACTTTCTTAATCTCATTTTCATGCCTCATCTGTCTCAAATTTCTCTTAATTTTCATTAAAACACTTAATGTTACAAATGGTATAACACAAACATCCATTCTCTGTCATTTGAAATAATATTTAAAGTATTTTTTATTTACTATTTTTCCCTACCTTCTTTCTTCATGAGAGTCTTGGAGACAGGTATCAGGAAGGAAGGGGAGCCAGGAGGGAGAAGAGAAGGAAAGGAGGGAGAGAAAAGAACAAAAAGACAAAGAGAAGGAAAAAGAAGGGAAGTCTCTTCTGCTGTTTGGAATCAGCAGACCAAACTCCTTGTTCCCACCTTCCTGCATTAAAATACTTTGACTTTGCTCCATACATTTTGTAAAACATCTTTGTGACATAATTACAAGAGCTTAAAAATGTAATAATAGGTTTGTCCATCAATAAAGCTTGCTCCTCAAATTGTTCTTTCATCTGAGTGAGCAAGATTCTCTTTGTGAGAGACCTAGCCAAGGACAAAGGTGAAGTCTGGAGTTCTAGAAAAGGGCTCCCCTGACAGCTGAAAGGTCCCATGAGTTCTGGGTTGAAAAACAAGCCAACAGGGGCGCCTGGGTGGCTCAGTGGTTTAAGCCTCTGCCTTTGGCTCAGGTCATGATCTCAGGGTCCTGGGATCGAGCCCGGCATCAGGCTCTCTGCTCAGTGGGGATCCTGCTTCCTCCTCTCTCTCTGCCTGCCTCTCTGTCTGCTTGTGATCTCTGTCTGTCAAATAAATAAATAAAGTCTTTAAAAAAAAAAGATTTAAAGATTTAAAAGCAAGCCAACAGCTTTGTTGTTAATGGATGTTAATTGTAGACCCAACAGAACTCTAAGCACTATGGACCATGAAGATGTACACAATAAAGTGCCTGCCCTTGAGCAGTTTATACTAAATGGTGCTACTGAATTAAGTGTCAATACACACTAGAACATAAGGGTACACAAGAATGAATGTATTAGTGCCGGGAAGGTGAGGACTGTGGACAGAAGTGGGATTGGAACAGTTTCATAAATGAGACTGACTTGAAGTGTGTCTGGAAGGGATGGAAGGATTGGCTGGATTGAGGACAAGAAGGAGAAAGGTGGTCATTATTATCAAAGAAATATAAACCAACGCAGAGGAAGGAAAAGATAATACAGAGTATTAAGGAAATATTGAAGAAGACAAAAGTGGAAACATTCTCAAGGGCCTTGAATGCCAGACTGAGGATGCTGAATGTCCCTCTCTTTATCCTGTCTCAACATAAAGAAGGACAGTAATTTCTGAACAGGACTTCTTTGTCTAAGATCCAGCCTGGGCTTCAATGGTCTTGTTCCTACCCATACTCCCCCCACCACCCTTTTCTTGCTACAGCTGTTTCCTTCTCGTATTTGCTTTAAATGTCCACTTCCTCATAACACCTTGTACATGTAATCTACTCCCCTTTAATATTCTATCCTAGCATCTCTGACTTGTTTGCATATAATTAATTCAAACACCAAGAGCAACTCTATGTTTATTTATCTGCCCAGCCCCTCTGGCAGTAGTACCAAGTGTCACAAACTCAAGGTCCACATCCTCTGTATTTGCTTACAATGTTTTCTTTTCTTTTTTTTATTTTTTTAAAAGGTTTTATTTATTTCTTTGACAGAGATCACAAGTAAGCAGAGAGGCAGGCAGAGAGAGAGAGAGGAGGAAGCAGGCTGTCCACAGAGCAGAGAGCCCGATGCGGGGCTCAATCCCAGAACCCTGGGATCATGACCTGAGCCGAAGGCAGAGGCTTTAACCCACTGAGCCACCCAGGCGCCCGCTTACAATGTTTTCTTGATAATAAGGGCCACCTTTCTCCAGCCCTTCTTATCTCAGTCCAGCCAAATCTTTCCTTCCCTTCCAGACCCAGATCAAGACATTCTCATCCACAAAATTGTTCCAGCCCATTTCTGTCCACAGTACATCAAGAAGAGAAGGCCAACACTGCCATGAAACATCAACTTTGTAAGCAGTCAAAAAATAGGAAGTAACCCTAGGAAAGAAAGGAATAGGAGAAACAATGTCCCAGTCACAGAAAGAAGAGTTTCAAACAGGAGGTGATAAATAGCCTTAGAAAACATACAAATATAGAGTGACAACAGAGGGCCTCTCACTTAGAAATAACCATGGATCTTTAAGAGACAGTTTCATTGGGGTGGTAGGGATGGAAAACATATTGTCAGGGTTAAGAGTGTGCTTTTGAGAAGCCTGAAAAAAGAAAGGGGTCAGCTTGCATTTAAGGAAGGGAGAAATATGGAGAGTTAACAAGAGAAAGATTAAAAACATAGGGTCAAGAAGAGATGGCTGATGGTGCTGAAAAAGACCATTGCGAGGGAATCATTAGCAATGCATTTTTAAAGGAAGCTTCAGAACATTCCTCACAGAATTGCCAAGACTGCATAAGGCAGCAACCTGAAATCACATTTGCTAATTCCTCACATGTTGGAACAATAGCAAAAGGCCATAAAAGAGACCTGACAAGCAATAGGTCTATGTTAATAAGACATTGAAGAATGAGCATGAAACAATGGGAGGGTTTTCTGTATCACAAAGCCCAGCCGTACCCATTTATCTTCTCCTCCAGGTATCTTTACAAAAATAAATCTACATGGCTCTCATTCAAATACATAAGAAAAGGTTTTGCACAATCTTTCCCTATAACATCATATAATTTCAGATATGGAAGGTACATTAAAAATATCTGGTCTACAATTCAATAACAAAAACCCAGAAAAATCCAATTTAAAAATGGGCAGAAGATCTGAATAGACATTTCTTCAAAGAAGACATATAGATGACCAACAGACACATGAAAAGATACTCACCATCATTAACCACGAGGAAAATGCACATCCAAACCACAATGAGATGTCACCTTACACAAGTCAGAATGGCTATTATCAAAAACACAAGAAATGACAAGGGTTGGCAAGCCTGTGGCAAAAAGGGAATGCTCATAGTGTTGGTGGGAATGTAAATTGATACAGCCACTGTGGAAAAGAGTATGGAGGTTCTTCAAAAAATTAAAAATAGAACTACTCTATGACCCAGTTATTGCACTGCTAGGTGTATAGCCCCCAAATACAAAAACACAAATTCAGAGGGATACATGCACCACTATGTTTATTGCAGCATTATTTACAACAACCAAACGATGGAAGCTGTCCAAGGGCCCATCAATAGATGAAAGGATAAAGAAGATGTGAACCATAAAAGGAATGAAATCTTGCCATTTGCAACAACGTGGATGGAGCTAGAGAGCATTATGCTAAGTGAAATAAGTCAGTCAGAGAAAGACAGATACCATATGATCTCATTCATATGTGGAATCTAAGAAACAAAACAAACAAGCAAAGGAAAAAGAGAGACAGACCAAGAAACAGAGGGGAGGTGGACCGGGGGACAAGGGAAGTAGGGGATGGGGATTAAAGTGTGTACTTTGATGAGCACTAAATAATTGTATAGAATTATTGAATCACTATATTGTACACCTGAAACTAACATAACACTGTATGTTAGCTATACTGGAACTAAAATCAAAAACATAATATAAGAAAAGAAAATGAAAACACTAAGTCAAAAAGGTATGTATACCCCTATGTTCATTGTAGCATTATTTACAATAGCTGTGATACAGAAGCAACCAAAGTGTCCATTGATAGATGAATGAATAAAGAATATGTGGATATATATCCAACAGTAATAACTTGAGCATAAAAAATAATGAAATCTGGGCACCTGGGTGGCTCAGTTGGTTAAACAACTGCCTTCAGCTCAGGTCATGATCCCGGAATCCCAGGATCCAGTCCCACATCAGGCTCCCAGCTCCCTGGGGAGTCTGCTTCTCCCTCTGACCTTCTCCCCTCTCATGCTTTCTCTCACTCTCTCCTCAAATGGATAAATACAATCTTTTTAAAAAATGAAATCTTGCCATTTGTGACATTAATGAACCTAGATGGTATTATGCTCAGTGAAATAAGTCAGACAGAGAAAGACAAATGCTGTATGACTTCACTTATATGTGGATTCTAAAAAACAAAACAAAACAAACAAACAAAACCAGACTCAGATAAAGAGAACAGACTGATGGTTTCCAGAGGAGAGGAGGATTTGGTGGTGGAGGGAGGGGGAGTGAAATAGGTGAAGGGGATCAAGAGGTACAATCTTGTAGTTATAAAATAAATAAGCCATGGTTATATAAGGTACAACAGATGGAATATTGTCAATAATATCATATTAGCTTTGTATGGTGACAGATGGTAACTAGACTAATTGTGGTGATCATTTCATAACATATATGAATGTTGAATCACTATAATGTACATAGGAAACTAATACAATATTGTAGTCAACTATACTTTAATAAAAATTTATCTATTCATGGACAACAATGGACCCAAATCAAGATGACATTTTCCTTTCCCAATTGTAGTTTCCTTTTGTTTCTCTGCAGGGTAATAATAATTTCTTTTTAAAAAGTTCACTCTTCAACTAAAATATGACAAAGGCATAGTTGATAAATAGAAATTCTCATCTTTCCATCTCTAAATCTTCCACTGGTTTAATAATTCACTCCTTCTCAGTGCCTTAAAAACGGGACTTTTATCTTCGAATCCATCTGTAAAGCCATTCTCTTCTCCTCCCACTTACTAAATGGACTCCATTTATCACTCATTTTATGGGAGCTTATCTACTCCAGGAGAAGTTTGATCAGATAACCTGGCCCTTAGAAAACCAGAGGAAGATTGTTAGGAATGACTTCTATTGTTTGAGAACTTCTCTTTGATCTGAAATATTGAGGGAGGCTATAGGATGTCCCCTGGGTCTCTTGTGTTTTTGATAGTCCAGGAAATGATTACCCTGGTTTCAGAGTCTGGAGAACCTTTGCTGAACATGCTCACTGGATCCCATTCTTCAGAATCATTTGAGGATGAGCTTAATCCCCAGCCAGAGACTGAACATTCCTAGTTTAATGTTGTGATAGAATATGACAGATTTATACATTATTCTGACATAATAAAATGCAAAGAGATGAAGTGTTTTATTTACACAGTAACCTCTTATTTCAACAGTTCAGTCATGGTTACATAGACTTTCTTGGCCTTGTCAGAAATGGCCTCAGGAGGCATGGCCATGCCTTGCAGAGCAGCCTCAACCCTTCAAAGACAGGAGATCCAGGCCATAAAGTCATGAAGGGAAAAAACGACAACACAAACAAACAAGAAACAAAACGAGGAGACCTGGGACCATCCACTGCTCTAGGGCTTCCATCTTCCTCTGTTTGGATACAGAAGTCACAGAGTAAATGTTGAATGAACCCCTTTTCAGGTTCGTCATTCACTCAACAAACATGGCTGATAATTGCTTCAGGAAACATTGTGTTCCCTCTAGGAGATATAAGGAAGTGACATAAAGGTGAAAGGGGGTGCTGTTCTGCACTCAAGGAGAAGGCAGCCTTGGGAGGGAACCACACAAATACTTAAATTCAATGTGCTATGCCCTTCAGTAGACAACACACTGGTTATTAGAGAGGAGGACACAGAGAAGAGATTAAACTAACCTTGGGGTAGTCAAGAAAGCTTTAGAGAATCATTCTAACTGAAAATCATTACAGCTCTCTTACACCAAACTTATGACTTCAGTAGAGAAGATAAGGAAAGATATGGTACTTTCTCTTCTAGCCAGTGTTCTGGACGTAATATTGGAGGGCACAGAATCTTTGGCTATGAATCTTTCGGAAATTTGAAAAGTGTGTGAGCATATAGAGGGATGCTGGCTCCCACACTCTTCCAGAATAGGACCAGGCCTTGGCATGGGGTGAAATGGGAGTCACCCTAGATAACGCCATTCTTATTTACTAGAGCAAAGTGTATCCTTCCAGATGGGTTTTCTTGTTTATCTGGATAGGAGCACATAGATGAAAAAAACACCTTCTTCATCACCAACATGGAGAAAATGAGGAGATGGTTTGCTCCAAGGTTTTTTACCCACTCCCCCTCCCATTTTGAGAGAAAGGAGAAAAAGCAGACCTCATTCTAAAGTAAAGCCTCGTTACTCAAACTGTGACTGATGCACCAGCAGCATGAGCATCACCTGGAAGCTCTTTAAAGATGCAGAATCTTGGGACATCTGGGTGGCTCAGTTGTTAAACATCTGCCTTCATCTCGGGTCATGATCCTAGGGTCCTGGGATCCAGCACCACATCGGGTTCCCTGCTAGGCAGGAAGCCTGCTTCTTCCCTCTGCCCCTGCTTGTGTTCCCTCTCTCGTGGTGCCTCTCTCTGTCAAATAAATGAAATCTTTAAAAAAGAAAGGAAGGGAAGAAGGAAGGAAGGAAGGGAGGGAGGGAGAAAAAGAAAAGAAAGAAAAAGAAATGCAGAATCTTGGGCCCCAGCCCCAAATGACTTCATCAGAAGGGGCAGCTTAACAGGATGCACAGGTGATTAGATTTGTACGCATGTTAAAGTTTGAGAAGCCCCACTCTAGACCAGCATGGTGGCTGAATATTGGAATCACCTCAATATCCTATTAAAGCACTGATCCCACCCCCAGGAATTCTGATTTAAATGGTCTGGCTTCCTAAGTGATTCCAAATGTGAGTGAAGGTAGTAAAGCACACGGGAGCCTCTTGTTCCCTATAAGAACCTCTGAAATTGCAGAGGGTCTGGGTGTTGCTGACATGGAATGGATACAGAGAGCTCCTGGAAATCCGGCAAACCAGCTGCCCCTTCTCCATACAGGTAGGAGCTGGGACCAAGCCTGGCTCTTCAGATTCAGGGGCCTGACCTTATCCTTACTCCTATACTCATGAAGGCTACTCACTATGCATCTCAGTATGTGGAATTCATGTAGAAATTCATTATGGTAGCTCAGAACCTTAAGCCCAGAATGTTCTATGTATGCCTAAGTGTTTTGCTCATTTTGCTCATCCTCAAGCAAATCATTTGTATTCAGGATAGGGTCCTGGCCGTAGAACGTAATGAAAGGAGAAAGGTTGTCCAGGAAAGTTAGGGGCCTAAAGTCGTAAAGCAAGAAACAAACAAAATAAACCCAAAAGAAGTTATCCAAAGGAAGCAGCACCCAGTGAACCCCAGCCTTGAATCAGCACAGGGGAGGCTCAGCCCCTTCTAGGGCAGCCTGATTAAGGATCAGGCTCAGGTGCTGGGCTGGGCTGTGTGTGCTGCTGCTTCTCGTCCCAAGACCAAGTTTTGTTTGTTTGTTTGTTTGTTTTTGGGTTTTTTTGTTTATTTTTTAAATTTGTTTATTTTCAGCATGACAGTGTTCATTGTTTTTGTACCACACCCAGTGCTCCATGCAGTACGTGCCATCCCTATTACCCACCACCTGGTTCCTCAACCTCCCACCCCCCCCGCCCCTTCAACACCCTCTGGTTGTTTTTCAGAGTCCATAGTCTCTTATGGTTCATCTCCCCTTCCAGTTTCCCTCAACTCCCTCTCCTCTCCTTCTCCCCATGTCCTCCGTGTTCTTTGTTATGCTCCACAAGTAAGTGAGTCCATATGATACTTGATTCTCTCTGCTTGACTTATTTCCCTCAGCATAATCTCTTCCAGTCCCGCCCATGTTGCTACAAAAGTTGGGTATTCATCCTTTCTGATGGAGGCATAATACTCCATCGTGTATATGTACCACATCTTCCTTATCCATTCATCTGTTGAAGGGCATCTTGGTTCTTTCCCCAGTTTGGCGACCGTGGTCATTGCTGCAATAAACATTGGGGTACAGATGACTCTTCTTTTCACTACATCTGTATCTTTGGGGTAAAAACCCAGCAGTGCAATTGCAGGGTCATAGGGAAGCTCTATTCTTAATTTCTTCAGGAATCTCCACCCTGTTCTCCAAAGTGGCTGCACTAACTTGCATTCCCACCAACAGTGTAAGAGAGTTCCCCTTTCTCCACATCCTCTCCAACACACATTGTTTCCTGTCTTGCTAATTTTGGCCATTCTAACTGGTGTCAGGTGGTATCTCAATGTGGTTTTAATTTGAATCTCCCTAATGGCTAGTGATGATGAACATTTTTTCATGTGTCTGATAGCCATTTGTATGTCTTCATTGGAGAAGTGTCTGTTCATATCTTCTGCCCATTTTTTGATATGATTATCTGTTTTGTGTGTGTTGAGTTTAAGGAGTTCTTTATAGATCCTCGATATCAACCTTTTGTCTGTACTGTCATTTGAGTTTTAATAGCAACTTCCCTTCATTGGCTGCTTAAACTCCCCCCCCCCAATACCGTGGCTGGAAAGAAGTGTCACATTTTACTTGCTCCCCAGCCTTTGTCCCCACCCCCTCCCAGAGAAGGTTTGCGCATGTGGAGGGGACCCTGTGAGCCACCTCCAGCCTAGGGTGACTGTTGTAAGGGAACTTTCAGCTCCTCTCCTTGCAACACTATGAAGTGCCTCGGGAAACCCAGGACTCGGACAACTGCTTTTCTTTGCCTCTTTGCCTGCTTTTTTTGAAGATTCTGCAAGCAGGGCGTGGCTGCCTTTATAACAACAGCTATGCTGGGTGAGTAGAGTGACTTTCATTTCCTGTGTGACTTTTAGTTGGATAAGGGGGCTCGTTTGTTCTTGAGTCTGCTTCAGATTTTTTTTTTCTTATCTGTGATTTTTGTGTGAATCTGTACACTTCACCCTCACCTAAGTAAAGCATGTGTGCAGTTCCCAGCTCTTGGGTCGAGCTCACTGAGAGAATGCGGCGGTCGTAAGTCTAGCTTTTCACACTTTTTATAGTGTGCCACCCTCCACTGTGGACCAGTGTTGAATGGGATTCTGTCCTTGATGTGGCCAGTATTTATAGTATCTGCGTAAGAAGGATGCTGTTGTACCACGTGAATTATGACCTGAAAACTAGAGCTTCTCCTTCAGGATTGTAGAGAGAAAGGGTTGAAATTCACCAGTGATTAAGACCAGAGTGTGTCTTTGTATGTGTGTTTGTTAGCCTGCATAGTGGTTATTAGAAAGATTTTAAAATCTGAGCCATGCAAATGAGCCAGCTCAAAATAAGCCAAATAAAAATAGTCAACAGTAAAATTGGGTGTTTTTTTCGGAAGGGAAGAATGTAGAAGGAGAAAAAACAATTAGTCCCCTCTCCCCCCTGCCCTGTGTCTGTAGCTTAGGATGCCTTGTGTTTGCCTTTTTTTTTTTTTTAAGATTTTATTTATTTGACAGAGAGAGATCACAAGTAGATAGAGAGGCAGGCAGAGAGAGAGAGAGAGGGAAGCAGGCTCACTGCTGAGCAGAGAGCCTGATGCGGGACTCAATCCCAGGACCCTGAGATCATGACCTGAGCCGAAGGCAGCAGCTTAACCCACTGAGCCACCCAGGCGCCTCTTGTGTTTGTCTTTCTTAAGGAGGCACAGGACTGTGTAAGAAGCAGTGTGCAGGGACACCTGGGTGGCTCAGTGGGTTAAAGCCTCTGCCTTCAGCTCTGGTCATGATCCCAGAGTCCTGGGATCTAGCCCTGCCTCAGGCTCTCTGCCTAGAGGGAAGCCTACTTTCTCCTCTCTCTCTCTCTCTCTCTCTCTCTCTCTCTCTCTCTGCCTGCCCCTCTGCCTACTGGTGATCTCTGTCAAATAAATAAAATAAAAAATTTAAAAAAAAAAAAGAAAGAAACAGTGTGCGACTCTGCACCTCTTCTCCCAAAGGCTTGCTGTGGACTCTACAACATTTGTTTTACTCAGATTTGCAGGGGGTCATTCTTTGAATCTGGAAATTATATTACTGCATTTTAAATCGGGAAGAACCTTAAATAGCTCATCTAATTCAATTCCTTTTTATAGAGGAGGAAAACCAGGGTCTTAAATCTTTATCTTTCTGTAACTATCAATTGAGGAAAACTTTCCCCTAGGTGTGTCCAGTGTGTTAAGGCATAGTTGTTCTTACTAGGAATAATGTAAAGAAGAACTTATAAGTATGACCCTGGAAAGAGAAATACTTCCCTTTTGTCTCCTAAAGAATCTAGTGCTGGGGCACCTGGGTGGCTCAGTGGGTTGGGCCTCTGCCTTCGGCTTAGGTCATGATCTCAGGGTCATTCTTCCCCCACCCCCTTTGCCTGCCTCTATGCCTACTTGTGATCTCTCTCTGTCCAATAAATAAAATTTTAAAAAATAATAAAGAATCTAGGCTCTGCCTTTACTGTTTCTCCTGAATATGGTGCTTACAGGGAAAACTTAAACAAAACAATACAAAAAAACCTGTCCTCAGTTGTGGGGACAATACGATGGCGGAGGAGGTATTGGGGGAGATAAGGGCTATGGATGGTAATACAATCCTGATTTTTCCACCCCTGTGTTCCAGGGAGAAAGAGAAAGGGGCGAACATCAGAAGGGTTGCTTATCAGTCTCCTAAACACACAGGGTTCAGGCTTCACATCCTGTCATTCGTCATGCCTTTGGAGATCTGGACAAAGGAGCCATGATTCATGACAGGTATTGGCCCCACTGTGGAGTTTACGGACTCTCCTGTCTGGTGTCGGGCCATGTGATAATCACAGATCACAGGTTTAGACACACCGTGTGACCTAGGACCACACTGCTCCACTCAGCTGGGGCCCTGTTCTTAATTATTTCAGTGTGTGGTGCTTGATTATGACCAAATTAGCAGACCTGCTTCAGCGGAGCAGGTGCAGGCACTTAGCTAAGCACCATGTAGAAGAAACGGAGCCAATGGCAGTAATTTCTCCTTCTAGAACTTGCTGCAACTGTAACTTTTCTGGAGGAAGCTGCACTATTTTTCTGTTCTGCAATGGAAGCATTGCTGTTTTCCCTTTGGCTGTGACATAATAAGTCAGTCCCAAATGTATAAATTACCGGATGTGTGAAAGTTGGAGAAAAAAGCTGAAACATTTGAGAAACTGAAGATCAACAGGTAAGGCGATCTTCAGTTTCTCAAATGTTTCAGCTACCATCACTGTAGAAGCCTAAAGCTTCTTTAAAACCGGAAGTGTCTGAGCACATTCCCACCAGAAATGAGGGATTTTAACTTCATCTTACTAAATAGGCCATTCTCTCATCACAAAAGACAGAAATGCTGCTTATGTTTGGGATTCCTTTGTTTGCTTCCTTTAGGAACTACTTTCTGCCTGTCTCGTTCTTGAGTGAGTAAGAACCTGATGGCATGACATGGTGGCATAGTTACTTCGTGTAATCTTTGTTGCCAATTCAAGGTTAAAATTCTAAACCACCTCACTTTTTCTCCTTTAATAGGTTTAGGCTTGTTAATTATGGAGCGGCCCCATTTCTTGCATTTTGGTAAAAACAATTTTGTAGGTCCTTATCAACAATATAATGCAGTTATGGGTATCCCCATTTTACAGTTAAGCTAAATGAAGTACAACTGGGTAATCCAACTTCAGAGCTAACTAACCAAGGTCATTGTAAGGGCACAGTTGGGATTCTAACCTAGCTCTGCTTGACTGGACAAACTACTTCCTATTCCATCACTCGCTTAAGATACAGAAGATAATTGGTCTTAAGGAAAACTGAAGGTTTAATCTTGTTTGGGGAACTGATAGTTTCAGGGTAATAAAGAAGTGGATTATGTAGCTCAAACTGGAAGTCTAATTGTGGTTCCCTTCTCTAGGTGATGAGTCACTGATGGTGAATCCTCATTAGAAAAGCAGGCAGACAACACAAGGGATGGAAAGTGGAAGATGAGTAAAAACAAAGTAGCACAGGAACTGGCCATGGGTGTTTGCCTTCATTCATTCAAGAAGTAATATTACTCTGTGCCAAAAACATGAACCAACAGAGTCCATGCCCTCTGATAGCTAGGTTTAGTAAATAACCCCACACATAACATTAGTATACAGTGTATAAATGTTGGGTGGAATGAAGAGACCATGAGGATTGATTAGTGAGCTTTGCACCAAGAAGTTTGGAGTGGAAATTTATTCCAGGCCTCACCTGTTCTGATCACTCAGCCCTGCTATAGCTCAGCTGGGGAGGAGCGTGAACATGCTTCCTGACACTAGGGTTCCTTGTTGGACTTGAGCCCAGTGGTACTGGATGTGCCCACTGAGGACTGGAACACTCCTTCCTCACTCAGCCCTGTACATGCTGAAGAATCCTTTCCTGTCACTGTGTGGTCATTTCAGGGGAGCAACTCTAAGGACTGCCTTTGTCCCATGACCATAGGTATGTATGTGCAAGGCTGATTATGGCCCACTAGACAGCTGGCACATGCTGAATAGTCAGTGTCCATGCAGGATCCACACCCCCATCCTTAACCCTGTTGCCCCCATACCCATACCCTATATCCCTACCTTGGTTTACTAGTCCTTCATGGAAAAGGGATATGGAAAATTAGGAATGGAAGGGAACAGGATTTTTTTTAAGAAGGCAGTTTGGTCCTTGAAACCTTTAACCAAAGAGACCCCAAATCAGGATGTGACCTATTGAAAAGCAGACAACTATGAGAAATACGGTGACTCAGAACAGCTTGAACTTCAGTGACATCATATTTGTTTTCCAACTTACCACTCTGCTGCTGAGAGACAGAGGAAGAGCCAGCTTTTTATTTTCATCCTCCAAGGGTGGCTTCCTTTTAGAGTCTAACTTGTAGAAACCCAGAGCTAGAGTTCAAGAGCACAGGGTGGTCATTGGAATCTGAGTTGAGTTCTATGGTGGCAGTTAAAACTCCTTTCAGGTAAGATGGCTCGAAATCCCTGTTTGCCTGAGACTGGCGTGGTTCTCACCTGCTCTTCTGGCCTAGTAATTGGCAATACACCATTTCAGTCTGAGCAGAGTCCTGATTTAGATCGTAAATCATGGATTCAGCCTTATTCACTGTGTTTCCTTCTTTAATAAGCATTGTTTCGAGTATTCAGCTACCTTCTTATTTCAAGACTGCAAATTTAGTTCCTTACTATCTTCCTATAGAAAGTCTCCTCCTTGTCCTCTCTCTCTTCTCCCTTGCATAGCCACCAGTCATATTCAGTATTTCCTTATCATAGCCCAAATTAAGGTGGCTTTCTCCTAACGGCGGCTCTACCTCTCTACTCCATTCTCATTCTAAATGATCTTACTAAAATAAGCCTTTGCATGTGTTACTCCCTTGCTCAAAAATCTACTTTGTCTTCCTATTGCTAACTACATCAAATCCAGAATCCTTTGCTTGGGTTTCAAGGCCTCTATAATCAGACTCTATGGTTCTCCTGTCTCTATTTCACTCTTTTTCAGCCTTGAGACTCCTCTGTAGTCCAGAGAAAGGGAACGCTTCAGACTTGACCCATCTTTAACAAAAGAAGGCAGGCCCCATTCATCATAAGGGCCTAAAGCAAGAATGAGCCATCTCAGATCATGAATGAGAGATTGGAATGTGTGAGCTAGAGGGGCATTAGGGAATTATGAAAGATGTACAGTAGGTTTTAAGTTTGGTTTTTAAACCCATTCTTCACAAGTCAGTGTGGTTTATAGAATAGTTCTTCAGTGTTGTCTGGAAAGTTCCTTTGAGGTCTTGGCCCTTACTAATGGGAGAATAATTTAATTTATGCACTAGCTCAAAGGGCAACTCCTAAGTGCTGATTATGAGGTGTTTATTCCAAAAGCTTTATTCCCCACAGTCTTTTCTGTGTGTTGAGGCCTCCTGCTTTGCTTGGTAAAAGCATACAATGCTGTAGGTCTCTATTTCCTCTGACCTGAACTCCCAGGCAGGCATAGGGATCAGCATTCCCTCTGCCACTGAGCTAGGAGAAAGAGGAGTGTTTTATCTGCTTCTGGGCCACTTCTTGGAGCCCAGTCTGATAATGAAGACTTTATTTTATGGCACCAGGATACATTCTGGGTAATACTGTTAAACATGGTCACTTCCACTTCCTGAAAAGTTGTGAAGGATGTTACTATTCCATAATTTTATATTGTGAAAGCTACAAATGCATAAGTCTTTTAGTCTGTGTAAATGGAACTGCTGATCAGAAAATAAAGTTGTCTTGTGAACTGTTCTAGTCTTCACTATGATCCCTCAGTAGATAACTGGTTCATAGGATTAGAATTTGCTTTGCCAAACAAATACCTTTTCCAGTCTGCCTCTGGGCATTAGTTTCTTAATAAAGTGGAATGTAGAATATGAAGTTTTCAAGTAGCTTGTTCTGGGTAGTATAGTAAATTTCATAAATTATTTTATTAAAGGTTCAAGCAAACTTTAAAATGGCTTCAACAAAATTACCATCTCCCCAGTGTACTTTGAAAATAATAAAATATTAGTATTTTTTGCTAAGACTACTGTTGGGTTGTGGGTTTGCTGGTTTGTTTTTGTTTGTTCTTTTTCTATAACAACCCCAAATCTCAATGGTTTGAACAAGAAATTTCTTTCTCATGTAGAAATACAAGCAGGTATAGTTGGTAGTGCCAGAGAAATGAACTCTGTCCTGTGTCTCTACCATGCTCAACACTCAACTCCCAAATGTGGTTCAGTGAGTCTAGCTCTTGAGGTCCGACCAGCAGGACCATGGAAAGTGTTGGTCCCTCTCCTTTAAGAGAAAAATCCTTCACCATCACTCCCTACTGGCCAGAGTTAGATAGATTTAGATGCATGGGAGGCTATGAAATAATGGCTGGGAATGGTGAGTATGGCTTGGGGGAAACATACTAGGAAATAACTAGCAGCTTCTCTCAGTGGTCACTCTGACATTTAATGATTACCAATCTACTTTCCCTTCTATTCCATTCTCCTATAGAAGCAATCCATCCAAATGGGCTTTTAGAATTGTGTACTTGACACAGATTCAAAATGTGTATTTTTATTCTGTAAGTGGTATTTAAGTCATAGAATCAGAAAATAAAGACCACAAAATTAGAGCTCAGTCCCTTTCTTTAATACACGAGGAAGCAGAACTCAAAAAAAAAAAAAATTTGCAGAGCTGGTGGAGTGGGACTAAAACCCAGGTCAGCTGAGTTTGAAGTAGTCCTTATAGTTAACAACACTGTTTGGTGAATCCAGAAATCTTACTCTTTCTTATTCCTTAGGGTTATTGGGGATGAAATAAAATGACTTCTCAGCCTTGGCAAGGCTGAGAAGTGTTTAATGAGGGAGGATTTAATTACATTTCTATAAATATTTGTAGCATATCTGGCCCTCTGCTAGTCTGGGACTACAGATAAAAGAGCAGCCCATGTGCATGGGGTGTTTAGATGCTTGTCAAGAATTTAAAAAAAAAAATCAAAATCTAGATTACTTTCTTTCCCTGCTCCCCAAGGAAAAATTCCTTTCCCATCATTGAGAAGGGAAGACTTGAAGGCTAATAATTGGGGATAAAAGACTGGGATATTATAGTGATCATGGTAATAACATGGTAGAGCCTGGTTTCTGGCAGTAACAATCAAAGGGAAAGGACGGAACCAATTAAAGAAATACTTAACAGGTAGAATTTTCACAACTGGGTAACTGAAGAGGAGACAAAGGAGGAAATAGTGTAAAATGATTCTTAGGATTAATAGAACTGAGCTCTTTGCAGAGAGGGTAAGTACTGCTTCAGCTCTGTGTAGTTTGAGGGATTTATAAAGTACCCAACTGGATAGATGGCTCTGAAGCTCAAGATATCTAGACTGTGGAATTGATTCCAGGAACAGATGTATGCCTTCTTAAAACCATCGAGCGTAGGATGGGGCATCTAGGAAGCACTGATTACATTAAAAATAAAGAACTTAAACCACGATAGAATAATGGGGGAAGGGAGAGCCAGAGAAACTAGTAGAAAGTACTAGAAAGAAACCCAGGAGAGTAAGATCCAAGAAAGGTGAGGCCAGTCACATTAAATATGACAAAGTGATATCCATTGGCTTGGCCATTCAAGATCTCAGTTGTATTATCATCAGAGGTGCTTTTAGTGAAATGGTGAGGGAAATCCAGAGCAGGGTCGGTTGAAGAACAAATGGGATGTGAGGACATTAGCAGTGAGTGTAGACCATAATTTAAAGAAGCTTATCCATGAAGTCGGAGTGGAGAGTTGATAAATAGTTGAAAGGGTTTTGTTCTTGTTTTTACTACTTAAGATAGGGGAGTATGACCATGTTTTATGCCAGGTGGTAGGAAAAAGAATAAGACTATAGATAAGAAATGGAGTTAGGTGTCTGAAGAGAGAGGAAGCTAGCTGGCCTCTCTCCTAAACAAACAAACAAACAAAACAAAACAAAAACCTAGCCCTATGAAGACATAGTAGATAAAGGACCTTATAAAAGATGATTTATCAGTTTTCTTTTTTTTTTAAATTTTATTTATTCATTTGACAGACAGAGATCACAAGTAGGCAGAGAGAGAGGAAGGGAAGCAGGCTCCCTGCTAAGCAGAGAGCCCAATGCAGGGCTTGATCCCAGGACCCTGGGATCATGACCTGAGCAGAAGGATGAGGCTTTAACCCACTGAGCCATCCAGGCGTCACTCAGTTTTGTTTTCTTAAACTTAAATTTTAGAGTTACCGTACAGAGGATTCCTACACATTGCTTCCTCTAATGTTACCAAATCTCTTACAAAATTTATAAATTGGAATATAATATAGGTGTTAAGTATACTATTATGTCTAATATTAGTTGGAATGTCTCTCATGTAGATAACCTATTACAAAACTGATTACCTATCATCTTCCTGGGAAATTAAAAGTTCTGTTAAAATGTCTTCACGTTGTCTGAGCCAAATGAATGGGCTTCCCTTTTCCCTCCTCCTGTCAATTCCCTCAGGACTGGAGGTACACCATCCTCTCCATCTTTCCAGTCCCATGTTCCCTCATAGTACCACACTTACCAAGTACCAGCCAAACCAACGTATGCCTTACCACCAATCCTATGTTCCAGGCAGGGTTAGGAATCTCCAAAGCAGAGAGCAGAAGAGTCTCTGCCTCTTGAGGGATTTTTTAAAAAATCTTTAAAGTTCAATTTAGTTAACATACTATATTAGTTTCAGGGATAGAATCTTATGATTCATCAATTGCACTTAACACCCAGTGCTTTTTTTTTCCTTAAGATTTTATTTATTTGACAGACAGAGATCACAAGTAGGCAGAGAGGCAGGCAGAGAGAGAGAGGAGGAAGCAGGCTGTCCGCAGAGCAGAGAGCCCAATGCGGGGCTTGATCCCAGAACCCTGGGATCATGACCTGAGCTGAAGGCAGAGGCTTTAACCCACTGAGCCACCAAGGCGCCCCACACCCAGTGCTCTTTACATCAAGGGCTCTGTTTAATACCCATCATCCAATTATCCTTTCCCTCCAGCAACCTTGAGGGCTTTGATCTTAATCCAGTGATCTAAACTGGGGCAGGGGAGAAGGGGGGAGAATGTAAATGCAACTACATTAGATCAACAACCCTCTTCCTACTCTTGACTTTTGACACACACAGTGTGTATTTGCATAGCATTTCAGTCTTAGATTGAGGGTTGCTAAATGTTACAACTAGGGTATCACATTTTATCACCAGATGAGCTTATTTTTGCACTTAAAGAATCTGACAACCTATACAGGTGACCTCATTTGCCATATTTTCACATCCCTCCTCTATCTTTTAGATTTCCATCTTAATGGGACTAATTTATGAATCCTCTTAATGTCTAAGTTCCTATTTATGATTTTTGTGGACATAATGAAGACACAAGGTTTCTAGTAAGAGACTATAATAGGACTGACCATATCAATCATGTTTCCATGGAAGGTATATAATGTGTGTATGATGTAGTAGCAATACATTTGGCATCAAAATTGCTAAACATATGGAAGGTTAGAGGGATTTGGGACAACCCTGTATAGCAGGCTGTTTGGAGTAAAAACTTGCTGCTGGAAACTGTATTCTATGCCCTTGACTTACAGGGCAGAAAGGAGGACACAGGAAGAACTGGGCTCCCCTATAGGAGTTTTAAGGCCTCTATGTGTCAGGAAAAGGGAATGACTGCAAGTGACAAGTAGGAAATCCTCTTAATATAATATCAGATAGAAAGACTACTTCAGCATTTCAGAGAGAAGTATAGTCTGACTGGTTTTTCCTCTGCCCTAAATGAGGGTGTTTATTCCCTTAGAATATAGTTGGCCTTCACAGCAGCTGTTCTGAAACTCTGCAGTTACTTAAAGCTCTTACTCTACCTCACTCTCCTTCCCTACTCCCCCGACCCCAAACTTTTTACTAATAAAACCAAAGATGTGTGTCCTTAAGATGGAGTCAATGTGGTGTATGGCCTGAGTTCTCTTGTCTTCCATCCTCTCTGACTCAATCTATATGAGTCCCAGGCTCACCTCTCTTTCCAAGACAATATCTCCTTTATCAAGTCAACACTAACTTTTTTCCCCCAAATTATAGTTGATGGTTACATTAGTTTCAGGTGTACAACATAGCGATTTGACAAGTTTATACCTTATGCTAAGTTCACCACAAGTGTAGTTGTCTTCACAGAATATATTACAGAATCTATTACAATATCATTGACTATTACCCTATGCTGTTCCTGTCATCCCCGTGACATCACAAAATCTATTACAATATCATTGACTATTACCCTATGCTGTTCCTGTCATCCCCGTGACTTACTCATTCCATAACCGGAAGTCCATATCTCCCACTCCCTTTCACTCCTTACGCCCCTTCCCCTACCCATCTCTGCTCTGGCAACCTTCTATGTGTTGTCTGTATTTTAGTCTGTTTCTGTTGGTTTTATTTTTTAGATTCCACATATAAATGAAATCATATGATCTTTCTCTAATTTAATTCACTTAGCATAATAACATTTAGGTCTATCCAAGTTGTTGTAAATGGCGGGATCTCCTCCCTTTTTTACAATTGAATAATATCCGTGTGTGTATGTGTGTGCGTGTCTGTGTGTGTGTGTGTGTGTGTGTGTGTGTGTGTACAACATCTTTATTCATCTATTGGTAGACACTTGTTGTTTCCATATTTTGCCTACTGTAAATAATGCTGTAATAACATAGGGATGCCTATATATTTTCAAATTATTGTGTTTGTTTTCCTTGAGTATATCTCTAGTAGAATTACCAGGTCTTATGTTTAATTAAGTTAATTAACTTAATTTTTATTAACTTTTTGAGAAACCTTGATTGTGGCTGCACCAGTATCTCTAGTTTTGTTCAAGATTGCATTGGCTTTTTGGGGTCATTTGTGGTTCTACAAACTTTAGTATGCAAGTTCTGTGAAAAATGTTGTTGGCATGTTGATAGGGATTGCACTGAATCTGTAGATTGCTTTGGGTATTATAGATACTTTAACAGTATTTTTCCAATTCATGAGCATGGAGTATCTTTGCATTTGTTCATGTTGTCTTTGGTTTCTTCAGGGTCTTACAGTTTTCAGAGAATAGGTCTTTCACCTCAATTAAACTTATTCCTAGGCATTTTATTCTTTGGTGCAAGTCAACACTATTTGAGTGCCTACCATGTGCCCAATGGTATTTTAAAGTCTAGAAATGCAGAAATTTAGGTGCTAGGAATTACAGCACTGCTTTAAGGCAACAAAACTGTCCCTCATGGGATTTATATCTTAATGGGTGATAAAAAAAATCACCATAGTGTTAAGATATGATAGGGGTTATGAAGGTACAGCATAGACCAGGAATAGAGTGTCAGGAGAAAAAATGAGAACAAACTGAGGCCAGGAGCCATGTGACTATCTGGGGGTAGAAATTTCCATGCAGAAGAAATAGCAAGTGGGATGGGAGCTTGTTGGCCATATCTCTGGACAGTGGTTCTCAGACCAGAAGCACCAGCATCATCTGGGAATGTCACAGAAATGCGGACTCTCAGGCTACACATGTTCCTGCCCACAACCCCCTCCACATAAGGAACTCCAGGGGTGGACCTCGCAAGAAAGACTTTAACAAGCCTTTCAGGTAATGTGAGCTTAAAGTTTGAGAACCCTGTGGTTCTCATGCCATGGCTGGAGCAGAGCCATTGAAGGGAATAGTTACTCTCTTTTTCTGCTCCTCCCCTGCAGAATAAATAAATAAATAAATAAATAAATAAATAAATAAATAAATCCTTTATTTCCTTTTTCTTTACAGTGCAAAACATCCCCCAAATCCCCTCCACCTGCTCCTCTGGGCCTTTATCTCTGTGGCATGCATTTCTGGGGAATCCCTCCTTCTCCCTCTCTGGAGCCTGCCTGCCTTTCATGAGCTAGTTCAAACAGCACTCCTCAGGTGGGAGTTCCTTGATCCCACCAACAGCTGTCATTGCTCCCCACTCTGTGATCCCATAGTACTCTATCTGTCCTTTTTTACAATCACAACCGACTGCTGGGTATTAATAGATTTTTGTGGCTGTCCTATCTTTGGTATTCCAGGAAGAAAGTTGTTTTACAAGCAAATTGTGAGTAAGGTGCTAGATCTTCCTCTTCTTTTATATTCTCCCAGTGCCCAGATAGTATTTGGGAGATTTGGTAAAAGTTTAGAAGGATGTGAGGGAAGGGCGGGAGAAGGCAGGCAAGGGAGGAAATGAATACATTAGGAATCAAACTTCTGACATTTGAAGGCAGTTTCACCAGACTAGATTTCATAAAAATAAAGATGGTAGTGAGAACTAGAGGCCATTTGCCCCCTCAGGCCTGCAGGGAGGATGTGGGGAATATTGAAAGCTACCAGCTGTATGTACCTATGTGCGATCTATCCCACCCTCATGTCACTTTCTCCCTGCTCAATGCATTTCATGTATCACTCCAATGATTACCCAATTTTGGTCTCAGATACTTTCCTTCTCATGCTCTTAGGACTGCTTTGAACATTATTGTACCTCATTATGGGCCCAACAACTGGTAGGTCAGTTCTTTCTAAAAAAGGGAACCTTGTAAGAAAAAGATGGATGGTAAAGTGGAATTATTAACAATTCAACCATCTCCCCCCAAATTTAGTACTTCTAAGCCAACTACTGTAAAGATGCAAAATCTGTATTCGCAATCTCATTTCTAGAACAGCAAGTTACCTAAAAGGACTTGAGAATGGAAAATATTTAACCAAGGTTTTTATATTTACACATACTGCTTGCTTATAGATTATTCACAGCTTCTGGTAAAAAAAAAAGTACATCTTTAAATATTACTCATAAGATTGTTCTCTTCATTCATAGTGTAATGGAAGCCAGTTCTTCACTTCACCGAACCTGAAAATGTTAACTTCAAAAAAAGAGAAACGGCCAAAGTGGGGCCCATGAAAATCGTACACCCTAAAGGGTGAGACCTGTAAACTCTCATTAACTACTATGACCATTAAAGGACAACATGGTCCTTACTTTCTTAGTTCAAGTGGCAAGTCATAGCTACCAAACTTTGTGGAACACCTTATATACTTAACCAGTTGTTTTATTTATTTTTATTTTTATCTATTTTTTTTAAGATTTTATTTATTTGACAGAGAGAGATCACAAGCAGGCAGAGAGGCAGGCAGGGAGAGAGAGGAGGAAGCAGGCTCCCTACCAAGCAGAGAGCCCGATGTGGGGCTTGATCCCAGCACCCTGGGACCATGACCAGAGCGGAAAGCAGAGGCCTTAACACACTGAGCCACCCAGGGGCCCCATTAACCAATTGTTTTAAATCCGATTCTGCAAAGCTTCTGAGGATGTCCATATAATACTTTGACTAAGGCTTGTATGCCTTCCTTTTTTGCCACTAACAGAAGCAAATGATTTTCCATGTTTATTTTCCAGAACCTCACTTGCCTTCTTCCAAAGCTCTCAGAATGCTCTCCTGTAGCACTTACCAATTTACAATGTCATTGTTTAATTGTGTTTTCTTCCTGACTAACATGTATATTCACTGGAAATAAAGAACCTCATCCACTTCAAGTTCAATCTCTACTCAAACTAATACCTGTTTTATTATTGTTATCTTTCCACCCATAGAAGTTGAGCCACACTAAGTTGCCAATATTAAATGTTTTCTCTAAAATAACAGCAGTTTCATATGCTTCAACCTCATAAAAGCTTTAACTAACTGAAAAATGACTTTTTTTTTTCATGCTGTGGAAATACTAGCTGTTTACATGCAGATTTTCCATTGAAGTACCAAGATGTATCAAGTTTACAGTGTATTGCCAGAGCTTCTTGAGCTTTAATGTGCAAAGGAATCACCAGAGGATCTTGTTAACATGCAGATTCTGCTTCAGGAGGGTTGGGGGTAGGACCTGACATTCTGCATTTTTAACAAGCTCCCAGGTGGGGCTGATGCTGTGGTTCATGGGTCACCCTTGGAATAACAAGTGTTTGGACTGCAGGATGAGGAGTCAAGATGTAAAACCTAGATCTGCCACCAGCGATTTGACTTTGTCACTTAATCTTTCTAGGCCTTACTTTCTGTAGGGTCCAGGGGTTCAAGTAGGTGGTCTATTACTTCCAAGTCTAATGTGGATGACCTGCGAAGGTCATGTTTACCTAAGTGATTAGAGAGTTCATACAGCACAGGGGTCAGGAGCACCAGCTCCAGCCTCAAATAGCCTGGGGTAGCATCCCAGCTTTTTCACTTACCCTATGACCTTTGAGTTAATCTCTCTGTGCTTCAGTTTCCCCCATCTGTAAAATTGAACTAATACTAAATGTATATACGTAAAGTGCTGAGGACAGACCCTGAGACAGACACATAAACTCCAACATAAGCTATTTTCAACACTAATATTCTCTGCAGTTTAATTTCTAAGAAGCGTTCCTAAGGGAATTATCTGAAGTGTGGGCAAAGACTTAAAGTAGATGGATAGATGTTTATCACCAATTTTATAAAAATGTGGAACACTACATCTAGGTTCAACAAGAAGGGTTACTTATATATTATGAAATCTGTGCCCATTATAAATGCCTACTATATTAGTGCTCAAGATACAATATGAAATGTTAAGAAAACCAGACACAAAACTGCATTAACAGCTTATGTTCATGATTCCTTACAAATGATATGGTTAGCTATCTGGTGGGGGGAAATGCTCTAAAATATTAAGTGATTATTATGACCAAGAGACAGCATTAGGGGGTCTTGTTTTCTTCCTACATTATTTACTAATTCTACATGAGGAATGAACAACTTTTGTATTCAGAGAAATTTTTAAAATGTGTAAACCCCATGGTATCCCCCCCTCCAAAAGTCAACACTATTGCAAGGATTTCAGCTTCTGTTATGCCAAGTGTTCCAGAAGCATTGCAAATATGAATCAGAAGCCAGTAATTTAATAATACAGCACTCAATACCAAACTAATGACTGAAAAGAAAAACAAACGCGCTCAATTTTTTAGTTCTGAGCAAAATTTGAGATTGAGTATTCTAACGAAGCATTAAATGGCCAAAGTGGCTGCCTTGCTATGTGTCCCATAGATACCAAGGAAACTAGAAAACACAGGAGCAGGGTTTATGACTTTGCAGGTTGGCAAAATACCAGGCACAACCAGCATCATGCTGTTGTGTTGTTTAAGTAGATTTTCAAGTAGAAATTCTGTGGTTGCCATACCACACTACAAATAAATTTGTATTTCGATCTTTTTTCATTCGAAAGTTAATACAATGAGTCAGGACATGCATTTGAAGACTAGAGGGAGACTCCATTATGCTTATAGTCTGTTCCTCTATTACATATATTTTTCCGAGACTGAGCTAACCCATTATGTCTTGAAGAAAGTCCAGAAAAATATTTGCTAGCAGTTTCCTACACCATCAATTTCTTTTTAAAGCTACCGTAGTAGTGATAATCAGAACCTAGTCCAGGTTGAACATTAAGGGTTATTTCATCTTGTCTCTGTGGGGCATGTGTTGAAAGGAAAGTTTGTCTGCATAAATTTTCTGTTGCTACTCCACTGTCTGATAAAACTCCACATCCCTAATTTTTATTTGACTTCTCAGTACTTTGAACTTCTCACTTTTTGAGTAGATTTCACCTCTGATCTATGAATGTGTGATTATCTCCCTCACCAGGAACTTCAACCTGGAAACTAGAAAAAGAACTGAATAAAACCACTTTTCAATCACCTGCAAATCATTTTTCTTTGCCCCTCTCTCATACATTCTAGTACCTTGACTAAGGAGACCTCTGCCTTTAAACACAGGCTTTTGCTTAAATAATATTGCAAAAGAATATTGCAAAAGATTAGCTTTGCAGCTAACTTTGTGGCTGATTGTCCTGTAACTCTGGATAAGTCTGTCACCCAGAAAAAAAAAAAAAAGATATAACAGATCTCAAACATTTTCTCATCCTTTAATTTTGTGTATGTTTTGTAATATAATATAGGATAATAAATAGAACTGTAGATAACTCAAATGCTGGAGTCCACTTTACCTGTTGGGGTATGTTCCAAGGCCCCCAGTGAGGCCTGGAACTACAGATAGCACTGAACCCATTATATATATGCATACCGTGATAAATTTGGATATATGTTAGGCACAATAAGAGGTGAACAATAACAGAACAATTATATATATAGTATATTATGACAAGTTAGGTGAGTGCGGTCTCTCAAAATGTTGTGTACTGTACTCCCTCTTCTTGTGATATGAGATGACATCCCTACGTGATACCTTGAAGTGGGGTTTACCAGGCATTGTGAAGGCAGCATTAGAATATTACTGACTTATCTGATAATTTGGTGGGAGGATTATCTGCTTCAAGACCAGATGACTGCAGGTAACTGGAATCATGGAGAAGGGTCGGAGCAGGGCAGAAGGGATGGGGGAGGGCTACTGTATGTAGAAACCAGGAGTACTCACAACAGTCAATCATGGAGCTTTGAAAATGGAAGGTGGCGATCTCAAAGTTCCATTAAGTCAGCCAACAACAGCCTATACAGAGACCAGTATTCACTTATCAAATTCTCATTGAGCACCTATATGTCCCAAGTTCCAGTGTTAAGAATATAAAGGACTAGAAATTAGGAAGGCAAAGCACTTATTCTTGTGAAGCCCATATTTTCATAAGGGAGATAGATAATATATAAGTGAACAAACAATAACAATTAGATTCATACAGTGGGTATGATGTAAAATGCTGTGACTTTCATTTCGAATGTTTGTCTATGCACCTAGCATAGAGCTAACTATTCCACAAGAAATGTGGTTCGTGCTTTCAGTGAGTTTGCGCTGAAGTCCAGGTGGCAGACATTAATTAGAACTGTAATTGTTATAAAGGAGAAGTAGCACAGAGTGCTACTTACTCAGGAAAAACTATTAAGGCAGAGAGGTCTTTCTGAGGATGTTGTTCAAGGCAGGACTTTGAATGATGCCGATTTCCTAGAAGCAGCTATTCTAGCAAATGGCAGCTGGTGAGAAATGTGCTGTCTCCAAGTAGGAGATAAGGAACAAGGGGTATGTTATGCTTCTTCTGATCACAGATTATTTTTAACCAGTTTTAAAGGAAAATCTAGCCTGATAGGTTACTGTCGAGTACCTGAGACTTTACAAAGTACTTTCTCATGAACTCTCTCAGGTGTTCCTCACCTACAGTAACTTACAAGGAAGTGCTTTAAATTCTGCTGTAAATAAAGCAAGACATGAGCCTTTCCTAAACTCGGTTTCTAAACTATAGAACTGGATGTGATTCTCCCATTATAGGGTACACCCGAGATTGTGAATGGTACTCAGTAGAGCTCTTTGCCTGGTACACAGAATTTTCTGAATATTAGCTATTGACTTTAAAAGGCAGCTGAACTGCTGTGAGTTTGCTACAGTGCTGCAGAGGGAAGGCTGGAAGGAAGACAAAAGGAACAAGATGTGATCAGCATGTGAGGTTTACCAAAGGCAACACTCCCACCTGAGGAAATCAGACCCAAATGCCAAGAGACTCGATAGGCAGAGAACAGATGGCTATGGGAGAACCTTGTTTAGGAGGAAATGCACCTCCCATTCAATAGGCTTCAAACACAAGAATCTTCAAAACGGGGTGGAAAAAATATCACTGCTATTTTTTTTTCTTTTGTGTATTTTGTATCCATTTTTTTGAGAAAACCATATTCAGGGATATTAATCCTTTGTTAAAAGTCTGTCATGTATATGATATAATTTGTCTTTTGACTTTTTCTGTCAGGCAAAAGACAATATAAACAATTTTAATGGTTATAAAGTCAACTTTACCTTAATTCTTCCTCCTTTGTTGCAGTTTTGGATATATCTTGTTTAAAATGTCAAGTAGCTCTTCCACTCAATTATACAATGTTATTTTTTTCCCCCTTCTGGCTTTGCTGTCTTTGGACCTTACATGGAATTTTCTTTGTACCTGGTGTGAGGAGGAACATTATTTTATCCTAGAGGGCCTTTTACAGAAATGGGCAGACAAAGAGCCAACATACACAAAAAGGTATAGTTCATTCCCAGAGAAATGCAAATTAAAGCAACAAAAAGCTATTTTTCAAATAGAAGATTGATCATTTTTCAATTTTTTGGAGTTTCACTAATGTTGATGAGGCTGTAGAAAAAAAACAACTCACAGGGATAATGGAAATGTGAAATTGCTACTAACTCCTCAGAAAATAATCCCGCAGAATCTAGTAAGAGTTCTGATTCTTGCACCTTTGCATAAATCAATCTTACTCATAGAAATCATCTGTCCAAAAAGTTAGCGCATGTAAGGGCCTGGTTAGCCAGAGGGAGCCATTTCATTGCAAGCTTGGATTGACCCTGCCCCACCCGGAGGAATTTACTTGCAAACCCCGGATATAGGGGCGGGCCAGGCTGGATGGAGACATCCAATCAGTGGGGTGCGCATATATTTGCTATGGTGAATTGGAATTCAATTGGCCACCTGTATTGCTGTCCGAGCATGACTGTGCAGGTTTCCCTGTATGCTGCAATTTCATTGGCCATCTGTGTGTGGGCTGGGCTCAACCACCTCTATAAAGCTTAGTCTGGGCTGCAGCGTGGGGGTAGTCGTCGGCCGGGAGCGGCCTCGTCGGCCGGGAGCGGCCTCGTCGGCCGGGAGCGGCCTCGTCGGCCGGGAGCGGCCTCGTCGGCCGGGAGCGGCCTCGTCGGCCGGGAGCGGCCTCGTCGGCCGGGAGCGGCCTCGTCAGGTAAGGTAGTCCTCGGGTAGGGGAGTCGTGAGGAAGCGGGCTCGCCGGGGAGCAGCGCCGCCGGGGGCGTTGTGGTCGGGAAGGGTAGTCCTCGGGTAGGGGAGTCATTGAGGGGCGGCCTCGTCGGGGAGCAGCGCCGCCGGGGGCGTTGTGGTCGGGAAGGGTAGTCCTCGGGTAGGGGAGTCATTGAGGGGCAGGCTCGTCGGGGAGCAGCGCCGCCGGGGGCGTTGTGGTCAGCTAGGGTCCTTGTTGGCTAGGGTCGTGGTCGGGTAGTGGAGTTAGGAGCGTCGTCTTCGTGGTTGGTGTCCTGGTCGTTGTCGCCTCTTTGTAAGAGATGGCCCGACTGGTCGGTTGGATTTTCTCTGCTTGGCGCGAAATAAAGCTTTGCTCGACTTTCGCATGACATCAATCTTGTTCCTTTGATCATGGACCCTAACAGTGTGCATTAGGATATTTATTGCAGCATTGATGTAGGGATTAAAAAAAAACTGAGAACTGGAAGTCCACCAGTAAATCCATTGGAAAAATCAAGATGTAAGTCAAGAGAAGTCTATGGTATGGAATATTATGAAGCTATTACAAAGAAAGAGTTATGGACACACACTGACCTAGAGGAATATGTATGATAGGTTAAATGAAAATAGAAAGCTTTAGAGTCATATGCATGATTTTTTAAAATTAGCTTTTGCATTGTAGGGCTGTTTCTCTGGGATGTTAATTCTTAGGAGGTAGGGAGGAGATGAGGGCATTTTTAGAGAGATTATCTTCTTCCTATCCCAGTAAAATGATACCAACGTGGGAGATTTCATTTGACCACCTAATTATGTATTTCATAGTAATTGGACTAGGAAAAGAGAAATCCAGGTTCTGTTTTGACTTACATGCCATGGATATATTATTGGATTACGTAATCTCTTCTAACACCTGTTGAGGAAATAGGGAACTATTAAATGCTCCAAGGTCCTCCTAGGACAAGATAATGTTTCCTCTGCACTTCTTACGTTTTGCTGTAGTTATATACCAAGTTTAGAAGATCATAAATTATGGGGCGCCTGGGTGGCTCAGTGGTTTAAGCCTCTGTCTTCGGCTCAGGTCATGATCTCGGGGTCCTGGGATCGAGCCCCGCATCGGGCTCTCTGCTCAGCAGGGAGCCTGCTTCCTCTCTCTCTCCCCCTACCTCTCTGCCTACCTGTAATCTCTCTGTGTCAAATAAATAAATAAAAAAATCTTTAAAAAATAAAAAAAATTTAGAAGATCATAAATTAGTATGTCAGCTATGGCCCCCTAAAAAAGGGCCATCAATCTTCACTTGAGAAGTTTCAGTGCATTTATGCCCATGTTTAGCATATGGAAAATGTACACTCAGTCTGGAACACAGCCTACTTTTCACAGAATCTCCCAGTCATAAAACAATACATCTAGGAAGAAATGAGCAGACTTTAAACATGATTGCTCATCAGAATTACCTGCAAATCAAATAAATGCATATATACCCTATGCATATCCTGGAATCTACAAGAATCAGAATATCCAGAAACTAAGCCCAGGAATCTTTTAAAAAATGATAGCCAAGGGATTCTGAACCATCTCCTCTGTACACTAGTGTTTGTGAACTACAGATGAAGTTTATCATATAAGGTTGAGCTGCCTGTCAACAGGCAGGGAAGACAACAAACATTTGTAATGTCCCTACATAGGAAATACCTCTTAATGCTAAGCCCTCCTGCACAGCTAGCAATATGTATGTAATTCAAACATGTTTGTGGAGTTTCAGTTTTCACAGACTAGGATCCTTGATAAGGAATTTTTTTAAGATTTTATTTATTTATTTGACAGACAGAGAGAGAGATCACAAGCAGGCAGAGAGAGAGGGAGGGGGAAGCAGGCTCCCTGGCTCGATCCCAGGACCCTGAGATCATGACCTGAGCCAAGGGCAGAGGCTTAACCCACTGAGCCACCCAGGCGCCCCTTGATAAGGAATTTTTGCTAAAGTAGCATACAAGCCTTGCCATAGAGGGTTACCCTGAGCCACTTTAATTTGCAACTGATTCTCTGTGTCCTGATAGGCTGTGTCCTAATCTTTAGTCAAAGGGCATATACTTTGTGCAAAAACTCCATCATTGGGTGGATCCCTCTCTTTAAAACTTCGTTAAAGCTAATGGTCAAATTGTGGTTGTATAGTCCCTCTTAAAATGAAAAAAATTGTCTATTAACACCAGACCTTCAATGTCTGAAATCCTTGAAGAATATTACCATTAACAGAAAGACCAAGTGGAAAGGGAAGCATTTGGAAACACTGAATCAAAGAAAATGGCACGCATGGTATTTCTTTTTAGCTCTAAGGCAGTAAAGTACCAGATGTCATGCAACAAAGTCTGAGGGGACCATGGAACCTCATGGGCGTAGCCAGAGTGATAGCTTTAAAAAGCTCTTGTGCTTATAAAAACAAGCAACTTGGCACCATTAACTCCATAAGTTAGATTTAAGACTTTTTCCAGCCTGCATGTGATTTACTTAAACATTTGTAATGCTTACCTTTTGCATTAAAAGGGAGAATCTTTGTGAATAAGGGGTTTGTCCAGCCCCTATTTATGGGTCTTTCACATATAGTAGGTTGCTTAGTAAATATCTGCTGGCTCTATTAGCACCACCTTCTAACTGTGCCGATGGAAAAGGAAAGGTCAACTGAAGTTCTCAAGTTGAAATAAGCTACACAACAAAAATACTGACTTCATTATCTAATGGGGATGGCAGGAAATGGTGAGTTTGAAAATCCACAGCAGAACCGTAGAGTACAAAGTCTCAAATTCCACAATCTTAAAATGAGCCTTGGTTAATTTCAGGGTATACAATGAGTCGATACAGTTACAAAATTATCAATGACCAGTCCTTCATGTTCTATTTCCTAGAAATCTATGGAATTATCCAAATACGATGTTGCTCACACCTGTCTGACCACTGCTCCTTTGTCTTCATTGACGGAACCCCTCCCTACTTCAACCCCATTTGCTGCTCACATTATCACTCAAAACGGTCTCTGCAAGCTCTCTATTCTCTGCTCCAAACAAGCTGATTGTTTTTCAGGGCACTAGTTCTATTATCTGTGTTCTGATGAGTTTCAGGCCTTTATTTCCTGCTCTTGCTTCTTCATGTTTCAGTCCCATATGTTCATAATGGCTGCTGGACGTTTCTATGTAGATACCAACTTCTTTGAAACTGTTTATCCTCTAACAGTCGTCCTCTTCCTATCCTCATTCAGGATGGAGAAATCTAACCACCCAAGGTCAAAACTGCTCATTTTTTTTCTTCCCCCCTATCATTACTCACTGAATCTTAGCACTCCTTTTTCCCAGCAACAATGTCTTCCCTCCATTTCATTTCTCTCAATCTGCTTTCATTATATCATTCTCATGTGGCCATAATAACCTCCTAACTTCCAGTTCCCTGCCTCCATCAGTTCTATGTGTTGGTACCAAATTAATCCTCCTCAAGCACATTTATGTCACGTCGCTCTGCTGATCCAGAACACTTCAGTAGGCCACGACTTCTCAAGAATGCTGTCCAAATTCATTTGTCTGACGTCCAAAACCCTCTGCAACTCTTTCCCTTTCCCCTCTGTTCTGGTCTGAGGAGTCTGCCATTTCACCAGATATGATCACAGCTCACTCCTACTCCATCCACTCCATTCTTTGCACCTAGGATGCTGTCCTGTGCTCTGTCCTCCCATGTGAAAGGTCCCTTCCCTTCAACCTCTAGATTTATGTTTCATCTCTAGCGTGACCAAACAAACTCACAGAGACCACCTCTAACAGCTTTTTTGTTAGCCCTAGGCATCTTTAGTACAGAGCCTGTATCTTCAACTACTTTATATGCTTCCCCTAGTATTTCATAAATAGTAAATGCTCAAAAGATTTATTTTGATTATTTATTTTGATTAGATTTAGAAGCTGGCCTATTGCCTTGTTTATGATTCTCCATCCAACTTGCCCAAAACCAATGAAAGAAAAAAGAACCCAAAGAAAATACTGGAGGCTAGGCTAAGTACCCCGCCTCCAAGGTTCAAACAAAGTTCTGTGAATAGAATTCAGGCTCTTGGGGCGCCTGGGTGGCTCAGTGGGTTAAGCCTCTGCCTTCAGCTCAGGTCATGATCTCAGGGTCCTGGGATCGAGCCCCGTATCGGGCTCTCTGCTTGGCAGGGAGCCTGCTTCCTCCCCTCTCTGGCTGCTGCTCTGCCTACTTGTAATCTCTCTCTCTCTCTCTCTGTAAAAAAGAAAAAAAAAAAAAAAAAACACGCAGAGTCTTCTAAGAGTCTCTGTAAGAAGCTAGCTAGTAAAGCCCCTACTCTTGTGCTTTAAAAAAAAAAAAAAAAAAAAAAAAAAAAGAATTCAGGCTCTTCTGTCTCTGTTCAAATAATGCATGTCTCCTAAGACTGGGAAATCTGTCCTTGGGGAGAGGTACCAGCCCAGATGGAGATGTGGAGGAATGACTCTTGCCATAGGAAATTTTCTAACTTCCAGTTTGAAAAAATTCTTTTAGGGGGATTTTATGATATACATGCGTGTCCCTCACCATAACCAACAACTGGTCCTTGTTTATGTGGGAGAGGCAATTAGCATAGACCTGGATGGTTTCCCTAAGATTTTGCAAATTCTGTGTTTCTGACCCTTAGAAGAATAAGTCATGATTTTACCTGGCTGAAATTTCTTTAGCCAAACTACCTTTTAAAAAATACTAAAAACGCAGTTCTTCTTTCCAGCCACAGATTTTTATTTTTTCAAATATTCATAGTATAAAAACATAATTCTTAAAACCCTGGTATGAGTTTCCAGATAGATTTATTTTTCTAAGATCTTACTCATTTTAGAGCAAGCGAGCACACAAGTGGGGTGGGGTCAAGAGAGAGAGAGACAGAATCTGAAGCAGATTCTTCACTGAGTGGGGGCTTGATCCCACAACTGCGAGATCATGACTTGAGCTGAAACCAGGAGATGTTCAACTGACTGAACCACCCAGGCACCCCAGATACATTACTTTCTTAATTATGCTAACTGGTATTGATGAAATCTTAATATATTTTGCTGTGAAGAATTGGCTAATCCTAAGAATAGATTGCATATTCTAGAAAATGATGGACCCAGGGACTGAACCAAAGTATGCTAGCTTGGAGGGGAGGGTATAAATGTAAGTCTTCAGGAAAGAAAAAAAAGAGACGCACACCCATCTTTGTCTTCTAGTGTGAGAGATTCAGTCCCAAAGCCTGCTTCTAATAGTATGCCAACTAGGCTGAAACCAAAGTGTCAACAGGGCAACATTTCCTCTGACAGCTAGAGGGGAGAATCTGTCCATGCCTTCTAGCTTCTGGTGACTGTGGCTACCTCATTCCAAACTTTCTCCTTGGTCACACTGCCTTGTCAGATCTCTTGCTTCTCTAAGGACATGTGTGATTGCATTTTTAGGCTCTTCCAGATAACCCAGTGCAATCTCTTGTCTTGATATTCTTAATAAATTTGCAATGCTCTTTTCTTTTTTGTCTTACAAGGGAATACACATTCTAGGGATTAGAACATCGATGTATTTTGTGAGCCATTATTCAGCCTACCAGAATGATGATTATTCTGCATATATAAAAAACTTAAAGTTTTAAACTATAAAACACCAAAAATATTAGTGTCTATACCATATGGTCAACAATGATTATCCTTGGGAGTGGGTCGACCAAGAATTTTCACTTTCACTACCACACGTGCTGCTTTTTCCCCCCCTAATATTACTGTGCTTTTGAGACTGTTCACTCTTCTATAAAGAACGTGTAACTGATATGTTTGTATTGAGGGATAAAAAGATAAGGATTAAAGTGAAAAATTCCAGCCCTATGAAAGCAAAATGATGCCCTAATTGGGTATCTTTCTCCTTCATTTCATGGCACTTCTTTCCTGCACGCCTCTCCCTCGTCCTTGTGTAGCTGCTCTTTCACTCGTCTGAGCAACATGGATTGAAAACACACTTGCGGCAATGTAATCCAAACTTGGATTTGCTTGGCTTCAAAGTCCCTGCTGTTCCCTCTGTTGCAGGAGGTTTCTCTGAATTTCTCACTTCAAAGACCAAAGAAAGAACTTTCCAGAAGAAAGGGGACAAGGAGAAGAATTGGAAGGAATAGGGAATTTTTTTTTTCTTGACCTGTGCTCTGAGATGTCTTTGGTTTTGTGTGTGTTTGTTTTCCTCTCAACAAAGGCTGCAGTGTCCTGTGTGGGGATAAATCAAGCCTTACCTTTCATGTCCAAAACTCTACCACTTGTGGAAGGTTTCTTTGCTATGCTGCTGACATAGTATCATTTGTCCACTTTCTCAATTTGGATTCTTGGAGCAGTTGCTATCTGTTAGGCAAGGATAGTAGGAGAATGTCCCAAGAAGTCCAATTTCCCTTCAATCTGCTGCCGGCGCCCAGTGCCACAGATTTAAGATACATAGATCTCATTGGTGACTAGTAACTTCCCTCATCGCTCTCCTCTAACATCCAGTTTCTTTACAAATCCCTCAGAAAGATCAAAGTGTCCACTGGTCTGAGCAAACTAAGCATTTGGAATTACACAGCAATGTCCTTTCCCTAGAAACAAGACTTCATCACATTAAAGGACAAATCTGGAAACCCATCTTCTTTTCTATAGATATCTTAAAGAATTAGTCACTGTTGCATTATATCTTCTTGGCCCTACTTTGCACTTTTTGCATGACAGAAGACATTTTCTATTGTTTTGGAGAAATAACCAACTGTTTTAACATATATATGCAATCAGGTATTTAATTAAATCAACTTAGTTTATCACTAGGTGCATTTATTGTACTGTCTAATCACGGAGGTAAACACAGCTGCTATGGGCATGTGGGGAGAATACTCTGGGAAAAGGGGGCGTGGTGGGGAAATCTGTTTAAAAGCTGCCAACTTATCTTTCCTTTACTCGAAATTTTGAAGAGAGGGGCTAGTTTTCACTGACAACAAGGGCAGCAGCCAAGTATATACTTTTTAAAGAGATGAAGAAATCTAGATTTCATAGAAATGAATCATGGGAAATGTGTATAACCAAGCTTCTCAAAACTGATGTGCATAGAAATCACCTGGAATCTTGTGAAAATGCAGATTCCAATTTGGTGGGGCTGGGCTGGGGCCTGAGATTTTCGAAAAGGCATTTCTGGTATGTTCCCCCCGCCCCCCAGGTCGTGCTGATGCTGCTGGGGTTGTGGGGTTGGTCCAAGAGAAGAGCAAGATTGAGAGGAGTCCGTCAAATGATTCAAGGTCACCATCTTTTTGAAATCAAGAAAACATCCACATCTTTTGTTTTCAGGGGCCAAAATGTAGTGTCCTTTTTTGATGAATTAAAGAAGCTCTAATCCAGAGGAGTGCCTTTCTGATATTCCAAGCCTGCAATAATAGCTCCTATTTCTTTCAGTGGCTTGGTTTACTCTGGGCTTTAAAAATGTACATATTTTTTTAAATTTCCAAATGCTACCATACTCATTGAGAGTAGAAACAGAATCCTGATAGTGCTGGATGCATATTAAATATTTAACATATGTGTCACTAATTGAGTAAGACTCTTCTGTTTCTATAAGGTATTTCCAGTAACCCCTGTCAGTGAATTGCCCCTTTTGCTAATTAAACAATGGAGAGAGCTTAGGTAGACACTGGGTCTAAGCTTTAAATGTGAACAGGGATTAAAGGCAGGTTTTAGGTTAAGGCTTACTATTAGATTTCAAAAAAAATACTCTGAGATCTCTGGGAAGCGGTCACCACCTTAAAGCACTGTCCTTCCCATCAGGAGTGCTGTGCCAACACCCTTGACATTGCTCCTCATTCAATGCGAGCCTTCTTTTTCAATTCTTTTCCCTTCTGTTTTTGTATGAACATAACATTTGTCAGTGGGCTAATCCTATGTATCTTCGAGGGGTTGGAGGTGAGTAAAGAGATCATGGACAACATGTATGTCCCAGCACCTATCATGACACATCTCATTTATGTATAATTAGGTGTACTTATGATCAGAATTCAAACTTAGGGATCTTGTGAATATGACCATTTCCTAAATCATTTTTAGACAAAAACTTTAGCTTTGAAATTTTGAAAATACTTTTGAAATCTGTTACTTTGATTTAGAGCTTACATAAAATCGGGATTAAAATTCATTTGTGGGTCGCATCTAACAATTATTAGAGCATTTGAACTTCAGCCTTGTTTTGTGCTAGGAGAGAGAGATGCGGGCAGTAAATAGCAACTGAATGCAGCTATAGATTGGAAATGCATACAGAAGTTAATTTAATATAGAAGGCTAAAGTAGCCTTCCACTAGCCAGGATACTGTAAAATCAGTCTTCTCTCAGAAATAAAGAAAAACTGAATGAAGCCATTAGTAAGAGTAGGAAGCACTTTCAAAATGCTCATTGTGTCAAATGCTTATGATGGAAACTGCAATTATAAATCTGGGTGACTTAGAAATAGTACATAAAATATTCTCAAGCTGCCTATAAACTTGCCAGAGCCCTTACTGTCTATATATTGTTACACACAATATATTATTTGCCAAGTTCCACAAACCTAATTTCTAGAGCAGAGGCTCCTGGTCACCTCCCCCCCCCCTTTTTTTGGAAGCAGAGTCATGAACTGATTACATGGAGGAAATGACTCATTAGGGTCCCCCATACATACTTGAAATAAGAAAATATGGCTAAGTGTCCTCTGCAGACAGGCTACTTAACCAGTTTTCTCTATTCAGACTTTATTCATTTACCAAACCAAACTTCAGATCACGTTTGTCTATTAAAATCCTCACCATCCTACTGGAAAGTGAATTGTGCCTAGTGAAGGAACTAATCTTTAAAACGAGCTTACTTTTTTGGGAGAAGGCTTTGAACATCCTAAACTTTCAGTGTCCACAAGAGCTGAAACCTCTCTCTGGCCTTCTAGAAGAAATTTTCATAGCCTTGTGAGGGTTTGTACTCTCCAGTTTGTTTCCCAAAACAGATCTTAACGGATCTTTATCTTGCTTCTTGTATTTAAGATACTGTCCTACACTGGCATATCAGATGATCTGTTCTGTGTGTTTCTCTGTGCTTTGCGACATGGAAAGCTGTGTTGATTTACATGCTGATTTTAGTCTCTGACAAAATTCTCCCTGCTACCGCAGCGACAGGGCTGGCAGTCAGCTGTGGGTAGAAATGTAGGTCTCCTAAATCAAACTGATGGCTCTTCCGAGGCTGCCAGATGCTGTAGGACATGAAACTGCAGCCCAGTTGTTAAACCCTGCTGTTTGTCTCTACAAGCTGCTCCAAAGCCTGGGTGGGGGAGCTTGGTTCCTACTGCATCCTTGTTTCTGCCCTGGAATGATGTGGTTTCCGGTGGCTGAGCCATCTTCAGAAGGGCGGAGCTAGGATTATCACTCACTTACACCCTGTCCAGGTGCTAGCCCAAGCCTGGGTATCAGAGCGGGTTGCTGTAGACTCATCAGGCCAAAGGGACTCCGATGAGATTGAGATTTGGAATCCCACTCAGTACAAGTCAGCTTGGAGTGCAAGTACTACACAGCTCTGTGACTCTGTCCACTGTTGCCTCTCCATGGGATAACCAAGCTGTTGAGTGGGGTACCACTAGACCGTCTTATTCCTCAACCCACCCCTTCCCATCTGATACTCAGGGCTCGGGACTGCCTGACTCCGATGTCCTCTCCCTTTCTCTTGAGTTCTCTCCAGAATCTCTGACATCCCTTGGTGAGAAATGGCTTATGTAAGATATGCCATACCCCATCTTTCAGACAAGTATGGTGTGTGTGTGTGTGTGTGTGTGTGTATGTGTGTGTGTGTGTGTGTGTATACATACGTACATACTCGCACGGGGGACGGGGTTCAGATAGCACTCCACCCCAAACTGGAAGCCTTCTCCGGCTTGTGTCAAAGAGCTGATACAAATAGGTAATTTAGAGAGGTGGTACCCAGTTCCACACACTGGATTTATCGGAGTGTGATCACCAGCCCAAACAGAGCCCCTGCTCCTATATCCTGGAGTCCTGGAAATGAGAGCTGTCACAAGTTTCTTTCAAATTCTCCATAGAAACCCTGATCAATCTGATATTTTCCAAACTATCATAATCTGGATTTTCTAATCAATTAGCATTTCAGCTGTTGTGTATTTAAGTGCCTATTGTTTGTAAGTAACAGAAACCAATTTGAGATACTTTAGAATAAAAAGGGGAATTTATTGTGAGGATTCAGACTGGGCTCTGGGACTTGAAGGTGAAATCATGGACCTTTCTCAAAAGCCTTGGTCTCACCAGACCTCCTATAGTCTCTCAGTATCATAGTACCTGGATTCTGAAGAGAAAGAAGTGGCTATCCATGTTTCAACTAACAAAGGCCAGGGGCACAATTTTAGGTAACTCAAACCAAAACCTGGTGCCAAGCTCTACAGACAAGGTGCAGAGCTGGGGATCTCTGTGGCCCAGGCTCCAAAAAGTACCCACTACAGGAAGTATTCATTTTTTTTTTTTACATTAAGACAATAGTAGTGATCAAATCTTTACATCTCCTTAATCTGCACTTCATACAAGCCTACTTAAAATGTTCTCAGAAGGGTTGCAGATGAACCCAGTAGTTCTGAGCTTGGGTTTGCTGGACCTATAAAGATCCACGCTAGGATTCTGAACATTCTTCAGCCACTCCAGTGTTCTGAGAAGCCTTCACTTCCTTACCAGGATAAAGCTGCACAGGATCACTAGTCCCTTGAGTTTCTTGGATTTTTAGCTAAAATGTTATTAAGTTGTTGTGGTAATGTTCTGTATCCTCATGGTAGAGGTTCATTATATGTATCTTTATTTTTTTTTTAATTTTTTCCCCATTTTATTTTTTTCAGCGTAACAGTATTCATTGTTTTTGCACAACACCCAGTGCTCCATGCAATATGTGCCCTCCCTATTACCCACCACCTGTTCCCCCAACCTCCCACCCCTGACCCTTCAAAACCCTCAGGTTGTTTTTCAGAGTCCATAGTCTCTTATGGTTCACCTCCCCTTCCAAATTTTTTTTTTAATAAACATATAATGTATTTTTATCCCCAGGGGTACAGGTCTGTGAATCGCCAGGTTTACACACTTCACAGCACTCACAATAGCACATACCCTCCCCAATGTCCATAGCCCCCTCCCCCTCTTCCAATCCCACCTCCCCCCAGCAACCCCCAGTTTGTTTTGTGAGATTAAGAGTCATTTATGGTTTGTCTCCCTCCCAATCCCATCTTGTTTCATTTATTCTTCTCCTATCCCCCTAACCCCCCATGTTGCTTCTCCATGTCCTCATATCAGGGAGATCATATGATAGTTGTCTTTCTCCGATTGACTTATTTCACTAAGCATGATACACTCTAGTTCTATCCATGTCGTCGCAAATGGCAAGATTTCATTTTTTGATGGCTGCATAGTATTCCATTGTGTGTATATATATGTATCTTTATTTAATCATGGAGAAGTTAAACTCAGAAGCAGACACAGTACTAATAGCAAACACTCACGTAGTGTCTTCTGTGTGTCTGTGCTCTTCCAATACTGCAGACGTGATGTTTCCAAAGCTGCAGTTCATCGACAAGGGGGTTCGTAGAAGGAGATATTTAAGTGCCAAAGAAGACTGGGAGCCACCCAACCAAGTCTTCAGTTAGAGTTCAGCATCAGCGGTGATCCTCATGCAGAGGTAGAAACATCTCGCTCTTAACAGGGAGTTAGTAATTCCCAGAACAAACTTCATAACTGAGTCTTCTTTGGCTTGCCACCCCTGAGTTTGATTCTAGCCACAGTTTCACACATTCCTAAGTTATAGTTTTGGTCTGTGTTCAAAGTAACCCTTCAGTGTTCTTGCATTTGTTACTGTGTTGGACATCTGGGGTTAGACTGTTTAGCAAGATAAAATATCCTCATTAGACTATAGAACACTTTGAAACCACATAGGGCTGTTGTCCTCTTTCAAGAATTTGAAATGTGTTCTCTGATCTGCCACATGGCTTGTCTATCGCTTCAAAACCACAAAGTAGCTATTTAATAACAATCCAGATCTAAGTGCTACTTTGTTAGATAATGAACCAGATAGCTTTTCATAAATATTCATGGCAACACTCAGAGATGAATGATATCCCCTCCTTTACAGATAAGGCAGCTGAGGCTTGGCAAATAGCTTGATAAAAAGTACTCCAAAGCACCCCAGGAGTGGAAGCTATAACATTCTAGGCAGCAGAGACTGTACCTGTTTCCTATTGTATTCTCAGTCCCCAGCACAAAATGGGTCCATAATAAATACACAAGTAAGAAATAAACGAACGACTCTCACTTGGAAGTCCATGCTCCTTTCTGCTATATTGTTTCCTTTAGGATTACCCTGACATACATTTTGTGCCTAAGTGAAGAAATAATTTATCAGCCCTAATAGGAGAAAAATATTCTATTGTCATAGAATAAATGTATACTTCTACCCATTGGCTTGTCTTTTTGTGTTGACATGAAGCTTAGCTGCAGTATATAGAAATAAATCACAATAAGAAAACCAATCACCATAAATCCATGCTTGAGGAAAGGGGCAGTCATAATTTTGTTTGAATGCCGGTACAATATGTGAGCCCCCAAAATTCACCTAATTCTGGGATCTTTTCCCCCCAGATAACAATATATAAAAGGTAATTCCATTGAAATAATCTTGTCAGTATGTTTAGTTGATGTTTTATAGCAGTAAAAATGTACTTAACTGCAAACCTCAAACAAAGTTACTGGAAGGAAAGATAAATACACGGGTGATCTGTGTTATGAAAATCATGAGGCAAAATTGCTCTAACTTTACTCTTAACATCTGTTGATCATACCACATTGCTTTAAACATTTGAATTCCAGCTCTAAGTATTCATTGGTCTGAAAGAAATACTGTATGAATTATAACATTTACCTGCAGCCCTTAAAAAAATAAGGAGGGGGTATGCAGAAGACTTTCTTTGTCTAGGGAAATGCTGCCCAATGTTTGCTGGAGAAAATGGCTATATTGATTCAGGACAATGGTTTATATTATCTTAGTAAATATAGTTTGAGGTCAATTACCAGAAATGCTAGTTTTTCACTGAGTTTATAAACTTCCTGGTATTTATAAAACTGAAAGAATGTGTGCTGTTCAACTTGTAACCATGATTATTCAGTGGGCCACTTTAAGTAAATACATAAACATCTGGTTCCAAGAGACCAGCAAAGACCTCACAGCTTCAGATCTGTAAATAGTGCCTCTCTATTAAAGCTCCTATATTAGTGTTTGAAAAACACTAAATGTGGTTCAGGACAATATATAAGGTCAATCTTAGTTTTGTAAGCTTCATGATTATATGACCCAAAATAGATTGAGACCAGAGAGGGATAAATTCCTTTTGGGTTGTGGATCCTTTTGTGAAGCTGAAGAATATTGGATAGCTAGCCTCACCCCACCCCCAAAATGGACAGAATATTACATGCAGCTTTAGAAGATTCTCTGACCTGAAGTTCATCAGTCTACATTAAGAATATAACTATCACTTCAATTTTTAGGCACAGGTGTATACGAATTTAAAACTACATATTAGTCTATTTTTCTCTTTAAACTCATTATATTCATGTGGCTCTAAGTGCCCCAAACCATAATGATACAAATGTGAGAATAGTTATTCTAGCAAAGTGATATTTGATACTGTGCTGTTTATCAAGGCCTTCCCCTTTCTCTTGTCCACCGTGCAGTAGCTTATATTCCTTAACCTTACGTGGAGTGGCCTGCTCGGAGTTTCTGGTTGTTGAAGTGTAGGATTTTCTCTGGAAACTTGTTAGACGTCATATTCAGGAAATGGGCGAAAACTGAATGTGGAATATAATAAAACTTCTGAGCATGATGCTTCCCTTTTCCAGCTAATTCCATGGTGGTATTACTCAGCTAAAATCTGTACATCAATACCTTTGCCTTCCTTAAGTATCAGTTAGGATGTTTCTGTCTGAAATAGACATCTGTCTCCAGGATTTTACAAATCCAATTGGAGAGGAGAGGCTATACATGGAACAAGAAAATAGTGAATTACTCAGTATTGATCAGAATTGTAAATATTGATAGGGGATAATGGATGCTAAGAGCAAGTCTCATTATAAACATAATGAGTATTAGTGTGTTCCCAAGCTTATTCGAGCTTAAATCCTACTTTATAACACTGATTAACATTCAAAACAAACTAAAGAACTATTATCTAGAATTACCACAAAAAATTTTCCTGAGGCTGGGGGAAGCCCTTGAGAAATAGACAGGATGTGAGTTTGGTTTGGTCCAGGATCACCAGGGATTATTTGTTAAAAAAAAATTCATTACTGGGCACTACCTCTGTCCTATGAAATCATAATTTTTGATGTGGTGGCCTTGGATCTCCACATTTTAATACCATCTCTGCTTGCCTTTATGAAGAGTCAGGCATGAGAACCCCCTTATGGACTTGTGTGATGAAGAGGAAAGGTGTCCATACCATGTAGACAAACAGTGTTCAACAGTAAAATGCTTTGAGCTCTTTGAGTCTAACCTCAAAACTTGAGAACTTAAAAGATTTTGTAAATAGTGACCTCTTTCAGGCTATCATTTGCTGGACCTAATAAAATGAACGTCTCCTATTGCTAAAATAGTCCTTTCGGATTTCCATTTCAGCACATAGTTTCAAACATTTACTTCCTGCCAAAAAATTCAAATAATGCAAGTTTGTGTATATGTAAGTCACAAACACATCTACATAATTTCTCTTGATTTTTTTATGGGGACATGTGGAGGCACTGATAGCCTTATATGGCAAACTTCATAGAAGTAAAGCAAGGGAAGAAAATAATTACAGAGTAAAAGGAGTTCGATGCACTTTATTCCTTCATGACTGTGAGATCCTGGATAAAATTTGAGGGTCCACTAAGTCTGATGCCCAGAAGGGCTTCTGATGAAAAATTCGTATTTTTCCTCAGTGAGAAACAATTAAAAAAAAAAAGTCTAAATCCTTATTAAATAGTAGGACTTTTACTGAGGCTCTACTAAGGATCAGGTCCTTTATTTCACTTACTGCCCATTCAGCATCCAACACAGCTCCATAAAGGAGGTGGTATGTCTCTAAATCCTTTTCATGGATTAAGAAACTGAAGCTGTAAGAAGTTGCATGGCCTGCTTAAGGTCTTAAGGACCATTAAGTGCCAAAACAGAGTCTTAAATCTCTTCTCTGTGCTGTGCTTGTTTTCCTGTAGCACATTTCCTGAGAGCAGCAGGAGCTCTAAACATTAGGCCTCTAGCCCAGGCCACCCCTCATTTCCTGGCGGCAGACCATTTCTGTAGAGGGGAGCAGCCCACACTGGTTTCAGCTTGGGTGGGGTCTGCTGATCCTGGAAACTTCCACCAGCATCACAAGGTCCCCAGTGTCTCCTCTCTACTCCAACAAGCAGAGTAGAGCAGTGATTACCAATGTGGACTTGGGTTTGATAATGACTAGCTGTTTAGTGTTAAGTGAGTTACCCAGCCTCTGAGACTCTTCCCTCAGTTGCACAATGGGAGTGATCTCTACCTCACCGAGCTGTATGGGTTTAACAGCTTTAGTGAGGTGTCATTTACATGCTCTAAAATCAATATAAGTATAAATTTCATTGAATTTGGTAAGCATCTTTAGTTGGGAAACTGCCACCACAACCTAGTTTTAGGACTTTTGCATCACCCCATAAAGTAAAGGGCCTTTTTCTTTTCTTTCTTTTTTTTTAAAGATTTTTTATTTATTTGACAGAGATCACAAGTAGACAGAGAGGCAGGCAGAGAGAGAGAGAGAGAGAGAGGGAAGCAGGCTCACTGCTGAGCAGAGAGCCTGATGTGGGACTCGATCCCAGGACCCTGAGATCATGACCTGAGCCAAAGGCAGCGGCTTAACCCACTGAGCCACCCAGGCGCCCCTAAAGGGCCTTTTTCAATCCCTAATGCCTACCCTTCCTTGGTCCCAGAAACCATTTGATTGCTTTCCGTTCCAGCAGTTTCGCTTTTTCCAGAATACCACGTGAATGGAAACAGTATGTAGTCTTTTGTTTTAGTGTTTTTCACTTAGCATGTTGTTTTTTGGTGCATGGATTTTGTTTGTACCTTGTATCACTAGTTCATCCCTTTTATTGCTGAAAAGTATTCCATTGTATAACCTACCACATCTTATTTATGTTTGGGTGGTATCTATTTGGGGTTACTATGGACAATGCTGCTACAAATAGTCATATAAATATTTCTGTGGCCATAGGTTTTTTTCTTGGGTAGATGCCTAGAAGTACAATTGCTGAGCCAAATAAGTATATGTTTAATATTATAAGATGCTATCAGACTTTTCAAAGTGGCTCTACCATTTTGCATTCCCACCTACAGTACATAGTGTTTCGGTTTCTCCACATCCTCAACAACACTTCGTATTGTTCACCTTTCCAACATGAATTATTCCAGTGGGCATGGAATGGTGTCTCAATGTGGGCTTAATTTAATTTCCTTAATCAATGATGTTGATCTTCTTTGTGTCTTGTGGACCATTTGTCTATCTTCTGTGGAGTGTCTGTTCAACTTATATACCTTCATTCGTGTAGTGTTTATTCATAAAGAAAACTATGTATCTTTTGTGTAAGGTGTGTTCAAATATTTTGCCCAATTTAAAAATACGTTGTATGGTTACTCACATAACATAAAAAAATTTTCTTACTATGTATTTTAAGCGTTTTTTATATTTTTTGGAAACAAATTTTTCATTAGATATTTCTGCAAATATTTTCTCAGTCTTTAACTTTTCATTTTCTTGCTGGTATACCTCAAAGACCAAAGTACTTCTAATAAAAGCTGACTTACTAATTTTTTTCTTGTATGACCCAATAAACATATGCCAGAAAAGAAGATGCTTTGGGTGTCACATCTCAGAAATCTTGCTTAACCCAAAGTCATGGATTTTTTCCCTAGGTTTTCTCCTAGAATTTTTAGCTTTAAAGTAAGTTCTCATTTAGATTTATGATCTGTTTTGAGTTAACTTTTGTGCATGGTATAAGAATCAAGGTACCTTTTTTTGAATGTAGATGGCCAAGTATCCTAGCACTATTTATTGAAAAGATTTTCTTTTCACTATTGGTTTACTTCACCCCTTTGTTAAAAAATCAGTTAACCATTTAAACATCTTTCCAAATTTTCCATTCTCTTTCATTGATCTGTATTTCTTTTCTTTTTTTTTTTAAGATTTTATTTATTTATTTGACGGAGAGAGATCACAGGTAGATAGAGAGGCAGGCAGAGAGAGAGAGAGAGGGAAGCAGGCTCCCTGCTGAGCAGAGAGCCCGATGCGGGACTCGATCCCAGGACCTGAGATCATGACCTGAGCTGAAGGCAGCGGCTTAACCCACTGAGCCACCCAGGCGCCCCCTGTATTTCTTTTTCTTTTTTTTTAAAGATTTTATTTATTTATTTGACAGATAGAGATCACAAGTAGGGAGAGAGGCAGGCAGAGAGAGGGAGAGAGGCAGGCAGAGAGAGAGAGGAGGAAGCAGGCTCCCTGCCAAGCAGAGAGCCCGATGCGGGACTCGATCCCAGGACCCTGAGATCATGACCTGAGCTGAAGGCAGCAGCTTAAACCACTGAGCCACTCAGGCGCCCCCTGTATTTCTTTTCTTAGGCCAATACCATATGATTTGATTATTTTTATATTGCTTTGAAATCAGGTAGTATATAAGTCCTCTAACTTTGCTGTTCTTCTTAAAAAAATATTTGGTATTGAGGAGAGCACAATCAGCAACCTCTTTGACTTCAGCCACAGCAACTTCTTCCTAGAAACATTGTCAAAGGCAAGGGAAGCAAGAACAAAAATGAACTATTGGGACTTCAAGATCAAAAGGTTTTGCCCAACAAAGGAAACAGTCAGCAAAACCAGAAGACAACTGACAGAATGGGAGAAGATATTTGCAAACATATCAGATAAAGGGCTAGTATCCCAAATCTATAAAGAACTTACCAAACTCAATGCCCACAGAACAAATAATCCAATTAAGAAATAGGTAGAGGAAATGAACAGACATTTCTGCAAAGAAGACATCCAGATGGCCAAGAGACACACATGAAAAAGTGCTCCACATCACTCGGCATCAGGGAAATAGAAATCAAAACCACAATGAGATACCACCTCACACCGTCAGAATGGCTAAAATGAACAAGTCAGGAAATGACAGATGCTGGCGAGGATGCAGGGAAAGGGGAACCCTCTCACACCTTTGGTGGGAATGCAAGCTGGTGTAGCCACTCTGGAAAACAACACAGAGGTTCTTCAGAAAGTTGACCCAGCAACCACACTACTGGGTATTTACCCTAAAGATACAAATGTAGTGATCCAAGCGGCATGTGCACCTGAATGTTTATAACGGCAATGTCCACAATAGCCCAACTATAGAGAGAACGTAGATGTCCATCGACTGACACACACACACACACACACACACACACACACACACACACACTGGAATATTATGCAGCCATCAAAAGAAATGAAATCTTGCCATTTGCAACATGGATGGAACTAGAGGGTATTAGGCTGAGTGAAATAAGTCAATCAGAGAAAGATAATTATATGATCTCCTCAATATGAGGCATTTGAGAGGCAAAGTAGGGGATTTGGGGGTGAGGAGGGAAAAAAATGAAACAAGATGGGATCAGGAGGGAGGCAAACCATAAGAGACTCTTAATCTCACAAAACAAACTGAGGGTTGTTGGGGGGAGGGGGATACGGAGAGGGTGGTTGGGTTATGGACTTTGGGGAGGGTGTGTGCTATGGGGAGTGATGTGAAGTGTGTAAGCCTGGTGATTCACAGACCTGTACCCCTGGGGCAAAAATATATGTTAATAAAACAGTTTTAAAAAATGTTTGGTATTTTAGACATTCTTACCGATTTCTAATAAAAACACTAGGATTTTGTTTGAAATTGCATTGATTGAAACTTACATTTCAATATGGGGCGATTAATAAGTTTCCGTGAACCCAGTATATATTTCCTTTTTTTTTTTTTTTTTAGGTCCTGTTTAATTTCTCTCTGTGATATTCTAGTCTTGCAAATTTTGCCTATGCATATTTTTTTACATTTATTCCTGAATCCATCTTTGATGTTACTATTAATGGAATTGTTTCACTTTTGGAATTTTCACTATCGGTGTATAGAAATAAAATTTTCGTATTGATCTTTGTGTCACTTTCCTATTCCATTGTAACAAATCACCATAAGCTTCGTGGTTTAACACAACACAAATCTATTCTTTTACAGTCCTGGAGATCTTAAACCAGTTTCACTGGGATAAGGTCAAGGTGTTGGCAAGGCTGTCTTTTTCTGGAGGCTCTGAAGATGAGAAACCCATTCTTTGCCTTTTTTGGTAGCCACTTGTCTTCCTTGACTTATGGCCCTTTCCTTCATCTTCAAAACCTGTATTTATCATATCACCTTCTCTCCTATAGTCAAATATCTTTAAGCTTTCCTCTTATTAAGAACATTTGTGACTTAAGACCCACCAGATATCCCAGGATAATCCTGCTATTTCCACATCCTTAATTTAATCACACTTGCAAAGTCTCTTCTTCCTTACCAGTAAAATTCAGAGGTTCCAGATTCTAGAACCTGGATATCCTTGGTAGTCATTACTCAGCCAATCTTATAACCTTATGAAATTTACTTGTTCTAGTCAGTTTTATGTATAGTCTTTAGGATGTTAATTTGAACAATTGTAGGTCAGGAAAGAAGGTTTACTTCCTTTCCAATTTTTATGCTTTTTATATAGATTTTGAATATACCATTCTAATATCTGTGGTCTTCATTGTTTCTAATGAGAAGCTAGCCATTACTCCTGCCCTTATTCCCCTGAATGGGATGAGTCATTTTTCTCTTGTTGGTGTCAAGATTTTATCATGGCTTTTTAAAAATTTCACTTCCATGACAACTATCATATGATCTCCCTGATATGAGGACATGGAGAAGCAACATGGGGGGGTAGGGGGATAGGAGAAGAATCAATGAAACAAGATGGGATTGGGAGGGATACAAACCATAAATGACTCTTAATCTCACAAAACAAACTGGGGGTTGCTGGGGGGAGGTGGGATTGGGAGAGGGGGAGCGGGCTATGGACATTGGGGAGGGGAGGCGAACCATAAGAGACTATGGACTCTGAAAAACAACCTGAGGGTTTTGAAGGGTCAGGGGTGGGAGGTTGGGGCAACCTGAGGGTTTTGAAGGGTCAGGAGTGGGAGGTTGGGGGAACAGGTGGTGGGTAATGGGGAGGGCACGTTTTGCATGGAGCACTGGGTGTTGTTCAAAAAAGAATGAATACTGTTACACTGAAAAAATAAAATGGAAAAAAAATTATGAAAAAAATATTTCACTTCCATATGTTCAGGTTGTTTCCTTTGTTTTATCCTACTTTGGAATGGAGTTTCTTGGTTTGTAAGTTTATGTTTTTCATTATGTTTGGGTAGATTTGAGCCATTTTCCCTCCATTTTTTCCCTGATCTTTTCCTTTCCTGTTATTTTATTACTAACATTTTGCAATGGTTTTTAAGTTTTTATTTTAATCCCAGTTAACTTAGTGTCATTTTAGTTTCAGGTGTAGAATATAGTAGTTCAACAATTCCATAGATCATGAAGTGTTCATATGACAAGTTCACTCCTTAATCCTCATCACCTGTTTCACCCATTCCTCCACTCACCTCCCTGCAGGTAACCATCAGTTCTTTAAAATTAAATCTGTTTCTTAATTTCTTTTTCTTCCCTTTGCTGATCCTTCTTAAATTCCACATGAGTGAAATCATATGCTATTTGTCTTTGTCTTATTTCACTTACATTATACTCCCTAGCTCTGTCCATGTCATTACAAATGGCAAGATTTCATTCTTATTGCTGAGAAATATTCCAGTGTGTGTGTGTGTGTGTATACACATATATATACGCACACCACATCTTTATCCATTCATCAATCAGTGGACACTTGGGCTGCTTCCATATCTGGGCTATTATAAATAATGCTGTTAAACCATACAGGTACATGTATCACTTTGAATTGCATTTTTGTATTTGTTTAAATGCCCAATAATGTGATTGCTGGATCATAGAATAGTTCTATTAACTTTTTGAGGCACCTCCTTACTGTTTTCTAGAGCGACGGTACCAGTTTGCATTCCCACTGACAGTGCAAGAAGGTTCCTTTTTCTCCACATCCTTGCCAACACCTGTTTCTTGTGTTGTTGATTTTAGGTATTCTGACAGATGTGAGGTGATGTCCTCTTGTAGCTTTGACCTGGATTTCCCTGATGGTGATGATGAGTACTTGTCATGTTTGTTGGATATGTAGAGGTCTTCTTTGGGGAAATGTCTGTTCATGGCTTCTGCTTATTTTTTAATGGGATTATTCATTTTTGGGGGGATGCTGAGTTTTAGAAGTTCTTCATAAGGTTTTGAGTACTAACTTATCAGATATGTCATCTGCCAATATCTTCTCCCATCCCATAGGTTGCCTTTTAGTTTTGTTGATTGTTTCCTTTGCTGGGCAGAAGCTTTTTATTTTGATGCAGTCCCAACTCTGCCAATGTCAGAGAAATTACTGCCTGTGCTCTCTTCTAGGATTGTATGGTTTCAGGTCTCACATTTAGGTATTCAATTTTTTGAGGTTTTGGTGTATAGTACAAGAAAGTGGTCCACTTTGATTCTCTTAATATGTGTCTGTCCAGTTTTCTCAACACCATTTATTGAAGAGACTGTTCTTTCCCATTAGATATTCTTTACTGCTGTGTAGAAGATTGACCATATAATTGTGTGTTTATTTCTGGGTTTTCTATTCAGTTCTGTTGATTTATGTGTCCATTTTTGTGACAGCACCGTAGTTGTTTGATTACTGCAGCTAATATAACTTAAAGCCTAGAACTGTGATGTCTCCAGATATGCTTTTTCTTTTTTCTTTTTTTTCCCCCTGCAAGATTGCTTTGGCTATTTGAGGTCTTCTGTGGTTCCATACCAATTTTAGGGTCATTTGTTCTAGTTCTGTGAAAAATGCTATCAATATTTTGATAGGGATTTCATTAAATGTGTAGATGTCTTTGGGTAGTATAGATGTTTTGACAATAATCTTGAGCATGTAATGTCTTTCCATTTCTTTGTGTCATCTTCAGTTTCTTTCATCAGTGTTTTATGGTTTTCAGAGTACAGGTCTTTCCCCTCTTTGATTAGATTTATTCCTAGGTATCTTACGGTTTTGGTGCAATTGTAAATGAGATTGATAATTTCTTTCTACTACTTCATTATTGGTATATAGAAATGTAACAGATTTCTATACATTGGTTTTTGTATCTTATGATTTTACTGAATTTGAGAATCAGTTCTAGCACTCTCGGTGGAGTCTTTTGGGTTTTCTATATATACTATCATGTCATTAGCAACTAGTGAAAGTTTTCCTTCTCCCTTACTGAATTTGGATGCCTTTTATTTTTTGTTGTCTGATTGCCATGGCTAAGACTTTTACTACTATGGTGAGTAAAAGTGGTGACAGTGGACATCCTTGTTTCGTTCCTACCTTAGGGGAAAAGATCTGTTTTTCCTCACTGAGGATGACACTTGCTATGGATTTTTCACATATGGACTTTATCATGTTGAGGTATGTTCCTTGTAAACCTATTTTGTTGGTGGCTTTTTTTGTTGTTGTTGCTTAAAGATTTTATTTATTTATTTATTTGGCAGAGAGATCACAAGTAGGTAGAGAGGCAAGCAGAGAAAGAGAGAGAGAGAGAGAGAGAGAGAGAAAGAGAAGCAGGCTCCCCGCTGAGCAGAGAGCCCGATCTGGGGTTCGATCCCCTGACCTTGGGATCATGACCTGAGCAGAAGGCAAAGTCTCTAACTTTGTTGATGGCTTTTATCATAAACGATTGTTGTACTTTGTCAGATGCTTTTCCTGCATCTATTGAAATGATCATATGATTCATATCCCTTCTCTTATTGATGTGCTGTATCTTGTTTGTGAATAGTGAACCATCCTTTTTACCCAGAAATAAATCCCACTTGATCATGGTGAATGATTTTTTAAAAAATATATTGTTGAATTTGGTTTGCAAGTATTGAGGATTTTAGTACCTAGGCTCATCAGGCATATTGGCCTGTAGTGGCCTGTTATTGTTTTTTGGTTTTTGGGGTCTTTTTTTTTTTTTTTTGGTGATATTTTTATCTGGTCTTGGTATCAAGGTAATGATGGCTTCATAGAATTTGGAAGCTCTCCTTCCTTTTCTATTTTGTGGAATGGTTTGAGAAGAAGGGGTATTAACTCTTCTTTAAATGTTTGGTAGAATTCATCTGTGAAGCCATTTTGTCCTGGATTTTTGTTTGTTGGAAGATTTTTGATTACTGATTCAATTTCTTTGTTGGTTATCAGTCCGTTCTAATTTTCTATTTCTGCCTATATCCGTTTTGGGAGTTTCTATGTTTCTAGGAATTTACCCATTTCTTTCAGTTTGCCCAATTTGTTGGCATATGGGTTTTAATAATTTTCTCTTAGAATTGTTTATATTTCTATGGCATTGGTGGTTGTTTCTCCTTACTTGTGATTTTGAGCTCCTTCTCTTTTTTCTTAATAAGTCTATCTAGAGGTTTATCAATTTTATTAATTTTTTTCAGAGAACCATTTCTTGGTTTCATTGATCTATTTAATTTTTAAAATTTCTATTTTATTTCTGCTCTACTCCTTATTTCTTTCCTTCTGCTGCCTTTAGGCTTTGTATGTTATCCCTTTTCCATACATGTAAGGTGAGGTTGTTTGAGATTTTTCTTGCTTCTTGAAATAGGCCTGTATTGCTATATAGTTGCCTCTTAGAATTGTTTTTACTGCATCCAAAGATTTTGGACCATTGTGTTTCATTTTCATTTGTTTCCATGTACTTTATTTCTGTTTTTATTTCCTGGTTGACCTATTCATTGTTCAGTAAAGCATGTTAAACTCCATGTATTTGTGTTCTTTGCAGATTTTTTTCTTGCGGTTAACTTCTAGCTTCATAGCATTGTGGTCAGTAAAAGATGCATGGTAGGACTTCGATCTTCCTGAATTTGTTGAAGCTTGTTTTGTGAACCAGCATGTGATCTGTTCTGGAGAATGTTCTGTGTGGTACACTTGAAAGGAATGTGTTTTCTTTTAAGATAGATCTATTTAGCAGATATATTCAAAATATCCTATTCCAGTGTGTCATTCAAAGCCATTGTTTCCTTGATTTTCCATTTATATGATCTGACCATTGCTGTAAATGGTGTGTTTAAAGCCCCCTATTATTATTAGCTCCTTTGTTACTGTTTTATATATTTGAGTGTTTCCATGTTTGGTGCATAAATATTTATAACTCATATCTTCTTGTTGGAATGTCCCTTTTATGATTATATAGTGTTCTTCTTTATCTCTTATTATAGTCATTGATTTAAGGTTTTTTTATCTGGTGGCATCTGGGTGGCTTAGTTGATGGAGAATCGGAATCTTGATTTCAATTCAGGTCATGATCTTGCAGTGGTGGGATTGAGCCCCACATCAGGCTCTGCACTCAGTGGGGAGACCACTTGAGATCCTCTCCCTTCTATCCCTTTCCCTGCTCACACATGCCCTCTCTCTAAAATAAAACTTTACGGTCTATTTTATCTGAAATAAGTATTGCTACTCCAACCTCCTTTGACATCCGTTTACATGATAAATGTTTCTCCATACCCTTTCAATCTGCAGGTGTCTAGGCCTAAAACAAGTCTCCTATAGGCAGTATATAGGTGGATCTTTTTTTCTTTTTTCCCCAATCCATTCTATTTTTTTTTTCAATCCTCTATGTCTTTTGTTTGGAGCATTTAGTCCACTTACATTCAAAATAATTAATTGATATGTATTTATTGCCATTTGATTACTTGTTATATTTTTTGAAGTTTTTCTCTAATATTTCTCTTTTTCATGATTTTTGGCCTTTTTTTTAGTGATTATATCCTCTTCTACATATAGTTTTCCATATTAAGTTGGTTGTCGTCTAACTTTGCGACCATTCTTTGCTCCTTACCTCCCCACATTTTAGGTGTATGTTGATATTTTATATCCTTTTATTGTGTGAGTTCTTTGACTCTGTGGTTTATTGTTTTGTTTTGTTTTTGTTTTTTTTTAAGAGGAAAGAATCATTTTACTACTTTTGTGTTTCCTCTGTATTGTCACTTTTGGGGTTTCCTTTCCACTCAACGAATTCCCTTTAATATTTCTTGCAGGACTGGTATAGTGGTCATGAACTCCTAGTTTTTGTTGGGAAAACTCCTTATCCCTTCTTCTATTCTGAATGGTAGTCCTGCTGGATAGAGTGTTCTTGGCTGCAGATTTTTCTCATGCAGCATTTTGGATATATCATGCCACTCTACTCTGGCTTGCAAAAATTTGTTGAAAAACCTCCTGCTAGCCTTATGAGTTTTTGTTTGTAAGTTACTGACTTCTTTCATCTTACTGCTTTTAAAATACTGTTTTGGGACGCCTGGGTGGTTCAGTTGGTTAAGCGGCTGCCTTCGGCTCAGGTCATGATCCCAGCATCCTGAGATCGAGTCCCACATTGGGCTCCTTGCTCAGCAGGGAGCTTGCTTCTCCCTCTGCCTCTGCTTGCCACTCTGTCTGCCTGTGCTTGCTCTCCCCCCCCCCCCCGGCAAATGAATAAAATCCTAAAAAATATATTTAAAATATTCTCTTTATCATTATATTTTGCCAGTTTAATATATGTTCTGGTGTCGGTCTGCTTTTGTTGATTTGATAGGAGTTTTTGGTGCCCCCTGGATCTAGATATGTTTCCCTCCCCAGATTAGGGAAGTTTTCAGCTATTATTTCTTCAAATAAATTTTCTGCTCCCTATTCCCTTTTTTCTGGAACTCTTACAATACAAATGTCATGTTTGAAGTCACTGAGTTCCTTAAATGTATTGTTTTTTGTAATTTCTATTTCTTTTCTTCAGTTTACTTCCCATTCTGTCTTCTAGGTCACTAAATTTTCCTGCTGCTTCTATCCTGGTGTTCATTCTATCAAGCACTTTTCTCATTTTGTTTATTGAGCCCTTTATCTCTTCTATGTCATGCCTTATCTCTGTGTTAAGGGTTTCATTCATGTCCTCCACTCTTGCTTCAAGTCCAGGGAGTACCCTCCTGATCATTGCCTTAAATTCTTGGTCAGGTATATTACTTATATCTGTTTCACTTAGATCTCGATAGCCATGGCCTTGTTCTGTTCTTACATTTGGGATAAATTTCTCTGTCTCCTCATTTTGTCTGCATTTCTGTGTCTATATGTGTTGAGAAAATCAGCTATGTCTTCTGCTCTTGAAAAGAGTTACTTTATCAAAAAGAGGTCTTAGAGTGCCCTGCAATACAGTGTACCCTGTTCACAGAATCTGGCATTTCAAAAGAGTATCCTGTGTGTGATGCCTATACTCTGCTGTTGTGTCTGAGTCACTTTTCCTTTCAGTGAACTTATTTGCACTGACATTCTGCCTATTGTGGGCTGTGCTTATTCTCTGTAGTGTTAGTGGGACCCAGGCACAGCAGCTCTGAGGGAGCATGCCCACCAGGGAACATGGGAGTGGGCAGCAGTATTAGCAAAATTTCCATTGGGCCGCAAATCGTACGCCAGATCTCTTGAAATGCTATAGTGGCTGGGGGCTATGCACCAGCAGTTGGAGGCACAAGGTGTGGGGCATAGTATGCAGCAATGGCTGGGCAGGGTACATGTGCAGCTTTAACAAAATTTACCTTGAGGTCATGGCTGAGCTATATTTTGCAGTGCTTGATATTGGCCCACAGATCTTCAAGTCCGTTTATTTTTAATTTCTTGTTCTGTTTTTAGATCGCGATCTACTGATTTTTCATTCATTGTTTTTTTCTTCACCATTTCAAATCTGTTTCAGTATATACCATATATTTTTCATTTCCATTAATATGCTTTTCTTCTCTACAATAGCCATTGGGTTCTTTTAGTTTCCTTCTCTTAGTATTTACTATTTGTTCATTATTTGAATATTCCTTGAACAGGATTTCTTTTTATTTGTTAATGTATTTATAATAGCTGTTTGAAGTCTTTGTCTTAAATCCAACCTCTGAGCCCACTCAATGTCAGATTCTAATGGCTGTCTTTTCCCCTAGATATGGGTTATTCCTGTTCCTTTCACATCTCATATTTTTTGGTCAAAAAATAGGAAAAAAGTATTTGTAGTTGTACTCACAGTGAATCTGAAATCGGTTTTGTTCTTTGAAGGGATTTAGACTTTAACATGCCTGGAGTCAAACTGAAATCTCCAACCATAGATTTTTTTTTCACAGTTCTCTAAGGAGTCCCTCTGCACCTGCATAGTTCAGGGGTCAAATGGTAACAGGCAGAGATTGTATTCAGAGACTTTGAGTTAGTAAGGCTTTCATCCTCTTCTTTTGTGTATAGATTTCAGTGTGCATTCAGATGTGTGGCAAATTCACATGCTTTCTTTTAATTTTTGTTAGGTTTCCTGGGGTATCCAATAAGCATGCATGGTTTAGCAGTTAGCCAGGTATATATGGAAAGCTTATTGTATCAGCTGCTCTATAGTTTTCTCACATCCAAAATCCCCCTCTGAAATTTCTAACTGCTTTGCTGCCTGATCCTGAGTCTGTCACCTCCAGCTGATAAAGCTGGATTTTCACTGCCTGTGTTTGGTAGTTGGTGGAGCTTGGGAATGCTCCCAGACCCCCACCTCCCCTCCAAAAGTTAATTCTTAGTTATTACTCAATGCAGTAGCAGTTTTACATGAGTTAGTATTTCCCAAGTTGTTGCCTACCTTTGGTTATTTTCCAGTGCCCTGAAATGATTGTCATAAATGGTTTTGTCCAGTGTATGGTCATTTTCTATGGAGCAGTCATCTGACCTTCTCATGCTGTCGTTACCAAAAGTAGAGTCCCTAGATTACTTTAAGGATAAAAAGAAATAGTGTGCATTAAGTGTTGGGTGTAGTTGCTGGCATATGGTAAGTACTCAGTGGGTGATAGAATCTGTTAAATAATACCAGCAATAGCTAGATCCCTCAATGGACTCTCAGTATTATTCATCTTTTCTGGAACATAGCTTCCAAACCATGTGCTGGAGGATCCATCTCATCAGCCCTCAGGTTTCCTGTCACCTCCACCTTATGCAGGATTCCAAAATCCTCCATTTAACCACTATTTCATGCAAATACTATCATTTTCTGTGTGTGTCATGATGTAGAAAGGCTTAGGAAGCATTACTCTTAGAGGACAGCCCAGAGCAGGATCCCTGTTGTGTCTTCTAGATCTGCTTTCAAACAAGTTCATGGGAGCAAGTCTTTTAAGGTACTTCTCAAAGTTCTCTGAAATAGGAACTCCCTTACATATAAGACTATCCATTCAATAAGTAATTTTGATGACTTGCAATATGCCAGGCCCCCTTTCCCACCTTCTCTTAATTCCAGGAGTAAACCAGAGGTCCTGATTCCAGTGTGGCCCATGGTATTCTCTACACTACCCTAAGGGATTGAAAGGCCCTAATTAGATGTGTTGGCTTGGCAAAGACATCTGGGTGTGTGCATGAATGCATACCTGACAGGAGATAGCTCTAGTAATAGTTCTGAGTATCCTGTCATTTTTCTTCTAAGATAGTGCTGCAGAATAAGGTAATGGTGATCTTGGGTCATACAGTTTACAGTGCTGCATGGGAAATAGGCAGAACTTCATTTCCGTTATTTTCTTGTTTGGGGTCAGTCTTTTCAGTCACCAACACACTGTTACTGTTGCAGCCATCAGCTTTACTAGCTAGAGATGGACAATAATGTTGGTGCTCTAAGTCGTTGTTGGAATTTTCAAGTTTCTATTCCTGTTTGTGTGAACTAGTCCTCACTAGAGTTCTTTGTGCCCTAGGTTTATGGGTTTATGCTAATTGGTATAACTTAGTGAATATATATCTACTTTCACAACTCTACTCTATTAACTAATAAAGATTACATTGGAACTACATTCGGTATTACTTTGTACTGATTATCTGTGCCCCAATTTGATTCAAAGAGGTTAACACTTTTATAGAGACCTATGATTTAATGGCAAAGGATACCAACTTCCCACTAATGGATTATGTTTTGCTGTTGCCACTTAATAAACCTATTATGTAACTGTCAACATTTCTGTGTGTTACTAGCTTCAGTAAAAATAGCCTATAATGCCCAGTTTTGAAGTAATATAGATAAGGAAGACATGATTTACACATAATAAATTATGGCAAGAAAAATAAGCTTCACTGTTAAAAACAAAACAAAACAAACAAACAAAAAACACCTTCCCAGGGCAAGGTTTACTGTTGGTCATTAAAATTCTTTACAGAAATGTTTCACTAAAAATAGTGCAATGGTGAATTGTATTATTAGACTTAGACAAATCAAAATCCCAATGAGATACCACCTCAAACCAGTTGGAATGGCTAAAATGAACAAGATAGGAAACAACAAATGTTGGCAGGGATGTGGAGGCAGGGGAACCCACTTACACTCTGGGTGGGAATGCAAGCTGGTACAGCCACTCTGGAAAGTGGTATGGAGAGTGTGGAGGCTCCTCAAGATGTCAAAAATAGAGCTACCCTATGACCTAGCAATTACATTACTAGGTATTTACCCCAGAGGTATAAATGTAGTGATCCAAAGGGGCACCTGTGCCCCAATGCTCATAGCAGCAATGTCCACAATAGCCAAACTGTGGTAAGAGTCTAGATGTCCATTGACAGATGAATGGATAAAGATGTAGTACATATATACAATGTAATATATACAATATTACTCAGCCATTAGAAAGGATAAATACCATTTACACTGATGTGGATAGAATTGGAGGGTATTACGGTGATGGAAATAAGTCAATCAGAAGGACAATTATCATATGGTTTCACTTTTATGTGGAATAAAACAGCATAGAGGGATCATAAGGGAAGGGAGGGAAAAGTCATCAGAGAGGGAGAAAAAAACTATGAGAGATTCTTAGCTATGGAAAACAGGGTTGCTGGAGGGGGGGTGGGTAGGGGATGGAGTCATTGGGTGATGGACATTAAGAAAGGCTCATGATGTGATGAGCAGTGGGTGTTATATGCAATTGATAAGTTATTGAACGCTATATCTGAAACTAATGATGTACTGTAAGTTGGCTCACTGAGTTTAAATAAAGAATAAAATAAATATTTTTCAGGCAGCTGCCAGCACACAGTTCACAATGTAACAAGGGAAACATGCCTTCATCACACTCAAGTTGCAACAATCACTTGTTCTTTAAATCTGTTTTTCATCCCTGCACAAGCAACTGTTAGTGCAGAAAGATGCGTTAATTAACTCCAGCGTAGTTCATAAGGGAATTATTCTCTATCAACAAAAGAAGTTTTGAAGTCGGTACCCAAGGTTTGTCTGAGGTTTTGTTTTAATTTAATCAGTTCATGTTTAGGCCCCTGCAATTAATATTCTTCTTCTAAAATCATCCTGTTCTTTGTAATACTTGGTTATTTTCACTAGAGGCCAGTATCCTGAAATCTATTTACCATTTCAAAGTTCTGTAGGTAAAATATTAGATAAATTTAAAAATAACAAGTCTGTGAGGTAACTTGGTAAAGTATTGAACCAAGATATTTAAATCTTGAAATTAAATATCACAACCGTAGTTGCAGAAATATGTAGGAAACATGAAAGATTTGTTGCTCATGACTCAATTGGTAGGCTATCGATGCTGTATTCCACAGTCATTGAGGGATCCAAGCTCTTTTAATCTCTTCTCAGTCTTTCAGTGGGTTCTCGCACCCCTCATCACATGAGGAAAGTGAAGGCGAAGATGATTTCAAGTGAAGTTTCAGGGGCCAGGTTTGAAAGAGGTACATATTACTTCTTCTCTCATGCCATTGACCAGACTAGTCCCTCAGGGCCACCTAGATGTAAAGGAGCTGAAGAAATAAACTGTGATATGCTAAATAAAAATATGAAAATAAAGATACTGAGCACCACTAGTCTTGATCACAAGCATAGATCTATACACTTACATAAATACATAACATGAGCTCTGAACAGATGTATAAGGCCAATAAGCCTTACTTTTAAAAACTTATTTGGTAATTTTGTGAACTTCCCCTCATTTTGTTTTTCTAAGATTCCCTTTTGTATCGAGAGAAAAATGACAAATATAGTTCTCAGAATGTAATTTTCAAGTTCATGTACAAAGTTTCATTCAGGGAATACCATGTGCTTAGACATGAGTCACTCGCTGTAAACTGTTTTATTAAAATATTTGTACAGTAAGCCTATTGTAGATAAACTTGTACTATACCAACTATGTAATACAATTATATTTTCCATCTCATTTTTATTCATAAGCATTTTATTTTCTCTTTAAATATCTTTTGTAGATAAAACATTAAAAATATAATATGTAATTGACATATTCCCTGCAACATATCCAAAACTTAAATATATACTGAAGAAATTAAAAAAAAAAAAACTGTTGCTCTGCTATGGTATTTTCTGACTTTATTTTTTTTATTTTTTTTTAATATTTTATTTTTTATTTATTTGACAGACAGAGATCACAAGTAGGCAGAGAGGCAGGCAGAGAGAGAGGGGGAAGCAGGCTCCCCGCTGAGCAGAGAGCCCGATGCGGGGCTCGATCCCAGGACCCTGGGATCATGACCAGAGCCCAAGGCAGAAGCTTAACCTCCTGAGCCACCCAGGTGCCCCTCTGACTTTATATTTTTAACTCCTAAGTATAGAAGGCAATTCTTAACCTCTCTAAAGTACTTCTTCAATACTAATATTGTTTCATATGCACTTTTAGTTTAAAATAACATAAATTTGCATAAACACTGATGTGGTTCTTTGGATGTAAGACTGTAAAGATCAATTCCTCCATAAGATTACTAGAACCAAATTTCTTTTTTTTTTTAAAGATTTTATTTATTTATTTGACAGAAATCACAAGAGAGGCAGGCAGAGAGAGAGGAATGGAAGCAGGCTCTCCGCTGAGCAGAGAGCCCGATGTGGGACTCAATCCCAGGACCCTGGGATCATGACCTGAGCCGAAAGCAGTGGCTTAACCCACTGAGCCACCCAGGCGCCCCACTAAAACCAAATTTCTTGGCTTAAGTTTATCTGACATAATTACAAGTATTCTAAACTTCTAATTTTTGGTAGTAGTTAATAATTGTTACTCTAAATCTGTCACCATTGAAAACTTTAAATATATTAACCTCTAATATATTAATAATAACATGAGAATATTCTACCAAGATCAGTCCCGTCTTTCCCAAATGAAATGTTAGGAAATGTTATCAGCATTGAGTATCAATGAGCTATGAAGATGAATAAAAATAATTCCTATACTTAAGCTTACATTTAAGTTCTGAGTGGGCATGAGAGCTATTATGTGAATATGTGTGTGTCTATAACTAGAGACCTAGACATGAGAGTACTTTCCCAAAATGGACAAATGGAAAAGCGTCACTGAGTCTTTGGTGATTTTTAGTGGATGACATTTTTGGAATGTTTCAGAAGATATTAAGCACAAGATCTTTAAAAAAATGAGTTGGATTACAACAAATGATGGGATGTTATATTTAAATCTGAGGAATTGTAGTAGCATGTAGGGACTTACTTAATCACTATATTTTATATATCTATAATGTTCAGCACAATGCAAGGATCATAAGAGTTCAAAATGGATTAGTGGATGTGTAGATAGATCAATGGATGGTCAAACAAATGAATGTTAGAATCATTTATTTTTATTCATCCAAACAAAAACCAAAAGTAGTCCAAAACTATATAATATCATAGAAAAAAAGATAGGCAAGAATTTCAAGAATGGGTCATATTCCAAAGATGATATCACAAATGTTTTCTTCCACACAGACCTCAGAGTTAGGGATATAGCTTGTAGTTAACACATGCATAACAAGTTCTTAGTAAGGTAGCTAGAACTTTATGAGGTAGTTCATTTCTAGGCTTTAAATCTTGGGTTAATGAGCCTGTGAGTTGATGGCTCTTAAGGAATAAAGAGTACCAATGTGTATTTGCCCTAAAATCTTCCTTTCAAGAAGCATGGAGTATTCTCTTTGTGGGGAACTGGCAAAAAAAAAAATTCTAGAGTCAACTTTCTCAAGTCATTATTGCTTAGAATTGAGTCATTGTCTGGCTATCCTACATCTTTTCTGTCTGCTTGGCTGTTGGATTGCCCTTCTCTAGACCCTCTTCAAATTTGTTTTGTCTGTCTTTTTGTCTATTTTGGGGGGGTATTTTTGGGATACTTTAAGGCTCATTTTTTTTGTTTTATTTATTGAAGTATAGCTGGTCACACAAAGTTATGCTAGTTTCATTTGTACAACATAGTGATTCAAATCTATACCTTATGTTATGCTCACAAGTGTAATTACCATGTGTCACCAGTCAATCCTATTACAGTATCATTGCCTATATTCTCTATATCCTACCTTTTATCCCTATGACTCTTTCCATAACCAGAAACCTTCACTTCCTTTCCCCCTTCACCCATTTTACCCATCCCACAGCCTCCTGCCCTCTAGCAACCACAAGTTTGTTCTCTGTATTTATGGGGAATTTATTTATTCATTTGAGACAGAGAGAGCATGAGCAGAGGGAGAGGGAGAAGCAGCCTCCTGCTGATCCAGGAGCCCAACATGGGGCTTGATCCCAGGACCCCGAGATCATGACCTGAGAGGAAGGCAGATGCTTACCTGACTGAGCCACCCAAGCGCCCCTGCATCTGCTTCTGATTTGATTTTTAGATTTCATGCACAGGTGAAATCCTACAACATTTGTCCTTCATTGTCTTATTCCACTGAGCATAATAGTCCTTAGGTCCATCCATGTTGTTGCAAATGGCAAGAGCTCATTATTTATGGATGAGTATTATTTTCTGTGTGTGTGTACACCTAAACATATCTTCATCTATTCATAGATCAGTGGACTTTTGAGTTGTTCCATGTCTTGGCTATTATAAATGATAATGCAATGAACATTAGGATGCAAATATCTTTTCAAGCTAGTGTTCTCAATTTTGAGGATAAATACACAACAATAGAATTACTAAATCAATGGTATTTCTATTTTTAATTTTTTGAGGAAACTCCGTACTGTTTACCATAGTGGTTGTACCAGTTTATATTCCTACCACCTTTGCATGAGGGTTCTTTTTTTCCCCATAGCCTTACCAACACTTGTTAATTTTTGTTGATAGTAGCCATTCTGACAGTTAAAAGGAGATCTCATTGTGGTTTTGATGTGTATTTCCCTCGTTAGTGATGGAGAGCACTTTTTCATGTGTCTGTAGGTCATCTTTGGACAAATGTATATTCGGTTCCCTGCCCATTTAATCAGATTTTTTTTATGTTTGTTGAGTAGTGTAAGTTCTTTATGTATTAATTATCCAAATTAATATTTTGGAAGTTAACCCCTTATCAAATACATCATTTGCAAATATCTCCTCCCATTCAATAGGTTGTCTTTTCATTTTGTTTATCATTTCCTTTGCTGTGCTAAATATTTTTATTTTGGTGTAGCCCTAATAGTTTATTTTTGCTTTTGTGTCCCTTGCCTCAGGAGACCTATCTAGAAAAATGTTGCTATGGCCACCCTCAAACAGATTAGTGCTTATGTTTTTCTCTAGGAATTTTATGGTTTCAAGTCTGGCATTTAGATTCACTAATGCATTTTGAGTTTATTTTATGTGTGGTGTAAGAAAGTGGTCCAGTTTCATTCTTTTGCATGTAGCTGTCTAGATTTCCCAGCACCATTTATTGAAGAGACTGTCTTTTCCCTATTGTATATTCTTGCCTCCGTGTAATTGATTGACCATACAAGCGTGAATTTATTTTTGGGCTCTCCTAATGTGCCATTGATCTGTGTGTTGATTTATGTGCCATTATCATAATTTTTTGATTACTGCAGCTTTGCAATATAATCTTGAAATATCGGGTATTTTGATACCTCAGTTTTTGCTCTTTCTCAAGATTGTATTAGCTATTCAGGACTTTTGTAGTTCCATACAAATTTTAGGACTATTCCAGTTTTGTGAAAAATGCTGTTGGTATTTTCACAGGAATTGGTTTGAATCTGTAGGTTGCTCTGGGTGGAGTGAACATTTTACCAATAGTATTCTAATCCATGAACGTAGTATCTTCCATTTGTTCATGTACTTTTCCATTTCATCAATGTTTTACAGTTTTCAGGGTACATCTTTTTCTTAAGTTTATTCCTAAGTATTTTATTCTTTTTTGTGTAACTTTAAATGGAGTCTTTTAAAATTTTGTTTTCTGCTACTTTTTTTTGGTGGAGTCTTCAGGGATTTTATTTATGGTATCATGTCATCTGCAAATAGTGACAGTTTTACTTCTTCTTTACCAATTTAGATGGCTTTTATTTCTTACTTGATTGCTGCGGTTAGGACTTCAGGTTATGCTGAATAAAAGTGGTGAGAGTGGAATCCTTGTCTTGCTCTTGCTCTTAGAGGAAAAGCGATATTTAACAATTAAGTGTTCTATTACCTGTGGGTTTTTCCATAAGTGGTCTTTATTATGTTTGAGGTATGTGTTCCATGTAATCCCACTTTTGAGTTTGTATCATGAACAGATGTTGAGTTTTGTTACGACTTTTCCACATCAATTAAGATACCATTTTTATCCTTCACTTTATTAATGTAGTATCAATTGATTTTGTAAATATCGAACCATTCTTATACTCCCAGATTAAGTCTCGCTTGATTGTGGTGAATGATTGTTTTACCATATTGTTAAATGTGGTTTTTTCAAGAATTCTGGCATCTGTATTCTTTACTGATATTGGCCTGTAATCTCTTCTCCTCCTGTTCCTCTTTGTAGTGTTTCTGTCTCATTTTGGTATCAGGGTAATGCTAGCCTCATAGAATGAATTCAGAAGCTTTCCTTCCTCTTCTACTTTTTGAAATAGTTTGAGAATAGATACTATCTCTTCTTTTAAATATTCTAGAACTTGTGAATATGTCTAGTCTTGGACTTTTGTTTCTTTTCTTTTTTTATTTTTAAAGATTTTATCCATTTATTTGACAGACAGAGATCACAGTAGGTAGAGAGGCAGGCAGAGAGAGAGGGAGAAGCAGGCTCCCCGCTGAGCAGAAAGCCCAATGTGGGGCTTGATCCCAGGATCCTGGGATCATGACCTGAGCCGAAGGCAGAGGCTCTAACCCACTGAGCCACCCAGGTGCCCCGGACTTTTGTTTCTTGAGTTTCTTGATGACCAATTCAATTTTATTACCAATCATATGTTCATTATTTTCTATTTCTATTTCCTTTGGAAGATTGTATGCTTCTAGAAATTTATCCATTTCTTCTAAATTGTCTAATTTGTTAGCATATAATTTTTGATAATCTCTAATCTGTATTTCTGTGGTGTTGATTGTTATTTCTCCTCTTCCTGATTTCAGTTGGGTACTCTTTATTTTTCTTCGTGAGTCTTGTTAAAAGTTTATCATTTTGTTTATATTTTTAAAGAAAGCTCTTGATTTTACTGATATTTTCTGTTTTGGTAATTTTTTAGTGCCTATTGCATCTGTTTTTTCTCTGATCTTTATTTCCTCTCTTGTACTAACTTTTGGCTTTGGGTTTTGTTTGTTCTTTATCTAGTTTCTTTAGATGTAAGGACCAATTGTTTACTTTAGATTTCTGTTGTTTCTTGAGGTAGATTTTTCTTGCTATAAATTTCTCTTAGGATGGTATTGTTGTGTCTCAAGGGTTTTGGACCACTATGTCTTCATATTTGTCTCCATGTATTTTATTTTTTCTTTGATTTTTTTTCACTGACTCATGGGTAGTTTAGTAGCATGTTGTTTAGCCTACATGTCTTTTTTTCCAGTTTTTTTTTTCTTTCATAATTGATTTCTAGTTTCATACCATTGTGGCCAGAAAAAAAAATGTTTGCTATGATCTCCATTTCAAATTTATTGAAACTTGTTTTGTGGTCTACCATATGATCTATGCTGGGGAATGTTCCATGTGCACTTGAAAAAATGTATATTTTGGTTGTTCTGTTTATATAAGTGTATCTGATTTAATTTGTTATTCAAAACATTGTTTTCTTACTGCCTTTTTCCCCGCTGCCTGGATGACCTATCCACTGATGTAAATGGGGTGTCAAAGTCCCCTCCTGTTACTGTATTACTGTCACTTTCCTCCTCTGTGTCAGTATTTGCTTTGTGTTTAGGTACTCCAATGTTGGGTGCATAGATATTTATAAGTGTTATATGCTTTTGTTGGATTAATCCCTTTATCATTATGCAGTGCCCTTTGTCTCTTATTATAGTCCTTGTTTAAAGTTTATTATGTCTAAGTATTTCTACTCAGCTTTTTTCTTTTTCATTTCAATTTGCATGGAGTAACTTATTTTATCCTTCACTGCTAGTCTGTATGTGTCTTTAAGTCTGTAGTGTCTTGTATGCAGCATATAGATGCGTATTAGGTGTTTTGTTTACCATTCAGTCACCTTATGTCTTTTAGAGTATTTAGGCCATTTACACTTAAAATAATTGATTTGTATTTGCCATTTTGTTAGTTGCTTTCTGATTATTTTTGTAATTCTCTTGTCCTTATCGATGAGTTTTAGTGCTATGCTTGATTTCATTTCTTTTCACTTTTTGTGCATCTGTTGTAAGTTTGTGGTTTGTGATTACCATAATGTTCATATATAACATCCTAAGTCTATCTATATTAAGTTATCTTAAGTTTGAATACATGCTAAGGAAGTTTCATTCTTCCTACTTCCATGTTTTTTATGTATACTCTCCTATTTTATATCTTTATTTTGCCAGTCCCTGCAACTAGTAATATCTTATTACTTTTGTCTCTTAATCTCTATACTAGCTTTGTAAGTGGTTGTTCTACCACCTTTAGTGTATGTTTGCATTACTGGTGAAATTTTTCTTTCATAATTTTCTTATAATTAAGGTCTTTTTTCTTAAAGTATGTTTAACATTTTTTATGAGGCCAGGTTAGTAGTGATAAACTCTTAAATTTTGTTCATCTAAGAAACTTTCTCCTTCAATTCTGAATGATAATCTTGCCAGGTAGAGTATTCTCAGTTGTAGGTTTTTGTTTTGTTTTGTTTTGTTTACCTTCCAGCACTTTGTAGGCCAGAAGGGAGTGGCATGATATCGTCAGTTTCTGACAAAAGTCATCTGATGTTGTTGTTAGGAGGTTTCCCTTGTATGTAACTAGTTGTTTCTTGCTACTATTAAAATTGTCTTAATGCTTAATATTTGCCATCTTATTTTTTTAAAGATTTATTATAGAGAGTAAGCATGCAGTGGGGGAGGGCCTGAGGGAGAGGTAGAGAGAAACTGTAAGCAGACCCTGTGTTTAGTGTGGATCCCTACGTGGGGCTGGATCTCAGACTCTGAGATCATGACCTGAGTCTAAACCAAGAGGTGGACACTCAACGGACTGTGCCACCCAGGTGCCCCTAATCTTTACCATTTTAATTATGATGTGTCTTGATGTCGACCTCAGTGGCTTTTTCTTGTTTGGTACTTTCTGTCCTTCCTGAACTCAATGTCTATTTCTATTCCCAGGTTAGGTAAGTTTTCTGCTATCATTTCTTCAAGTCAGTTTGCTGCCCCACCTCTCTTCTCCTCCTGGGACTACTATAATACAAATGTTTGTTTGATATTATCAAAATATCACTTACCCTAAACTCATTTAATATTTTTTTTTCTTTTTGCTGTTGAGCTTAGGTACTTTCCATTACCCAGTATTCCAGATCACCTATCCATTCTTACGTATCCTCTGATTTCCCAAAGCTTACCTTTCATTTCAGTTATTTTTCAACTCTGGTAATTTATATTTATTTTCTAGATCTTTGTTGAAGTACTCATTAAGTTCATCCATTCTTCTCTCCAGTCCAGTGAGCACTTTTATGATCAGTACTTTGAACTCTTTATCAGAGAGATTACTTATCTGTTTTGTTCTTTTTCTGAGGTTTTGTTTCTTTTAGAACATATTCCTTTTAATTTTCCGAGTATATTTCTATGAATTAGGTGTAAAAGCTACTTCTCCTAAACTTAGAGTAATAGTCTTGTGTGTGGCCATCACCAGTGTACACTTGTGTGCCTGGAGACTTTGGGTGGCTGACTAGAGCTGTGGCTGGTGGGGGGTGTCGTGTGTCATTCTTTGCTGGGGCCACCCTGGTGGGATTGTTGGAGCTAAAGTGTGCACGGACTGGTATGGTCCTGGGGATTTCTTTATAGACAGTACCTTGGCAGGGTTGCTGAAGCTGAAGTGGGTACAAGCTGGAAGTTTCCAGGGCTTTCTATGTAGAGAACATGCTTTTTCAGGACAACTGAAGCTGAAGTAGATGACGGCCATGGTTCCATGGGGCACTCTGTATAGAGGGTGCACTGGCAGGGTGGCTGGAGCTGAGGCAATGTGGGCTGCAGGATCCCAGAACATTCCACATTAGGGGGTGTCCTGGTTGGACAGCTGGGGCTGAGCTGGCACCAAATTGTGGGGCCAGCGGGGAGGTCCCTGTGTGTTTTGCTTAAGGGTGTTCTGTGAGTTGTCTGAATCTGAAGCAGTTATAGGCTGAGAGGTTCTGAGGTGCTCTGCACTGGGGGTGTTCCTAAAATTCTGGTGCTGAAGTGGTGTAGTGATTTGTGCCTGTGCCATTTTAGCAAAATTGCTAGAGCTAAGGGAGCACTGCCAAGGGGTATTCCAGTATGCACTGTACTGCGGCTACCTTGGTGGGACAGCTGGAGATGGCGTGCAGTAGAACCCCAGTTCTCCGTGAAGCAGCAGGCCAACTATGGTGCCCAGATCCTCTCACCATCTGTACTCTCGAAGTGGAGGGGTAGCATAAAGTATTGTACTTACCAGCCCCTTAGATCCAGGGAGCATTCTAGCAGATCCCCTGACATTTGGCAGGGCTTCAGGGCTAGTTCCTTTGAAAGGGCAACTAGAATTTAAAACGGCAGCTTCTCCTTCCCCACCACCATGTTTACCAGGACAGAAAAATCTGTTCCTTGCCCTTCAGTACTGTCCCTTCCTATGGCAGTTTGCAGCATCAGGGTTGGGGGTCTCCTTCATTACTGTATCTCCATCTCTCTTGCCATTCTTCATTGTGCAGAAGTTGTTTGATCAAGCCTCAGTTCTTCAGAAGGAATTGCTCTATAAGAAGAGCAATATAGATTTGGTTAGTTTGCAGAGGAGTCGAGTTCAAGATTTTCCTACATTGCCATCTTAGACTCTCCCTGATTGTTTTCTCTTTCTTGAGGTTTAATAATTAGCACCACATGCAATATGCCAACTGACTTTTTAAATAAGTGTAACTACTGTTATCCATTTCATTTCAGGAGGTCCA